>NW_022103898.1:34568959-34592815 GCF_000313985.2 Echinops telfairi | reverse complement strand
GACTCATGCAGCCATGCAATAATGCTGAATACAGGAAGATCACAGGCCAGTGGGTGGAAAGTCTTGTGGATCCAGTGGCGGTAGAAGCATCTCAGAGCTGGCAGGAGTTTCTACGTAGCTCTAGGTCCATCAGCCTCACTCCATGTGGCTTGTCAACAGCAGTGTCTCTCAGGGAGTGTGTGTGTGTCCTTAGCGCCTCCAAATGAGGTCATCAAGCGGAGACCTGATTGGCTAAACTCCACCCTTTCACTCGTAAGTCTCAAATTGACAACAGATTATGTAACTACCACACAGAGTTTTGTTGGCTAGAAAGTGAGCAGCTCTGAGCCCTCCATGTTATTGTTCTTGCCAGTTGCTGTCCAGTTGTCTCTGACTCATGGTCACCTTTAGGATAATAGAGGGAAACGTTGCTCCGTCGTGCACTATCTGCATAATAGTAGGTTTTACCTTCTTGTGGCTCTTGTGTCCATTCATCTCACTGGGGTTTCCCCATGTTGACTGACCCTCTACTAACCAAACATGTCTTTTTCTATTGATTGGTTTTCCGAATGACACGGCCGCATTAGGCAAATCAGGTCCTGCCATCCTTACTTCTAAGGAGCATTCTGGCTGTATCTCTGCTAAGCCTAATTTGTTCTTCCTCTGGCAGTCCACAGTGTTTTCAATATTCTTCAACACGACGGTTCGAATGTGTCAATTCTTCTTCTGACTTCCTTTTTTATTGTCTAGGTCTTACCTGCAATAAGAAGTGATTGAAGTGGGTTGGATGAGGCATACCTTCTTCACCAAAATGGCATCGTTTAATTTTTAAAACATCAAAGAAGTTTTTTGCAGCAGATTTGCCAAGCGCAGCACACTTGTTCCTGGCATTGACTGTACTGTGCTAGGACTTCCTGTTTATTTTCTCTAATCCTACAACAGCTCCACAAGGTGGGAGCCTTTGCACCTTTTACAGATGAGGATGCTGAGATGCAGGGTCTGTAAATGCCTCATAGCTCGCACAGCACATAGAAGGAGAGGGTCAAGGTTAGCACTGCCTTCTGAACCTGGCCTGTGCCTGCCCTCTCAGACTGCCTCTCTGGATCTGAAAGTTCTGGTTCTGTAGTTCTGATACTGCCTCTGCTGTGTGAACTTGTGTTGACCCAGGGGAATCGTGAGAGGAAGCTTTCGTCCTCTCAATTAAAATCTAATTTGCTTGCTCACAGGGAAAGGACAAATTCCCAGCTCAGTTTCAAGGGCTGTAAATCAAGGTGGTGGATATTTTGTTTTTATTATTTCTTTTAATGTGCATGAACTCACTCTGTCATTTTCAGTGTTTTAACCCCAAATGCAGAGTCTAATGAATCACAAGTATGTTCCCTTTTCCCCCCTCTAATTTTAATGAGCATTTTCGGCTCAAGTTTAGAATTCCTTTTTATTGCTTCCTTTTCTTCTAGCATCTTCTTTGAGTAAAGGTTGTTGCCTAGTTTTAAAGGCAAAAAAATAAAATTGGGAAGATATGACTTTTTTTGCTTTTGTAAAGGGAACTTTTTAACTTTTCGCTGTAGTTTGGGTGGCAGTTTACAGAGCCAGTTAGTTTTCCGTTCCACGCCGTGTGCACCTTTGCCTTGTGGTGTTAGCTACAATCCCTTCCATGTAACAGCACTCCTCTCCCTTCCTCTCCCTGGTTCTGGTTTCTGTTTGTCTCCCTGCAAGGTGAGCCCAGGTGTGGCTTCAGTTCCAGATTTGAAAGGTGACTAATGGACAGTCTTGGAGGTTCCTCTAGTCTCTGTCCGATTGAGTGAGTCTGGTCTTTTTTAATGGTTTCAATTTTGTCCTACCTTGCCTTCTACCCCCTCTTGGTCTAGGGATCGGGATTTCTGTTGTAAGCCCAATCAGAATAGTCTGTGACAGTAGTTATTTACCATCTAGTTCATCTGGTCTCAGGATAGTCAAGGTTGTGGCACAAGAGGTAGGTCCAATAGTTCTATGTATGAATTGATTCTAAAGACAACATTTTAGGGTGGGTACATGGGCAACAGGGATGGCAAACTACCCTCCCAATGCTCAGAACTGTTATTGGATGATCTTCAGCAACATTTTCCTGACATGTGATACCATTGATATTGTTCTATAACTGGAGCGTTCTATTGGGTCACTTTTCTTTGCAGTGGGCACAAAGATGGCTTGTTCCCCATCAGATGGCCAACTTGCTGTCTTCCAGATGTTTTGGCATGAACGTACGAGTGTTTCCAGTGCTTCACCAACGTGTGTAACCATTTCAATTGGTACTTCGTCAATGTCTGGAACCTTGTTTTTGGCTAATACTTTCAGTGCAGCCTAGACGTTTCCTTCCACACCACTGGTTCTCACTCATATTCTACCTCCCCAAATGGTTGGATGTTGACGAGCTCTTTTCGGCACAGTGACTCTGTGTGTTTTTTCCACCTTCTTTTGATGCTTTCTACATCATTCAGTATTTTGCCCTGAGAATCTTTCAATATTCCTAGTTCTTCCAGTTTAAGATCCACGGAGTGAGTGTGTTTAGTACTGTTTATGTCAGTTTAGCTTATTATTGTAATGATGTAATCTAGTGAGATCTTACATTAACCAATGAAATGTGAGTACTGAAGTAGAGTTGTTTCCACTCAAATTAAGTTGAACAAGCTAGCAAAATGTGTAAAAGACAAATCTCTGAAATAGGAAGTAGGTGGGAGAGCTGTTTAAAAAAATCAGAGAAATGTTAAAACCGTGCAAGAAGCTACATAAATGTTACATCACAAGGTTATTTAAAATTTTGTCCCATGTTAAAGAAGTGAAAGTTAAAACAGAGAGAATGCACTATGAATGTAATTTATGCAGGAAAGATGATGTGGAATGGCAGCCAGCACTGCAATAACACTAACACTCAAATCCTTAGTGTTAAATCAAAGTAAAATGTGTTAGGCAGTTAGGCAGCAGGTGGTGTTTTTTAATTTCCATTTTCACTAGCTTTTCAAATTAAAGCCATTAATTTCCAACCCCAAATATGTTAGATATGAATGCTTCTACTCTATGTATCTCAAATGGAGAATGATTTACTCGGCTGCTTTTCTCATTTAATCCATTATGGGCATATTTGCCAGCCAATAAATATTGATTAAGATATTGTTTGGCAATATTGCATTGTGTTAGGCTGGATTCTCTAGAGAAGCAAAGCCAGTGATGCTTGTGTGTCTTGTACACAGAAAGAAATTGATATCAAGAAATAGCTGCCACCGTTGTGGAAATAAGTAAGTCCAGTCTGGTTCATCAGGCTTCGGACTCATGGAAGCTGACAAATAGGAATCAGGTGACAGAGCAGAGATGTGTGTGTGTTGGGGTGGGGGTGGGGGTGGCAGGTGCAGAGGTAATATGAATCTGAAGTTGGCCAGATAAATCCACTGTCGGTACTCTGCTGATGGATGGCTCCTGGAAGGGGCAGCCTGCAGCAGGAGATTGAGGAACCTGGAAGATGCAGCACTAGTAGAAGTCGAAGGGCCAAAGAGAGTTTGACTCTGCTTGGTCTGTCTCTCTCTTATACAAAAGACTGCACCCGCAAGGAGGCGTCATCAGGCTGTGACCTGACTGATAGTTTGGGCCCCACCCCTGCCCACACCCAGGAGTGTCTAATTAACAGAATTCCCAACCATCACATGCACACATGCAGGAAAGCATACATATCCTAACCATCTAGCTCAGTGAATGATCACAATGCAAACACGAACTTGACCCCTGCCCCCATCAAGAAACACTTTCAGTACTCCCCAAGTCCCTCTTCATGGCCTCTTTCTTTCCACTGTTTTATATCCAACACGGTACTATCTATTTTTACCTTTATGTAAATGAAGGTAGGTTTTTGGGTTTGGCTAACTTTTCTCAACATTTGTGCTGTGAGCTTCATCCACTTTTTCATGCTGGTTTTTGTTGTTGTTCGCTCACTGTTATTGTAATGTGTTCTTCCACTGAGAGAGCATTCCACAATTCATTTACCCATTCCTCTATTGGAAATACGTTTAACTCCTGTCAACCCTTTTTAAGACCCGAAACTTCACTGCCACGCGTCGGTGCTGACTCAAGGGACCCCGTCGGACAGGGTAGAACTGCTTCAGGACCGACTCTTTGCGGAGGAGGAAGCCCCGTCCGTCTTTCCTTCTCCTCCGGAGTGGCTGGTGGTTTCGAGCTTCCGGCCCTGCAGATTGCAGCCCAATGGGTAGCCACGATGCCACCAGGCCCCCGGCACCTTTTAAAGTATCTGCTAATTTGATAGGAAAAATAATAACCCATTGTTCGTTTGTGGATAGCCTGTCATGGCTGTTGTACATTTTTCTGTCTAAGTGTTTTCTTATTAATTGGCAAGTTCTTTTTATATCCACTATACACAGATAGTAACCCCTTGTCACAGATATTTGCAAAACTATAAATTTGATTTGCCAGTTTACTTTTTATCCCTAGAATGAACCTTGGCAGAAAAGCAAAATAGGAAAACCTTGTTTAGTTCATCCAAATGATTGCTCCATAGATGTTTTTGTCCTTCACATCATTTGTTACACAAGGTGGATCAGCAACAGGATCAAGGAGAAGGTAGACAATGTAGTAGTGCAGAAAGATCAGTAAACGCAGAGCCAGAAACTAGGTTCTAGATCTGGCCCCATCATCCTTTCCCGATGTGTTCTTGATGTGATCACACTCTTAAACTTAAATTCCTCATCTCTGTACTAGGGACACGTCTGCTCTAAACTCTCATGGGGCTAAAAGGAGATGATGTGTGACAAATAAGGATTGTCAACAGTAAGAGTTATACAATACAAATTATAGAACTATTAAGTATGATGTGAATGTAGCAAGTTGAATTTATAATGTATTTAAATGATCATCTTTCAACATTACCTCCTTTATAAAATATTCAGCCTAGCATCTTTCTGCATCTATGGTTTCGGGGCTTGTGCTGCTTTGCATAACTGCTTTAAAGAGAACTTGTTCCTTTTTTGAAAAAAAAATCAAGCTGTGATAATTCAGAGTGCATTTGTGGTATATTGGCTTCTAGGGCATTAGGCTTCTCTGTCTTCAATATTGGCATTCTTTTGTGAGTTCATTAGCTGGCATTCTGGCACAAGACATTTTGATCTGTGATGAGGGCAGCGCATTACAAGCACATTGAAGTCAGAAATCTGTATTTTGGTCCTTTAATTAAAATGCACTCATCACAAAAGAGGCAATATGAATTTGCATTGCAAAAGATAGCTTATTTCTTTTTAAAATTCTTGAAGGCAGGTAATTTAATTATGTCTCTGCCATCGCCTTTTATCTTCCTCTGCAAAGAACTCTATCTCATCTTGGCACCTCATACTGGAAACTGGTCTTATCCCCAGAATTAATTAACATGCAAAACACTTGTCTAGAGATGTGGGAGCACTACTTTTTCAATTACCATTTAAATGTCATGCTTAATGATGCTAGATTGACTCCCTTAAGTGAAAATTAAAATGGTATAGGCCTCTCCTGATTATTTTCTATAGACTATTATTGACGTTTCTGATGATCTGATCTTAGTGGGAACTTTAATCTTTGGCTGTTGAGAGGCTACAAGGAGTCAGGTGCAGGTGCAGCAAAGCTGGGTTCTGGCCCTCCTTTGCCTATTGCTTCCTAGGTAGGGTCTGACCTGCTGGAGACCCACATGGAATGAAAATGAAACTTAACCATACTTGTCACATGCTGCACGGCTTCCCAGTAACAGTACTTAATTCATGCAGGAGCAGCATTGTGAGCACATGGTAAAGGTGCTGCGTTATTTACTAAGCCAGGAGAGAATTGTGAAGGGGGTTTGCTAGCAACAGTGCCATATGGAATAAGGAATATTCAATTCCATATGAATATTGGAATTAGAGAATCAAATCTTACCGCTTCTACTTTGAAGCTGTGTGACCTTGAGCAAATGACCCAGAGACTCAATTTCCTCATCAGTAAAAGAGCATGGTGAAATGTACCTAGCACTCAGGTTGCTGGAAGGATTGAATGTGCTCGTGTAGATAAAGGACTGCATTGAATAGGCTCTTGGTTGTAACAAAGAACCTCCGAATCTGAGTGGTTTAATTTAGGTTATTTCTCCCAGGTGGGAGAAGGGAAAGCTCTGCTCTAGGCAAAGGCTCCATGCCCCGCTATTCCCACAGGCCTGGGGACATACCACCTAGCAGATGAAGAGCCTAAGCTCAAGAGGCTTTAGGGGCCAGACCCAGAGGCTGTGCACTTAACTTGTGTCCATTTCCACAGACACACTATTTGCAAGTACCCCCGGAAAATGTGCTTCTAGGCAAAAACCGAATGGGTTTGTTGGCCAACTATTCCTTCCCTACAAGCATCTAGTACTGCTTGTTGAATAAGTGGAAGGAGGGGATTCTCTGGTTTCTTTTCCGCAGAATCCTTGCATCTGCACCGTCTTGCAAATCTGTGTTAGAGCTGATGAGGACCATAGCCACCACCAGACTTTGCCTCCTCTTTTTCGAAATGAGGAACTTGAAGGTCTGAGGGCCTTCGTGGCCTCCTTACAGTCTTCACTCTGCTTAGTGACAGGGCCAGGGGCTGGCCTATTTCTTCCAAATGCTTCTGGTTATCCCGCGTTTAAGGATTTGAAACGTAATTCATTGTTCTCTGCCCCTCACGTAGCCCTGGCCTTTTGGAATGCAAGGTGATCGTGGCAGGCATTCCACATATCTTTGGGGAAGAAAGAATTTGGTATTTCAGGACAGTGAGATAATTACTCTTAGAGACTAGAGACCCCATAGCATTTCAGTATTTTTTGCAATGAGTGAGAATTGATCTCTGCTCACCTACTTAAGTATTTAGCTAACCTTTCGTTAACTCTTCTTGGTGTGATATAAAACTCTTGGTGTGATAAAAACTCTTCTTGGCGCGATATAAAAAGAGATATCAAACAAACAAACAAACAAACAAACTCGCTGTCATGGAGGAGATTCTGACTCACAGTGAACCTGTAGGACAGGGTAGAACCGCCTCTGTGATTTCCTGGGACTCTAGGGAGTAGAAAGCCCCATCTTTCAACCATGGAGCAGCTGGAAGTTTTAAACTGGCGACCTGGCAGTCAGTACATCAGGGAGTAACCACTACGCCACCTGTGCTCCTTATAAAGTGATATCCGTAATAAAATGTTTGAGAGAGAGAGAAAGCTGCCAGGTGTTGCAGGTGTGGCCGTGATTGAGACAGTGGTGTTCACAATCTATGGGACACCACTCTCACTCTCTCACTCTCACTGCCATCAAGCCGATGCCAACTCATAGTGACCATATAGGACAGGGTAGAACTGCCCCTGCGGGTTTCCGAGAAGGTAACTCTATATGGGAGTAGACAGTCTTCTCTTTTTCCTGTGGAGCAGCTGGTGGTTTCAAACTGCTGACCTTACAATTAGCAGTCCAACCAGTCGGCCACCGGGGCTCCTCCTAAGGGACATGGAAGGAGTCAAATACTTAAGCAGTAGATACTACATCAAATGATAATACAGTGGAAACAATAAGGGGGAAGTGACCAGCTTCTAGGGTGGGGCTTGTGAAGGGAAGAAAGGAGGCTTCCCAGAAAGGGAGTATTTGACCTGGATCTTAAAACAAACAAACAAACAAACAAACAAACAAACAAACAAACAAACCCTTATGGTTGGGGTGAAAGTTTGCAGAGCAAATTGGCTTTCCAGTCAACAACAGTGGACACACATCTTGTTTTGTGGTATTGCTTGTCATCCCTCACTGTAGCAGCAGGCTCCCCACCCCTCTGATTTCTCCCATTCCCTTCATCCTTCTTCCTCTCCCCTTCCTGACTTCTGAACTTTGTTGTGGGGCCAATGCTGCCTTCTTCTTCTCCTAAGGTTGGTTGTCCAAAGGCCTGTGCTTCTCTATGGTTTGGCTGACAGTTGATCTCTGGAGATGGGTTCAGGTGGTGGTTTCATCAGTCACTGTCAGACCCGTAATTCTGGGGTCTGCATTATATATTTGTAAAAATATAAATATATATATATAATACGGACTTTTGTCCTATATTCTCCTTCCACTCTTTTCAGGACCTTTTATTGTGATCTGAATCAAAGCTGTTGGCAGTGGTAGTTGGGCCCCATACAATGGAAGTTGAAGTTTGCCTGGTCTATCAGTGTAGTAGTTACATAATCTGATGTTAACTTGAGACTCTGAAGAGTGAAGGGGGGTGAGTTTAGCCTGTCAATCAGGTTGCAGCTTGATGACTTCATTTGGAGGTATGAAGGAGATAAATAGCTCACTGGAGGACAGACCCACACACTCTCTTCCTGCTGACAAGACACATGGAGCTACACTGATGAACCCAGAGCCCTGGAGTTGAAGGAGCTATGTGGAGACCCAGGCCAGCACTGAGATGCATCTACTACCATTGGATCCACAAGACTTTCCACCCACTGGCCTGTGATCTTCCGGCATTCGGCATCCTTGCATGTTTGTGTGAGTCTGAAGAGGAATTTATAGATTGGTATCAGACATATGGGCTCACATCGGACTTATGGACTTGATCTGGACTGGGCTGGGATGTTTTCTTAATAGACAATTACTCTTTGATATAAAGCTCTCTCTTACGTATATATATGAGTGTCTCTGGATTTGTTTCTCTAGTCAACCCAGACTAACACAATCAGTCCAATGGACTAATTGTTTCCTGGTGTTTGATGGTCTTCACTCTTTTTTGCTCTGGGCAGGGAGACACCAATAGTTGCATCTTCAATGACTGTTCATTCAGAACTTTTAGGACCAACTACTTCTTTTGGCTGCTTACCTAAATAAGATGTAGAACATTACCTTTGTGGACTCTGTTATGCCAGTTGACCTAGATGTCCCTTAAGACTATTGTCCGAAGTCCCCAAGCACAGTGACTCATTCCTTCAAGATGTTTGGTTAGGGCTTTTCTAACTTTATCTCCTTCTGCTCTTTTATATACATGGATGTGTTTGCAGCAGATGTAAATATATATGTAGAAATAACATTGGGCAAAAATATATAAATATATTCCTGCATGTAGTATATTTGCCTTCCCACCCTTTGAACTAGATCTGAAAGGATGGGTTGGAGCTTGTTGGGTGAGCTTAACTGTAATTAGGATAGAGTTTAATAGCATCCAGAACTTGATCTGCTTGGGAACACATACTCATATTTGTGTAAATTGGTGCAGTGTGCATTGAGAAAACGGAGCTGGGGGGAAGGGACCACGATCAAATTGCCTGTGTTAATTAGCATTTAGCATTCACACTTAGCAACCATCCATCATTTTATAAAGTCTTGACCAGTAAATAATTACAGAAAATAACTTTTGGATACAAATCAGTCATCACAGCAGATATTTTATTGTGAGCCAGCAAATTCTTGATACCATCGTCTAGCTTCTAAGTCCATTAAGTGTTGCATAATTTTTGGTTAGGTACAGACTCTTAAAAGAACTTGTGTAGGAGAGATAAGATGCATGAAATACTACTATGAAGAGGGGATACACAGACGGTGGAAGATGTACAGTGATGTGTGGTTTAGGTTATGTATTTAGAGTCTAGTTTCATAGATTTGCTAGGAAAACCTGGGAGTTGGCAATAAAACCCAAAGCAAACAAACAGCCCTTAACTGCTCTGGAGTCAATGCTGACTCATAGTGACTTTGTAGGACAGGTTCAAACTGCCCCTGTGAGTTTCCGAGACTGTCATTGTTTGCGGGAGTCGAGCCCAGCCTTCCTCCTGAAGCTGGTGGCTTCAAACTGCTGCCCTTGTAGTTACAGCCCAAGGCCTAACCGCCAGGCTGTCTACCACGAGCATAGCTGTTCGGTACTAGCGTAAGATCCCGTGCCACTCTGTGGTCTGGCAGAGGGCTCTGAGGAGGAGGGATTAAAGGAAAGTACCACTGTTAACAAGTAATGGCAGAGGCCAGCCTAGAATCCAGGCGTGTCTGTTGTCTTTCTCCCTTCATGGGAAGCTGCCTGTCTGTGATCACAGGTAGAAAGAAGACAGGGTTCTATGACAGTTTCTACTGGGGGAGTTAGAGTCGAGGTTGCCAAAGGTTCGTTACGAAGCCAGAGCTGCTTGTTTTCAGCAGCTTCAGGTCCACGTAGGCTCTCCTTCTCTCTCATCGACATCCCGTCCTTGTTTTCTCCACCTTCTCATCAGATACAGCAGAGTGGCAGAGTGTGCTTGCTCAACTCAATGCCATCGAGTCGGTGCTGAATCACAGTGAACCCGCAGGACAGGTTAGAGCTGCCCCTGTGTTTCTGAGGCTATAACGCTACAGAAGGAGTATTTGTAGTTGAATTGTTTTAGAATGTATCTTTTACAGTATTCTGGTAGTTACAAATCACTTTGTATAACATGCAAAGTAATGACCCTCTACCCCGCATCTTTAATTTCATTTTGAAGAGCCTCCCTAGACACTTTAGATGGGCATACGAGTACATATGGTTATACCTGTTTTTACACAAATGGGCACATGCACTTCTCTGTAACATGTTTTCTGGAACCACTTTGTGGGGCAGTTTTCATACCCTGCATAGTTCCAGTGTACTCTTTTCTTCGACCAATGGAATAGTGGTCTACTGCACTGCTTTGCTATGATTCTGACCAAATGATCTCTAGTTTCCCGGGATTTTACTATCTATTGCATGTCCTGCCTGCAGAGAGCATCCTTTTAGCCATCTGCATACTAGTATCAGGGTTACTTGTAGTGGAATTTGCAGGCCAAAATATGTATTTAAAATTGTTAGAGCTATTGGTGAGTTGCTTGCCAGAAAGGTTGTACCTATTTTCATTCCTGTTGACTGTGCATATGACTGTCTATTTCCCAAGTTTGTTTGTTTTTAAAAGAAGACCCTTGACTTGGGTCCAGAGAAGGTCAGAGCAGAGAGGCTGCTAGAAAGAAGTGGCCAAGAGAAACGAAAACAGAAGGGCACACAGAAACTTGCACATACATTTTCATAGCAATGCTATCCATTACACGTGATCCCAAAGCAAGCCAAGCCAAGTGCCATCAGTTCTGGAATAGATAAACAGAACGTGGTCCACATGCACGGGGAAAGATTGCGCAGCAGCCAAAAGAGAGGATGGAGCTATGCATGCTAAGTTGGAGCAAGTGTTCTGAAGTTGGGTTGCACAGTGCTTTGGGAAGATACTAAACCACGGAACTGTGCGCACGAAATGGGTGAGGGTTATGGTAAGGGAATTTCACATCCCTCATCGAACTATTTTTAACGTTGGCCTGCATGCCATGGAATGTACTGGTTGAGGATGCAGCCATGAGCGGGGTGTAGGGCAGGCAGAAAGCCAGGGAGTCAATGGGCCAGCCTGGCAGGGGTGGGAGTAGGGGTAGGCGTAGGGGAAGACCCTGATGTGGACTGTGCAGAGTGGCGGATGATGGGCAGCTACAGAGCGGAGACAGGAGGCAGTTAATCCCATGGTTTTGTCAGGGTCGGAATTGAGGTTTAGTACATGAATTACGACTTCTTGTTCAGCCCTTTGCACATGCAGATGATACTGTTCTCCTGGAAGCCAGTCATAGTGTCCTTTGCTGACCTAGAAATGCCTGCTGTGTTCTAGCATTGGGAAACAAAGGGCAGAGAGGAAGCAGGAGCTGCTGAGTCTAGTCAAAGAGAAGGAAGACCCAGGGTCACAGAAGACAAGGAGGCCCTCATTAGTGTGTAAGAGTGAATGGCCAGTTTAAATTTGGCAATGAGCTTTCTCCTCCACAATGGAAGTAATTGTTCTTTGGGAATCTGTTTTGCTACTAAATGCATGATAAGAATGTTCCAGAAGAAGTTGGAGTTTTAAGTTGTGCTGATCAATAACAATGTCGCTTAAGCTAAAGAGCTTGCTCTTGCAAACTCTGGGCATTAAAGGGAAACCAGTACCTCTTTCTCCTCAAACCAATTTTCTCTTGTGATTGTGACTTTAAAAATTTTCCACCAAAATACTTTTATTGGGGGCTCTTATATCTTATCACAATCCATACATTCATCCAGTGTGTCAAGCACATTTGCACATATGCTGCTACCATAATTTTCAAAGCCTTCTCTTCCCACTTAAGCTCCTGATATCAGCTCCCCATTTATTCCCCCTCCCTCATCTGCCTGCCCTCCCTCATTAACCCTTGATAAGTTATAGATTATTATTTCCATATCTTACATCATCCTCCATCACCCCTCACCCACTTTTCCACTATTTGTCCCCCTGGGAGGGGGTTATAGATTAATCCTTGTAATTTATTTCCCCCTGCCCCCTAATCCTCCTGGTATCTCTACGCTCCTTGTTGCCCCTGAGGGGTTTATCCCTGTGCTGTGGGCTCTTATCTGTAGCAGTGTGCATGCTCTGGTCTAATCCAATTTGTAAAGTAGAATTGAGGTCATGATAGTGGGGGGAAGGAAGCACCAAAGAACTAGAGGAAAGTTGTGTGTTTCATTGGTACTATACTGCACCCTGACTGGCTCATCTCTTCCCTGTGACCCCTCTGTGAGGGGATATCCAATCGTCTACAGATGGGCATTGGGTCTCCTATCTATGTCAAGAATTAAAGTTGCAGATGGATATTGGGCCTCGACTCAAGTACTCCCTCAACACAAGAACACTTTGCTGTCAGGGTGCAGTGTAGCAATGATGAAACATACAACCTTCCTCTAGTTCCTAAATGCTTCCTCCCCACCCACAATCATGATCCCAGTTCTACCTTGCAAATCCTGCTAGACCAGAGCATGTTCCTGCTAGAGCAGAGGAACTGGAAACAGGGAATCCAGGACGGATGATCCCTTCAGGATCAGTGGTGAGAGTGGTGATACCTGGAGGGTGGAGAGGAGAGGGGGAACTGATTACAAGGATCTACAAAGAACCTCCTCCCTGGGGGATGGACAACAGAAAAGTGGGTGAAGGGAGACATCGGACAGTGTAAGATATGACAAAATAATTATTTATAAATTATCAAGGGTTCATGAGGGAGGGGGGAGCGGGGAGGGAGAGGGAAAATGAGGAGCTGATGCCAGGAGCTTAAGTGGAGAGCAAATGTTTTGAGAATGATGAGGGTATCAAATGTACAAATGTGCTTTATACAATTGATGTATGTATGGATTTTGATAAGAGTTGTATGAGGCCCCAATAAAATGATTTAAAAATTAAAAAGAACACTGTTATAACAACCCAGCATTCTGTGATGCTCACCTTCCCTGACATGATTGCTGAGGACAAAATGGGTGCATAAGCAAATGTGGTGAAGAAAGCTGATGGTGCCCGGCTATCAAAAGATAGAGCATCTGGGGTCTTAAAGGCTTGAAGATAAATAAGCTGCCATCTAGCTCAGAAGCAACAAAGCCCACATGGAAGAAGCACACCAGCCTGTGTGATCACGAGGTGTTGATTGTGGCTTTTTGATGAGGTTCTTCCCCCATCATCGTGGCTCTGATTAAGTCAGGCAGAAATAGCCAAACCTTCTTGATTACTTTCTGGTGGGAGGCTTTGCATGCCTGAAGTCTCCATGTATCCATTTGGAAGCTCAGCTGTGCTTTGGTGATTGCTGCTGGTTTACCAACAGTTTACTGTAGAAGCTTAGGACAGCCCTTGAAAGGGGCTGGTTTGAGCGAATCACAAAGTCATCCTGCACCAGGCCAGTGCCCTGTTCTTGGTCACTGTGTCTGATTCATTGCTCTGGATAAGCTGTGGTCTCCAAAGACTGTATCTAAGAAGATACCTCGAGTTTTGTCCTTGATTAGGATGCAAACAGAACTCGCACCCACTTTTACACCTTTCCCAGAAGTAACTTCGCTCTGATTTTATTTTGAATTGCGAAGGAACCTTTAGCAAAGAGAGACAATTTGGTCGATGATTCAGAGCAGGGAGCGCTCCTGGCACGTGCATCTCTTGGCAATAGCTTGTGGGTATTTTGTTTGCCGCTTTCTCGTAGTTAAAGGCCTGTAGTTAACTCGAGAGTAAAACTCTGCTCATTTATCTTTATCAGACTTGGAGCTTTTACTTTGAAAGCGTCAACATCTAGTCCCCTGGGAAAACTTGACTGCGCTTAGCTTATTGTTGAAATGCAGGCCCCCCTCTTGGGAGCGTCCCAGCAATGAGCACTTGAAGGCTACACATTTGACAGATTAAGCTGCAAGATAATGAAAATTGCTCAATTTTTCTGGCAGCTGCCCGAGTCAGAGCTGATATACAGAGCCACACAGTTCTTGGTGGCGATGGTTTGGTTTTGTTTCTGGTAAATAGGTTTTGAAAATAATCAGTGACCTGGCTTAGAATCCCTTCTTGTATTCAGAATCTGGAAGCAGCAATGAATTCACAGGGGGAAGTAACGCCAGAGCAAGGTGTTTCTGACTGAGTTCAGGGAATGAACTTTCATGTTTTGCCAGTCAGCCTCCTGAGAAACTGTTAACTGAGCAGGACTGACTTAACTTCAAAGCACAGTTTGTCCTCTTGGCAGTTCTGCCAGCATTTTAATTATGCCTCACAGCCATTGAAGGTTGGTGTGGACAAGTGGGTTAGAATTGCCTTTTGCCAGCTTGTGATACTGAAATACCTCGATTTAGTTAAGGAGCAAAATTACCACAAGCCAAAAATATAGTCATGGATTGTGACTATAACTCTCGTGTCTGATAAGGCATTCCAATCCTTGGAAAGCAAAGTTGGTGGTTTTCGAATTTGCCTTCCTTCCATTTTCTCTCTCTACATCACAACACTGGAGACACACGGAATGGAAACACTCCTCTGAACGTCGTTCCAGCCAGCTCGACAAACTTCATGGAAGTAGAATGGGCTGGAGCCTTGCAAGAGTCACAACCAGCTATTATCTGTTTGTAATTACCCCTCACCCCAAGGGCCAATTGGTTATAGCCAAACAGCAATGGCGACTTTAACATAACAGATTTCAGAGAAAAGATTGGTACTTTTCAATATCTAGAGCCTTGAATAGCGAGGGTAGTACTATAAAAGGGGGTGGGGTGGGTAGAGGAGTGAGGGAGAAATAAAGAAAAAGAAAACCTGCCTAGCTAAAGGGTGAGGAGGGAGTAAAAGGGGAAGAAGCATCTTAAGAAGAAGGACATTTTGGGTGGGTTTGGATATGAAGATTGAAGACAGGCACACGGTCAAGGATGAACTTCGACGAGTGGCAGACCTCAGTAAGGAAGTGTCTGGAAAGCTCAAGTTCAGACTGAGCGGAGGCTTGAGAAAATGCTAAAGACAACACCGACGGGATCTGTCAAGCCGTGCTCAGAACAAGAAGAACAAGTAAGGGCTAGACTCGCTGCTTGAGGCAGATGGAATAATGTGAACAGATGACGAAAAGCAGACCCACTCCAGTGCTTGGCTTCTCTTTTCCTCTATCAAAGAAAGCGATCTTTTCACTGGAATGTGTAGCATAAACATGCCAATAGGTGATGAGAATAATAGCTGCAACTACAATATGTTGAGTTTCTACTGGGGGCAGGGTGTGTACAGTTGTCGTTAGGTGCTCTTGAGTCGGTTCCAACCCATAGCGACCCTGTGTGTAAGAGAACCAAATGCTGCCGGCTCCTGGGCCAGGCTCACAATTGTTATATTTGAGCCCATTGTTGTAGCCACTGTGTCAACCTATTTCATTGAATATCTTTCTCTTTTTTGCTGCCCTTCTACTTTATCAAGCTTGATGTGTTTTTTTCAGGGACTGGTCTCACCTGATCCCATGTCCAAAGCTCAAGAAATGAAGTCTCACATACTTGTTTCTAAGGCACATGCTGGCTGTACTTCTGCAGCAGATTTGTTTGTTCTTCTGACAGTTCGTGGTATTCTTCATCAACACCATAATTCAAAGGCATCCATTCTTCTGCAGTCTGCTGTATTCATTGTTCAATTTTCACACGAGCCAATTGACCAGATCGTGACTTGGGGGACATCTTTGCTCTATAACACATCTTAAAGAGGGCTTGTGCGGCAGATTTGCCAGATGGATTTCTTAATGGCTGTTTCCATGTGCAATGGTTGTGGAGCATAACAAGAAGAAATCCTTGACAATTCCAATCTTTTGTTATGGGTCCAGTTGTGAGGAATTTGGGTTTACTTATACTGAGTCACAATCCACACTGAAAGCTGCAGTTCCATCAGCAAGGGCGTCAAAGCCTTCTCACGTTCAATAAGCCAGGCTGGGTCAGCAGCATATCGTGGACTGTCAATAAACCTTCTTCTAACCCTGATGCCATGTTCTTTGCATAGTCCAACTTCTTGGATTATACGCTCAACAAACAGATTGAATAAGTATGATGAAAAGATACCGCCCTGACACACACGTTTCCTGATTTTGAACCATGCCATAGTTCCTTATTCTGTTTGAATGACTGCCTCTGGTTCATGTATTGATTCCGCACGAGCACCGTGAAGTGTTCTGGAATTCCTCTCCTTTGTAATATCTTTCATAGTTTGTTGTGACCCACACAGTCAGATGCCTTTGCATAGCCAATAAAACATAAGCAAAGTTCTTCTGGTATCCTCTGCTTTTGACCAAGATTCACGTGACACCAGCAAGGATACGCCTTGTGCCATATCTTCTTCTGAGTCAGGCTTGAATTTCGGGCAGCTCCTTGTTGATATACTGCCAGAATGGTTTTGAATTATCATCAGTAAAATTTTACATCCGTATTATATATGTTGTTGGATAATTTCTGTATACTGTGGGATCACTTTTCTGTGGAATGGACACAAACGTTTCCAGTCTGTTGGCCAGGTAGCTGTCTTCCAATCTCCTTGGAATAGACTAGTGAGCGCTTCCAGTACTTTATCCACTTGTCATGTTAATTACTTTTCCATCAATTCCTGAACCCTTCTTTCTAACTAATACCTACGTCCTTCAGTACCATATGTACTCCAAAGGACAATTTGGTACCTTTTTTAGTGCTTTTCGCAGCTGTGCATGGTAGGTATAGTTGTTGTCATTCTCCGTCTCCAGGTGGGACAACTGAGGGAGATTTGATAACTAGGCACAAGTTACACAGGCAGTAAAACACGGGGCTCGGAGTCAGATCCTATCTGACTGACTTAAAACCCAGGCCCTTCTGGTTTGCCACTCTCCCTCCTGTGCCTGTGACCACATAGCTCTTGCATACAAGACTGGGTTTCTCATTAGGAGCCCTGCGGGGGTCAAAACCATCAGCTACTCCCCTGGAGAAAGAGGATGCTTTCTCTTCCTGTAGAGAGTTATAGTCTCTAAAATTCATGGGAACAGTTATACTCTGTCCTTTAGGGTTGGCTGTGAGTCAGAATTGACTCAAGGGCAGGGAGTTTGGTGTTTTTAATTTTTCGTTTTGTTAGGGCAAATAAACAAATGACACACAAACTCTGTTTATGCTATCAAAGAACCGTAGTGTGTGTCATCCCCGGGGAAACCAGGACAACGCAATAGTAAAATGGTGAAAAGAGTCCTAGAGAGCTCTGATCTTGGCACACTTGAGACTGTGTTATTGTGCAAGTGATCCGTGAACATCTGTAAATGTAAATTTGTAAAAGGATCCTTAGAAAGCAGTGTAGGTTCATATCACCTCGCTCTCCATCTCATTGTCTTTCCCTCCTCGTTACTTAAACTCTTAAAACCTATTGCTGGACATAGGATCCCAGTTGGCTTGTTAGCAAGTTGAATCAATTTAGATTCAGGTAGATGCATATTTAAGTGAACAGCTTGGTGCAGATCATTGATTTTAAATAAAGAAGCTTTATTAATGTCAGAGCACTGTATTTGTGACATTTCCATGGTCTACCAATACAGTAACAATCACTACCATTGAGTTGATTCTGAGTCATGGAGACCCTATAGGACAGGGTAGAACTGCTTCTGTGGGTTTCTGAGACTGTAGGTCTTTACAAGAGCAGAAAGGCTCAAGTGGCAGTTGGTGGTTTTGAACTGCTGGCCTTATAGTTAGCAGCCAAACCTTAGTGGTATAGTGGTTATGAATTGGGCTTCTAACTGCAAGGTGAGCAGTTTGAAATCACCAGCTGTTCTGCTGGAGAAAGTCGAGGCCTTCTATTCCTATAAGAGTTCGAGTCTCAGAAATCCACAGGGCAAGTCTACCCTACCCTGTGTGGTTGCTATGAATCAGAATTGACTTGAATGACCAATACACTAAATCTATTAGGAACGTTTTTGGCTTGAATTATTCTTAGAGAACACGTAGTAGTTCTTGGTATTTATTACCTTCTGACTGCTTTTGAATCATCTGTGTCAGCATATTTCAAGCTATACTCTGAAGAGCTCTAAGGTTGCTGGGAAAGTTATTGGGGCTATGTCATGAGCACATCGTTTTGGAAATGCTGACCATATAAAATTTATTCTTCAACATTGCTAGAGATGGACATCACATTCATTGGATTATGGTCTAGGAAATCAAACTCATTGTTTCCAAATTCTAGACTGATTTGGTTCCCTTCTCTTTGAAGTACTCCACATTTGCCAGTCCATTCAGCACCTAGGATATCATTTATGCTGGTTTGGTGATGAACTCCTTGAAATGAGTAAGGGGTATTGTTATGATCTCCTATTTATTTTGCTTTTTAATTTCTATTGTTGCTTTACGTTTCTTGATTTGAAGAGGAATTAGACATGGTATACCTACTGTCCCATAGCTAAGATTGTTGTTACTGCTGTGAGGTACTATTGTGTCACTTCTGATCCCATGTGATCCTGCACACAACAGAATGAGACACAGCCCAGTTCCGTATGATCCTCAGAATCATTGCTATGTTTAAGCCCATTGAGTTATGGCTAATTAACGTGGCCCTTCTAGCCAGGGTTCCTTGTAGGGAGTATTATGGTTCTGGACTTTAGAGGCCTGGGACTGTGGTCTCATTTTGTAGGGCATTTTCGGCTATGCTGATGGACAGGAGCAGGGTGGAATTGAGACCTGACCTTAGTAGAGGGTGTGCCTAGGCCACACCCTTTGATTTTTTGCAAGCGTATTTGACTTTTCCCTGGGAGACTTAAGACAGTGTCTTCGGTGGCGTATGACCGCTGGTTCTAGCACACATGGCTTCATGTGGGAAGCCAGACCTCTATTTCTGGACTGAGATTTGGTGGAAGCAAGAAGACCTGCTTTAGCTTTTGGATGTGACTCGAGACCCTGACCAATCTTTGGATTTTGGACTAAACAGCTCCCACCGCCACGCGAGACATTTCCTCAAAGTTTCATAAGTTTCTGTGGGAAGTAGCAGTGATTTTCAGAACCCAGGGATGCAGAGAGGGAGGCGTGGGGGGAAGTGGAGCTGAACAGCATCTTGGAAGCCTTCAGCCTTCGGTGCCTACTTCATTTCCAACTCTTTGGGACTAGTTGGCGTTGACTCTTACAAAAGGAATTATTGCCACACTCATTGTTGCAACTATTGGATGAGTCCATTTTGTTGAGTGTCTTTCTCTTTCCGTCTGACTCTACCAAGTTTGATGTCCTTCTTCCGGAGCTGGGCCCTCCTGACAACAAGCCCAAGGTTAACATGTTCAACGACAGCGAAGTTCGGAGCAATAATTTGAAGCTACCAACAGAGACATGTCACAGCATCACTATAATGAAGGGCTTTCCAATAATTTGCAAGGTTCAAGCAGAGATTGCATTAAATCCGTTAGAGATATGTATTAGTCTAGGTACTTTGGAGAAACAAATCCACAGCAACTCATGTATAAGAGAGTTTTATGTAAAGAAAAGGTGCATCATGAAAACATCCCAACCCAATGCTGCCCAAGCCCACAAGTCCAACATTAACCCATTAACCCAACACCAGTCCACAAAGTCCTCCACCTCACAAAACAGAGGCAATGATGCCGACTGCAGGAGGAAAGCTGAGTCCGTGAACGTGTAAGCATCTCAGCACTGGCAAGGGTCTCCACACGGCTGCTCCAGCACCCAGGGCTGCATTGGGATAGATCCATGTGGTTTCTCCTTGGGGATGTCTTGTAGGAAGTCAATCTTGCAAGCTGAAGCCGGGAACTGCTAAGGCAGCTGCACCCGATACAACCATCACAAAACAAGAGACCCGAGAACTAGAAAGGCGAGGCTTCACCACCCATTTATCCCTCCACCTTTCAACCAGCCCCACATGTGATTATCGGCCAGGCTGGCACAATTAACTAACTCAAGATATAAAGAGGACAGTCATATGTCGCGTGGGAGGTTAGAGAAGACAGCCTAGTCATCCAACGATTCTATGACTACAGATATGAGTGGGCTTCAAAAATTTGTGGGGAAATTCCATTATCTTTTTATCCCATTCTACCATGAACTTTTGAAGCCCTCTTATCTTTCTGTTTCACACAAAGTCATAAACAAGAGAGCTTTCATGTACTGGGGAATCAAAGACTATTTTGTTATGGGAACATTATCATCCAAGAAAAGCATGTGAAATCTGAAGTTCCAAAGGATCAGTGCTGTCTTGGTTATGTGCAGGAGGGCAGCGGCTAGGCTGTGGATCTATTTCAGGGACTCAGCCGTCTTTCCTTGGCCTCTTCTTCAGTTTATTGTAGGAAGATGGTATCACTGCTCCACAGTTCTGGGTAGAAGATGGTTGGTTCTCATCGCTGCCTCCTTTTCCCATGGCAGTATGCTAAGTGGCTTTCTCTTTCACTGGTCTTTTGAAAAGAGGGCTTTTGCTGAAGAACTTGCTTGCATATAACATGGTTGTGTTGAGATGAGTACTTTCCAGTTTTAAATACGACGGAATAAATCTTGCCTTGTAGGTGTGTGGGAAGCACTGTTCGTGGGAATTTTGCCAGATGAGAGAACTGCTGTTCAGCATTAACCTTTTTTTACCCCCACCTTTAGAGACAGCATTGTCGTTTTATTAGAAGGTGTTATACACAATCCCCATGGTATGTGCCACATATTTTTAATCGACTCATCTCCTGATGGAAGAGAAATGCTTCTTCTTCAATGCTTCTCTCCAGGAAGAGTTGTGGAGGCTGATGGTGTGGTGCTGCACTGCGCTTGGAAAGAGCTTTGGATTTTACTACATTTCTGTAAAACACAAGTGAACTGCTCCGGATGCTTTAGTGAGCAAGCAGAGGAAGCAGAGTGTTATGTGAAAGTAACAGAGCGCCCTTTTAAATATAGTCTGGTATTGGTTAGTGCTCCGATCTCAGAGATCTTGAGTCCACCATGCTAGAGGGGTTCTGTACAGTCTCTTAGACAGTCAGCTACAAATCCTTTGCGGTACGAGACCAAATATCCGCAGGAGATAACAACGGTGGTTGTACTGGCAAAGATGTTGAGGGCAGGACCCTGTCCTGGCCAGGGCCTACAGGGGAAAGAAACTGATACAGACAGTTGAAGGAAGAACCAGGTAGTGGGTCCTCATCAGGAAAACGATACAGTTTTATGATTTGAGCGAAGTCATCAGAGTACAAAACAATAACTGAAGCTACCAGGCTTTCCAACTGTGGCGCTTGCATTTGGACATCGCCTGCACCACTACAGGTGCAAAGACAGAGTTCTGAGCCCAGCTAGAAGTACTCAGTGGTAATAGAAATGGTTGAGACGGACAAATAGCTCTGGAAATCTGAAGTCAGAGGAAGGAAGGAAGGAAGGAAGGAAGGAAGGAAGGAAGGAAGGAAGGAAGGAAGGAAGGAAGGAAGAAGGACTAGGGGTGCCCTGGGTGAGGTAGGCACATTCTTCTTGGCTCTAATCTTCATTGCTTTCAGTGGTGGTGGTGGTGGTGGCGGTGGCGGTGGCAACCATGAATGACTGTTGTGGCTGCGGCGACCTTGACAGTGATGGCAGCTGCTTCATTCTTATTTAAAGTCACTTGTTCCTGAACAAGCCTTCACTCTTTTCTCCTGCACATTGAGTTGCAATGTCAGTTCCAATCTGGAGCTTTTTATTTAAGGATTTTCTGCTTAAACATAGCCTCCAACACTTCTTGCTCTTCTGGGATGAACATAAAATGCTTTTTCCCAGAGTTCTCTTCTTGGGGACCAGCTGCAGCCTGTGGTAATGAGTTCTCGCAGGCATCATCCATGTTCACAGAGGATCTGGTTTGGGATTGTCAGGGATTGTTGTGTTGACCAGGAGTTCTGTGATCATGTTCAACTTGGTCTTGTGGTACTTGTACATGTTGTAATAAGCAAAGTGTCCTCTGTTCATCTTGACACCAGTGTGCTGCTTTGGTAGGCTTATGATGGAGTCCTTCCACAGGTTCATTTTCAATCCTGCTTGATGTTCTCTCTCTGAAGATGTGGCTCCTTACTGTTGCAGCATTAGCTTTTTCAAGACAACAGTGATTCTTTGAAAATAGCCGATTTCCCACTGGTCTTCAGGATTCCCCAAAGTGGTGGGCTGGCTGGGTGCATCTCTTTGTTAAAACACAACAAAACCACGCCAAGAGTCATAGCTGGGGTGCACCTGGTATGTAGGACCTGACTTTAGATACATTCCCAGGCATTGGCATTTGAAGAATGTAACAGCAAATGGCTTTATAACCAGAGCAAACCTATTGCCTTCAATTCCAACCCATAAGGACCTTGTGGGACAGAGCAGAATTGCTTCGCAAGGTTCCCCAAGCTGTCAGTCTTTATGGAAGTTGACTGTCTCCTCTACCAGGTGCAGCTGGTAGGTCCCAACTGCTGCCCATTGCTTAACCTACTTTATGCACTGCCCCTTTATAGTGTTTAATAACATGAAGCACCCGAGAGATGGACACAATATGATCGCTGTGGAGTAAAAATGCTGGAATAACCACGATGTGGTTTTTGCCTGTGTGAACTCTGGGGCATCGACTCTGATGGTGTCGAGTCTACACCAGTTGTGCGTGATCATAGACTCCGTGACATCTTTTATTAGGGTTTCTCTTCCAGAGCATCTTGTGCATGATTTTGTAACATTGATCAACCTTGTATTCATGTGTCTCCTTTTCCTAGCACAGTGTCAGCTGTTTGCAGGCAAGTGTGGACTGTGTCTTAGTCATTGTACTACACTCAGGTCTGACACAGGGCTCCCGGGGGTACATCACAGTGTCTCCCTCACCATCCACATTGGTGAAGTCTTCTCAACTTAGGCTGGCATGTGAGAGACGTTTGTTTAATGAACAAAGCATGCACTGAGTGAGAGCCGCCACACTATTTTTGCCTTGTGCCCGCAGGCCCATTAGACCCTTCAGACACTGGTACCCTATTGTCTCTGCAGCAAGTAGAGCCGGCAGACTGTTTGTGGCTCTGGAGACAGAGCTGCAGCTAGCCTCTCCTCCCTGCCATCTTTGAAGTCCATTTTGCCAGTTTCCCGCCTTCTGAGTCTGGACCTCATCTTTCGCAGCTGGCATAAGCTTATCTGTTTTGCTTTTTAAATTCTCTTTTCGGCGTCTCAGTCATTTTGGATGACCTTCCCGTGCCAACCACTGTGCTGGCGCGTCTACAGAGATGATGCCATTCGTGGTTAGCTGCCTCTTGAGTTGGTCCCCAACTCCCCACGGCCCCAAGCACAGCACACAAATACTGCCTGGTCCTGTGCTGTCCCATGATTGGCTGGGCTCGTTGGCTGATTTTTGGAAGTAGACCATGAGATATACTTTCTCTTTTAATCTCAAAGCTCTACTGAAACCTGCTCACTCTCAGGGCAACACATAGGCCTCTCCTGACAGATGGCAAGTGACTGCACATGAGATGCATTGTCTGGAAATGGTACCCAGGCCCCGCACACAAACGGCGAGCTTTCTACCACCGAGCCAATGCACCCCGTCGTTTGATCAGATATAATTCTCTTCCTTCTGAGAAGTTTCCTTATTGGACAGGCTAGGGGATCAAGGCACTGGGTCCAACTTTGCACACAGTTGCACAGAAATAAACCAAAAAAGTGCCGGGACTCCACCCGAGCATTTTGCTTCCAAAT
>NW_022103898.1:34564369-34568859 GCF_000313985.2 Echinops telfairi | reverse complement strand
TCTCCCTCACCCCTGGTAACCTTTTCTATCTGGGCTCATTGCATATTGGCCCTTTTGTGTTCTGAGGTGTTTCACAGATTCATTGTTACTCTTCAACATAGTCCATTGTATTAGTTACCAGAGTTTACTTAGTCATTGTTCCACCAACAAGCATTCAGGCTGCTTGTATCTTCTTGCTGTTGTAAATAGTGCTTTGATGACCATAAGTGATGTGTGTGTCTATAGATCTAATTGTGCCTTGGCTCATTTCTTTAGGCTAGGTGCCCAGTAAAAGGATGTGATATTTCTGTTGCCAGTTTTTGGAGGAAGCCTCCTGCTGCTTTCAACAGTGGTTGTATTGTTTTCCAGTCTTCCTGGCAGTATATGAGGGTGCTGATCCTCCCGTACCCTCTACAGAATCTGTGGTTTTCTGTTTCATTAAACTTTGTTCTCAATAATGGGATGAGGGGTACCTCCTAGTTTGGAATTGCACGCTGCGCAGCCTTGCTTTGCATTGTGCCTCATCTCTGCTTTCTATTTCTCATCCTTTTCATGGCCCCTGGCCTCCCTCACCTGCTGTCCCCCCCCCAGAACACCAAGGGGGCAGATCCTTGCCACCCCAACCCTCTGGCCAACAAGAGGCCATCATCCATGTTGTTCACAGCTCTGAATGCTAATGCAGAAGCTACCTTTCTGTCAGGCTAACCATTCCACTTGCCTCCGGCGTCTTCCAAAGGAAGGCTCCCACTTTATTCCACAGAAGCAGCATTGAGGGGCAGTCAAGACCCTGGGCTCTGGAGTCGGAAGGCCAAGGTTTAAATCCTAATGTTTGCTACTTCTGAGCTGTGTGGCCTTGGACAAGGTACCTGTCTTTCAGTTTCTTAACCTGAGAAATGCTGATAAGTATAGTGCCAGCATCCCAGGTTTATTGATTTAATTTCTGCAATAGCCCATAAAGCAGTTTTTTGGCTCATAGAAAAACTCTCAATAAATGTGCAGTGTTGCTTTGAATCATGGCCAGTCGTGGTTAAAGACGCCTTCACAACCTTGTCAGGTACCTGCTCCTCTGCTTACCTGTCCCCATCTGTTGCCTGTTCCCCTGCTCTGTGTACTCTTCCCTCCTGAACCCAGACCTCTCTCACCTACATCCTTGCTCTGTGGGCTGAGCTTGTCTCCCTGTCCGTGCTTGTCACCTGGCCTCTCTCGCGATGCTTTAGAAGCCTCCCCACATCCTGTTTCCTTCACTAAACCTTCCTTAACTAAGAGAGTGAGATGGGTCATTCCCTTATGTCCTTTTATGAATATACGGCTTTATCTCACCCAAACCAGTGATGTGGAGGTATGCATGGGAAAAGAAATGTGATGGCACAATTTTCTCTGTTCCTTCTAAACAACACAGAATATTTAGAAGCCCAGCATTTTTTGAGGAAAGGGGCCCTGTGTGCATCTGCCCTCGGCCCGTAGCTCACAGAGTACAGGGTCTCTGGTATTACCCGGCTCTAGCCCAGCAGCACCTGCCCATCTCTGAATAGAATGTTCTTTTTGATGATTCTAGGAAGAGGCTATTTAAATGCAATTATCCACCCAAAATCTAACCCCTAACATGTACTTTGAAAGGGAATGTTCAGTCCTATGCTCAGATTCAACACTTGAGAGGTCATGTGAAACGGTTTCATCTGTGTCAGGAGTTTTTAATTTCTCCGACCTCTCATTAAATGTTGCTCCAAAGTATTTCCCGAGAGTAAACTGGGAGCTGGTCCATAGTTCTTCCCACCCACTCAGCCATCCTGCTCCTGGAAGCATTCGTCTGGCTCCGCACCTGTTAGGTGAACATACCCGTGTCGCAAAGGCGTGTCTTAACTCTATAACGCTGAGCGCGATGTTTTCGTAACATTTAATTAAATATATATATTAATATATATATTGATAACTATGAAAGTAAAGAATGAAAAGAAAATTTTGTTTTCCTGAAATGGAAAATTCAGGCGTGATAGGGTTAAGAGAATGACTTTCACCATCAGAGGGTAGGAACTGTGCTGGGTTCTTGAGAAAGAACAGCCACTGAATAGTGCATATTCTTCTAGTTTGGCAGGATGACAACAATTATAGTGGTTTTGCCTGTCATTTAAAAAATAAACACTCTCTGAACCTGTCTGGATTTATTGACTTCATAGAATCAGCCTGAAAGTACACTGTGCACCAAATTACGGGAGAACAAATTCTTCTTTAAGACTTTTATGCTGGGTTGGGCATTTCTTTCTTTCTTTGTGTGTCTCATTACTGGCAATGATTTCTGAAGCATCAGGGTTTTGCCACCTTTGTAGAAAATTAATCAAAGGCAGACTCTTACTGGCCTTGAGTTATTTTCCCTCATGACAGAGCACTTCTACGCTGTCCTATTGGATCATTGTTTCGGTCTGGATTCTCTGGAGAAGTAAAACTATTGGAGCCGTGTGTGTGTGTGTGTGTGTGTGTGTGTGTGTGTGTGTGTGTAGAGGGAGAGAGAGAAAGGTTTATATTAAGAAAATGGCTCACTCAGTTGTAGAAGCAGATACAATTCCAGGCAACTTCCTAGTCTGTGGGCCAGATGTTAGGCTGACGGCTTCTGACTTGAGTAATTGTGGAGTCTGAAGAACCCAAGATCAGTTCGAAGATGACCGGCTTGTGCCTGCAGAGGCGAATGGATTCACGGTCTGCAAGTCAGTCTTGGGGCTGCAGAGGCAAATGAATCTGTGGTTGGCAGGTAAAGTAACCGACTGGTTATGACTCCCAGGTTCAGCAGGCAGAAATTGACAGGCCACTGACTCAAGGTCAAAGAATTGAAGGTTTATGAGCCAGATGCAGAATCTACACCTAGTGACAAGCAGACAACCATTGCCACAGGGTCTGTTTATAAGAGAAACAGGCCATCACTTCAAGTAGATCTCATGGGGGATTACTAGGTCCTAACTGCCAAACCACCGAGAACCTTGGTCCCATTAACACAAAACCTTAACTCGCATAGTCACATGCATTGCAGCTGACTTGAAGACAGGGGTTTGCTTTTGGTTTATATTTGACTGCATCCTTGTCATGACTGCTTCCTAGTACCCTAGGCAGAGGTGACTATTCCACTCCAGAAAGCTGTTTACAATGAATTAGGCAATGAAGATTTACAGAGCAGATCATCATTTTACTTTCAAGGATTCATCAAACCCACCTTGGCTTGCCCTGTTGCCATACTTTCTTGCCCGTTTTCTTCTTGTTGTATATCGCCTTCCCTTTTCCCCAAGTTGAAGGGGAAACCTTCTCCCTCACCCCTGGTAACCTTTTCTATCTGGGCTCATTGCATATTGGCCCTTTTGTGTTCTGAGGTGTTTCACAGATTCATTGTTACTCTTCAACATAGTCCATTGTATTAGTTACCAGAGTTTACTTAGTCATTGTTCCACCAACAAGCATTCAGGCTGCTTGTATCTTCTTGCTGTTGTAAATAGTGCTTTGATGACCATAAGTGATGTGTGTGTCTATAGATCTAATTGTGCCTTGGCTCATTTCTTTAGGCTAGGTGCCCAGTAAAAGGATGTGATATTTCTGTTGCCAGTTTTTGGAGGAAGCCTCCTGCTGCTTTCAACAGTGGTTGTATTGTTTTCCAGTCTTCCTGGCAGTATATGAGGGTGCTGATCCTCCCGTACCCTCTACAGAATCTGTGGTTTTCTGTTTCATTAAACTTTGTTCTCAATAATGGGATGAGGGGTACCTCCTAGTTTGGAATTGCATCTCTTGAGTGGCTAATGACTGTGAGCATGTCGTCACGTTTGCTGGCTACCTGAGTATTTTCTTTGGTGAACAGTCTGTTCGTGACCTTCACCTATTTTTCAATTGGCTTGTTTGTCTTTTTCTTGAGGTATGAAATTTTAACTAGAATTTTGAGATTTGTCCCTTGCCCAATATGTTATTGTCAAAAAGCCCCCCCCGCCCAGTCTGTGGGTCTTCTTTTTATTCTTTTGTTAAACCTTTTGATGCACTTATGTGTCTTACTTTTAGGAGAAAAGGTAAATATTCCTAAAGAGGAGTATGCATTTTATAAAAGATAAATTTGGGATGCCAGTCTGGTCAGTCACTGCTATCAAGTCCCATTTGACTCATGGCGACTTTACAGGACTGGGTAGAACTTCCCCTATGGGTTTGCAAGACTGAACTCTTCACGGAAATAGAAAGTCTCATTTTCCCCATTGGATGACTGGTTAGCATAACCACTACACCACCACTGGGGCCAAGCTATAGGAATCTGTAAAAATCATTGGAATGAATGCAGGAATGAATGAAATTAGGGGATAAAGGTAGGCCCTTTTGTGTTTAAGATTGCATGTTAAAGTGGGATATTTTTTTATTTTTTAATCATTTTATTAGGGGCTCATACAACTCTTATCACAATCCATACATACTTCAATTGTGTAAAGCACATTTGTACATTCATTACCCTCATCATACTCAAAACATTTGCTCTCCACTTAAGCCCCTGGCATCAG
>NW_022103898.1:34502954-34560592 GCF_000313985.2 Echinops telfairi | reverse complement strand
ACTACTTCTGAAGCAATGCCTTTTCAACTGCTTGATGTTAGCATGTTAATTATACCTTGCAATTTCTAAACTGTTCTCTTGAGCATAACTGAAATTGACCTTCTTAACAGTCTTGTGAAGTCAATCGTGAAAGTATTTATATTCTTCAGCATATAAAACATTGTCCCTAAAGAAACAGGACTGGTCAAGTTGGCCAAGATCTTGTGTCTGAGCCCAGATGTCGCTCTTCTAATCTAGTGTACGTACAATGGATCTGTAACGCCACACCAGATTATTCAGAATGCCTGGCTTCAGCCTTGGAAAGCCACATCTTTATTAGATACCCCAGGAGCCTGATTATGTGTAGGTCGATATTGGGCTACTTTTGTTAAAATGGCATCATACTGTACCTTGGGCTTGAATGTCTAATTAATTATGTGTAATGTATTAAATTATTCCTACTATTACTTATTAAGTATAATCTATTTTAAATCTTTTTAGATGTTTTATTTGGCTTAAAAAATGAGTGGGCAAGTAAGTTAAATATTATTTCAGGAAATCCAAAATGATACATGTACAAGATGATTCATTATAACATTGCTTGCATCAGCAAAAGACTGAAATTGTCCAGGTAGCCACCAAAAGAGGAATGGTGGAATAGCCAAATGATATAGTCATATAGTCGAATAATATGCAATTATGAAAAACAGTTATCTCCACATTTTTCCATGAGGAGATTTTCTGGACCTATTGGTAAGCGCGGGAGCATTGGTAGTTAAGGACTCAACCATACCTACTTTCCAGGTTCTAAGCATAAGTTGTCTAACAGCACCACAAAGCCTGTAGAGCTTTCAACATCATGTGCTGTGGTAGTTGTTAGAAGCCATTGAGTCAGCTCTGCTCACAGCCACCCAAGTACAACAGAACAAAATGCTGCCCAGCTCTGAGCCAGCCTGGTAACTTTTGATATGTTTGAGCCCATTGTAGCCACCATGTCAGTCCATCTTGTCGAGGGGCTTCCCCTTTTTCACTGACACTCTGTTTTGTCAGCACGATGCCCTTCTGCAAGGACTGGTTCCTTCTGTTAACATGGCCAAAGGAAACTAGATGGAGTCTTGCCATCCTAATTTCTAAGTATATACTTGTATATTTCTAAGCATATAATTGTTTGTACAGTGAAACCTGTGAGAGCCAGAGCTCAATGGGACTGTCTGGTTCTTCCAGGTCTTACAGGTTTTACACCTTTTATAGTGTGATTATTAGCCCTCTCATTAAGAATTCTATGTTATTTTCCTTTTTCTTTTCTTATTTTAGTTTTTAAGTGTTCTTTCCCGCAGATTTTTTCTTACCTAGGTTTCAGCTTTCACAGGTCTTAATACAGGTTATAAGGCGTTACATATACATAATTTAATATATCAATATATGAGTATAGATATGCTTAATATATGAGGATAAATAAAAAATATTGCTATTTAAGGTTCTTCTTCGCTTATGTACAGGTTTATTCTAAATAAAATATATTTAAACATGTCTCTACCATCAGAAAAAGGCTGCAGCCAAGGAATAAACTTGTCGTGGTCTCATGATATAGGGTTACTATGAATCGGCATCAACTCAATTCAATGGCAGTGAATTTGGTTTTTGGTTTGGATAGTCTCATTAGAATGCTTTCAAAAAAGGGACACCTTTTTTCCCCTTTGCCATTGAACACAACAAATTTGAGGTCAGGGTTAATATAAAATTTTTAACAAAACTCAAGTGGACATCTTCCCAAATCATGAAACTTTGCAACAAGCTTACAGGAATTGTGTCCCACATTTTAAAAAAAATTTTTTTTTCATGAATCAGTGTTTTAAGGAAGACTGAGAAGACCACTAAGATGAACCCAGAGAGGGAAGACCATGAACTTGGGCACGTGAAGACCCTGTGGCAGAAGTCCAGAAACTGGTGGCAGAAGACTGTAGAGTTAAAGTGGATGCTATAGTTACTGAGGTTAGGGTCGCACATGACTTGGCACATTCAGTTTTACGCAACTATCTTGGCCTCAGCAAGCTTTGGGCTCGATGGGTGCCAACAGCACTGTGTAAATAACAGCTAGCTCAAAGAGCTAGTCTTCCCCTCATCTCTGAAGCAATGTCGATGCCAATGCCGATGATTTTATGGAACAAATCACAACCAGACACGAGTCATGGGTGCATTGATATGATCCAGAGAAGCAAGGTCTAATTAAAGCAGTGTCTTCCAAGGGTGACCACTGGGTCAGTTAAATTCAAGGCAGAAAGGTCAGCTTAGAAGACTGTGGCAACTGGTTTTGGTTTTCAAGGATTTATTTATTTTTAATTGCAAAGGCATGAACTTGATTAAACACAACTTTTTGAAGAATGCAAGATGATCATAGGGGCTTATTATGAAGAAAATCCAGGACAGTTGTGTCAGAGATCCCCGCCCCCCCATCACAACCGAGTACCTGCTTATTCTTGGAAGGCTGCCCTGCAAGAATTTGGTGGGAAAAACTTACTTCAGATCCATCCGACAGCCCTGATTTTGCCTCTTCAGACTCTTCTTTCCCTCTTAAACAAAGAACATTCCAAAGTAACATGATTTGAGTCCCTTGAGGCTGCCCAAATTGCCATTTTGACTTGGCATCCATTAGTGAGCACAGAGTTTTCTTTTGGAAGCATTAGAGATGGATACACTGCCTTCAGAAACATATAGGCCTAGGTGGAGGATATGTTTAGAAACAGTGGCTTCATATTTTGATATTTTTGTTTAATAAAGGCTTCTGATTTTCTAGTGATACTTCTTTACTTATTCTCATATAGACATACACACACATACAGATAAGCAAACAGACACATACATGCTAAAACTAAAAACTAAAATGAAAGGATAGATAAAAAGGATTACTTGTAGAAATAGAATGCAAACAGTGAAGAGCGGATACGGTTGGAAGCTAGGTCTCTTGAATACCTGCTGTTTTGCACACAGGAAAGCGCTTTATATAGTTAAATAAGAAAATGAAGCAAAACCAATCTTCACTAGAAACATAAAGTAATATACTTGTATAAGTTTGTGGCTTTTATATACTGCACAAAGTACCTTCACAAAGTTCATGGAAAATGCTTATTATGAAAAAAAGTATACATAGAGTTCTTTCTCTTTTTTTTGGTCCCCAAATAAAGTCGCTCTAACTTGTTATATCATGTCTGAACAGAATCTGGTTAAGCCACTAAGGAGGATAAGACATCAACTTGAAAAGAGCCCCTATCAGAGAAATAGGAATTCTGCTAAGATTGAAGCAAGAATAGACATCAGACTTATGGTGATGCTTGGTGGAAGAATAGTGAAAGCACTAACGCTTTATGAAGTGTCCCCTTCCCTCCCCGTAAAACCGGCAGTTTTTAAATGGATAATTCATTTGATGAAGGGGTGAGATAGTGCTTCTCTGCCTTTTGGCTAAGATCAAGTGAAGAAGGGGTGAGACTCAGGATGGCTAAGATCAAGTGAAGAAGGAATGAGACCGTGTCAAGGATGAAGGAAGGATGCAGTGGCAAACGATCCAGATCAATTTGAGAGGAAATAATCTTGCTTTGCTGAGGGCCAATGGCTAACAGCAAAAACAATAGCCAACACCATGGGCATATCAATTGAGTTTTAAAAAATCATTTTATTGGGGGCTCTTACAACTCTTGTTACAATCCATACATCAATTTTATCTGACATATTCATACATATATTCCATCGTTCTTTCTAGACATTTACTTTCCATTGAGCCCTTGGGATCAGCAACTCTTTTTTCCCCTCCTGCCCCCACCCCCAACACTCATGGCCCCTTGATAGATTGTAGATTGTTAATTGTTTTCAAATCTCACACCAACTGCTGTCTCCCTTCCCCTCTGGTTTCTGTTGCTCTTCCCCCTGGGTAGGGGTGTGTGGTTATGTGCTATTCATTGGGATCAGTGCCCGCCTCCCTCCCCACCTCTCCCTGCCTTCTCCCTACCCTTTTGTTGTCTCTATTTCCATTGCTGTTCCTGGTTTCCATGTGTTGTGAGTTTTATCTCTTGCCTATACCTATGTATATGCTCCCATCTAGTCTAGATTGGGAAGCAGCACTGGGGTCATGATAGTGTGGGCTTAGGAGGCCTCAAGGGATCAGTGGTGTATTGTGTGACCCATTAGTGCTCTACTGAACCCTGATTGACTCATCCCTTCCCTGTGACAAAACACCTCAATTTATTTAGCTTACACAATTCTAATGGAACATTTTAAGTTGAGCAAACTTTCTGCTTCCTGAGGGTCAAAATTGTTGCACTCAGCTCAGGTGCAAACAGGAGCAGAGTTTTCCATGGAAAATTCTAAGCAAGTAAGATTGAGATCCTGAAATATTTCTTGTAATAACTGAACGAGGAACTTAAGCATAGCTTTATAAGCAGGCCCCGAAGACAAACCACAATCAAAGTACTGGCTTCCAAGAGTCAGATGTGGTCTAGTCAAAGCAAAAGTAGACCAGTCAAGAACAAAGGCATGGCAATAGATTTTTGGGATTCTAAAGGGAGTTTTCTTTCTGACTTTCTGGAGGTCCCAAGAACAATAATATTTACTTCTTATGAAAGTGTTTTGAAAAAGTTAGTCAAAGCGTTGGTCAAAATGCTTCCCTGGAGCCCTTCTTCACCCACAGAGTGCCCGCTCATCATTCCGCTCATCAAACAAGGACACTCTGAAGGGGTTTTTATGTGAAGTCCTCAGCCATTGACCTTACAGTCCGGATTTGGCACCTTCTGACATATTTTTGTTTCCTAAGCTTAAATGATCTTTGAAGGGCCCCCAGTTTTCTTCACTTAATAATGTAAGAAAGACTGGATTGGCAAGGCTAAATTCCCAGGACCCTCAGTTGTTTACGGATGTGCTTAAGGGGTGGCAGCACCACTTAGAAAGGTATCATGAGTCTTTTTATAAAGATGGTGACAAAGGCAAAGAGCGAAGCCCCTGCCCCTCCCATATGGAAGCCAGACCAAAGGCATTAAAGGCCAAGGCAGCCATGCTGAAAGACGTCCATAGCCACCAAAAAAAAGATCTGCACGTCACCCATTTTATGACAGCCCAAGATCCCGAAGCTGAGAAGGCGGCCCAAAACCCTTGGAAGAGCACCCCCAGGAGAAACAAGCTGGACCATTATGTCATCATCAAGTTCCCCTCGACCACCGAGTCTGCCGTGGAGAAGATTGAGGATAACAGCACACTTGTGTTCATGGTGGATTCAAGACCAACCAGCACCAGGTCAAACAGGCTGTGAAGAAGCTCTATGACACTGATGTAGCCAAGGTCAACACCTTGATCAGGCCTGATGGTGAGAAGAAGGTTTATGCTCAACTGGCTCATGACTATGGTGCTTGAGATGTTGCCAACAAAATTGGAATCGTCTAAACTGAGTCCGGCTGGTTAAAGATAAAGATAAAGTATTTCAACAATAATTTTTAAAAGTATTATGAAGGTGAAGGAGCTTATGTTGGGAAATAAATTGCTCTTTTAATTCAATTTTTCCATGAAAAATTGTAAGTCTTGTCTTTTGACTATGCTTCCCTTGTGGGGCATATTCTAAAGTCAAATGAAAATGGTCACAAAGAATTCTTAAACCTATATTCAGTAATCTTATTATTAATTTATATTGGTGTTGTTATTTATTGATTAATAACTAGTTTAATGTAGGTAAAAACCAGGTTTACGTAGGCGAGAAAAGAGGTTAAAAAAATCAACCCAAGGAAAGCAAAAAGCCAATCATCTTTAATTTTAATATAAAATAACATTATGAATATGTGATGTATAATCCTAGATATGCCCACTGAAAATGACCAACCTAGAAGCAGTGACAGCCCAGGAGCCTTCCGCTTCTCTCAGTCTAGATTGTGGTCTCTAAGCAGCACGTATCACTCAGGACTATCAGCACTATTTGGAGACATGGCTGATTCGAGTTCTGGAATGTGAAATGCACAGAACAACCTTGAGACGTCATTCGAAGATACTATTGGGATCATGTCAAAATGATTCAGGAGCCAACCGGGAGGAGCCCCTAGTGGGAAAAGTGGACAATAGGAGCATCAAAAAGAATGACAACTATAGTAGTTTGAGATATATTAAAGACCACGAGTTTACGACAATACTCAAAAGATACACAGTGAAACAAAATCAAGCACCAAACTCACTTGCCACTTCAGGAGTAAGGGTGCCAGCTCATTGTTAGGATCGCAAGTCATTATTCCAAACATTGACATTGAAAAGCATCCATCCTGGCTTAAACCTGCATGGACTATCCTTGAAGGTAAGTTCCTTATGAAAGAATCACAGCCGATGAATGCAGAAGGATGCCAAAAATGTAAAACCACTTGCAACACCGAATAAAATAATCAACCTGGGCAGCAACCATTTGTGGATGCTGAAATCATTAGATAAAAATACAGATGGGATTCTTAGAATGGAGAATCGGGCTGACAGCAAGTAAGCTCACTGACCACTCTCAGCATCACCAAAAATGGGACAACCCAACATGTGTCTTCTGATGCGATCTGATTAAAAGGGAGCTGTACCATCTGTGAAGTAGTTTTGCCATTCTCTCCAGTTTAATTTATTTTTATTTAAATGAGAACCACCGAACAGCCGCACCTAACTACTAGTTTTCAGGAAATATAAGTGAGAGAGGAACATGCGAAGCACTACTGGAAAGTGAATGTTGCAAGTTCTGCAAAACACATGACTCTATTTCTGCAACAAATAGCTTTCTGGGGGGAGCAGTGGAAAGAACTGTTACAGGCAAAAGACTGAGGAAACCTATAAACCAAATACAGTGTGTGAACCTTGTTTGGAACTAGATTTGAACAAATCAGCAGTTAAAATACGTTCCTTTTCAACAGAGGAGAAAACTAAACTTACAAAGGTGACTCAAAGTATTGCTGCAAATTATTCTCCTTCTCACTGCCATTGAGTTGATTCTGATTGATTAGTTACCCTGTAGGACAGGGTGGAACTGCCCCTGTGGGTTTCCAAGACTGTCACCTTGTGGGAATAGAAAGCCTCCTCTTTTTGCCAATGGAAGAGCTGGTGGAGTAACTGACTTTGCAGTTAGCAGCCCCACACCATAGATATATTTATGAAACAAAAATATTAAAATGTGAAGGAACTGTTTATTGAAATAGTCTCCATCTAGGTCTATAGGTGGCATTTCCTATAGGTGGTATTTCCATCTCTAACCCTTCCTCAAAGAATTCTGCACTCTTCAATTTACATAACATCAGAGGGATGCAAATTATGTCCCATTTCAATATTCATTGAGTTTTGGGGAACATAAAGAAGCCTGAAGGGGAAATATCAGCTCTTTAGGGTAGAGGAGGTAAGATTTTCATCCAAAGTTCTTGTAGGACAAGGCATGAATAAGCAGGTGCTCTGTCATGATCAAAAAAAATTCCTCAGGTGCAACTTTCCTGGTCTGTTTCTTAGCAATGCAGTTTCCCTTTTCTTAAAATTTCTTAATGTGCCCCCCAACTACCAGGACCCCAATTCTGCCTTGCAGACCTGGTTAGACCAGAGGATGCACAGCAGTACAGATGGGAATTGGAAACGCAGGGAATCTAGGACAGATGAACCTCTCAGGACCAGGGGTGACAGTGGCGAAACCAGGAGGGAAGGGGGGTGTAGAAAGGGGGAATTGATCACAGGGAGCTACATATAACCTCCTCTCTGGGGGACGGGCAGCAGAGGGGTGGGTGAAGGGAGACGCCGGGCAGTGTAATATAAGATACAATAATAATTTATAAATTATCAAGGGTGCATGGGGGAGAGGGGAGGAGGAAGGGAGGGGGACGGGAAAAAAGGAAAATGAGCTGATTCCTGGAACCCAAGAGGAAAGCAAATTTTGGGAATAATGAGGGCAAAAATGGTATAGATGTGCTTTACACAATTGATCTATGTATTGTGATGAATTGTATGAGCCTCAATAAATTGATTTTAAAAAATTTTCTTAATGTGATCATTTCTTTGTAATCATGGTGGATCTTTAGGGAAAGTCTATCAATATTACTCCTTCAGAGTCCTAAAACACAGTGCCAGAGCCTTCTGAGCTGAACTCGCGGCCTGGAATTCATTTTGAGGTCTTCTTAGCTATTCTTAAAACTCTCAGCTTGTCTAAAGATGATTGTTTTATGTGGGACAACATTCCTGTACTCTTGTTGCAAAGCTTCAGTGCTTTGGGAAGATGACCATGTGAGTTTGTTAAACATTTGAAATTTGCTCTGACCTCAAAATCACTGTGTTCAATGCTGCAAGTTGTCTGGTTTTTTTAAAAGATGCTCTAGCAAGACTAAGAGAAGCGTATTATTAAGAGAATTTATTTGCATCTACCTACTGATTGCAGAGACCAATTTAAACACATTTTATTTGGAATGTGCAGGTGCCTGTGCCCACTGGAACTCCAGTAGCAATACTTACTGATTTACCCTTGGAGTCAGTTCTTACAAGTTGCTAATGGGGTTACAGTTATGTTCTTTCCCCCCAAGTCCTTATCAGAAGTATTTGCTAGTGAACTGATACAGTGCTTGACATTTTCTTTAAAAATACTCCTTCTAAATGAAAAAAAGGTGGGAGGGGATCGTGCATAGGGAGATAGATGAAATTAGAATAGGAGGATTAAATAATTGTTGTAGTTTAGTGATTGAATAAGAATTGTAGCCTTTGAATTGTGGTGCTGGCAGAGAATCGTGAAGGTACTTGCCGGAGAGGAAACAAGTTGGTCTTGGTAGAATAGCCAGAATCCCCCTTCGAAGAAAGGATGCGGGGACTTGTCTCACATTCTTTGGACATGTTGTCAAGAGAGACCAGTCGCTGGAGTTAGAGAGGGATTGACAAGATGGATGGACACTGTGGCTGCAACAGGGGCTCCAGCATAGGAACAATTGTGAGTTCGGTGCAGAATCGGTCCGCATTTGGTTCTGTTGCACTTAGGGTCACCATGAGTCAGAACCGACTGGTCGGCACTACAGTAACACTAATGGGCACATCTGATGCTTTACACGCTTTTCTCTACTTTGTTGTATGTAGAAAATTTACATAATAAAAAATATCAAGTTGTGCTGTCCAGAGGCAGTCTTTTGGCATGAGGTCTAGGTTTTAACCTCTACTTGTATGATTAAGGATTTGTGTAATGTGCAACCTCTGATTTTCTATCATTACTTCCCTTTTTACATTCCTTCCATTCCCTTTCTTTAAAACTCATTTCCTGAGCCAATTTTGCACCAATCCCACTGTCATCGGGTGGCTGACGGACTTTGGTTTGTGGGCAAGAGACGTAATCCCTCTTAACGTTGGTGTTCTCATCTGTCATCTCTTTAAAATATTCTCATTTTACAGATGAGGAATCGCACGCTGAGAGGGCTTAACGTCTCTTGCCCACAAACCCAAGTCTGGCTGTCATCGGAATGTGAGCTCTTAAGCATTATTCTGTGCAGCTTCCCAGAACTAGCCCGTGGTTTTGTCGTTGTTTTCATTGTGTGTACAGATACCTTGTCAGCTGTGAGTCAGCAGGAAACGTGGAATGGGAGGGCATCTCGGTCCCTCGTGTGAGAGAGACAGAAGGGATGCAGCAATGATCGCAAAGACTGATCAACGGGGAAGCAGCGAAGCGGGGGCCGGGGGCAGGTCTTGTTCCAAATTCACAAAAAAGTCATTTCTCTCTAAATGGTAGCCTTCAGCCATACACTAAGGTTCGTTCATACTTGTTCTTCAGCAACTAGGCCGGATGGTCTTTCTAGAAATGGAGGCCTGAGAATGAACAGTGGGCTGAGTTCATGTCTCCTGTGTTTGAGATGCTTTGAGGACTCTCACGATGAAGAGATCCCGGGAAAAACGTTCAAGCAGACGGGATCCTGCATCTCCCCAACCGCAGTTTGCTTTACTTTCGCACAAAATTATTTTGACTTGTATGAACACCCGGGTGTGCCCGGGGGCATATGCAGGCCTGTCGCTGCCATCTGTCGTGTGTGCTGCTCTGGATGTCAGGAACAAGAGTCAGTGTGAATCACACTTCCCTGCTTCACGAGGAGGACCCGAGAGACCTGCAGTGCGTCCCTCTCGGGCTGCCCCACACCAGGATTTCTGCCCTACACACGTCTGACTGGAGTTGGAGGAAATTGTTGACGGATGGATCTGACGTGGTGGTTTCCTTCCAACAACAAAGGCTCTACGTAAGGGCAAGCCGAATGACACAATTTTAGGTTCATCACACCCAAGACATGCCAGAGAGGGTGTCGAGAATGGAAGACTAAAGAACTGACCGGGCCTTACTGAATGCGAGGTGCTGTGCCTCATCCTTGAACTCTTTCAACAATCTCATGGGATAGCCGCCTGGCCTCAGTCACAGAGGTTAAGTAACTTGGCCAGGGTCTCCCCATTCGTCCGCGGCAGAGCTGGGCTCTGAACCCAGACACCCTGTGTCCGCAGAACCTTTCATCCTTGTCCACTGTGTAGCCCCAGCATGCCACTGGGCCCGGGTCAATAGCCAGTAATCCCAAGCGGTCTCAGCTTGTCCTTTTGTGGACTTTTAGAGCGCCTTGAAGATGTCAGGGAGGTGCCAGAGCTTGGGCTGATGCTGTGACAGATGTCTGGCGCCAAGGCCGAAAGAGATGAAGCAGCTGATAAAGCACACACAGCAAATCCCTGGTAGAGCCCAGTGAAGAACAAGGAGTCCCACAGGGGTTTCCTGTCCACTGGGAGACCCAGTGGACCTGGCTAGCTTACCAGGCTGTGAAAGGACAGAAGAATGGCGATTCACTCCAGACTGTCACACATTAGGAAGATGAGAGGCGGCAACCCCCAGGATGCAGAAATTAGGTCAAAAATGAAATCAAAACGAGTGGCAGAGAAATCGCTTTTTGAGGGTAAAGTAAAGCAAAAAGCAAACTTGCCTTACCTAAAAAGGAGGTGGTTGAACCTGAATTTATGAGAAAAGCACAGGGTCTGCTTACTCTGAGAGCTGAAAACATCCGCAGGCACAACTCACTGTTAGTGGAGCGTCCTTTCCTCAGAAGGATATTTTGACGAATGCTATTTCTGGCTTTCATCACATATAGAAATATTGGAATACATGCAACATGCTGTCTGTTCCACCCCCATCCCTCGTGGGAGCTATATTTGAAAATCTGTACGTTAAAAACACCTCGGAAAATCATCTGCAGTTGGCAGGCTATGTCTTGGGTGACTTTTTCTGGGCTGGGGAAGAAAGTTTGAAAGTTTAAATTTGATAAACTTTTATTCTTTGGGGAGTAAGGAGGAGACCTGTTTGCCAGCTTGCATGATTGGAATGACTGTAGTGTGTCTGCAGTAATTTAAAGTGACTCAGACTGACTTTCCTCTGACTAACATCAGAAATGAAAACAAAAATTGTGCCTCCTGCAGAGGGCAGGAGGGGGGCTGCGTGTTCATTAATGCCGTGGGTCCTGTGAGTCAGCCCCTGGCAGGGACCTCCCCGAGTTTGCCGGTGCCTTGGCCTGTGGGGTAGGGGCCAAAAGGTGTTTCATTGTGGCGTTCAACTCTAGCCCTTTTCTCTCTCCACTGTTCAGCCACAACTGCGCCCAGGAGAAAGAGGCCAAGGTGCAGATCTATAAAAGCAGAATGTTTTGTTCAAAGTAGACCTTTGATGAATGAAAGAAGAAAGATTCCAAGTTCTACCTGAGCAGGACTCACTCAAAACGCAGTCATCCAGTTGATTCTGATTCTAGTGACCTTATATAGCAGGGGAGCACTCTCCTCTGGGTTTCCCAGACTGTACATCTTTATAGGAGTGAAAGCCTCCTCTTTCTCCTGAAGGCCTCCTCCGTAGAGGAGTAGCCATGCTTCTTCGAAATGCAAGCTGAGGCAGCACCAATCAGTATGTGTGATAGGTAAGTTTATTGTGCCAACCCGGCCAATAAACACATGTGGGATTAATAAGGTTGCAGTTTAATTGAAGGACAACGAGATAAATGGCTCGGCAAGCCTCTCCTTTCTGTCTCTTGCTCTCTGATGATTGGACCAGTGTGCAGCTTCCTTAGCTAGTTCACTGCCTCAACTTGCAAACTACACTACCTGTGGGACACCCGACCCATGAACTCTGTTGCTATAGTTTGAGGTTTCCTCTGAGACCTGCTTCGCCACACTGCTGGTGTAGACATCACTTGAGATGGGGACTGTCGGACCCTGTCATCTGGCTGACTGTTGGTGACCTGCCCTGCTGTTTGCTGCCTGTGGCTGGACTACAGAAGACTCAGCTGTCTGCTTCCTTGTTTTGCACCCAGCAGCCCTCATGAGTTGAAGGACTGCCAGTGTATTAACTGTCTCATGGAAGTGAGTTGAACTGAGCCATTTGCACTGCTCTGTGGACTAATTAGCTGTTTATTTCTTATTTTTTATCTATCTATCTATCTATCTATCTATCTATCTATCTATCTATCTACATAGTTATCTAGTGATCTCAGTGGTTCTTTGTGGGTTCTGACCCCTTTGGGGGTCAAATGGCCCTTTCACAGAGGTTGCCTGATTCATAACAGTAGCAAAATTATAGTTATGAAGTAGCAATGAAAATAATTTTATGGTTGGTGGGGGGTGGGTCCCCACAACATAAGGAACTATATTGAAGGGGCACGGCATTAGGAAGGTTGAGAACCACCAATCTAGCTAAAATCCTAAGTGTCCTGGTTTTGTTTCTCTAGAGAACCCTGCCTAACACAGTATGTTATGTCAAATCCCATGTTTGTGACCATTGGAAACTCATTTCATTTTTATCCAGTCACCTGCAGAGGTCACAGAGGGTGGCCTGTGCACCTTCTGCTTCACACTTCTGCTATCAACAAAAACAATCACCCCTCAGAACTCACTGCCAACCAAGTCCAATGATGCTTCTGTTATAGAAGCTGTGTGTTTAGATATAAGGGACAGGACTTTGGATTCTGGCAGATCTGAATTTAAATTTTAACTTTGCCTTCTAATGAATACACACACAAACACACACACCTTGATTAATCTTAATGTGGGAGAAAGGTAATTCTACTCTTGTGAAGAGTTGTCATCTCGGAATGCACAGGGGCAGTTCGAGCTTGTCCTCTAGGGTCCCTAGGAGCAGGAATTGAAGACATCGAGGGAGGATCCATGGAATGCATCCTGCTTGGTGACATAGTGGGGCAGTGAAAAAGAAGGAGACCCTTGATGAGACAGATTGACACAGTGGCTGCAACCATGGGTTCAAACATAATTGTGAGGCAGGCACAGGGCCAGCTGGTATTTCTTTCTATTGCACACAGAGTTGTACATATGATCCAGTGGCACCACACAACGTGATAATTTAACTCCTCAAAGATTCAAAAGTTTTTTGGTAGAAAGGAGATCCATTTTTGTAGGGTTTCCTAAAGATTAGCTATAGCATGGCACTTACTACATGGTAAAGACATTTAAAATGTTCATTCTATCTCAAGTACTCACTCAATGCAAGAATACTTTGTTCTATTAAATTGGCATTCTATGATGCTCACCTCCCCAACATAACCACTGAAGACAAAGCGGGTGAATAAGCAAATGTGGTGAAGAAAGCTGATGGTGCCTGGTTATCAAAAGATATAGCATCTGGGGTCTTAAAAGCTTGAAGGTAAACAAGTGGCCATCTATCTCAGAAGCAACAAAGCCCACATGGAAGAACACATCAGCCTGTGTGATCACGAGGTGTTGAAGGGATCACTGAAGACAAATGGGTGCATAAGCAAATGTGGTGAAGAAAGCTGATGGTGCCCAGCTATCAAAAAGTATAGTATCTGGGGTCTTAAAGGCTTGAAGGTAATCAAGCGGCCATCAAGCTCAGAAGCAACAAAGCCCACATGGAAGAAGCACACAAGCCTATGCAATAATGAGGTGTTGAAGGGATCAGGTGTAAGGCATCATCAGAACAAAAAATCTTACCATAGTGAATGATGGGGGGAGTGTGGAGTGGAGACCCAAAGCCCATTAGTAGGCCACTGGAGATCCCCTTGCAGAGGGGTCTCTGGGAGGAGATGAGCCAGTCAGGGTGCAATGTAGCAACGATGAAAAATACAACTTTTCTCTAGTTCCTAAATGCTTCCTCCCCGCCCCCACTATCATGATCCAAATTCTACCTTGCAAGTCTGGCTAGACCAGAGGATGTACACTGGTACAGATAGGAACTGGAAACACAGGGAATCCAGGGCGGATGATCCCTTCAGGACCAGTGGTGTGAGTGGCGATACTGGGAGGGTAGAGGGAGAGTGGGTTGGAAAGTGGGAACTGATTACAAGGATCTACATGTGACCTCCTCCCTGGGGGGTGGACAACAGAAAAGTGGGTGAAGGGAGATGTCGGACAGGGCAAGATGTGACAAAATAATAATTTATAAATTATCAAGGACTCATGAGGGAGGGGTAAGCGGGGAGAGAGGGGAAAAATGAGGACCTAATGTCGGGGGCTTAAGTGGAGAGGAAATGTTTTGAGAATGATGAGAGCAATGAATGTACAAATGTACTTTACACAATTGATGTATGTATGGATTGTGGTAAGAGTTGTATGAGTCCCTAATAAAACGATTAAATATATATACACACACACACACACACACACACACACACAACCACTATGGGAAATGATAACGCAGTGATTCTCAACCTGTGGGTCATGACCCCTTTGGGGGTCGGACGACCCTTTCACAGGGGTAGCCTGATTCATAACAGTAACAAAATTACAGTTATGAAGTAGCAATGAAAATAATTTATGGGGAGGGAGGGGAAAAATGAGGAGCTGGTGCCAGGGGCTTACGAGAGCAAATATTTTGAGAATGATGAGGGCAATGAATGTACAAATGTGCTTTACACAATTGATGTATGTATGGATTGTGATAATAGTTGTATGAGCCCCTAATAAAATGATTTGGGAAAAAAAAGTTCATTCTATTACCTTGGCTCTGGAGGTAGATCACTATGCTTTTGTTTTTTCCATATTTATCGTAAGGGCCACTTTCTTGCCAAGACCCTGATATCTAGGAAATCTGTCCCTGTTCAATTGCTAAAAATTTCAAAAACTATGGGAAATGTCGGTGGTTTTCATAGAGTCTAAAATCTCATCCACTTATTTTCAGGCATTGAAAAAAAAAGATAATATCTTTAAGAGATAAAGTACTGATATCATTTGGAAGAATGTTTTCTTCTTGCCATTGGATATAGATAACAGGAAATTCAAATAGATCTACTGATTAATCTCTTGAGGTGAAACTTCAAAGCAGTAAAGATCACCTTTGACAATGAGGGAAACAAGATGGCATTGCCCCCATTAGGTAAAAAGTGCTGTAACTGATGGCCATTCCATTGATTGATTATTAGGGAAATCTATTTTGCAAAACATTTGCTACAGGGCCTACTATGTGCCATGTATTATACCAGGGGAGTAATGTAAAGGTGACCAAGACATAATGGAATCGATACCTACAAGACTCTAGAGATTTAGATTACAGTTTGTGCAGGACTGTGCATGAGTTCACCTGGAGAGACGGCACGTGGCCTCCGCTAATGCTGCTGAAGGCACCTTTCACATTTCTCTTTGGGTTTTGCTTTTAGAACTATTGGCACATTTTGCTGAAGATTTCTATACACTGATGGTATTTATTCTTAGAAGGTGAGTTCGATTTCGAGGATTGACCCAGAGTTCTTTGTCACCAAATTGGACACATAAGAGGTAATCAAGCTGGAAAGAGTAACTTTTCATAAAAAATGAGCCAAGGCCCTTTAGTCATGTGACAGGCTTTCTTGTATGTCATGCAGCTGCTTATAGAGTTTCAAAAGAGGCATTCTGCATTTTTTTAAAGCTCAAAGCCAGTAACACTAGACTCTATGAGTAGCTCCCCACTAGGGTTGCATTGAAAGGGATGGTGGTACGCATTCATATGTGTTATGGGATGTCTGCTAGCAGAGCTTCATTCTGACCTCTTAGCAAACTCAGATGTTCTTGTTTTTCTGTTTTCTTTCTTCTTCTTTTAAGTGTTACAGCATTCCATCAAGCTAATTTTATTGTTGTAAAGTCTATATTAAAAATATTTGCCTCATCAACCATTTTGCATGCATAATTCAGCAGCATTAATCAAATGCATCACGTTGTACAATCATCACCACTCTCCGTGTGATGGTTTTCTCCATCATCCTTAACAGACGTGCATTGCCCCTTGAGAAGTAACTCCCCCTTTCTCTCTCCCACCCACCCTTGGTAACTACTAGTCTCCATGCATTTACCTATTCTAGGTATTTATTTTATATAGATGGGATTATACAATATCAATATTCTCCCAGAAAAAGACGTTTCTGATAAAGTAGAGGGTCAGTGAAAAAGAGGAAGATCCTAAATGAGATGGATTGCAGTGACAGCAACCAGTGGGCTCAAACATAACAATTATGAGGTTAGTGTAGGATTAGACCATTTATCTGTTTTTTGTACATAAGTTTCCTCTGAGTCTGACCCGACACTATGGCATCTAACAACACACAAGATTTGCCCTTTGCATTTATAGAGGTATAAATGCAGGCATGTATATATGTAAATATATTTATATATGACAATGGGGAAATAGATCTATGTACATATATTTATAGGTTTAGTATTAAGGTAGCAGGTGGACATTGGGCCTCTACTCAATTACTCCCTCAATGCAAGAATACTTTGTTCTATTAACCTGGCACTCCATGATGCTCACCTTCTCAACACGATCGCTGAAGACAAAGCAGGTGCATAAGCAAATGTGAAGAAAGCTGATGGTGCCCGGCTATCAAAAGATATAGCGTCTCGGGTCTTAAAGGCTTGAGATAAACAAGTGGCCATCTAGCTGAGAAGCAACAATGCCTACATGGAAGAAGCACCCCAGCCTGTGTGATCACGAGGTGTCAAGGGGATCAGGTATCAGGCATCAAAGAACAAAATAATCATATCATTGTGAATGAGGGGGAGTGCAGAATGGAGACCTAAATCCCATCTGTAGGCAGCTGGACATTCCCTTACAGAAGTGTCGTGGGAGGAGATGAGCCAGTCATGGTGCAGTATATTACTAATGAAACATACAACTTTCTTCTAGTTCTTTAATGGTCCTCCCCCCGCTCCTCCCCCAACTATCATGATCCCAATTCTACCTTACAAATCTGGCTAGACCAGAGGATGATGTACACTGGTTCATATCAGAGCTGGAAACACAGGGAATCCAGGATAGATAAACCCCTCAGGACCAATAAGGAGAGTAGCAATACCAGGAGGGTAAGGGAAAGATGCGGGGAGAAAGGTGGAAGCCATCATAATGATCTACATATAACCCCCTCCCTGGGGGATGGACAACAGAAAAGTGGGTGAAGGGAGACATTGGTCAGTGTAAGACATGAAATAATAATAATAATTTATAAATGATCACAGGTTTGTGAGGTAGAGAGGGTGGGAGAGGGAGGGGGGAAATGAGGAGCTGATACCAAGGGCTCTAGTAGAAAGCAAATGTTTTGAAAATGATGATGACAGCAAATGTACAAATGTGCTTGATACAATGGATGGATGGATGGATTGTGTTAAGAGTTGTATGAACCCCAATAAGATGATTAAAAAAAAAGATTTGCCCTCTGGTGTCTGACTGATTTCTCTCAGCATAGTGGTTTTAGGGTTCCCCCTGTCATTGCATGTATCGGAACTTCATTGATCTTATGGCTGCATAGTATCCCACTGTATGCGTGTGCCACATTCTGTGTATCCATTTATCTGTTGATGAACTTGGGTTGTTTCCTCCGAATATTTTGACAGGAAGAAATACATGTTCATTCCAAGTTCTTTAAAACTATCCAAACTAGATATAATTATCAGATGTTGATCGTGACTACTCTACAATTAGTTAAGGACAAATACATTTCCTATCAATGATTATCAAAAGATTCTGTGGTGTGACTTTGTTGCCCATATTCTTTCATTTTGCAAATATCTTTGAGGCTTCTCAAATGCCAGGCACTCTTAGGCACTTATGATGATGGTGATGGTAGGAGCCTGCTTCACCTCAATGAAGCTGATATGTGAGAATGCAAACTTACCCAAGTAGCTTGCATATAACCGTACTATTCAGTGTCATACTTGCTCCTTGAAAGATTCGCTGGAGTTCTATGAAGTGTCAAGCTTCCCTGCTGCATTGGAAATCGGGGTCATTTTATGACCATTTGGAACGTGTGCACATACTCTTGAGGTAACATGCCTATCCCGTGGCATGTGTTGGTAAGACGTGTGGTCTCTGGAGGGCCAGGAATTTCAGAGCACCTTCCTATGAAACACATCTCTGAGCCCCTATTAGAGTGATGCTCGCAATTTTAGAGGAAGGGTCTGGGCTTGTTGCCGCATCCCATCCTGAGGATGCTCTGCGGTGCCAAAGAAGGAGAGTGACAGGGGGATCAGCAGGTGTGCTTCCCAGCCCCAACTCTCTCCTCTGTGAAGTCATTTGAGCTGCCTCCCTTTTCTCGCCTGCCAAGTAAGCTGTTAACATTTTCATTTGCAGCATTGTTCTGGGGAAGTACTTTGGGAACCATGGGTGTAAGTCATCGTCACCTTCATCTTTGTGAGAATGAAGCCGAGGCTACATTGTAGGCGGTTTCTCTTCCTTTTGGATGCCTGGAGTCTTTTAGTTCACAACTTCCTTAGCTCTTAGCCCTTCTTCCTTGAGTTAGTTGTGTATCTTCAGTTGTCAAGCACATGAAGATCAGAGACTGTGGCTGGTGGTTCTCTCCGCACCCCTCCCCCGCCAACTGCATTGCAGTATAGAACATAGGGTTTTTCAAGGCATTTGGCAGACTGCTTTATGCCATTTGTGTTCTTAAGTGCTTAACCTTTACGTTAGTAGTCTAGTAGTGGTTACGGGTTAGGCTGCTAACTGCAAGGTCAGCAGTTCAAAACCGTCAACCACTCTGTGGTAGATAGGCAAGGCTTTCTACTCTAAGCAAGAGTTGTAGTCTCATAAGCCTACAGGGGGCATTTCGTTCTACCCTGTCCTGTAAGGGTCACTAAGCGTCAGAAGGGTGTGGAGGTTTTTTGAGTGAGGGACTCCAGAGTGGCTGGCAGAGTCTGTTCCCCAGAGTTGCCAACGTTTATCCTTAAGAGCCTGTCTGCCTTTTTCTCCAAGCAGAGGCTAAGGAGGGTCTAATGCAGCCATTAGGCGACTCCAGAGGATTACTTGGGATCCAGAGGCATGCTTTCCAGGGGCATTTGTGGTTGGCCTATCTTTCTAGAGCTGGCTGTGTGTGCGGCAGGCTGAATATAGCAGGCTGTGTGAATTTGAAGGAACCAGAAGCCTCACTGTTTGACACCAAACAGAGTCATTTTTAATTGTACAGACCTAACCCTGACTCACTGGTTGGCCTGGACCACGGTTCAGAAGCTGTGGCTCTTGGGCCATATGCGGCTCTTTGGGTACCTACATGTGGCTCTGAAGTAAAATTGGAAATTTTAAAAGGCTGTTAACCAGATAATGGTAACTTCATTTGTGTGTAGAAATATATTTATGGCTTTCAAATACATTTTGAATTGTTGTGAGGAAGAGGATTAGCTCTTCCGTCTTAAGAATTGGCTGACCCCTGGCTAGTCAATATAAGAATGGCTTAAGGAGCATGTGCAAAACAATATTTTTAAGGACAGAGTTTTGCTTTTGGTCTTTTTTTATTAGAACAAATTGTGTAGCTTAGTACAGAAAGAAGATGAGTGGTTGCCCAGTGCAAGGGCAGTGGGACAGGGAGAGGGCGGTCTGAGAAAGCGCAGGGAGATGTTTGGGGGAATGTTGGGTGAGTACACACGAAGTAGCATCCTCTGACTGACCTTTCTGTAGCCCTTCCTGATGTCTAAACTAAAAGTGTCCGGTACTTTTATTTTCCTCTGAATCCTTTCCTGCCATGCCAGGCCAGTTCAACCCTGAAGTGCTCTCTTCTCCCAAACAGAAGGTCTTCTCTAGCACTTTCTGCCCCCAGCAATGTGTGAGGAGAAACAGGCTTCAAACTAGTTTACAATAGCTTGTCCATGACTAGAAGCATCTTAAGATCATCAGAAGTCTCCCTGTCCTTGCAAGTTTTTACAGAAAGAATCTCTAATCAGAAACCAAAAGACACAGAAACAAAGCTAAAGTGAAAAGACTCAAGCAATCTGGGGCACTGAGCCTTATCTGAGGCTAACCCTGAGATTAGCTCGATTTTCATGGGTTCTGCCCTCTATCTGCTTAGGTGGTGGCTTTGTCGTACGTGTTATGTACGTAACATTAACATTAGTTCTTGATTCTCAGATTGTGTACTGAGGGACCTCGGAAGCCACAATGATGTCACAGGCGTTGCTGTGGGATACTTTATGTTATGGAGGAATGTGCAATAAAATTTCTCAAATACCATGTGAATTTTAGTTCAGGGGAGTCATGGTTTCAAAATTAGGCTGTGTTACATTCTTTTGGTGTATTATTTGTGAAGCTGAGTTTTTCCATAGTTACTGTGTTTAAAAAAAGCCATGGACCCATGAAAATCTGTGTGGAATAGGAAATGAAGGTGACAGTGTCCAGTTTGTTTCCTAAGTTTGAGAACCATGAACAGGCACCCACATCTCCTTCATAAGTAATTGTATTTATTTGATGATGAGATAAAAATGGTATTTTTCTTTCAATTTATGTGCTCCCCCCCCCCTTTTTTTTCAAACCACTACTAAGCTGCTAGGCCTAATCCTAGAAAATTATTAATCCAGTTGTTGTCTCTCTAGATTGACCTATCCTGGATGTGTTAGTCCAGAGAAACAAATCCAGGGAGACTTGTGTGTATATAAGAGCTTTATATAAAGAGTAATTATAGATTAAGAAAACATCTCAGCCCAGTCCAGATCAAGTCCATAAGTCCAATATTAGCCCATATGTCTGATACCAATGTATAAATTCCTCTTCAGGGTCATGTAACATGCAATGGTGCTGAATGCAGGAAGTGGGTGGAAAGTTTTGTGGATCCATTGGGGGTAGAAGCATGTCAGCGCTGGCAGGGGTCTCCACATGGCTCCTCCAGCTTCAGAGCTCTAGCTTAGCTCCATTTGTCTTATCGCCAGGAAGACAAAGCAGAAAGTGTGTGTGTATCTGGTCTCCAGTGAGCTGTTTATCTCCATGGCGCCTCCAAGTGAGGTCATCAAGTTGCGACCTGATTGACAGGCTAGACTCCACCCCTTTTCAAGTTGACACCAGTTGGCTTTTATATAAAGAAAAACATACAAAACCCCAAATAATAATAATATAAGACAGCAAAACCTCAATTTAAAAGGAAACATATTAAAATTTGAATACACTTCAAATGAGTCAAAAGGGAGAACAAATAAATGAGAAAGTGTTAAATTTAAACCTAACTACATATCCCTGGTTAATGGGCAGAGGAAGCTTAATCCACATGAAGACCTTGCAAGTGGATTTGGGGCTTTGTGAAAAAATATCTTAGGACACAGAGGGCCCCAAGTATTGAGAGAGAGTGTACTCAGATCCTACACTTGGGTCAGTTCGAGAATCCCTGGCCATGAATTTCAAATTTAAAGCCATCATCTGTTTTCCAGTGAACTTAGACTACAACCTGCATGGTGTGGCAGCCAGACATTTAAAAATAATTTCGCATGACAGTCACCTGCAAGCTCTGTTGTTGTGTTGTTGACAGTTGCTTCACGTTCTGACTCTTCGCAACCCAGGTGCATCTGAAAGACACATGGCCTGCCTTGGAGTCACCCACACAATCGTTGCCCTGTTGGAGCCATTGTTCCAGCCCCTAAATCAGTTAATCTCCCGGAGGATTGTCCTCTTTGTCACGAACCCACTGCTTTACCAAACACCGGTGTCCTTCCCAGGGCCTGGCCCACTTGATAGGTATTCAAGGAGTGTGAGGTAAAGCCTCCGTATCCACCCTTCTAAGAAGCATTCTGGCAGTATTCCTTCCAAGATAAATTTATATATTTTTTGACCCTCGATAATACATTTAATATTCTTTATTAGTACCATAATTCAACAGCATCAATTATTTTCTCAGCTTCCTCCTGTATTGCCCAGATTTCACGTGTATATGAGGCTGTTGGAAAGACTATGTATGACCTGGGTCAAGCACACCTTTGTCCTTAACATGACATCTTTGCCTTTTAGCACTGAAACAGGGCGTTGGCAGCAGATGTACCCAATGCAGTACATATCTGATTTCTTTATTGCTGCGTCCATGGGTGTTTGATTGTGGATCCAAGTAAAATTAAGTCTTTGACAACTTTTCTTTTCTTTATCATGACGTTGCTTATTGTTCCAGCTGTGAATATTTTTATTTTCTTTTTGTTGAGGTATAATCCATACTAAAAGTAATTTATTTTTCTTGTCCTAGAGAAAGCAATCCATACATTTCCAAAGTAGTGAGATCTATTGCTTGAGCTTCCTTGGACTTATTTATGAAAGCAAAAGCTATTCTTCAATATTCTTGTTTTAGATTGAATAGCACCTCCACCAAAAAAAGAAAAAAAGAAATGTAGGCATTCTGGCTTCTGTACCTGTAACCTGTGTTTGGAAATAAAGTGCTTTCTTCAGGGAATGAGGGCAAATAACTTCTGAGTTGTGTCTTATGGAAAGAGAACCACAGAGCAGGAGACAAGCTCACCCACAGAGGGAAGGCAATGCCTGGACATACAAGGGACTCCCAGGCCTACGAACACGGAAGGGCCCACTGTCCCGAATTGAAGCTCCATCCTCTGAAACGGCGAGACAGTGGTTTCTGTTCTTCAAGGACTTCCGCTTGTGTTTATCTTTCTTATATCTGCACCAGAAAATAAAGCTCCAAACCACATGGACATAGATGGTTGCCATAACACTTACTAGATAGATACCATTTGGTGATTCCAACTTATCTCCAGCCTGCAAGGTTCCTGAAGTGCTGATCTACTCTGGAGACATGGAAAGGGATCTCATTAAAAGACTTATCTAAATTATTGGGGCATATCTGATGTGTCTCAGTGTTAGAGCCAAATTGATATCCTTGCCCTTGCCCTAGCTGTTTTACAAAAGCCTTCTCAGTTATAACATTAAAAGAAAATTTTCAAAAAAGAGAAAGAAAGAATATTTTTATATAAATCTAAGCTTTTGAGATTTCTCTGCCTTTGCAACTAGTAGTTTCACAATTGACATTCTTTTGTGTGGTATAGATATTGCTGTTCTGCTTTTCAGGCCATTCTTTATAAACTGCCTTAGGTGCATTCAGAGTGTTGACAAATGCATAACCCACTGAATAAAAAGGCAAGGGTGCCACATTTGATCTCTTGAAGCTCCCAAGACTGAGTGCCGCAAGGCAGGAGTCAGACACGCTTTCACTCTCCAACCTTCCTTAACAATTCTGATACCAGCCATCCCATCCCTGGGCTCTCTGACTCAGCTGGGTTTGGGAATTCATTACAGTGGCCACTTAGCATTCGCAGACAGTGCTCATGATTGTGGTGTTTATTAGGGAACCTAACTGGTTACAATGTGGCTGAGAAATTTGCAGGATACAGTTCTTCAGTCAGGATAGTTTCTTCTTTGGTGTGCCCACAGGCAGTCCCTCAATCTTTTGGCCTGGCTTCTGCCTTGCGTGCACAGTTTTACAAAGAGCATCTACGTTGGCCAATAAATGCCAAAAGGCCATGCCAGTCTAACATAAACTCAGCCTGAAGGCACTCCACTCCAGATCCATGGGTCAGCAAACCCAGCCCTTCCCATTAAGTGCCCAGAAGTGCCCCCCTCCACAAAGCCAGCCGTGTGCCCCAAAGCACTCAACTTTACTTGCTCTCTAGGATGGGAAATCCACTTTTCTGTCTCATGCTCTGGCTCCTGGTTTAACTGCTGTTGCTTCTTTGCCACTCCTCAGGTATCAAAGTTGTCTCTTGGATCAAGGAAGCTCAATGTACAGGAATCTTGGGGTTCGAAGAACCCACTGTGCTCCTGGCTCCTCTTTCTTGCTGGTAGTGAGATCCCCCTTTCCACTTCTGAGATAACTGATTTTATTCCCAGCAGGATGGTAATCACATGTAAATTTGTGACAAACACTCATGGTTGAATCATATAATCCAGTCTGCATCTCCCCAATCCTTCTGACCCAGATCCATCAGGAAACCCAAAGGCCATTGAGGAGAGTAACAAAACCTGGTGAGAAGAGCAGTATTACACAATTTGCTGCATTGCGCCCACTATGCCACCAAGATTCCTTTATGAGGAGACTTACGGTGTTTCGTAATATGAAGTACATGCTGGCGGACGCAAACCACCAACCTTCTAATTAGCAGCCCAGCCCTGAACCATTGCACCAGCAGGGTTCCTATCTGAATAAGACTTTTTCCTTGTAAGTTGTGATAGTTAGGTTTTTTGTGCCAACAAAGCTCCCATAGGAACGTGTGGGTGGAGTTTCGCCTGTCAATCAGGTCACAGCTTGATTGGAGGGCTACCAAGATAAATAGCTCTTCAGAGGCAGGCCTATTCTCTCTTTCTCCCTGGAGGCCGGACACACGCACTTCTCTGCTTTCACTTTCCTGCTGTTGAGTCCCTTGGAGAGCTGCAGGAGCCATGCTGAGATCTGTGAGCCCTGTGATGCTTCCACCACCACTGGATCTACAAGGCTTCTCACCCACCAGTCTGTGATCTTCCTGTATGCTGCATCTTTGCATGTGGCTGTGTGAGTCTATAGAGGGACTTATGGACTAGTATTGGATTTATGGACTGTAGTTGGACTGGGCTGGGATGTTTTCCTGATATACAATTACTTCTTGATAGAAGGCTCTTTCCTCCATGTGAGCGTCACTGGATTTGTTTCTCTAGTCTACCCAGCCATTTACTTTCTGATTGATGGAAACATTTCTAGGAGTTGGACCTTTCCCTGGGAAGTTGATACTTACTTTTATGAATTTTTAGCTGAAACTCCTATTTCCTGTGGCTTTAGGATTAATGGAGCGTGTCAATATTTATAGTTTTCATTTTCATTTTCTTTTTTAATCATTTTATTGGGGGCTCTTGCAGCTCTTATAACATTCCATACATTGATTGTATCAAGCATGCTTGTACATATGTTGCCATCATCATTTCCAAAACATTTTCTACTTGAGTCCTTGGTATCAGCTCCTCTTTTTTACCTTCCCTCCCCTACCCTCCCATCCTCAGGAATCTTTGATCAATTATATGTTGTTATTCTTTCATATCTTACACTGTCCATTGTCTCCCTTCACCCACATTTTTGTTATTCACTCCCTTCCTGGGGAGGAGGGCTATCTATCCAACCTTGTGATGGGTTATCCCAGTTTTCATTGTTCTATGTTAGAGTTCCAGCCCTTTGCAAAATTCCCTTCATTGCTTGTTTGTGTCTCATGTGGTCATGAGCAACTTAGGCCTGGTGTTGTCTTAACTAGTATTCTCTACTTGTATGTCCAGGTTCTAATAGCCATTACAATGGCTACACAGAACTGACGGACAATATTCATGATTCAAAGTTGATTAAGGGAGTTAACAGATTGTATTACACATGAGAAATGCCCAGGATAGAGTTGTTCATCAGGACATGTTCAAAGTGTTTTCAGAGTTACTAATAAATGCCCAAAGGGCATGCCACTCTGCTGTAAGCCTCAACCTGAAGGCATTCAGCTCAAGCTCTGTGGATCAGCAAGCCCAGCTCCCCAACTAAGTGCCCAGAGGCACCCACTCCCCAAGATAGCCTCCTATCCAAGAGCACTCAGCTGTACTTGCTCAGTGGGCTGAGAAGTCCGCCATTCTGTCTCATGCTCTGACTCCTGGTTCTGCCGCTCCTTTGATGTCACAGCTGTTTTCTGAATCCAGGAGATCCACCACACAGGGATCCAGAGAGCATGTTCCACTCCTGGCTCTCGCTAGCCATGAGATCCCGCCTCCTGCTTCTCAGCGGGTTCATTTTATAAGCAGCAAGATGGCAAGTGAATCTTGTTCACAGTTACTCATAGGTGAATCCTATCAGTGTCCCTGTCCGTGCTCCCCCCACTACCCTCCCCCCATGACCTCCCACCATACACACACCGGACCCATGCAGGAGATGGTTGTTTGTTGGGAGTTAGAGTCCTTAGCTAGAAGAGCAACGTTAAATAATTCACTGTCCCTGCAGACCTGAAACCACATGGCCTGTGCTGGACACCCCCTGCTGCTGCCACTAGCTCTGGCTGCAGCTGCTGCTTCTCTGCTTACACAAAAATATTAGAGGGGGAGGGGGGAATGAGATGCTCGACACCTGGCATCAGAATTCGTTGTATGAAGGAAAGAATCATGGGAAAACTCCTAGATGAGTACGCGATGAAGAAAGGGAGGCCCCAAACACCTGCCCCAGCGATGCTTACAAGTCAAGAGGACGCCTTTGTTGGTTGTTGTGAGCGCCAGGAGAGGGGAGGGTGGAGAGAGGAGGGTGGAGAGGGGACAGGGCGCCAGCTGGGTAGCTGTGCGTAGGAGCATGATGCAGCTGGTCCTTGCGGCCTCCACATTTCCCCAGATTTTCTGTGAACGGTACCATGCTTGGGTAGGCCTGGCATGGAGTGGATTTCAGGGAGTGAACTTAGAGTTGTACTAATCTACATCACCGTGTCTGCAGGGGTGGGTGAACACACCTCTCGTGCAAACAGGAGTCCGGGAAGTAAATGAGGTCCTAAAAGATCCTCATCTCATCAAAAGGTGGAGGAGGTCTTGGGGCTCCCAGAGTTAGTGGAGATTTGAGTCCATTGTTCCTACATCTTGAAGGACAGCGAAAGCCCTAGCTAATACCTGGGCTATATCTAGGTGGCAGCTGGCATAGCTTTGTCAAAAGAGTTTTAACAATGCTGCCATAGGGAAGTTAGCCGCTCAATTCTGTATTCTCTGTGTGCCGGGCATGCTTGCAGGTCTGTAATTCTATTGAAAATGTCTTCATTGCACAAAGAACAGTATAAAAATTTGTATTTTACAGAGTGCAATATAATGCATCACTGCGTCCCGATAACAGTAGTAGACATTCTTAAAGGAGCATATTTCTCAAAACGTCTTGAACATCTGGCAAACAGGTGGCTAGTGCCCTGGTTCATGGATAGAAAGACCAATAGGAGGTAGCTTCGGCCTTTAAGGAGCTTCCTGCGTGAGTGTGAAATCCCCGGCAGCCTCTGGATCAGTTGTTTTGAAGTTTCCTGTTTTAGTAGCCTCGTTCAGGCAGTAGGGAATTTATTGGGGGGACTCTAACATTTCGTTTAAGGTGGAAACCGTCTTGGTTTACAAAATGACCACACTCGGCGCCATCGAGTCATTTTGATTCAGAGCGACGCTCTAGGCAGGGGAGAACCGCCCGTGTGGGGTTCCGGGGTCGCACTTCTTTACAGAGTACACAGCCTCTTCTTGCTCCCGAGGAGCGGCTGGGGGGTTCCAACTGCTGACCTACCCGTTCGCAGCTCGCCCTGTAACCTGCCACGCCACCACGGCTCCTGGAAACAACCCGTTTCTGCATTATTAAATCTCTTTGGAAGCATCATGCCCTTCCTTATGCTTTTCTTGAGAACTTTGCTGGTAAAACCCAGTGGCTTCCTCTCCCCTGGTCCTGCCATCCCCTGTGTAATAAAATGAACAGTAACACCGGTCGCTAGCATGTTCTAATATCCAGATTATACTGGAATCCCCCGCCCCCCATGATCTCCAAGATGCCCTTTTAGACTTGCTCTAATCCCAACAAGGTGTGTGCATTGCATTTACATGTTATGTCTCTTGCATCTCTTTTGCTTTAGGACAAATCTCTGTCTGCCTCTTAGTGGCAAATGATTTGCCAGACTCAGAGAAGCAGGTGCCCAATTAATTTTCAAACAGATGTAATATAGAAATTCCATCTTTATTGTGCCAATTACAACATTACATCATATATATAACTTACTGCCATTGAGTCACTGTTGACTCCTGGCACCCCCTGTGGGTTTCCAGGATGATAACTGTTAGTGGGAGCTGAAGGCCCAGTCTTCCCTTGGAGCTGCTGGTGGTTTTGAACTGCTGACCGTGCAGATTGCAGTCCAGCGCTGAACCACTACACCTCAGGACTCCATAACTTACATATAGGTAATATATATTGTAATATTTACTTGTACACTTTCAAAGTGGCTGAATCATTATGTTGTATGATATCCCCTTTCTGGGTTTGGATGGTTTTACCCGGGTGGTGCTGTTTACTACGTTCATGTAAGGTGGTATTTGGATCCAGAAGCTTGATTACATTCATGCTACATCTCGCAGGCAAGAATGCCGCATAGATGGTGCCGCTACCGTCTCATGTGTCACATTAGTGCAGAGGTTGGTGGTCATCCTTGAGATGATTTTAAGATTAACTAAGGGCGCAAGGATTTTGAGTTCCAATTGATCCATTATCAAGTCCCGTGTCAACCTTTCACACAATGGTTTTAATGTCCATTTGGATCACTGTCACGTTCCAGTATTTCATAAAGGGAGCACGAAATAGTGACTTTCTAATTCATGCATTCCTTCTGAATCTATTGGCTGGAATTTATCCCTAAAGAATTTTTGCTCATCAGCTATTTGAGATGTAGTTCTTAGTGTCTATTCTCAAATATTTATTTGACACAAAAATTATCTGGGGTGAATCCCAGATGGTCATCATACCAGTGTGAGAGCAGAGTGGTGCCAGATATTAATGATAAAGCAAAATACAAACCAAAAAAGCCTAACCCACTGCCATGAAGTCCATTTCAACTCATAGCAATGCTATAGGACAGAGTCAAATGGCCCCGGAGGGTTTCCAATGCTGAAACTCCTCACAATGGTAGAAAAGCCTCATCTTTCTCCTTCGGAGCAGCTGGTGGTTTCGAACTGTTGACCACTATACCACCAGGGCTCCTGACATAAAAGATAGTATCACCAAAATCTTTGGGGCCAGGCCAGTAAGCTGTGTGTCCAGTGGTGACCTGACCATGGCTGGTTACTTCCCTCTTTTGCAAGCTGCAGGGGCAACACAGGGAGGGATGAGGTGAGTACTCTCTCTGTGGGGCTCATGAATGTTCCCTTTAGTGATAGGTCTCTTGTGAAAGTGGGAGAATATCCTTCAGAGCATTTCTGCTGACGTCTGCAGACCAAACCAAGATACTCCTGTTAGAATACCCTTCTCCTTTAGTTCTAGCCTTCTCCTGGTCCTTTCACCTCCCACCTTGACTTCTGGGCAACTCTCGAAAAGTGCTGTGGGGTCGCAGCATCTTTATTTGTCACTTGCTCTTGCTGCTCCACTGTGAAGGAGCCTCTGGGTGGTGATTCTGCCTGTCCCAGGGAGTCTTCCAGCGGCCAACCCCTCTCTCGGCTTTAGAGGTCTCTCTAGAGTAGGGGTTGGCAAGCTTTTGAGGTGTAAGAGCCAAACGTGCCCCTCACAAAAATTTAGAAATTATCCTAGAGCCATAGAGATATTTTTACAAACAATTGAGATCACCAGAATCTGAATCATATTCTTTAAAAATCTTTCTAAGTGTTGCACAAGCTCCCAATAAAAGGATTAAAAATAAATAAATAGATAAAAACAAAGTGTTTATAATAAAAAAATTCTTTCAATTTTACCGCAGCGCCACATGTACGCACCCAAAGAGCTGCCTATGGCTTACAGGCCTCCGTTTGGCACCCCCACTCTAGAGTACTGGAGACAGCAAGTGTGGCCACAGGATGGGACTCTCAACGGTGTCAGGAATTGTGAGGGAAGCAGGGAGAAGGCAGGGAGGCAGTGATGCCTCAGAAAGGGTGTTTTGGGGTTTGTTTGTTTTTGAACTTTCAAGTGCTGTTCTTTCTGGGGTACAATGCCACACTTTCATGCCATCAGTGGTGATTCTGAGGGCTGGTTGCCGCTGGAGTTTAACCAGAATACTAAGTTCTGGGAACTGACTAGAGTAGATCATGGTGGTTTCTTGGCTTGTTGTCAGCTACTCATCAGCACCAGTTCTGCTCTTCTTCCAGAGCACAGAGCCAGGTGCATTTCCCAGCCTCCCTTGCAATTAAGGGTGACTGAAGTCCAGTCAGTGACTGGGAACAGCACCCTGGCTGAGGCAGACCTCTCACCTGACTGGCATGCCCCAGGACAACCTTGGATGTTAACAGCCTCATCAACTTGGGTCCCTGAATGACTGCGTGGAGGAGGCCCAACCCTCTGATATATTCATCAGCTCAGTAATGTTTGTGAGTGCGAGAAAGCAATATCTACTGTATGTAAGCCTACTTTAACAGATATAGTATATTGCTTAAAGCCACCTTCCCGTAGCAATCTTTTGGCTTATATTAAGTATATAAGCATCGTAGCCACTGTAAGTTCTCTGCCTTGCCAAAAAGCTGTTAGCGAGTCTTAACTCGGGGCATCTAACTATCCCAGTATTCTGAGAAGCAGAAGGCCCAAATTACTTCCAGATGAAATGGAAAATAAACAAAAACAAAACAGAAATCCATCTGTGGTGGGCAAAATAATGTACTCCACCCCCAACCATCCACATCCCAATTCCAGGAACCTATGATTATGTGACTTTACATGGCGAATGGACCTTTGCAGATGTAGAGAAGGAGAGGTTATCCTGGATTTTCTGTGGGGACCTAGCTTACTCACCTGAAAAGGTACAACAGAGGGGCAGAATAATAGGTCCGCCAGTTGAGACTCGAGGACTTGAACCACCGTTGGTAGTTTTGAAGATGGAGGAAGCAGCCACCAGCCAAGGAAAGCAAGCATCTTCTGCAAGTTGGAAAGAGTAAGGGAATAGAACGTTCTCCCGAGCCTCCTGAAGGAACACAGCTTGTTGATGCCTTGCTTTCAGTCCAGGGAGACACATTTTGGACTTCTGACCTCAGATCCGCAGAATAACCTGTTGTATTGTTTTTGAGCCACTACGTTTGTGGTAATGTGCTATAGCCGCAATAGGAAACGCTAAGACCATCCCACAAATAGCATACAAATTAAATAGAGATATATGGATACAGTGTCCAACATACATATACACACATATGATACACATAAAATAAATATACATTGTGTGTACATGGACTTTTAATTTAAATGAATGCCTAGCATCAATCCCAGGATATGGGAGTGTTTAATGAATGCTCTTTGAGAGGGATGCCAATAAGAATGTTCCTCATTAGCTGAAGTGTATCCAGACAGTTGCTATGATAACAGACACTAAAGGGAGAATGTAAACATTTGGTTGTAGACATGATTCCAAACATCTGAATGTTGGAATGATGGAGGCAGGTGCAGACCAGCTGCATCTGAGAGGGCATTTTCAGTTCTCTGAATATTCTGGCAAGTGTTGACATAGCCAGACAACTTGAGATATCTGGTTGGAACTCAGAACATTCCCATGACTCAAGAGAACCAGGAAATGTGGCCGTGGGGGACTGCTGGATCGATGGTATAGTTATCAGCAGGAGCAAATGACACAACTGTCATTTTGTTTCTAAATCAAACCCCCACCTCTATTGTTGGAATGTGGCTAGTTGTATCATCTCAATTAGGTGGAACAGTTGGACAGCAAGATCACAGCACAATTAGGAAGCAGAAGTCAAATGAGCAATCGGGAGATTCTTATCTGGTCCTAGACCCGCTCTGCGCGCCTGTTTGACTTTACATGAACCGCCTCGACCCTTGATCCTTAACTTCCCAGAACTCTAAAAGGCAACTAGGAATCCCGGTGGCCCTCAAGTGGGCAGAACCAAACCTGGGCCTTAAGGAAGGTGAGTAAGGCAAGGACAACAGTAACTGCTCTTAAGACGCCTCAGAGCACATTTGAGCCGCTTTGTTTTCAAGTCTGTGTTGAGTTCAGTCGGTTATGTCCGGCTGGGCACCAGTTACTTTGCATGCTGAGTGTTCTTGAAGGCACAGCAAATTTATTGTTCTAGCTAGAATGCGTTTATGAAGATCAAATCAGGTTTTCTTTGTACTTCACCATTTGAGGCTTACATCTCTTGCCAGTAATACAGAATCCAGCCTTACATGAGGTGAATTACTGTATATACTCGAGTATAAGCTGACCCGAATATCCACCGAGGCACCTAATTTTACCACAAAAACTGCGTTAAAAATGTGTTGGATGGGGGGTGGGTGGAATGTGTTGGAAAACTCGGCTTATACTCAAGTATATATAGTAGTGAGATAAAAATATTTATAAATTATGTATAGCAGCGGGTGACCCAAGCTGTGGGTCATGATCCCTTTGGGGTCGCCCGATTCATAACCGTAGCAAAATTATAGTTCTGAAGTAGCAACAAAACTACTTTTATGGTTGGGGAGGTCACCCCAACATGAGGAACTGTATGAAAGGGTCAGGGCAATAGGTAGCTTGAGAACCGTTGATATATAGGATAGAACTCTAAAAGAGTGAGAAATGGAAAACCATTAGTGAAGTATAGTGGGGAAGGGGTGGGTATAGTATGCTTCCTCATATTTTCTAAACTACTTTGGCCTTACTTTATAATTAATTTTCTGCTTTCTTGGTTGGAGCTTGTACACAGAGCCAGTTTGATGTGCTGCCCATTTTTCCTACCCAGTACACTGAGTCATTGAATATATATATATGTATGTGTATATATATATATATTTATATATATATATGAAACAATGTAGAAATTCCCCAGTATACACAGGAATTCTCCAAAGCAATAGATATTACCAAACCCACTACTATTCTCAAGTTAATCTCAATTCACAGTGACCCTTGTGTAGGGTTTCTGAGACCATATTCCTTACAGGGGCTGACAAGTCACATCGTTATCTCACACAGTGGTCATTTTGAACCACTGACCTGGCAGTTAGCAGCTCAATACCTCATCCACAGTACCACCAGGGGATCTTATGTATTAGCAAGACTGCTAGGAATCTGCTTCCATTTATTATAGAAGTGAAAAATTAGGATATTGAAATTTCATCTCACTGCACACCCCAATACCCGGTACCCTGGGCAACTGCCTGCTTTGGGGCTACAGAACAGCGGTTCTCAACCTTTCTAATGCCCCGACCCTTTAATACAGTTCCTCATGTTGTGGTGACCCCCAACCATAACATTATTTTCCTTGCTACTTCATAACTGTGATCTTGCTACTGTTATGAATCGGGCGACCCCTGTGAAAGTCGTTTGACCCCCAGAGGGGTCGCGACCCACAGGTTGAGGACCGCTGCTCTAGAACAATGTGGAACCAAGGCCTCAGTGGGGGACTGTCTCTGCCAATGTGAAAGGAGAGCACACTTTATGGTGTTGTTCTCATTGTTAGGTGCTGTGAGGCCAGTTATAACTCACAGCAACGCTATGTGCAGCCGAACAAAACACTGCCCGGTCCTGTGCCATCCTCAAAATTGTTCTTCTGTGTGAGCCCATCGGCGTAGCTGTGTCAGTCGTTCTTGTCAGAAGTCTTCCTCTTTTCTCACTGCCCCGCTGCTTTACCAAGTCTGGTGTCCTTCTGCAACGATCAGACAACGTGTCCGAAGCATATCAGCAGTCATGCTAGCCTTCCTTCTAAGGAACCTTCTGGTTGTGCTTCTTCCAAGACAGATTTGTTTGTTCTGTTGGCCATCCTTGGGACTGTCAATATTCTTTGCCAGCATCATAACTCAAATACATCAATATTCCTTTTGTCTTCCTGATTCAATGTCAACCTTTCACATGTACAGGAAGCCATTGAAAATACAATGGCTTGAGTCAGGCCCATCCTAGTCCTCAAAGTCACCTCCTTGCTTTTCAACACTTTAAAGAGGCCTTGTGCAGCAGATTTGCCCAAAGCAGTTAGTCATTTGATCTGTTGACTGCTGCTTCCCTGAGCTTTGACTGTAGAGCCAAATAAGACAAGATCTTTGACTTCTTCAATCTTTTCATGATTTGACCTACTGGCCCGGTTGTAAGGACTTTGGTTTACTTGACATTGAGTTGTAATCCACACTGAAGGCTGCAGTCCTTGATCTGCATCAGCAAGTGCTTCATAATACAGATGATCATAATTATGCATAAAAATGGATTCTTTGCAAATTGACCCAGAGATGCTTGCCTGGGCAAAGTAGGCCATGTCCCTGAAGGAGACTACACATTTTGTAGCCTGATGAAGGGAAGAAGCTAAGTGGGTGTGTTCTTGTGTCCTGAGACACTGACATTGGCAGCACGCTGGTAATTAACTGGTTAGGTATGTCAGTGCACTTCCTTGCCTTAGAGAGTTTTCCAGGTATTTGAGCCATCTCTGTTTTCTTTTCATGGCTGAAAATGCCAATTATTTGAAGACAGGAGGGACCACCATTTTTAAAAAGCGGACACACACACACAAAGGAGATGACACATGGCACTTCTGCGTTCCATTGAGTGGTTTGGAAACGGACAAAGTCACTTCTTCCCACTGGCCCACACACTTCCGCTTCCCTCCTGCTCCCGGTCCTGGCCGATGTTTGCTAAGAATGTTGTGCGTGCACAGCGCAGTAGTAGCTAGCTAGGTGTCTGAGGTACTATGTTAGAAGGACTCGAGGTGAGACTATGGGGGTCCCTGATGAGTTCCTTTGCTCGATTTAGTATTTGGTTAGATTGATTTTGCTGCTGTTGTTGAGCAGCCACCCTCCAAAACAACTCAAGAGTTTCTAACCTACAATTCAGAGACTCCGGAGGATTATTTGAGGAGCTGTTCTTCCTGAAACCAGCCAGTCATGGCCTCCTGAAGGTTCTTAGCTGATAGTTGGAGGCTTGCGGTCCGGCCGTATTTTAAATACTCACAGTGTCTGAGGATCGTCATCTGACTCCTTCGCCTCACACTAAGGGAACTGTAGGATGAGAACTGTGTTGGTGACCTGCTGGACATGTGCTGCCCACACATCACAGCCTTGAAGGCATTTCTACTTGATGTCCGAGGGCTAGTTCCCGAGAGTTCCTTCCCTGCCCCTTCCCAAAACCAGTGGATATCACTGGGCTTCAGGTATTTTCTGCCAGCTAGTCCCTAACAGAATGTTAAAAAATGGTGTGCTCTCTCATGTGTTGAACAGCAAGATGGTTGTTTTTTTAATCATTTTCTGAAACAGGATGTAGAAAAGTTACCCATCTTGCAAGTTGAAATAAGGTAATGAGTACTGGTAACTGCATATGAAATAAGTATATTTTATAGACCAGAAAGGATGACTTAAAAAATTGTCTGTGCACCTTATTTAGCACATCTTGACAAACTTGAGACTTCTGGCAAAGATGGCTGTTATGTCTCAAATAATGCACACCACTCATGTGTCCATCCATCTGTGATTGTTCTGACCTCAGAACTTCCCAATACTGGCAAAGGTCACCCTTACAGATAGGTGTGCAGGGCAAGGAGCGTCAGATGCCGGAGACTTCCCCACACTAGTGTTTCAGAGCCTTCAGGGCAGCACACCATCGTCAAGTTTTGAGGCATGTTCGTGGTGTGACCTTTATTTTGTCAAGTGGGAAAAATCATGTTATGAATGTAGTAAAGTGTTCAGGCAGTATTAGAAAAGAGCACATGCAGAAATGAGGTTGTAGAGAGTGCTTCCCTTAAACCTACCCTTGCTCCTGCACCTGTCGAACAGACCATTTGAAGACCTCTGACGCAGAGACTGCTGGATTAGATCAGGGACCCCTGGGATGCTGTGCAGTAGCAGGAACAGGGAGGGCACAGATAAGACAAGGTGAGTGCAAGAATGGGGATGCTCCACTGGGATTCTTTAGATGCTGCACTGAGTCTCCTTCTAGGTGCAGGATTACCTTCAACCATGTACAATAGCAGAGGTGGAGACGCGTCCCCAACATAGCAGCCTCAGAAAACTCATGGCTGGAACCTTTCTGCGTTCCCTGGAGGCTGGTAGGCCATGTATCAAGGAACCTGTCTGCTAGCTTATCACCTGGGACTTCAATTATCTATGTGCTTGACACTAAGGAGTCCTGGTGGTCTAGTGGGTTACGCGGAGGGCTGCTAACTGCAAGGTCAGCAGTTTGAAGCCACCATCTGTCTGGAACATGCTTTCTGTGGTCTCCATTTCAAGCGCTGCTCCATGATAGCCTTCACCATCTCAAGTGATACAATCCCATCCTTTCAGTTGCTTGAGGCCAAACTCTATGGTAACACTTTCTGTTTCTTCCACTTCCTGGTCCAATCTACCAGGAGTTCACACTCGGTTTACCTTCAAAATACAACCAGATTCCAATTGATTCTCATCATGTGCTATCAGCTTATGGTCCAAACCGCTACCACCTGAAGGTCTCCTTTTTGAGCTTTGCCCCCATATAGCCATCGCCCAGAGTGAGCCTGATGAAACATAAGCCAGGTTAATAACTGTCTGCTGCTAAAATCCTACGTGGTCTTTTAAATGGGGAAGTGGCCTGAAGAGGTAAGGTGAGGTAGAGGAGATGGAGGAAAAGAAGGCATTCCACACATATTGTTCTAGTTTTGTATTAAATTTATAATTTGAACGAGTGTTTCAAATGTATCAGTAGAATGAATAAAGAAATGTATAATTTAAAATGGAGAGAAATTGAAATTACCCCCCCCCCAAAATGAGGCACTGATACCAAGGGCTCAAGTAGAAAGCAAATGTTTTCAGAATGATGATGGCAACATATGTACAAATGTGCTTGACACGATGGATGTATGTATGGATTGTGATAAGAGTTGTATGAGCCCCCGATAAGATGATTTTTTAAAATCCTCCATTAAATATCAGAAAAAGAAAAAGAATGAGATGACAAGAAAAGACAGTCAATAAAGCATTTAGAGTAAAGGCACGAGTGGCTCAGAACACACTGATGATGAATAGCACTGAGGCTCCTTTTAGTCAACAGAGGCTCTCGGTTCGCAGCATCCCTTCCTCCAACAAAACCACACTGTTACGAGAGACCTGCTGAAAGCTAAATGACAAATAAAGAATGAAAAAGGATTTAATGAAATAAATCAGGCCAAAAAATGATGGCAAGTATTATAATTTTTGGCTTGTACAGCTCTTATCACAATCCATAAATCAGTGGTTCTAAACCTTCCTGATGCCGTGACTGTTTTAATACAGTTCCTCATGTTGTGGTGACCCCCAATCATAAAATTATTTTCATTGCTACTTCATGACTATAATTTTGCTACTGATATGAATCAGGCGACCCGTGGGAAAGGATTGTTCGACCCCCCAATGGAGTCATGACGCACAGGTTGAGAACTGCTGCCATAACTATATCCATTGTGTCAAGCACATGTGTACATTTGTTGCCATCATCATTTTCAAAGCATATTCTCTTTACTTGAGCCCTTGATATTGGCTCCTCATTTTTTTTGCAAGTGTTTATTTTAAAGATAGACATTAGGGTAAAAAGTTGCAAATATAACAGAGAGTGGTATTTCATATTCATAGACTTGATAGTGTACTAAAAAGGACAAAGATGCTACTCTGAGGGCTAAGTTGTACCTGACCTAAGCCAGGGTAATTTTAATTGTCTTAATAGAAGACTGCAGAAGAAATGATGCCTTTGAATCATGGTGTTGGCAAAGAATGTTAAATATAATACCTTGGACTGCCAGAAGAATGAACAGATCTGTCTTGGAAGAAGTATAACACGAGTTCTCCTAAGACGGTTGAATAATGAGAGGTCATGTGATGTGCTTTGGACATGTCATCTGGTGGGACGAATCCCTGGAGAAGGACATCATGGTTGGTAAAGTGCCCTCCCTGAAGAAACAAGCAAAAGACTAAATCCACTGTTATGGAGTTGATTCCAGTTCATAATGACCCTACTAGGGTTTACGAGGCTGTAAATCTCTATGGGAGCAGATAGCTTCATCTTTCTCCCAAGGTGGACTTGAACCACCAAACTTGAGGTTAGCTACTCAATACTTACCCAACAGTACCACCGGGGCTCCAGTAGTAGAGTATTGGGTCATTGAAAGAGAAAGACTGATTTACATGGGGACTGTAACAATATGCTCAGGCATAGGTTGATGGTGAGGATGGCATGGGGCCAGGCTGTTTCTGTCTGTTGGATGTAAAGTTACTATGAGTTGGAACTGGCTCGGTGGCACCTACCAACAGCAAGAAGGGCTAAGATATATTTGTGTGACACTTATAAAATATAATATTATAAACATTTATAATATTCAAAACATCCCAACATTAAAAATCATACACCTAACATGACAGGTTACAATAAAAAATTAATTAAATAAAAATACAAATTACTAAAGGATGTTTTAAAAACAGTTATCTAAATAATTTTAAGGTAAAGATAAAGTAAAACTTGAACATAGAGTGTAGCAATCGTGGTACCACATACTAAACTGTGAGGAGTCAAAGGAGGTAGTACGGAGAGAGAAAAACATTTCAGTCTTGGTTTGTGTTTTGTTATTTGTTTTGATTTTTTTCAATAGGTTGATTTTTGTTTTGTTTTGTTTTTTAATATCCCCAGCAATTGTTATTGTTGGAAAAAGATAGTCTCTCAGCAATCCACAGCGTAAACAAGGAGCATCTTGCTCATAATGTCCTTTGTGTATCTTTCCCCTGAGAAACACAGCTCCACGTTATATGAAGACAATTTAGTGCCAAATGAACCTCTCTTTTGGAGTCTCATGGGATCTGGATGGCTTCTCTCACCAGCTATTCTTTCTGACATTGAAAATGCTCCAAATTCTCCAGAGAGCATCACCAGAGCGCCAAAGCAAGTTTATGATGAATTAGTGGAAAACTAGATCCCATGGTCAAAAATAGTCAATTGTCCACTTTTTAAAAACATGCAAGAGCAATCTCCCTCCTCTGCCTCCCAAACCTACCTAAATCAAAAGGGAGTCGATTTTGGAACTGTCTATCTGCTGCCCTGGGCTCCATGTTGGGCTGCTAACCACAAAGTGAGCAACTTGAACCCACCCCCATCAAGCGTTACAGCCTTAGAAGTCCAAAGAGAGAGCTCTGCTCTGCCAGAGTGAGTCCCTGTGAGTCCATTGACTTGAAAGCAGTTATCAGGGAGACCAGTCCCTGGGGAAGAACACCGTGTTTGGTAACGTGGAGGGACAGTGGAAAAGAGGAAGGCCCTCCACGAGATGGATGGGCTCAGTGGCTGCAACAAGGGGCTCAGGCACAGGAACAACTGTGGGCATGGCACAGGAGCGGGCATTGTTTCCTTCTGTTGTGCGTAGGGTCACTATGGTTCAGATTCAACTCAATGGCACCTGAAACCAACAATAACCACATGACCAAGGAGCTCTGGCAGTACAGTGGTCAGTCACTCAGCTGCCAACCGAAGGGTCAGTGGCCCAAACCCACCAGCTGCTCCACAGGAAAAAGAGGGGGCAGTCTGCACCTGCAAAGATTTAAAGCCTTGGTAGCTCTCGATGGCGGATCTCTCGCCTCCAGAGCTGCTGTGACTTGGAATGGACACCACGGCTGTGGATAAAGAATTGGTTGACATCCTACCGTTTCATGAGACAGTGCGTGTCCAAGAACGGATGGTACTGAAGAATGAAGTCGAAGCTGCACGGAAGGCACTGATGAAAAGCAAAGGCCCAGCAATTGATGGACTACCAATTAAAATGTGTGAACAAAGTAGTAAGCATTGGAAGCATACACTCGTCTTAGCCAAGAAATTTGCAAGACAGCTTCCTAGCCAAGTGCCTGCCAAAACTCCAGGTTCACGCCCCTTGCAAAGAAGGTGATCCGACAGAAGGCACAAGCTATCAGACAGTATCATTAATATCACACGCAAGTCACATTCCGCTAAAGGGAACTCAAATCGTTGCAGCCGTGTCTCCACGGGGAACTACCAGAAATGCAGGTAGATTCAGAGGAGGACTTAGAATGAGAGATGTCTTTGCTTTTATCAGATGGATCTTTCCTGAAAGCAGAGAATACCAGAAAGCGCTTTACCTGTGTTTCATTGTGCAAAGACATTCAGTGGTGTGTATCATAACAAATTATGAATTATATTGTGAAGAATGGGAATTCCAGACACTGTTTTGGTGTATGCTTATGCCGAACCGTCCATAAGCCAGCAGGCAGTCATTCCAACCAACGGAGGGAGGGGATGCTGTATGCTTGAAGTACAGGAAACGTGTGTCTCAAAATTACATCCTTCCACTATATGTATTCAGTATGCAGACTGAGCATATAAGCCAAGAAGCTCGACTATATAGATGAAGAGGAGCATGGCATCAAGATTGGCCGGGAAAACCCGCGAGCCACCTGAAATGTGCAGATGATACCAGTGTGCTAGATGGAATCGAAGAGGACTTGAGCACTGACTGGTGACAATCAAGGACTACACGTCCAGTATGCATTATCTGCAACATTACAGCAAAACTTCCCAATAAAATGATAGCAAAAAAATGAAAAAAGAAAGCAAAACTCCTGACTCCTGAACCCAAAAGTGAAACCACGATGAATGGAGAAAAGACTGAAGTTGTCAAGGATTTCTTTTTGTTTAGATCCTCAGTCAATGCCTGTGGGAGCAGCAGTCCAGAAAGCAACAAAGGTGTCACTCTGAAGATTAAAGGGCAAGTTGACATAAAATCCAACTGCCACGGTCATCTTGTTTTGTTTTTTGTGGGATTTGTTATCTCAAGCACAGTGTTTTTGTGAATCTTCCTTTTTCATCTTAACTATTTGATTTTTGAAAATTATGACAGATTCCATACTATGTTTGTCATGATTTAATATAAAATGTTTTATCACTTAATAAAATTGACCCTCCAAGAAAATGCACCTCACTTATCCTCTTATCCTGCTTACATCTGTGCCTTAGGGAATAGTTGGACCCGATTTTGAGAAATATGGGTGTGATGGAAAGACTACTGGGTAACTTGTGATATTTGTGTGCTAGCCCCATCTTTGCCATAAGTGAGCTGCTTTTAGGCTGTGGGCAAATAATTTAGGCCTAATGATTTCTGTTTCCATTTATGTTACCTGGGACAGAAATAGTCAGATTGGATAATCATCAAGTCCGTTTGACATTCTATAGGACATATAATCTTGACTCCCAAGTTTTGACTCCTTGAAGATTGAGCAGTTGTACTTTGTAGACCATAAGGTCCAGCCTAAACAACCCCTTTACTATTTTCTGATGAAAATCGTTAAGATTGTTTTATGATGGAATGAGTGCAGAATAAGTAGGCATCTAGGCACAGATGGTTTGCACATTTCTCTCTCCTACATAGTTGAATTAAATCCATAACCTGTCCCGGCTAAGCAAAGGCTGTCTTTCCATTTCATATTTAATAGTCTTATCTTTTCTCTTCTATCATGTCTTCCCTGATCGAAATCTAGTCATTTCTATGACAAATGACAAGCAAGGAACTGTTCTCGTATAACCTCAGCCAAGAACTGAAAAGTTGTATAAGCCTTTTCAAGAATGACCATCAGCAAGAGTTGTGCTTCTAGGCTTATTAAATTGCTATGTAAAGTACACTCTCTAAATTAACTCCATTTCATTACCCACGAAGACAAGCATCACACCTCTTCTTAAGCTTCTGAAGCAGTTTGTCCAGACTGCACTCAGTCGTGCTTCCCTCTTGAAGTAGGACATTCTGTGCCCTGTCGAAAGTTGGTGTGACTAATGTAGCTAGAATTGCTGAGGGGAGAGAAGGAAAATGAACTGTGATACACCTGAAGAATAGGAAATTGCATTAGGTCCTTTACAGAACATAGTCTGGCTGACGTGTATGACTATGTGGTAAACACTTCTCCTCACAGTCCTGATGGCGATTAGAATACACTCCATAAAATGCCTCAAGATCACGCAAAGTAAGTGGCAGGACTGGACTCAAACTCATTACAAACAATGTGATTGAGTGGGCCTGGTTTATTCCCCACACACACACACACATTACTTTCTGTCCCTCCTTTTCAACACCTGTCCTATATGTTGTAATTTTCAGTTAACTGGGATGCAAGTGCCTTTAGATTTCTGCACAGGTTGAGAATGAGGAAGGTCTCAGATAACACCTCAAGGGCACAATGCAAAGCTCCCTTGTATTGAGCAAAAACAAAACAAAATTTAGAAATTAATTGACTTATTTCCTTGGTTGGCTTAGGTATGTGAAATTTGATATCGCATTCTAAAGCTGTAAGGAATGTTCATGATTTGGACATATTGGACATTGAATACGAAATACTGAAGAAAAACTGATGCATTTGAATTATGGACAATGAATAAGGAAGACCAAATAAGCTTTGATGCCTTTGAATTATAGTGTTGGCAAAGATTAAAAAATACCATAGACTGCCAGAATAACCAACAAGTCTGCCTTGGAGGAAGTAGAACCAGAATATTCCTTAAAAACAAGGAAGGCAATATTTTGCCACATTTACTTTGGACATGTTCTTAGGCGGGATCAGTCCCTGGAAAAGGATATCATGCTCAGTAAGTAGCCATTCTTAGAAAAAGAAGAAAACCTTCAAGGAAATACACTGACACAGTAACTGCAACAAATGATTGTGAGAATGGTGCCGGACCTAGCAGTTTATGTTTCTGCTGTACATGGGGTTGGTAGGAGTCAGAACTCACAACGACAAGGAAGACAAATTAACAGGACTGTTATTCAAATTTGCACACCCAGCACAAAAGCCAAAGATGAAAAAAAGATTTTTATCAACTTCTTTACTATGAAATTGATCTAATATGCAGTCAAGACACATTGAGCATTCCTGATGATTGGAATGTGAAAGGAGAAATGAGGAAGAGGTGTTGGTAGCTGGAAAAGAAGTACAACATTGATGAGGAAACAGGTCCAGAGTTTGCATGGTAGACTTTGTAAGATCAATGAGTCTTCATCGCAAGGACCTTTTGCCAACAACACCAACAGTGAGTATGCATGTGCTTTGGTAACACTGTTAGGTTAGGTGTAGGACTTTTAGCCAAAATATCAGTGGTTCAAACCCACCAGCCACTCTAGGCCACAAAGATGAGGCTATCTACTCATGTTAAGAGTTACAGCTTAGGGGGATGGTGTTGTTTATATCTCTCCAGGAGAGGGAGAGAGGGACCAACTTCAACCCAGTGGGTCAAGACGTGAATGCAACATACCAGCATAAAGCAAGGAACCAATAGAGAGGCCTGTGGGGCTGGTCCCAATCCCAACTACGTGGACACACACATCCCCCTCCAAGAAGAATGCACTATAGAGGACAGCACTGAAGCTACAGCTCAGGGAGAGGGGCGTGTCTCATCAGAGCACACAGGAACAAATGAAGAGGGAAAGAGAGAGTGGAACACATCTTGGCTCACGAGGACACTATTCCTGCTCAGAGCAGCCAATGCACAGAGGGGACATAGGGCCAGCCCCACCACTGACCCATATTGCTACAAGGGCCAACACTAGAGACACAGTGTGGGAATTATGCCCAATCTGACCCCACCACACCAGGGCGAAATGCTAAGGGCATGCAACAGAACAGCAAGGGGAGCAAAGCAATGAAGTCCCCAGGGAATGCCAAAAATAGATTATGGGGCCAGGGCATGGTTCCCACTAGACTTAACTGGAAAGCACTCCTAAAGGTCAACTAACAGACCTAGAACTGTCTATAGGCCTTTTTTTTTTGGTGGTGGTTTTTTTTTTTTGGTCTTCTTTTGTTGTTTCATTTTGCTCTGCCTTGTTTTTGTGCTTATTATTATCTCTGCATGTCTATCTAGATAAGCTAGGCGGGATAAACAATCTGGAGGAGGAAACAATGGGAGCAATGGTAGGGAGGGGCATGGGAGGGGCAGGGTGGGAGAAAGGAAGTAGGTGTTAACAAACCCAGGGACAAGGGAACACTGTTCTAATAACCTGGCATTCTGTGATGCGCACCTTCCCTACACAATCACTGAAGAAAAGATGGGTGCATAAGCAAATGTGAAAAAAGCTGATGGTGCCCAGCTATCAAAAGATATAGCTTTTGGAGTCTTAAAGGCTTGAAGATAAAAAAGCAGTCATCTAGCTGGGAAGCAACAAAGCCCACATGGAAGAAGCACATCAGCATGTGTGATCATGAGGTGTCTGTAGGATCAGGTATCAGGCATCAAAGACCCAGAACAAAAAACAAAATATCATTTCATTGTGTGTGTGTGTGTATATATATATAATTTTATTGGGGGTTTGTACAAAGTGTTCTTGTATTGAGGGAGTACTTGAGTAGAGGCCCAATGTCCGTCTGCTACCTTAATACTAAATCTATAAATATATGTACATATATCTATTTCCCTATCATTATATTGAAATATATTTACATAGGTACATGCCTGTATTAGACCTCTATAAATGTCCTTTGCTTCCTAGTTCTTTCCTCTATTTTCTTCTTGTCCCACAATCATGTTCGGCCTTCATTTGGGTTTTAGTAATTCCTCTTGGCTACATTGCCTTGATGAAGCCCCACCAGGCATTCTATGCCCTCCTCACCATTGATTTTAGATCCCTTGTTGTTCCCTTGGGCCAGGGTTTGTGACACCCCTCTTCCTTTCCGTGGCCTCCCCCATTCCCGTGTCCCCCAGAACTGTCAGTCCCATTGTTTCCTCCTCTGGATTGTTTATCCCACCTATCTTATCTAGATAGACATGCAAAGGCAATAATAAGCACAAAAACAAGACAGACCAAAACAAAACAACAAAAGAAATGAAAAACAATGACAAAAAAAGAAAAGCCTATAAGTAGTTCCAGGTCTTTTTGTTGATCTGTAGGAGTGCTTTCCAGTAGAGTCTGATAGGGTGCCATGCCTTGGCCCCAAAGTCTATTTTTGGCATTCCTTGGGGACTTCATTGCTTTGGCCCCCTTGCTGCTCTGTTGCACACCCTTAGCATTTCACCCCAGAGTAGTGGGGTCAGGTTGAGCACAGTTCCTGCACTGTGTCTCCAATGTTGTCCCCCCATAGTGCTATGGGTCAGCTAGGACATTGTGTTTCGTGGTGGTGCCGGCCCTATGGTCCTCTCTGTGCATTGGCTGCTCTGAGCAGGAATATTGTCCTTGGGGTTTGGTGGGCCAGGATGTGTTCCACTCTCTCTCCTTCTCTCTTCGTTTGCTTCTGTGTGCTCTGATCAGACGTACCCCTCTCCCTCAACTGTAGTGTCAGAGATGATGAGATTTTTTTTTTTCTTTCAGATATTTAAGCCAATCGGTCCCAGAAACTTTGTTGGGGACTTTTCCAATCAGAAAATATTAAGCGACTAAAAAAAATCTATTAAGCGATTTGCCTACCTAATATTTGAAAAAGGGTTGCCCAATGAGGCTGAGCTTGGAACGAGTTAGTATCGACTGATTAATAGCTGCTTTGACCAATAACTATTCCTATCCCACTCATCTCAAGACTAGCTCCATCTCCAACTGGTTTTGAACATAATAGCGTGACCGTTTATGGTTTCTCTCTTGGTTAATAAAATAATTTGTCTTTGAACCTGGAGGTTTCAAAAGCGAAAACTAGCACTCAAAGTCTCGCGATGAGCCAAGGAGGTGTCTGCCAAGACAAACCAAGTCTCCGTCCGTTGGTCCCAGGACTCCTCTCGCTGATGAGATTTTTAACAACAATTGAGAACATGTGGTAGTGGATATTTTTATGTGGTGGACTAGACACTCTTGGCTAAGGTTGGAGTTAACCTGTCAGTCAATGGTAGCTTGATGATACCTCCTTGGCTCTGTGGTCTTTTGTTAGTGGAGTAAGGGACTTTGGGAACTACCTGTCTCTACAACTTCACCTTTTTTCTTACTGCGACTCTGTGTCTGCCCTCCCCAGGTGGCCCCATGTGAGCCACCCAACCCGGAGAGTGGTCAGTACCCTTGCTTCCATCGACCTGGGATTCACATAACTCTGCACCCACCAGCCTGTGAGCTCCCTCCTTTCTGTGTTTTCAGCCTGTGAGTTTGAGGTGAACCTGGTTAACATTGAATCCATCGACTTGAGTTGGACGGGGCAAGGATGCTGCCTTAGTGTAAAATTCTTTCTCAATATAAAGTTCTGTCTTGTACATAAATGAGTGTCACTGGATTTGTTTCTCTTAACACCCAGCCCAACACAACGTAAAATATTACAAGGAATTTTGCGAAGACATGGAGTTAGAGAAACAAAAAGGAAGAACACAACAGCCTTTCTGAAGCTGAAAGAGCTAAAGAAAAATTGCAAGTCTCAAGTTACAATATTGAAGGACTTTGTGGGAAAGATACTGAATAATATAGGAAGCATCAAAAGAAGATGGAGTACATAGGTTCACTGTATCAAAAATAATAGATTGACATCCAACTATTTCAGGAGTTAGCATATACTCAAGAACAAGTGCTATTCATTGACTAAATTAATGATACTATTAATATAATTACCATATGCCTCATGAGAATCATTTATAATATTCTCCAATAAAATCATAATGCTGTCTCAAAGTGGACCAGGGACATATGTAAACCATAAATATATGAATAGATTTTAGGCTTGTACTTAATCGTAAACTCTAAGAACAAATAATTCATAAGATGAGTGCCTACTCAGTACATGTCCTCATGATGATAGGGGTGCTGCAGCAAAGTGTGGTGATGAAATCAGCTGGTGCCCAGATATCAGAATGCATATCGTCTGGGGTCTTAAGGCTTGTCTTAAGACAAGCAGCCATCTAAATGAGGCATCAACTAAGTCCACACAGAAAAAGCCTGTGTGATCCAAGGATTGTAAATAATAGAATCTAAGACTAAGAATTATAGTAGAGCTAAATTCTGAGTACTCTGTTTGTAGAAGGCTATGGACAACAGTGAAAGCCCAAATTCATTTGCAGAATCCCCCATTGAATCCCTTCTGACCATTGATCAGGGACGTGAATAGTCTTACTATCAGTCAGAGTGTACTGGAAAGTGAATTAATGCAGATGTAGTTAAGTTAAATTTTAACACCTTGTTATTTACTGTCTTTTGACCCATTTTACATTTGTCTTATTTTTATTATTTTCTGCTTTCTTTTTCTCTTGTTTTTGTTGCTAAGGTTTGTTTATTTGGTTTTGTATGATTTTCTTTATATGAAACCTAGGATAAGCAAATCTATAGAGACGGTATCTAGGCCAATACTTTCTTAGTTTTATCGGGAGTTTGGGGGGACATGGGAGCTAATCATAATGAGTACAAGAATGAAGAAAATGTTCTAAAATGTATTGTAGTGGTGACAGCACACCGTTGAATATGGCATGTGAATCATATGCCAACAAAGCTGTTAAATAGACGATGGTATTGATGAGAAAAATCTAAGCAGCATTGGAAACAAACCCCAAACCCATTCCCCTCATGTAAATTCCAACTCACAGGACCCTATAGTACAGAGGAGAACTGTATCCTAGGTTTCTGAGGCTCTAACTTTTCATAGAAGCAGACTGCCTCATCTTTCTCTTGTGGAGTTGCTGATGGGTTAAAGCCACCTACTTTCTTGCCGTTTGGTGAGCAGCCTAATCCACTGGATAACCAGCACTCTTCAAGGTTCACCAAAGACATTGGGGAAAACAAGTGTCCAGGAATTGATGGGATGCCAGTTGATATATGTCAACAAATGGACGCAATGCTGTAAGTGCTCACTCATGCAGGCCAAGAGACTTGGAAGAAAACTAGCTACCTGGCCAATATACCGGAAGAGATCCACATTGTGTCCATTCCAAATAAAGGTCATGCAATAGAATGTAGACTTTTTTTTAATATAGCTAGTTATAAAACTAGGAGTCCTGGTGGCTTAGTGGGTTGCTCATTGGGCTGAAAATCATAAGGTCAGTAGTTCAGAACTATCAGCCATTCCATGGGATAAAAATGAATCCTACCCCGGTAAAGAGTCTCAGAAGTCCACAGAGGCAGTTTTAGTCTGTCCTAAAGGGTCAGTATAAGTCAGAATTGACTCGCTGGCAGTGAGTGAGTTATCAAATGAAAATTAACTACCTTCTATAACTATGGACCAGGTCAAAAAAAGTATAATATTTTCACCTTTGCTGTGTATCTCATGTACAGTTAGTGACAGTTTTTGTTTTGTTTTTGCCAAGTACAGGGAAAGCAAAATGTGGAGGAGACATCATTTTATTGAGTTTTATTTTAGTCACAAAGTTTAAAATTTGGATCTGGTCTTGTTTAGTTATAATGTAATTCCACTATCAGGCATCTTGAGTTGATTTTGCCATATCCTGTACTGTTATGTAAAATGCTAACTTTAATTAAGTATTGCCCTAACACAATATCCTTATTTATCCTACGTGAAGTTTCTCCTCTTTTTGCATTAGTGTATTTGTCTGGTTCAAATTAATGGGGGAAGAATAGAAAGGAAATGTAAATTTAAGTGACACATGCTAAGTCATAAAAGAATTACTCCACAAAGCAGTAAAATGGTACATAGCAAACCTTGCCACCATCTGATAGAATTGAGGGGCTGTGTAATTACATAAGAACTAACACCTATTTAGTAAATCCAACCCGTGTGTGGATGAAGCTCAGCTCCTAACCATGTGGAATCTTCCTAAGTGGCCAAAGCCAACTTGAGTCCAAGGCTACAAAGCAGACGTTCTCCAGAGCATGCAGTAAATGTGTGGGGCTTTTACAAAGCACTAACAGCGAGAGCTCACATTGATGTCCTTATCCCTCACCTTCTCACTTGGCAGTTTCTCTTGGCTCACCTTAGAGACACAGGCAAAGTTGGGATAGAAGCTTCTTTTCTTTTCCATGCCCTGTCTGTGCCTACATACCCCTTCTCACATACATATGCCCGTTAGAACAACTTTCATGTCCAATTTAGTCATTGTTTTGTTTTTCCTTTTAACCCCTGCAGAGAAAAAGAGGGCCCCCAACAAATCATCACGGGTCCGGTAGGTGCAATTGTACAGCGATAATAAGTAAAGATTATAGTGAAGTCACAGAGAGCATGAGAGATAGAAGAGCGATTGAAGTAATGGAGTCAGACACTATTCATGGTAGCATGCTCTCACCTCACCTCAACCCCACTTGGTGGTCCTCATGGGGAGAGCCCCAGAGTGAGAGCAGGAGAGCCACTTTATTGCTAGCCAAGGGTTATAACTACTTAGGGGGGCATGATTACAGGTAACCACGCGTCACAGGAAGGGCCAGTACAATAGGCATACACATCATAGGAAGGGGATGTATGATAGGCATAAGCGTGGCAGGAAGGGGATGAGCAAGGGGTGTGCACATAGGAATGGGAGGGACTGGAGGTATACATGTGACAAGATGGGCAGACCCTAGATTCATGATGGCGGCCTAACCTTGGTCACCCTTGGGTCTCTCAGGGGTCTCCTACAAGGAAGCAGTCAACTACTATCCTTGTCAGAAGGGAGTGGGTCCTACTTGTTGTGGGATAAGCAGTGCTGACTGCTTGCTCTGGATGGTTATAACTCTTAGGGAGAATAACCCCTGACCTGCTTCTGTTGACCTCCAAGTGCATAGTCATCTGCCACATGTAGCAAACAGCGAAGTTTGGCATATATTTGGGGGTGACAACTTGGGAGAAATCTTTGTTTCCCACAGTTCCCCCTGTTGTTTTATATATAAGATTCAAAAGAGCCACAGTGGCTATTTGGTTATTTTCTCTACAATGAAAGCTGTCAAGGCAAATTTAATGACCAAATTAATATAACTAAGCCCAAAACTCAGGCTTATGGCAAGCATTTTGAATCCAGGCACCGGAGACTTAGAGTAAGTAACCCTGGAAAGGAAAAGCTCTGTTTAAGAAAAAGCGTTTCTGGGGGATTGTAGGATAGACTGGAATACAGCATGGCAATGCCGAACCACCCCTCTGCCACCTTCCACGGGCCTCACAGAGGAGGGACTGGCTGTGGGCCAGAGGCTCTTGTCCCCACACGAGAGTTCAACTGAAGGAGTGTGGGCGGTGAAGGGAAAGCAGAGGCAGTCGGCTTGGTTGCCCTAGCCTGGTGGCCAGAGGAGGTTTCTGAGAGGCTGCTGATTCTCCCTGGGGCCAGGCCAACCCCAAAGTACAGACCATTCTTTGGTACTGGCCGTGGCACTGTGTTTTCCCTTAACTACTATCGTTCGCACAGGCTCTAGTTTCCTGGCATGAGCAGATTGTTCCCGCTGAGCACACACACTCTGCTCTGGGGCAAAGCAAGGCGGATCCTGGGAGCTTGACTGTCTTCCCTTCCTGGGCTGGGCAGTGTAGTGGGGCGCTGGAGGGGCCAACGTTCCCCTTGTTGATGTGGGTTTTGAATGAACTGAGTAGAGTCTACATTTCCCCAAAGCAGCGGTTCTCTTCACAAGGGTCATCCGATTTATGAAGTAGCAGTGAAATAATTTTTTGGTTGGGGGCTCACCACAACATGAAGACCTGTGTTAAAGGGTCCCGGCATTCAGCAGGCTGAGAACCATTGTCCCAAAGTAAACAAGACACAAGTGGAATTACCCAGTAGGAACCCGGCCGCCCGTCATTTTGCTTTCTTGAGGCATTGAAATATTTCATCTGCCCCAATCGCCCATCAGAGAATTGTGTGCAGGCAGTGAAGGCCCAGGCTCTGAACGGAAACACTGCTCTGGGACCCAGAAGTGCTGCAAATCAGAGAACTGCTGCGTTGACATCAGAGGCAGCAAGTCGAGTTTTGTGAAGTAAGGCCACAGACAACGCGTCTCAGAAGAAAAGTCATTTCTATAACTTGAAAGGTGACTGCCTCGCTGGGGAGGCGTGAATCCAGCTGCAGAAGCAGTGACACCTAAGCTCACTGTTCTCTTTGTTTGGTCACCTGCTAAAAACCTACCACTTTTTCTTCAAGCTAGAAAGCAGAAACTCACCTCTTAACACCAGTGCCCTCAACCATTCAATTTAAAGCATGCCAGTGGTTAAGGGGTTTCCCCCCTCAGGGCGGATGCCGCCTCTGGTGGGAGATGGGCAGAAACAGAAGCAGCAGGTACAGCCTGGATGGTCAAGGCCAGTGTGGGAGGAGAAGTCTGCAGGGGTGTCATACGTTGAAAAGATCTACCTCCTCCAGAGGGGAAGGTTTGCCATGGGGAAGGAGAGCCAGGCGCCACCCAGGGCAGCAAGCTGGGTGGACCCAGATTGCTGGCTGGGAACTGATAGTGGGTATTCTTGGCATTCTCACAAGCTCTGAGGAACCAGACAAGGGAAACCAGAGGGGAAGCGCGCGCGAGAGAGAAAGAGAGAGAGAGAGAGAGGAGGGGGCCTGCCCTCACTGTCTTGAAGACCACAGCCACCTTGTCAGGGTACCGAAGAGCCAGGGCAAGAGCAACTATGCTGCGAGGTGAGACCGCCCCCAAACAGCCCTGTCATAATCTGGGCTCAGTCCTGTCACACGGCCTTCCAAGTTTAATACCACAGTCTGGAGACAGCTCGGGCGAAGAGCTTCAGAGAGAAGGAACAATTGACCAATTCATTATGTTGACATTTCTAGCCACCAGGCCAATCTTTTATGGAAAAAAAAAAAGAAAAGGCTTTTCTCCTTAATTAGGGTTGTGACAGATAAAAAAGTATATTCCCAACCAACTCATGTTATCCATGGCCAAGGCTATTATCCTTACTTGGCCTGGCCCCGTCTGTGTATGAAGGCTGTTCTCTGTGTGTTCTCTGAGCAGCTTTGTAAAGGATTCAGAAGAAATAAACATGAGGCCTGGTTCCTGCCCTTCGTCCAGAAGAGGGGATTCATTCATATACCTGGTCTAAGCTGGCAAACTTTGGTAATTGGATAGTGGGGAAAAGAAAATCAGACTGGATTTATTCTCCAACCTAGACCCATCTGGGTTCTGCATCCCTTACCATCTACTTGACATCTGCGTTTGGATGTCTCCCAGGCATTCCATGCTTTACATGTTCGAAGCTGAGCTCTGGACCCCACCTAGGCCTCCTCCCCCTCCTCTTCCCAGTTTTTTCATGTTGATACCAGCAAGGACGGTATCAGCCACCCAATTACTCAAGATAGAAACTTGGCGGTCACTCAGTTTTTATGCTACCCTCTATCATGTTCATTAAACCTCCTAAATACCACCTGCTTTGGAGACCACCCGCTTTTCTCAGCAGGCCCAATCTCTCTCTCAGTTGAATGAGCCATCACCTCCGCTGTGCAGTAACTTTCTAACTGGCGAAGGCCTACAGGGCACTGTAATGTAGAAAAAGTACCCTCTCCCTCTTGGGAGCTGCAGCCTGGCACCAGTGCCTTCACGAGTGGAGTTGGACTGGCTGTCAGCCCTCATGAGCCCACTTAGCGGGTGCCGTCGTTCTTCACATGCCTGCTCAAGCGTGTGGAGCTTATTCTTCCAACAGCATTGGAGTGATTTTGTCAACATGTAAATGGAAGCGTGCCATACTTCTCTCCATGTCGCGCTCACCCTGGTGTCTTGTGGCTTCCTATTGTACCTTGACATCGAATCTAAGCTCCATCTTGTCATTTACAGTCCTGCGTGAGTGTCACTTCTGATTTCATTCTAAGGAAGCCAGCAACCAGATGGAAGCTTTTGCTGTAAACACTCGCTCTGAGATATACCAGAGAATGTCAGTGTCAAGGGCGCTTAGAGACACTGCTGGTAGTAGTGAAGTCGCAGATTGAAAGCCTCGGGGCTACTGCAAGCCTGAAGGCACACTCTATCCACACAACAGGTAGACACATTTTGAATCCGTTTGCAGTTTTGAAAATGCAGCTATTCCCCCTCAGATCTTGATTCACAGATTCTCCTCAAAGATGAGGAGATGTCGCCGTGGGCTTACCGACTCAGGATGACAGTCAACTGGGCTGAGCAGCTGCTGCTCCCTTCGATGAGGCCAGTGGCTCTAGTCCTTCCCCTTCACACCAGGTGTGCAACTCACCTGTCCAGGGAACTCCTGTAGACATTTGGCCTTGCAACCGCTCTGCTAGTTCCAGCCCTTTATTTTACAGGGAGGACGCTGAGGCTCGAAAGGGGCAGGCAGCCGGAGTCCAGCACTAGATCATGAACTTTCCCGTGGCCTCTTCCTCCTGGGGCGGTGCACACTCTCTCTGCTGAGTCACAGTAGCCTCCCAGGAGAGACTAAAAAGGAAACTTGGTGAATTCTTTCCCTGCTGTGCTTGCTAGCCACAGTCTGCCCTTATGTATGAGGATACGTTTAAAAATACAGCCCTTTACCTTGTTCCACAATCACAGAACTCTTTCTTCAACAAAAATATCCCAATGTGAAGCTGCTATTTCTCAATATAGCTGCCATCTGGGTCTATACACCTCTGAAAGTGGTTTTTTTAATCTCTTGACCCTTTCCCAGAATAAGTCTTTGATTTGCACGTGTCAAAATGACAGTTTGGCATTCTTGAAGGCTTCAAATGATGTACCTTTTAAAAGGAGCAACAAGAAGCCTGAAGGGACACGATCAGGGCGGTAGGGTGGATGGGGTAGGGTTTCCCAAAAGAAGTTGTCATAGGATAGCCCTTGTGACCCTCAAAGAATTAGCATCGCGATGGCAAAACATTCCTCAGCTTTGCTCACCTTTTCCTCACCAGTGCGGCCTCTGTGTTTCTGAAAACTTCTTCATATGAAGCCGCTGTGGCCGCCCTGTGTTCTTCTGTCCAGATTACGGCCATGCACTTCTAAAGAAGGGTCACCATAAACTTCAGACCCGACCTCTCGGCCTTGGATTCAACTGGTCCAGCCGATCCCCTCAGAAGCCACTGTCTCGACTGGATCTGTTTTAAGGCACCTTAACCAGACGAAGTCAACTGTAGGACTTGCTGTCGCCAGCCCCCGATTGCAGAGACATTTAAGCGTGTTGTATTTGGAATAAGTCCATGCATGCATGAACTAGAACCCCAGTAGCAATTTTTCTGTTTGTTTTTTGTTTTTTTGTAGTTTACTTGGCCATGTGGACATGAGAACATATAATCTGGAAGGCCAAAATGGGGTTCTAAGAATATCTCCTACTCTGCATGAGATTCCAGCCCAAATCAGAAAGGAGGGAGGGAGGGTGAACCAGGGTGAGGAACACAGATCTGGGCAGCTTTTGAAAGGGGCACGGCTTCTCTCCGTCGTGTTTCAGCCTGCTTGCCACCTTTTCCTTTTCAGGGACGTGGAACTCAAGCTGTAACCATCAGTGAGTCAGTGGCAGAAAACAGACGAGTGCAAATCTCTGGGCTCAGTGCCCCAGACCACAGGACCACTCCCTGAGAATTCTGTGGACAGTTCGATCATTGCAACAAGCAACATTTGCCGTTTACCTTGGCCAACAATGGTTTTGACCCATCAAGAGGAAGTGGAATGAAAAAACAGCCTTAAGTCAGCTGTGGGGGAAGACCAGCTTCCTGTGGTCTTCAGAGAAGGGCCTTTCGTGCCGGGAGGAAATTAGCCTTGACAGCTACCAGAGCCCGCTGGAGACTACGCCCTTTGGGTACCACAGTGAATCCTGGCCAAGATGCTGAGCAATAGTTCTCAGCCCTGGGCAGCTCCGAAGCTCATCCTCCGGTGGTTCTGTACTTCTCCGTGAGCTCTAGAAAGGCATGCGGTCTGAGAGGAAACACAGATTCCCAAGGAGGAAGTCATGGGTGGGAGCTGAGGGGTCCGTGCGTTCCCCTTTTGGCCTTCATCCCAGTTAGATTATGTTCCTTTGTGTTTCCCTTTGGAATCTAGGAATGTTTAATGATGCCTCGCAATATTTCTTTTATCTGTCGTCCAGTCTAAGAACTTCTGTGTACGTGAATAGTTTCTTACGGTTAAGCCAATGTATTTGGAATCTTGTATCAGTAAGAGAAGAGCTTTTGTCTAGACATATAGAAATCAAATCTCTCTTAGAAATATCTGAGTCTTTGCTCTAAAGTGTAACTCCAGACTTCAGATCTCATGAATTGTCATCTCTTTCTAACAGTAGGCTAAGGGGCATGAACATAAGCCCTAATGGCACAGTGGTTAAAGCACTTGGCTGCTAACCACAAGACCAGTAGTTTGAACCACGAGACGAGTCACAGGAGAAAGATGTGGCTGTCTGCTCCCATGAAGATGTGCGCCCTTGGAAAGCCTGTGGGTGTCCTGGAGGGTCACTATGAGTCAGAAACGACTCAAGGCAGTGGGTTTGGCTTTGGAAGGAACACAATGATTTAGGCAAATACAATGTATTCATTTGAAAATAGAGTCACATTGTTGCTTTTATTTCTAGCATCCCAACAATCTATTTGTTTTCCCCTCTGAAAGGACATTTCAGAGGAGTGAGTAATGGAGTAATAATAAACACCTTTCCTCTTTTCCACCTACATTTAGACAAAATAATAATAATAATTTAGACTGAAAATACATCTGCTAACCATTTAGTTCTGGTAACTGGTTGCATCAAAAGAGATAGAATGCTTTTTTTTATTTTTAAGAATTCTCATTCACCAAGTCCTTTCAGCCAATGACATGTTCATTCATTGTGATAACTATTTAGTTCAGACATTTGCTTTACTCATTTGAAGTATTCATCTAGTCTCATCTTTGCTATTCTCTCACATTGCCTTTTCAAAAGTGAGGTCTTTTTTTCCCCCTGTGGTTCATGCCAGAAGTGGACATGGTGCTTGTGTTGAGAGCGTAGGGAGAATCTGTCACAGGAACTAAGTCATGGGAGGGGGGTGCAGAGCAAGGAAAAGGTGGAGGGCAAAGAAGTCAGGCTGTTGGAACCGAGAGGTTTGAAAAGGCTGTGCGAGAATGAGCTCTCATCATAAAAGCCCAGTTGCTGGAAACCTGGGAAATTATCAAGCAGCACAAAGCCCGCAGTTCAAGCCACTGAGGAGCAAGTGCTTTCTGTGGTGAAAATGCTGAATTTCAGCTACCCCAGTGACCCAAAGGAGCAAGATAATGAAGTAGCTGGTGTTCCCCCAGGGAATGGATCTAAAACGCTGGGTCCAGCCTGGTGTATATTGTGTGTTTATTTGTAATATCTAATCTTAGTTATTTTGGGCTGCTACAACAAATACCTCAAGTAGATTACTTTAACAAATGGAAATGGATTTTCCCCAGTTAGAAGCCAAGAAGTAGGAATTCAAGGATTTAGCCACAGGGAAGGCTTTCCCTGTCTTCCTTTGTCTCGGCCTTCAGAAAAGGTCCTTGCCATCACTGAGCATCTGTGGGCCCTGCATTCCTTGGAGATCCGGATGTGTCCTGGCATCAGTCTTTCCACGGCCCCGGCCTCTAGGAGACTCAGCACAGGGACCCTGAGTCCGAAGGACATGCTCTGCTACTGGCTCTTCTTTCTTGGTGGCACTCTGGTCCCTCTTCCTCTGCTTACTTACTCCCTCCTTTCATCTCTTGTAAGAGGAAAAAAAGGAACACAGGCCACACCCCAAATGAAATGCACTTACCTGCGTCAGGGCTCTGACCTGAGAACGGGCATTGCATCCCACCCTAATCCACTTAAATGGATCAACTAACTGATCATTTTATGGGAGATGATTACCTCTGAACATTACTGCCAAATTATGGAGAATCATACATGACCCGGCCAACTTGACACAAATTTGGAGGGGTGTAATTTTTTCCATGACTGGGAAACTATCAAACACGAAATTATTGATTTCTTTTTGTGTGTGTGTGTGGTAGTTTATGAGTTTGGGTTCAGGTTACACGATGGCATTACTCTCGCCTCCAGTTCACTCTCATCATACGCTGCAGGTCTCATTTCCAGCAGCTCAGCATACGCTCAGGATTGCGCAAAACATACAACTCAAAGCAGATGGGGGCGTATGTAGATAAGCTGTTTTGTTTTCCATCCCTATAATCTTCTAGGTTTGATAGCACTTCAATTTTCTAACCATAAATGTGGCTTCTATGTACTTTTGATCGTGCACCCGTAAAATGCTACCCGTCAGCAGGCTGAAAGAATATTGCATGTGATCTTTGCTTTTTTGTTTTCTTTCTCTTTCTTTTTTTAAGACAAGCTATGTTAGTCTGGGTTGACTAGATAAACAAATTCATAGACATTCATATGTGTATAAAAAGAGCTTTATATAAAACAGCAATTGTATATGTATTGAGAAAACATCCCAGTTCAGTTCAGTTCAAGTCCATAAGTCTGATATTAGCATATGTCTGATACTAGTCCATAAATTCCTCCTTAGACTCATGCAGCACATGCAATGATGCTGAATGCAGGAAGATCACAGGCCAGTGGGTAGAAGGTCTTGTGGATCCAGTGGCATTAGAAGCATCTCAACGCTTGCACTAGGCTCCATGTATCTCATCCAGCTCTCTGAGTGTCTCTAAAGCAGGAAAGGGAAGTGAGAGAGTGCCCCACCTCCAGGGAGGAAGAAGAAGTTCTCAGAATCCTCAGGAGATGACCATGCCCACACAGAGGCATGCTTACCTATGACCTGATTGGCAGGCTAGATTCTCCCCCATTGCTCAAGTTGACAGGAGATTATATAACTGCCACACAAGCGTTGCTGCTCTAGAAGGATATTCGAAAATATTGCTTTGAAGAGTCCATTTGTTAGAGTGCATGTTTGTATGGGCTATTATGTTAATGTGAGGGATATTTTACATGGATGAATCATAGCCAGCGTTCAAACCTATCCTTCTGCTAAGTGGTATTACTGAAGAGGTTTACACCACATTCACGTACCGGAAGTTTAGATGATGGCATGGGGTCTACATCTTCTACACAGAGGAAGAAAGTTTCTTCTGACAACAGAATAATCGACTGGACATAGTAGAAGACAAAACCTACAACTGGATAAAGTGGAGAATTTCACGG
>NW_022103898.1:34500459-34501534 GCF_000313985.2 Echinops telfairi | reverse complement strand
TTGTTTTGGGTCTTCTGCTGCTTGTTACTTGATTCTTTTGACACCTCATGGTCATCACACAGGCTGGTGTGCTTCTTACATGTAGGCTTGTTGCTTCTCTGCTAGATGGCTATTCGTTTAACTTTATACCTTTAAGACCCCGGTTGCTATATTTTTTGATAGCTGGGCACCATCAGCTTTCTTCACCACATTTGCTTATGCACCCGTTTTGTCTTCAGCGATTGTGCTGGGAGGGTGAGCATCACAGAATGCCAGGTTGTTAGAACAAACTGTTCTTGTGTTGAGGGAGGGCTTGAGCAGGGGACCAAAGTCCATCGATTTCCTCAGTGTATAGTCATATGAATATATGTACATAGGCCAATACCTCTATTTTTATGAATTAATATATTTACATAAGTACACACCTCTGTTTATACCTCTGTCCATAGTTTTGCTTCCTAGATCTTTCCTCTGTTAACTTTTACCTTCCTTCTGTCCCACCATCACAATCACCTTTCTTCTGCTTCTTAGTAATTCCTCTCAGCTAGATTGTTGTTGCTCCCACACCACTGGAATTTCTACATTCTCCTCATAATTGCTTTTAATTCTCTAGTTGTTCCCCTGTCTGTGGTGTTGTTTGCTCACCACTCCTTTCCATGGCCTCCTCTGCCCCCAGGTCCGTCAGGAACTGTTGGTCCCGTTGTTTTCTCCTCAAGCTTGGTTCCCAGGCCTATGTTATATTGGTAGGCAAAACAACAACAACAGAGACAAAACAAAAAGAAAACAAAAGATTGAATAAAAAGAGAAAGAACTAGCTAAAACCCCTGCCAAAAAAGCATACATAATTCCAGGTCTGTCTGTTGACCTTTATGACTTTCTCCCCAGCAGCCCTGGGGGGAGGGAGGGGGGCGGTCTGTGAACTGTCCTTCCTAGCCTGAAGTCTATTTTGGGAGATCCTCAGGGGTTTTGTGGCTTGGCTTTGCTCCCATTGCTGGTCTGTTATGTTCCCTTCTTGGTTCGCCCCATTGTTGAGGGGTTCAGACTGGACTCATTCCCCACCATGTGTCCCCAGTATTGTCCTCTGTCTTGGTGTGCT
>NW_022103898.1:34487317-34499967 GCF_000313985.2 Echinops telfairi | reverse complement strand
GCTACTTTAATGTTCACATTATGTTTTGAGTTAGATAGGCTTTATGTCAGTTTATCACAGAGTTGATTCTGACTCAGGGTAAACCCATGAGTGTCAGAGTAGAACTGTGCTCCGTAGGGTTTTCAGTGGCTGATATTTAGGAAATAGATTACCAGGCCTTTCTTCCGGGGTAGACTGGCCCCTTCAACCTTTCTGTTAGCAGCCAAATGTGTTAACTGTCTGAACTACCTAGGAAGTACGTCTACAAGAGGCTTGTTTTAAATCCTCATGAAAGTAATCGTTTTCATTGTTGGTGATATTATTTATTCAAAGTACCCCTGACCCCAAAACGACTTGACCAGAGCTAGCTCCTGCCAGGATCTTCAGACTGAGCAATGAATGAAAGTAGAACTCTTCTCTGCAGACATTTTCTTTCCGCGTTGTTCCAGGCCCTTTAGATCTCTCCGTGTATCTGTACAGTTTCAGCAATTGTATCTGATGCAGCATGAAGTGTCTGCCCGATCATCTCAACCCTCTTCCCCCATGAGATTTGCTACCACTCATCTCATTAGTGAGCTAAACGCTGAGGTGACATGGGGACACAGAGCATCCCAGGCCTCTGTCTTGATGGAGCTGTAGTCTAAAGGGGAAAGACAAGTAATAAATAATGTATACCAAAATAAACTTTCTGCCTCTGACCATCATAATAAAGGGAATGACAGGTCACTGGGGTAGGGTGTAATTGGGTATAATTAATTTTAATCAGGAAACCCTGAAAGGCATTTTTAAAAAAGAAATGATGTTTGTGTTGGAACTACAGCCAGATATGGGAAACAAGGACAGGGATATTGCTGGTACAGGGAGCAGCAGGGGCAGATGCTCGGAGGTTCAGAAAGGCAAGGCATGTTTGAGGCAGAGAAAGAAGGCTGTGGTGCCTGGAGCCTAGGGTGGAGGGTAGTAGAGAATGCAGTGAGAATGACAAACAGCTGCTGGTTGGTAGAGGGCTTGGTGCTGCAGAGGCACTAAACTAAAGTCTTTACCCATGGTAATTCTTGTCTCGTCGTAATGGTTTAAGAGTAAGTGTGTTTTCTTTGACTTCTTGTTTTAAAATGACACTTCAGGGAACACACTCATATCAGAACTCTGAAACCAGATGGGCTGTGGGGTTAGAAATTATCTATAGGCTCAGTGCGTTTGCTGTACCAATAGTAATGTGGGGTAGAAAATGGTCTGTCTTGCTTCTCTTCCCTATTATGCTTCCAGTAGCTCAAAAGGGCACCAGTTAAGGTAAAGAGAAACAGCTGCAAAAATCTTCTAATGATTAGAACTTGGAATGTGCAGGCTGTTAATTTAGGAACATTGGAAGTAGTGAAAAATGATACGGAATGCATGCATCCTAATAGTGACCTGGAATGGACTGGTACAGGCTATTTTGAACCAGAAAATCATAAGATTTACTATGACAAGAAGAACACAACCAAGAAGAACGGCGTGGCATTCATTGCTAAATTCATCATGAAGTACAATGCTATCTGTGATCTGATAATATCTATCCACCTTCAAGGAAAGCCAATCAATACAACTGTTCTTCAACTTTTTGCAGCAAACACAAAAGCTGGTGGTGAAGAAACTGAAGAATTCTACCAAGGACTTCAGTTGGAAATTGATCCAACATGCAAGCAAGAGGCATTAATAGTTATTGGTGGTTGGAATGCAAAAGGTGTAAACAAAGAGGAAGGAACAGTAGTTGGAAAATAGGGACTAGGTGATAAAAATGAAGTGGGAGATCACATGAAAGAATTTTGCAAAGCCAACGACTTGTTTATAGCAAATATCTTTTTCAGCAACGCAGAAGGTGACTGTACACATGGACTTCCCCAGATGGAGAAGCTCAATACCAACAGCTAAATCCAGACCAGGGCAGACCATGGAACAGACCTTCACATCAGTTGCTCATACTTAATTTCAGGATAAAGCTGAAGGAAACGAAAACAAATCCACACGCGCCAAAATGCAATGTTAAGTCTATCCCACCTGGATTTCGAGAACATCTCCAGAACAGATTTGATGCATTGAACACTAATGACAAAAGGCCTAATGAGCTGTGGGGGGACATCAAGACTATCATTCATGAAGAAAACAAAATGTCATTAAAAAGGCAGGAAAGAAAGAAAAGAGCCAAGTGGATGTCAGAAGAGACTCTGAACTTTGCTATGAATCATAGAGCAGCTAAAGCAAATGGAAGATGAGATGAAGTCAAGCAAGAACTTGAATATAAATTTTCAAAGGGCAGTGAGTTAAAGTTTATTGTGCTAACCTGGCCAATAAACACATGGGGTTAATTGAAGGGCAGAGAGATAAATGGCTTGGTGAGCCTCGACTTTCTAGTTCTAGGGTCTCTTGCTTTGTGATGGTCGGACCAGGGTGCAGCTGTCTTAGTCAGTTCCCTGCTTCAGTTGGTAAGGCCCACTTCCTGCAAGACATCCCCAAGGAGAAGCCGCATGGACCTACCCCGATGCAGCCCTGGGTACTGGAGCAGCCGTGGAGACCCCTGCCAGCGCTGAGATGCTTACACACTCACTGATTCAGCTTTCCTCCTGCAGTCGGCATCATAGTGTTTTGTGAGATGGAGGAGGACTTTGTGGATTGGTGTCCAACATGGGGTAATGTTGGACTTGTGATTTTGAGCAGCACTGGGTTGGGATGTTTTCTTGATGTGCACTCACCCTTTATATAAAATTCTTGTGCCTATGAGTGGATTTATTTCTCTAATGTACCTAGACTAGCACAGGCATCTTGAGAAGACAAAGCCCAATATCAGAACGAATTGTGCAAGGACCTAGAATTAGAAAAACAAAGGGAAGAATATGCTTAGCATATCTAAAACTGAATAAACCCAAGCAAAACCCAATTTGAAGCTTCAAATTGCAATTTTAAGACTATATAGACAAAATATTGAATGATGCAGAAGCATCAAGAGAAGATGGAAAGAATACATGAAGTCATTGTACCAAACAGAGCGAGTCCACCATTTCAGGAGGTCACAGATGAGCAAGCACCAATGGTACTGAGAGAAGAAGTTCAAACTGCACTGAATGCATTAGCCAAAACCAAGGCTTCAGGAATTGACGGAATTCCCATCAAAATATTTCAGAAAGTGGAAGAAGCGCTGGAAGCACTCACTTTTCTGTGCAAGCAAATTGGGAAGACAGTGACCTGGCCAACTGATGGGGAAAGATCCATATTTATGCCCATTCCAAAGACAGGTGAACCAACAGAATGCTCAAACTACAGAGCAAAATCATGGATATAGCAAAAAAAGTAAAGTAAAATTTTGCTTAAGATCATCCAACAATGGTTGCAGCAGTTCCTTGAGGGGGACCTGACAGACGTTCAGGCCACATTCAGAAGAGGATGTAGAACAAGAGGTATCATTGCTGATGTCAGATGGATCTTGGCTCAAAGCAGAGAATACCTGAAAGAAATTTACTTGTGTTTCATTTACTATACAAAGGCATTTGACTGGGGGGACCATAAAAACTGTGGATAGCCTTGAGAATGGGAATTCCAGAACACTTCATGGTGCTCCTTCGGAACTTGTACATGGATCAAGAGGCAGTTGAGTGAACAGAATATGGGAATACTGGATGGTTTAAAATCAGGAAAAGTGTGCCTCAGGGTTATATCTTCTCACCATACTTGTTCAATCTGTATCCTAAGCAAATCATCAGAGATGTGGCATCAGGATGGAGGAAGGCTTATTAACAGCCTGCAATATGCAGATGATACAACCTTGCTTGCTGAAAGAGGAAGAATTGAAGCATTTGCTGACGAAGATCAAGGATTCAGTATAGATTATAAATCCATGTAAGGAAGACCAACATCCTTACAACTGGACCATAGGCAACAACATCATGATAAAGGAGAAAAGGTTGAAGTTGTCAAGGATTGTGTCTTACTTGGATCCACAATCAATGCTCTTGGAAGCAGTAGTCTAGAGGTCAAATGATGTGTTGCATTAGGTAAAGCTGCTAAAGAAGACCTCTTTAGAGTATTGAAGAGCAGGGATGTTACTTTGAGGACCAAGGTGCACCTGTCCCAAGCCATGGTATTCTCCTTTGCATCACATGCGTGTGAAAGTTCAACATTGAATAAGGAAGACTGTAGAACAGTGGTTCTCAACCTTCCTGATGCTGTGACCCTTTCATACAGTTCCTCTTATTGTGGTAACCCCAACCATAAAATTATTTTCGTTGCTACTTCATAACTGTCATTTTGCTGCTGTTATGAATTGGGCGACCCCTTTGAAAGGGTTGTTCAATCCCCAAAGGGGTTGAGACCCACAGGTTGAGAAGCACTTCAAGAACAAGCATCTGCATTTGAATTGTGGTGGTGGCAAAGAATATTCAAATTGAAAGTACCATGGACTGCTTCTTCTATGCTGGAAGAAAGAAGGCCAGAGTGCTCATTAGAGACAAGGATGGCAAGACTTTGTCTGACATACTTTGGACATGTTGTCAGGAGAAACTAGTCCCTGGAGAAGGACATCCTGTTTGGTAGAGAGAAGGGTGAAAAGGGAGAAGGTCCTCTATGAGGTGGACGGACACCGTGGCCGCAGGAACGATCGTGAGGATGGCTCAGGACCATGCGGTGCTCCGTTCTCTTATACATCGGGTCACTAAGGGGTCAGAGCTGACTTGGTGGCACCTAACAGCAACATCTGGAAAGAGAAGGATGGGGGGTGACCAAGCCTGGGTTGAGGACTAACGCTAGCATGTTTCTAGGAGAAAAGGAGCCACCAGGACCTGACGCCCTGTGCAGTTCTCCTTACTGTCTCCTGCCTTTTCCTGCTGTAGACTCCACCCAGAGAAGGAATTTTAGGGCAACAACGTACACCCCCACACCCCCATCAGTGTCTCCCGTCTTCCTGGTGCTACTACTGTTCCTATTAAAGCACACTTCCTTTTCAATGAGCAAAACGTGAGGTGAAGATGTCTTCCAAATTTGATGGAGTATGTTTACTTTTCTGTTCTGCATGTCAAGTGCTCGAATAGAAGCCCGAAACCTGGCAGCCAGGAGTGTATCAGCATGCTGGGCACCTGCCTCTCCAGGAACTTCGGCAGGTGGAGCGGATTCTTTGTAGCGGAGGCCCTTCACTTCCACTGATATGAATTCAGTTATCCTGCCTTCTTAAGCCACGGCTGAAAGAACATCCCGTTCCGTGGAAAGAACTTTTAAAAAGAGGCGAGCGAATAAAGCTATCCGTGCTAAATGAAATGGGCTGCTGGGAAAGCCGACTGCATCCCACGGGGGATAGATAGTGTGTGAGGCAAACTGAGCTGGACAACCAGCCTCCGCTTAGGGCTGGCGCTCTTCTCCGTGAATGTTCTAAAGGAGAAGCAGGAGATTAAAGTACTGCAGCCTCGGGAACGGTGCCTCTGAGAGATGTCAGGAATCAGAGTTTAACTTTGATTTACAGTCATTTTACACGTTTGACATTTTTCATATTTTCAAAGCTCTCTTCTCTGCTTCCAGAGGCCTTGAGGTAAATTTCTGTTGCTTTGAAATACCATTTTCAAATGGAAAGTTTTAAAGCGATGCAAAAAGGAGGTCTTGCCGTGCCGGGTGACGGAGTCATTTGAAGTGGTTGAAAGTGTGAAGGATGTGAAAGGAGGCCAGGGACCCATTTCCTTGGCTGCCGGTGGTGGCCCACCAGAGAGGGGCGACAGTGGAGAAGGGGACTTGCAAGGGGCAGCGTGTCCACTCAGCACACATCTCCAGGTCGGATCCCTCCCGGACTTCACAGAGCTCACTGTTAGGTCCTGTTGACGAGTGAGCCTTAAGGTAGAAGGACTTGCAGCCAAGAGCAGAACTGGTGGCCTATTTTTGTGTGGCCCAGCCTAGCAGTTAGCTGGGGATCATTTGCAGTGATGAAGACAGTGGCAGGCCTGCATGCAGCACTCCTGGGCAGTCTCGGGACACAGGGCTTACCACAGGGATCTGGGCCAGGGACTGAGGAGGGGACAGCGGAGTTTTGTTTTCTTTTCCCTTGTGTCAGTTCATCAACCCCATAATCATGAGTGTGGCTATTGCAGCGAATTGTCAAACCCAGCTGAGCGGTAGAGAGTGCCGAGGGAGGGAAGGTTGATGTAAGAACTGGTAAAGTGGGCTGGAAAGTGGAGGCATGTCCAGCGTCAGCCACGTAGGCATTGCCTGTGGGCAGTGCATGCCGAGAGATCAGACATATCCCTACTTCCCCCTCCTTTTTTTATCATTGAGATTTCAGTGACAGAAAACCAACTGTACATATACTGACGCACTTTGACCTATGTATATACCCATGAAACTAGGTATCCCCACCACCATGATGATAAGCATAGCTGTCACCCCGAAATGGCCCCTTGTGCCCCTTTGCAATAGCTTCCTCCTATCCAACCCCATCCCCAGGCAAACACTCAACTGCTCTCTGTCGTTAAACATTAGCTAAGATTTCGGAGTCACGACAACCTTATGTATAGCAATGAGATGCTACCTGGTCCAACACCCACCTCATGATTGTGGGCATGTTTGAGTCTGTCTTAGAGGCTCTTGTGTCATTCCATCTCACCGAGGGCTCCCTTGTGGTCACTGGCCCTCTGCGACATGATGTCCTTTTCCAAAAATGGCTTTTTCCAGATGGCATGTCCAAAGGAAGCTAGCCAGAAATCGCACTGTCCTCTCTTCTAAGGAGCATGCTGGTTGTATCCCTTTTTATGTATGTCTCCTTCTGGCAACAAGTCCTTCAGAATATATGTTGTTGTTCGATGCCAGTGAGTGGATTTCAGCTCCGAGCGAGCCCCTGAAGCAGAGCAGACTGCCTAGTGAGGGCTCCTAGACGGCACCCTTTATCAGAGCGAATCACTAGGTCTTTTCCTCTGAAGCCTTTCAGTGGCTTCAAACTGCCAGTCATTCAATTGGTAGCCAAACGTGCCAGCTTGGCACCACCTGGACTCCCCCCCCCCCCCAATTATTTGCACATCTTACCTTCCAGTCTGTGGCATGTCTTTGCATTCTCCTGACGGGCTTTTTCAAGGAGCAGCAGTTTAGAGTTTAAGGATGTACCGTTTTGTTCTTTTAAGCATCAGGCTTTTGGTGTTTCTAAGAAAATCCTCTCTAAGTGAAGGTTACTAATGTTTTCTTCGAGAAGTTTAATGATTTTAGGCTTTATATTTAGGTCTTTGATCTAGTTTGAAGACCTTGTTTGCTTGGTTTTTTTTACTATGGAGGTAACTATGCGTTGATGTTCTTTTCTTTGCCTTTGCATATGGATCGCCATTGTTCCAGCATCATTTGTTGGAAACACGATTCTTTTTCAACTGAATTACTCTTGCACCCTTTTCAGAGATCAGTTGTCCATGTAGGTGTAGATAACCGGTGTTTAGAAATTGGTCTTGTGTCCTGTGGCCCGGGCAGACTCGCTGCCCAATTCAAGCAGCCTTTTTGTGGATTTCCCATTACCACACTCCCTGATTGATGGATAGCATTCGAATATGTGTTAAAATCACTCAATGTAATTCCCCCAACATTGTTTTATTCTGTTTTTCTTTAACATTATTTTGGTTACTCTAGTCTCTTTGCATCTTCTTACAAGTTTTAGAATCCGTTTGTCAATTTCTATTTAAAATATGCTAAGTCTTTGATTGGGAGGGCTGTGGTACCTACATTATTTTGAATCTCCTAATCCAGGACTGTGGAACCGTTTTTTTCTGCCAAAGGCCATTTGGATATTTATAACCTTATTCATGGGCCATACTGAATTATAAACTTAAAAATTATGCTGCTGTGTTTGATCAAACATTAAATAAATTCCGATTGTGGTAGCTGGAAGTGTTTCTTTTTGGTAGGGCATATATTGTAAGCTGATATTGATGATTTTTCAGGCTTTATATGGTGTTCTGACAATAGTATTGTTTGCTACTTATGTAGGTCATCTTGGATCTTATATTTTGTAGCGTTCAATCTGCCCATCTTGTGTATATCTTGGTAAATGTACCCCTGATTGGTCTATTTGTGTGTGTGTGTGTGTGTGTGTGTGTGTTAAGTGATATTTTTATTTGCCTTTGTCAATTGCTCCATGTCTAAACAGGCAGATAACCGGTATTTAGAAATTGGTCTTGTGTCCTGTGGCCCTGGCAGACTCACTGCCCAACTCAAGCAGCCTTTTTGTGGATTTCCCATTACCACACTCCCTGATTGATGGCGCTGCCCGACCGCTGACACTTCCCCAGCTGGGCTTCTAAGACAGCCATCACAGTCTGCTCCCAGAATGAAGTATAAAAGATTGCCTTTCTGTGTACTGTATTCGGGGCATAGGGGTGGAGGGCAGTGCAGGGGCGAAGACACACACCATTCGTCTGAAAGGAGTTCACAGGAGGTGGTGCCCCTGGGAGGAAGGCACCCAAATGCTTTTATATCTGAACAACTAGCAGTTTGAGACCAGTACGCCTTTAAAACACTTCTCACTCCTGCTCTCTAGTCTTTAGAAAACCCACTTATTGCAAAATGGTATTATGTGCTGCCAGAAGATACAGGGACACAATGGGAAAAGAACACAGATCCTGGAAAAGGCTTGTGCTGCCTGGGGTGAGGCAGATCCCTGTAGACCAAAGGTCTGCTCCCTTTCTCCCCCAGATGGCTTAAGGCCCACCCACTGAGCAGTAAACCATTGTGCTTTACAGACTTTTATCTCCTTATTTGGGGTGGTGGGGTGCAGACCACCGCTTGGACATTTACAGGGCCTGGGAGGCCCTGTTGTTGTTAAGTGCTATTGAGTCAGTTCCGGCCCATAGCAACCCCATGCACAACCGAATGAAACACTGCCCGGTCCTGGGTCACCCTGGCAATGATGCTTATGCTTGAGCTCATTGTTGTGGCCACTGTGTCACTCCATCTTGTCGAGGACCTTCCTCTTTTTCACGGCCCCGCCACTTGACCAAGCGTGAGCTCCTTCTCCAGGGACTGGTCTCTCCGGACAGCATGTCTCACCAGCCTGGTCCTTTGGCCAGCCCATGACACTTTCAGTATTCTTCGCCAGCACCACAACTTAAATGTATCGATTCTTCTTCTGTCTTCCCTGTTCAGGGTCCCACTTACATATGCATAGGAGGCAATTGAAAGTGCCTTGGCTTGGGAGGCTCTAGATATGGGAGGACTGCCCAGTGAGCCCACGTCCACAGACACTGTGCAGAGAGTAGATGGTGGAGGACAACCACACGTGGTCGCCTCTGGTGAGCTGGCAAGCCAAATCCCAACATGTGGAATGGTGTGAAACCTCCCAATTATCTAAGGCCACCTTGGCAGTTCTTTAAAGAGCACAGACCAAACAAAACACATCTGGGGGCCAAATTCAATCCATGGATTACCAGTGTGAGGCTCTCGAATTTGTTTTCAGATTCAAATCTCTCATCAATGCCTATTTCAGCAATTGTTTACTGAGTACTCACCAGGTGCCAGGAGGTGCTCAGTGCCCAGGGAATGGATCTAGGTAAGTGGGACCGTCCCTGCTCCAGTGTGAGTGCTTAGGGGTGGCATAGGGGGACACCCCAGTGCCACCTCTCCTCACTATCACTGCTGCATGGTCCTCAAAGCAGGGCATGGTTGATCATGCTTGCAGGAGTTGTGGGAGGTGACAGATGAGCTCATGATTGAACGTAGAGTAGCAATTAGCCAGCTGAATCTGTACTAGAGCAGTATTAGTCAAACTTCTGGTGCTACCTATTTGTGAAGCATGAAATCAAGGTAATGGGTTTCTAATCAGGATTAAAATTTTAAATTAGGACAACAGGTAGTAAAAGTATTTTTTTGTTTTGTTTTGTTAGACTTTTCTTTCAGTTTCACACACACATGCACGCACGTGCTTCTAATATACTTTTTAAGAAGAGAACTTTTAGGCTAAAGCAATATAGGCAAACATAGGGAGAAATGTTCATTTTTTGAGAATGTTAACAAGACAACAAGGACATGAAAAGAACATGAACGATGACCTTTTGTTATTTTGAGGGAACTCCGGTGCCTTAGTGCTTTCTGGTGGAGCTGAGATCCACAAGGTTGACGGTTTGAAACCACCAGCTGCTCCTTGGGAGAGAAGACGGGATTCAGTCTGGAAAACTCACAGGGGCAGGTCTACCCGGTCCTCTAGGCGCGCTAGGGGTCAGCATCGACTCGAGGGCAGTGCGCTTTGTTTTTTATGTTATTTCTGAGGTTCCTTCATCACTGTGCCCCCAGATTATTAACCTCATCTGCTGGCTTGCAACACAAAGTTGCTGCCCGATCCCTGCCAGCAAGCATCTGGAGGTCAGTGTCCGGGGTGCTCCATCAGCGCTCAGTTGTGAAAGTGAACAAGTGACCTTAATTCTCTTGCGTTGCGTTTCTTCATCAGTGAAATAAATGAATACGTGCGTGGTCTAAATAGGATGTTCTTATGCCTTACATGTCACAGAGGTGCTTTAGGCAATGGGCAGTTTGCCTAAGGAGCTCATTTCACTCTGGGCAAATAAGAGCCCTGTGAGCAAGGGTGTCCTTTCCTCGATGCTGTTCACTCTGTTCCACTCACTCACTGCCACCGAGCTGATCCCGCCTGACGCGGCGCTGTGGGACAGGGTAGAATTGCCAGGATTTCTGAGACTGCACAGCTTTACTTGAGCGGAAAGCCTCATCTTTCTCCCATGGAGTAGCTGGTGGGTTCCCACAGTTGACCTTGACGTTAGCAGCCCAACACGTAACCCACTACTGTTGTGCTAGCACCTAAAATGTTCTTAGAAACACTAAGGGGCAAGCTACACTGATTCTCATCGACCCCAGGTATGTCAGAGTGGAGCTGTGTCCCATGGGCTTTCGGGGCTGATTTTTTGAAAGGACATCACCAGACCTACCTTTGAAGATGCCTATGAATGGGCATGAATTTCCAACCTCACCCCTCCCTTAAGGAGATTGTGTGTGTGAGTTTTCTTCAAAGGTTAAGGTTGGGGGTGGGAGATTAATGAAGAACTTCACTATCCCCGCCCCCCCCAATAAGTTTCTGTGGCTGATGCCAGTACTCTGCTTTTGGGTAGGAGAACCGTCTTAAATTGTGACTTGTTTTAATCACAGATTGTGAGTAGAAGAACCACTTACAGATGGGTGTGTTTAACTGCCAAAGCCACAATGTTCCATCTGTCCTTCCCTTCCCTGGTGAATGTCAACACCAGAGCCCATTTGAAGGGCTAGACACTGACTGCCATGAAGGATGCAGGAGCCCTAGTGGCCCTGTGGGTTAGACATTGGGCTGCTAACCACAAGGTCATTGGTTCAAATCCAGCAACCACTCTATTGGATGAGGCATGTTGGAAACCGACAGGGGTAGTTCTACACTGTCCTGCTGGGTCACAGTGAGTCAATAACTGACTTCACAGCAGTAGGTGTAGGGTGCTTGGAAGGTAGGAGCACTGGGGTGTTGTCTGGGCCTGCGGCAGAACATGTGTGTCAGTGACAAATGAACTCTTGTTCTGTGACAGCATGGAGACATAACATTTCTCTCTAACCATAGATAATGGTGCCAGCCTTGACTGTGGGCTTTTCCATTTCGAATAGTATTGATCCCATGCCCATCATGGTAGATGGGCACACAGGCACTCTCATGCTCTCCTTTCCCCTGGGTAGAGTTTAGAGAGTGACCACTGCCCCTTTCACATGGCCAAGCTAGAAAACGTTCACATCCTATCCTATAATCTAGACTCTATTTTCATGGTATCTTTATTTTCGTGGGGCCAGGGTTCATAACATGGCATTGTTTAGAGTTGGCTTTCTAGGTGGATGACGTCATTGGCCAGTGATGCCCTTTGTACCGTGACCTTCCTATGACCGATCTCAAGTGGCAGATCCGGGGATGCATAGGAAACTGGCCAGCGATGGAGCAGCCCACTCTCTAGGGAGAAGGGCTGTTTTATCGACTTGTTGTCCTTTAGACAGTGATCTGAAAAGCAGACCCACTTGTAGAGGCCTGATGACTGTTGTTGAATTCTCTGCAGATCCTGTCTCCGTTATTGCCTGCTCAGCGGCAGGCTGTTCCCACCCACCCTCCCTAGCACGCCACTGCGGGTGTCATTTCATTCAGCACCATGGCCGGCTTGTCAAGGTTGAGTGATGACTTCTTGAGCGGCTTCATTGATGACTTTTACGTTTGCATAGCATCTGGCCTGGGACTAATATTGATCGCACACACTTAAATCCCTGCGGAATTTTGGAGGAAGTGTCGTTTTCGTTTGCATGTAAAGTTGCTGCTGCAAAACTTGACTGTCTCCCCATCCCCAGCTCCTGCCTTGTTAGGTGACTTGCTTTTTCGGCTTGAAGAATTCACTCTTTGTTCTGGGAGTTAAATAATTTAACCAGGATATATCCTAGATCAGATGGCTTTATATGCTTCTCCCTACCACCCCACCACCCCCTAAAACAGAGCGCTTTTTAAATATAGAGATTTAGAGTTCTGTGGGTTTTTCTTTTCATTTTTTTAAACATTTTATTAGGGGCTCATACAACTGTTATCGCAATCCATACACACATCAATTGTGTAAAGCGCATTTGTACTTCATTCTCAAAACATTTTCTCTCCACTTAAACCCCCGGCATTAGGTCCTCATTTTTCCCCTCCCTCCCCG
>NW_022103898.1:34472828-34474614 GCF_000313985.2 Echinops telfairi | reverse complement strand
TGTGCCTACTTATCTTTATGATGCTCCTCCTGTGTTCTAGTTGTGTTAAAGTTCCCTCAAAGCAACTCTCCTGGGCTCGATTCTGCGGAGTCCCTCTGGTACGTATCGCTCCATCGCCATCTTCCCGGAAGTCGCCCATTAACTTCTTAATGAATAGTATTTTTCTTTTCTGCATAACTACCTCTTGACAGTGTTTACTATTATGGAACACACCCTTTTAAATTTTTCTATTCATTCCCATATCATATCATCCTAATTCTTTTATGTATGTGTGTATTTCAGTTTTTAATGTTTTCCTTTTTTTGTAATTTTTTTAAATAAATAATTTTATCGGGGGCCCTTACAGCTCTTGTAACAATCCATATACATCAATTGTATCAAGTATATTTGTACATATGTAGCCATCATTATTTTCAAAACATTTTCTCTCTCCTTGAACCCGTGGTATCAGCTCCTCTTTTTTCCCTCCGTCCCCCACTTTCCCACCCTCATGACCCCTTGATAAATTATAAATTATATTTTTTGCATAAATTATACCATCTTCTGTCTACTTTCACCCACGTTTCTGTTGTTCGTCCTCCTGTGGGCAGGGTGTGTGTGGTTTATACATCAATCATTGTGATTGATTTCCCCTTCCTCCCCCGTCTCTCCCCACTTTACCCCTACCATCATGGTATCACTACTCCCTTTACTGTTCATAAGGGGTTTATCTGTCCTGGATTCCGTGTGTCGAGAGCTCTTATCTGTAGCAGTGTGCATGCTCTGGTCTAGCCAGATTTGTAAGGTAGAACTGAGGTCATGATAGTTTGGGTGTGGGGGGTGGGGGAAGCATTCAAAAACCAGAGGAATGTTTTGTGCTTTGTTGGTTCTATACTGCACCCTGGCCGACTTCTTCCTTCCTTGTGACCCTTCTGTGAGGGGATGTCCACTTGTCTACAGATGAGCTTAGGGTCTCCACTCCACCGCCCCTCATTCTTATCAATATGATTATTTGTTTTGGGTCATCTGATGCCTGATACCTGATCCCATTAACACCTTGTGGTCACACAGGTTGGTTGTGCTCCTTCCATGTGGGCTTTGTTGCTTCCCTGCTACATGGCCACTTGTTTAACTTCAAGCCTTTAAGACCCCAGATGCTATATCTTCTAATAGCCAGGCACCATCAGCTTTCTTCACCATATCTGCTTATCCACCTATTTTGTCTTCAGCTATCATGTCAGGAAGGTGAGTGTCACAGATGCCAGGTTATTAGAAAAAAAAGTGTTCTTGCATTGTGGAGGACTTGAGTAGAGGCCCAATGTCCATCTGCTACCTTGATACTTAATATATAAATATATGTACATAGACCTATATCCCTATCATTATATATTAATATATTTGTATAGATACATGCCTATATTTATACCTCTATAAATGTCTTTTGCCTCCTAGTTCTTTTTTTCCTCCTCATTCTTTCCTCTAATTTCTTTTGTTTTCCTCCTGTCTTAGTATAATTTGACCTTTATTCAGCTCTGAGTAATTGCTCTTGGCTACATTGCACTTGATCAAACCCTACCAGGCATTCTATACCCTCCTCACCATCAATTTTAGATCACTTGTTGTTCCCTTGTTCCTGGGTTTGTTGGCTCCCTCCTCCCATTTCCTCACTATCCCATCTCCTCTGTCCTCTTGTTTTCTCCTCAGGATTATTTATCTTTCCTATCTTATATAGAACGACATGAAAAATAAGAGGAAGGAAGGAAGGAAGGAAGGGAGGGAGGGAGGAAGGAAGGAAGGAAGGAAGGAA
>NW_022103898.1:34459439-34471822 GCF_000313985.2 Echinops telfairi | reverse complement strand
TAAATGATTTGGCCTATGTTATGGACAGACTCTAGTGTAGATGGTACCAAGGCTTGCTAATTCTTAGCCCACCGCTGTGGCCACCCTACTTCCCGCCCTTTTAATTCAGTGAGCACTCAAAATTGCTTACAGTTTTTGTTTGATTGACCTTTTCACGACTTGATAGCGGAATCGAGTTTTCCATTACAGTAAGTGTCAGTTATTGGTATTTTGCAGCATGGCCTTGTTTGGAGCTGTCTGTCATTTCGTCATCCGGAGGTGAGTTTCGGAAAGAGCAGATCGTTTATTTATTTCTCCACCTCTCTGTGAGGACGAGATTGTTCCCTGTGATTAGCTATCAGAAAGAACACTGCGTTCTAATTCATTTCGTTGTCAAGGTGCCCTTCTTGCCTCACCAGACAGTGAATCACTCACCCCAAGGAGATTTCTCTCCAGCCATTGCATTCGCGGATGAGGGTTGACACGGGGCCACAGTTGTTGGGCAATCAGGTTAACTTTCTCATGCCCACCAGCTGCACAGATGAACTTGATGTCCGCAGCCTTAAGCATGCTGTGAGATCATAGGGTTCACAGCAGAGCTTTCCTTTTTCTTTTTTTTTTTTAATTTGGGTGAAAGCATACAGAGCACATTCGCTTCCCATTCAACAGTTTAAAAGGCTACGTTGGTTGCAATTTCCTCAATGTAACAGCCCTCTTCCCGCTTCCTCCCTGTCTCCATTCACCCCTGTGTCCTGCTCCCTGCACCTTTTGAGCTTTGCTTTGGAGCAAATACTGCCAGTTTGGTCTTATCTGGTTGATTTAGATTTTACCAGGAGTACTTTCCTCCCGGGTGTCATAGTCTTGTTTATTGTTGGGCTAAAAGTTGAGCCCCAGAGGTGGCCTTCGAGCCACGCTTGAAGGGTATCTGTGGGCCCTCATCTCAGGGGTTCCACTGTGTCAGACCAGTAAGTGTTAGTTTGGGTTTTCTTTTTCCTTCCTCTCTCTCTCAGGACTTTCTATTGTGATCCTGATCGGAACAGTTGGCAAGGATGACCGGGCACCACGTAGTTCTGGTCTCAGGGGAGTGGATGCTGTAGCTCATGTTGTCCACTAGTTCTTTGGGCTAATGGTGGGTTTCTTCCGTCTCTGATGTTCTTCACTCTTCTTTGCTCTGGATGAGGAAAGAGCAATAGCTTCAAGTAAGATGGCCACTTCAAAGATTTTGAGAGTCCAGTTTGCAGCATGGTCCTTGACCTTCCTTTAGTCATCATTTCCCTTCCTTTATACTCACTAATTACACCTCATTATTTGGTGTAAAGAAGCTCCCCCTTTCTTATATTTTATTCATTCATTTGTTTTCATCCCTAAATCCCAGATCCCACAATCCCATAGTTACCCAAACCAATCAAACTCATGGCCATCGAGTCTATGCCATCTCACAGTGAGCCTGTCAGAGAGGGTAAAACTGCCCCTGTGAGTCACCAGGACTATAACTCTTTACAGGAGTAGAAAGGCCTTTCTTTCTCTTGCTGAGCATCTGGCAGTTTTGAACTGCTGATCTTGTGTATCATAGCCCAATACATAGCCACTGTGCTACCACCTAACTCTTCTATAATTCCTGTTATATCTTTTTCATTTGTAAATAGTATTATTGTGAACATTAATTTTCATTTGAATTGTAGGTCACATTATAATCCTTCCTTTCTAATGTTGCACAGTATTCCTTTTGCACCCCATTATCATGTATTTACCTATTTCGCCTGCCCCTAAACCCTAGGAATGAGCTGTTAGGTGGCTTCTATCTACTTTTCCCAACAATGTCACCATATGTAAACAGCCTCATACCTGACCCCTCATAGGTCTGAATGATAGTTTTTCTTAGAGATATATAGCCAGAAGCAGAATTGGGTTATAGAGTATAGTAGTTTTGCTAGCACAAGTAATACACCTTTGCATATATAGTCTTGTGCATGCCCCTGTATGGATCTCTTCCAGAATTTTCCTTGGATAAATATGTCTATGAGCAAGATTGTGTAATATACTCAATGTCACCCCACATTGTCAACTTGCTTTCCATAATAGCTGCTGCTATTTATTCATTTCCACCATTAGTGAATAGATTTCTTGCCATCTCCACATTGCAGCCCAGACACAGCAGTGCACAGCTTTCTGTGCCCAAAAAGGGATTTATCTAACATTGTTGTTTCTCTTTTTCATTTCTTAAATTCCTGAGTTCAAGCATCTCTTAATACGCTTGCCTTTGTGTTTCCTCTTACTTGAAATGCCTATTATTTGGAATAAGGACCTGTATACTTTTTCTTATGGGAGTTCTTATCTGTTTCTTACTGGCTTTCAGGAGTGCTTCTTAATAATCTAGATAGTATCTATTCCCTGTAAGTATTACACATTGTGTGTATCTTACCCGGTTCTGCTTCTGTCAGTTTTTATCAAGGATCCTGTCATTGAACAGAAGTCCTTCATCTTGATGCACTAAAAGTGTGTGCCCTCTTTGTTCGAATAACCTGGCATTCTGTGATGCACACCCTCCCGACACAATCACTGAAAACAAAAGGGTGCATAAGCAAATGTGGGGAAGAAAACTGAGGTTGCCTGGCTATCAAAAAATATAGTGTCTAGGGTCTAAAAGGCTTGAATTTAAACAAGTGGTCATCTAGCAGAGAAGCAACAAGCCCACATGGAAGAAGCACACCACCGCGATCATGGGGTGTCAATCAGATCAGGTAGCAAGCATCAGAAGACCCAAAACAAGCAAACAAACAAAAAACATATTGTTGAGAACGAGGGACGTCGGAGCAAAGACCCCAAACCCGTCTGAAGACAATAGGGCATCCCCTCACACAAGGGTCACAAGGATGGGATGAGTCAATCAGGGCACAGTATAGCACCGATGAAACACAAACAAGATTCCTCTGGGTTCTTGGAGGCTTCCTCACCCCCTACCATCATGACCCCAGTCCTGCCTTTCAGTTCTGGTTAGGCTGGAGCATGTACACTGGTACAGATAAGAGTTCACAACACATGGAATCTAGGTCAGATAAACCCCTCAGGAACAAAAATGGGAGTAGCGATACTAGGAGTGTAGGGGGATAGTGGGGAGAAAGGGGTCGATGCATTACCCCTCCCAAGGGGTGAGGAACAACAGAAATGTGGGTTAAGGGAGACAGTGGTAGGTGTAAGATATGAAAATAATAATTCATTGTTTATGAAGGGGTCACAAGGGTGGGAGAGGGTAAGGGGAGGGAGGGGAAAAGGAGGAGCTAATACCAAGGTCTAAAATAGAAAGTAAATGTTTATAAAATGATGATGGCAACATATGTAAAAATATGCATGATACAATTGATGTATGGATTATTATAAGAGCTGTAAGACTCCCCAATAAAATGATCTTTTTTGAAAAAGTGAGTGTCTTATGATTTGTTCTTTGGGGGGTTAATTTTTAAAGTCCTTTCCCATCCTACATCACAAAGATATACTCCTGTATTATTTTCCATTAATTTTACAGGTTTATCTTTGACATTTAATCTACCTGGAATTTATCATTATTTATGGAATTTATCACTATTTAATTTTCTTTGGGTAATTTAGTTAGTTTTTCCTAGTATAGGGAAAAATTATTCCTTCCCTATTATAGAATTTTAATTGTCATTACAATGGTTGTCCCTATGTATCCCTCACCCAGAGCCTTACATGATCCTCTATTTATTTATTTAAAATCACTTTATTGGGGGCTCGGACACCTCTTATCACAACCCATACATCCATCCATTTTGTCAAGCACATTTGTACATTTATTGCCATCATCATTACCAAAACATTTGCTTTCTAGTTGAGCCCTTGGTATCAGCTATTCATTTTTCCTCTCCCTCCATGCCACCTCTCCCTCATGAACCTTTGATAATTTATAAATTATTATTATTTTGTCATGTCTTGCACTGTCCAATGTCTCTCTTCACCCACTTTTCTGTTGTCTGTTCCCTCAGGGAGGGGTTATATGTAGATCCTTGTAATCAGTTCCCCTTTTCTACCCCACCTTCCCTTTACCTCCTGGTTTCGTCACTCTCACCACTGGTCCTGAAGAGTTCTTCTGTCCTGGATTCCCTGTGTTTCCATTTCCTTTCTGTACCAGTGCACATCCTCTGGCCTAGCTGGATTTGTGCAATCATGATAATTTGAGGTGGCGGGGGTGGGAGTGGGGGTGGGAAGCATTTAAGTGTGGGAGAGCGGGGAGGAGGTGACTGGAGTAGATGAAGGGCATAATGCTGTTGTCATTCATGTAATGGCCACAGAGATCAGGGGTGGGGGTGGGGTGGGGTGGAGAAGGTGAAATGGAGGAATAAGCAGAAGGGTTCAGCCCCTCCAGTGGATTCTTGGTTTCACTATGGTAGATGTGTTTGTTAGAATATGTTGCTGCTTTTGAAATTGGTGATTTTTAAATTTACTGACACTGTTGTTAAGGAGTTGTAGAATAGATTCAGGATTTGTATAAAGGGAAGTATCTTGTCACCATATTGTTGTTAGCTGCCCCTGACTCATGGCAACACTTTGCACAATGGAATGAACCATTTTGGTCCATAGGATTTTCATTGATTAGTTTTTGGAACTAGCTCACCAGGCCTTTCCTCCTAGTTTGTTTTAAATAGAAAGCTTGATTGGATCTTGTTTAGCATTACAGCAATATGCTTATAGATGAGTGGTGGCTGCATTGAGATTTTGTTGTGATTGGTAGATACCATTGAGTGGGCCTTGAGACTTAGAGACCCTGTATATAGCAGAAACACTGCCAGGTTCTGTGTCATCCTCATAATCATTGCTGTTTGAGCCCATTGTTGCAACCACTGTGTCGATCCATCTCATTGAGGGCTTTCCTCTTTTTGCTGACCCTCAGCTTTACCACATCTGATTTCTTTCTGCAGGGACTTGAGAGCATATCCTGATAACATATTCAACGTACTTGAGACAAGGTCATGCCATTCTTGCATTCAAGGAGCATTCTGCCTTACTTCTTTCAAGAAAGGTCGGTTTGTTCTTGGTACTTCGCCAACATTGTGATTCAAAGGAATCGGTCCTTCAGTTTTCCTTATTCGTTGTCCAGCTTTCACATGTATATCAGACAATTGAAAATACCAATGTTTGGGTCAGGTACACCTTCCTCCTCAAAGTTAAATCGTTTTTCTTTTTTTCCCCCAAAGTGAAATCTTTGCTCTTTAATGCTTTATAGAGGTCTTTTGCAGCAGATTTGCCTGATGTAATATATCATTTGATTTCTTGACAACTACTTTCCATGGGCACTGATCAAAGATCCAAGTACAATGAAATCCTTGACAACTTAAAACATTTCTGTTTTTCCTGATGCTAATGGTCCAGTTGAGATTTTTATTTGATTATGTGGAGGGATAATCCATACTGAAGGCTATATTGCCTTTAAACATCAGTAAGTATTTCAAGTTCACTCCATTTTTCAGCAAGCAAGATCATGTCATGTCCATACTGCAGGTGGTTAATGAGTCTTACTCCAAGCATGATCCACTATTCCACTCACATAGTCCTTCATCTCAAATTGCTTGCTCAGGATACAGATTCAATAAGTACGGTCAAAGGATACAACCCTGGACCACACCTTTCTTGATCTTAAATCATGGAGTATCCTCTTGTTCTGTTCAAACACTTGACTCTTGTCTTTTGTATAAATTCCACATGAGCACAATTAATTGTTGCGGAATTCCAATCTTTGTAATGTTAATAATTTTTGACACAATCAAATACCTTTGCATAGTCAATGAAACACAAGTAAAAAATCCCTGGTATTTTTGGCTTTCAGCCAGGATTCATCTGATTTCAGCAATGGTATCCTATATCCTTTTCAGATCCTGACTTAAATTTCTGAACGTTTCCTCTTGATATACTGCTGCAGCCATTTAAAAATTATTAATGATATTGTTCAATAATTTTCACATTCTGTGGGATCATCTTTCTTTGAAATGGGCACAACTTTCAGTTGAATGGTCAAGTAGTTGTCTTCCAAATTTCTTGGCATAGGTAAGTCTGGGTTGCATCCATTTATTGAAATATCGTAATTGGCATCTATCAGTTCCTGGCACCTTGTTTGTCAGCAGTGCTTACGGTGGAGCCTGAACTTCCTTCTTCAGTACTATTGGTTCTTGATCGTACGCTACTTCCTGAAATGGTTGTGTGCTATACAATTCTTTTTAGTACCGTGACTCTGTGTATTCTTTCCATCTTCTTTTCATGCACCCAGCTTTGTTCAGTATTTTGCCCATCGGCTCTTCCAATATTGCAACTCAAAGCTTGAATTTCATCTTCAGTTCTCTGAGCTTCAGAAATACCAAGAAGGTCCTTCTCTCTTGTGTTTCTAATTCCAAGTCTTTGTATATCTCCTAATTATACTTGACTGTGTTGTCTGGAGCTGCCCATTGAAGGATTCTATTAAATATCTGTGTCTCTTCTGGTATCTGTTTTCATCTTTTCATTCTTTCTTTCAAATGATCTTCATTTATGATGTCATCCCAATTGTTGTTGGCCCTCAGTGGCCAATGAGTCAAATATACTCTTGAGATGCTTTATAAATTCAGGTGGGATTTGTCATTTGGTTCAAGATTGTAGTTTGACTCTCGTGGATTTGTTTTAATGTTCTTCAGCTTCAACCTGAACTTGCATAAGAGCAATGAATGACCTGTTCCACAGTCAGCCCCTGGCCTTTTACTGACTTATGATATTGAATTTTTCATATTCTCTTCCTATAAATATAATAATTTTGATTCTTGTTTTTCCATCTGGTAAAGTCTGTGTCTAGTCACCATTTGTGCTGTTGAAAAGTTGTTGGTCATGCAAAATTCTATCATGTAATCACCAGCATTTTTTTTCCTATTGATAAGGCCATATTTTCCAGTTACTGTTCTTTCTTCTGTGTTTCCACTTTTGCATTAAGGGGAGGGAGGGATGTTGAAAATTTAATGGAAAAATTCCATTGTTTTAAAATTTGCTCATGAACTTCCTGAAGCCCCCTTATAAAATCACCAGAAATTTTCAGTGCATCTTGATGGCACATTTGATCAATTTCAAACTGTAGAAGTTGGTAAACAGCTTTATTTTTTTTTCTTATTTGGCTTTAATGATTGGTATAAAAGGATCCCTGTGCATGGGAATGCATGCCATGGCAATGAGAGTGAGAGTGAAAAGCAACAGATCTACTTGGCTAGTCTGCTGTCATGCTAGTGTTGTCCTTCAGCATAGATCCTGACATTTTCTTTTGGACAGTGAGAGATGATTGCAACACCATTCCTCCTTAATTTTTCACTCTTAACATAGTAGACCATTTGTCTATCTGAGTCAAAATGGCTTGCGCCAGTTCACTTCAGCTCAATAATGTCTAGGATATTGATCTTTATGCATTTAATTTCATTTTTGACAACTTCTAATTTTCTGATATTTCATACATTTTACATTCTACATTCTGATTACTAATGGATACTTGAGGTACAAAGTAGTTCCTTTCTGCTTAGGAATTTCTGCTTTTTCAAACTGGGATGGACGTTAGTGCCACAGTGTCCAGTGATTTTTAACCAGGGTTAGTGCTGCTTCACCCTCAAAGTTGCGGTATTTATGTGTTCAGGGTAGGGTAGGGCATGACTTAGTAATCAGAGTCCAAGGTTGCTGAAGGTTCTATAGTGTACGGGGACAACCATGAATAATGGATTGCCAGATTATCACCCAAACCACTCAAACTTGGATGATTTGGGTTCTCATGTGTGTATTACCTATACCAATAATTTACATATTTCTTTCTGAATTCCTTCTTATCTTTTTCTTTCATTCATGGGTTTGAAAAATTACTTGTATTTTTCCTAGTCTCATTATAATAGAAATCTCACTATTATAATGCAAAATGATTATCCTTATACCACCTGGTATCATCTTGCATACCACTAGTGGGATTCATAACAAGTTTTTGGAAACAGTTGCCACATGGTCATGTTGAATTCATGTACAGCTTGACCTGATTTTAGGTAGGGTATCCTTGGGAGTTGAACTAAGTCCTTAGGACAGTGGTTCTCAACCTATGGGTTGTGACCCCTTTGGGGGTTGAGCAACCCTTTCACAGGGGTCGCCTGATTCATAACAATAGCAAGATTATAGTTATGAAGTAGTAATGAAATAATTTTATGGTTGGGGGTCACCACAACTTGAGGAACTGTATTAAAGGGTCGCGGTATTAGGAAGGTTGAGAACCACTGCCTTAGGACTTTTATTTTGTGTGTAAGCAGAATTTTTGAACTGATAGGACCCTGTGACGATGCTTCTCCAGAAAGAGGTCAGACAGCATAAACAGAGTTATTATTGCTCTTTGTGTGTAAGGTTGTCCAGTTGGAAGGACTTGGTTTGTTCTTAGTGGCGTAAAGCTTCTGTGCCAGTGATCTTTGCCCCAGCCGCTCGCAGACTGCTGGCCATCTCCCAGTTATGCGGCACTACTCACAAGGGCTGTGTGTCCCTGAAACTATGGAGGAATAAGAACGAATTCTGTCCTCATTTCTAAATAATTGGCTCAAAGTGCATGTCCCATTAACAGTTGGCCAGAAGGCAGAAGGAATGATGACAGAGTGTAGCAGAATAAAAGACATCCCTTTCCCAGCACTCAGATGAACCAAACAGCAGTTCAAAACAAAAACAAACCTAGCTTTAAATTCAATAGCAGCAACCAACCAACCAAACAAACAAACAGAAAACTTCATACCATGCACTTTGAGAAGTGTTAGGAAAGGGAGGAAACCTCTCACCCTGGCCCCACAGAAGAAATCTAGAAAAGAATATAGTTCCGAGGGGAAAACCTGGTAAAGGAGGCAAGTGACCATCTTGGTAAATGTCAGGAAACAGCATTGGCAGAGGTAGTGTCCCAGGGCAGGCTATCTCCCCAGTCTGCGGATTAGGGCAAAGAGATGCCTGGAATGCTGAATTCTGACTCAGCAGAGTGGGCTAGGAGACATTTAACTGACTTATAGAGAGAGGGTGGGACATGCAGTGGTGGTAGGTCCTGCCTTTCCTCCATGGCAGGATCCTCAGGCTGCAGGAAAAAATGGATGAAAAGAAAGATTCAAGCTCAAATTTTAATGCAGAGGGGAAAGGCACCTGGTCGTATTAATGGGAGGAGAGTATCAAGGATATAGGAACCTGCTGTAATAGTGCAAACAGCAGTTCTACCCAGAGATGCTCATGTCGAGTATGAGCAAGAGCAGCTAAGTGTCATGACAGCTATATGAAAATGCTACAGCAAAGGCATTGTGTTAGGCAGGGTTCTCAAAAGAAACAAAACCAGGACACTTATGATTATATGTATATAAAAGGATAGGTTTATACAATGAGAAGGAATCTAACGGCTAATTACTCCACACAGCAGTACAGAGGGCTCAGTTCAACTCACTTTTATGGAACAATTACTATACTGAAGGTCCTTCAATTCACTGGGGTTGTTGGTCCAAGGTCAAGAAAGCAGACAGTGCTGTCTGTTCTAAAGCAAGACAGACAGACTAGGCCCACAGGCAGCAGGCAGCAGGGTGGGGCAGCAACCATCATTCGTGCAGGAACATAGCAAAGCAGGCCCCTGTGGAGTCTCGAGCTCTATCAATGTATGCATGGTGGCATGATCCACCAGCAATGTGGCAAAGCAGGTCTCCAAGGAGCTTCAGGCTCTCATGATGCATCAAGCCTACACAATCCATGGGTTGTCTTGTCCCACAGGTAGTGCAGCATGTGGTTGAGGCAATGAACCTGCTCAAGCAGCAGCACGCTGGTCTGAGGACAAAGGAGAAAGGAAGACAGGATACTGATCTCGGAAAGCATTTATCTCCTTCACCCTCTGTGTTAGACCAGGTTGACTAGAGAAACAAATCAACAGTTTCTGTACTTGTTATTCAGTGATACTGCTCACATTCTTCTTCTTTTTAATCATTTTATCTAGGGCTCTTCCAGCTCTTATAACAATCCATAAATCAATTATATCAAGAGCATTGGTACATATGCTGCCATCATCATTTTCAAAACATTTTCTTTCTACCTGAGCACCTGGTATCAGCTCCTCCCCACCCTACCCCCTTGTGAACTGATAAATTATAAATTATTACTGTTTTCATATCTTACACTGTCTCCTTTCACCCATGTTTCTGTTGTTGGCCTCCCTTGGGGTGGGGTGTGTGGGGGGTTATTTGTCAGTCATTGTGATCGGTTACCCCTTTCTCCCCCTTCTCCCTCACCTTCCATCTACCCTCATGGTATCGCTACTCCCATTACTGTTTCTGGGGGATTTATCTGTCCTGGGTTCCATGTATCAAGAGCTCTTATCTATACCAGTGTACACATTCCTGTCTAGCTGAGTTTGTAGGGCAGAACTGGGGTCATGATAATGGGGGGTGGGGGTGGGGGGTAGGAAGCATTCAAGAACTATAGAAATGTTGTGTGTTTTGCTGGTGCTATACTGTACCCTGGCTGGCTCGTCCCTTCCTTGTGACCCTTCTTTGAGGGGATGCCCATTTGTCTACAGATGGGCTTTGGGTCTCCACTCTGACCCCACATGTTTGCATCAGTGTGATTGCTTTGGGTCGTCTGACACCTGATACCTGATCCTGTCGACACCTCATGATCACACAGGCTGGTGTGCTTCTTCCATGTGGGTTTGGTTGCTTCTCTGCTAGATGGCCGCTTGTTAACTTCAAGACATTAAGACCCCAGATGCTATAACTTTTAATAGCAGAGTACCATGAGCTTTCTTCATGACATTTGCTATCCACCCTTTTTGTCTTCAGCCATTGTGTTGGAAAGGTGAATGTTACAGAATGCCAGGTTATTAGAACAAAGTGTTCTTGCATTGAGGGAGGACTTGAGTAGAGGCACAATGTCCATCTGCTACCTTAATACTTAACAAATAAATATATGTGCATAGGCCTATATTCCTATTGTTATATGTTAATATATTTACATTGTACATGCCTATATTTATACCTCTATAATTGTCTTTTACCTCCTAGTTCTTTCCTCTATTTCCTTTAACTTTCCTCCTGTCCCAATATCATATTCAACCTTCATTCTGCCCTCAATAATTCCTCTCAGCTCCACTACCCTTGATTGAACCCATCCAGGCGTTCTATACCCTCCTCACCATCCATTTTAGAGCTCTTGTTGTTCTGTTGTCCCTGGGTTTGTTGGCTACCCCCCTCCCTTTCCCCCACCTCCCCCTCTCCCTTTCTGCCCCCCCAGGAACCATCGGTCCCGTTGTTTTCTCCTAATATAGATAAACATGGAAAAAGAATGTTACAAAAAGGAAGGGTGGCTATAAGGGGCTATAAATAGTGATAGGTCTATCTGCTGACCTTTATGTATGTTTTCCAATCAAGTCTGATGAGATGCCAAGCCCTTCCCTCCTGCTCTGAGTCTGAAGTCTATTTTTGGGATTCCTTGGGGACTTCCTTGCTTTGTTCCCCTTATTGCTCTGTTGCGCTCCCTTTGAGTCTCACCCTGGTGTGGCAGGCTCAGACTGGGTATAATTTGTGCACTGTGTCTCCAGTGCTGTCCCCTCCAGTGCTGTGGGTCATTGAGGGGACATCGTGTCCTGTGGTGGGGCCAGCTCTATGGTCTTCTCTGTTGTTTGGCTGCTCTGAGCAGGAGTGTGGTCCTCCAGGCTTGGTGAGCCAGGAGCTAGCACGCGCTCGTGCGCTCTCTCTCTCTCTCTCTCTTCTCTCTCCCTCTCCCTCTTAGTTTGCTCCTACATGGTCTGGGCAGACCTGCCACTCACCACTCTCCCCAGGCTGTATCTTCAGTGCTGTCCTCTGTAGGGCAATCTCTGGGGAGGGGGTCGGTGTAGCTGAGGTTGGGGCTGGCCTGTAGACCTCTCTGTTAGTTCCCTGCTTCATGCCAGTGGAGTGCCCTCAAGCCTTGGCTTACTAGGTTGACTGCTCACATTCTTCAACCATTGCTCACCTACTGAGTTGTGTTTTTCTCATTAACATAAACTCACTGCCCTCCACCCCCACTATGGAATCTTTCAAGTGTCTCTTGTCAACGTGATCCTTTATAGATAATTCTAAAAGAGCATCAGGCCCAAGGTCAACTTGCTTTACTAGTTAAGCTAAACTACTGATTGGCTTTAAGAAGACATAAGGGGCTACTTTTTGTTTGAAGTATAAAAGGTATTGCTAGGCCACAGTTTTGTGAGTTCATCCAGAAGGTGAGATTCTGTTCTGCAAATCCCCCCTTTTAATTTCTTCCATAGAATCTTTGATCAAACAGCCGGGTTTTTTTAAATCAATTTATTGGGGCTCATACAATTCATCACAATACATAGATCAATTGTGTAAAGCACATCTATACATTTGTTGCCC
>NW_022103898.1:34448871-34458121 GCF_000313985.2 Echinops telfairi | reverse complement strand
CCTACCAGTCCTCCCATCCCCTCCCTACCATTGGTTTTGAACCATTTGTTGTTCCCTTGTCCCTAGGTTGGCCAACCCTCCTCCCTTCCCCTACCTCCCACACTCCCATGTCCCTCCGGGGCCATCAGTCCCTTTATTTTCTTCTCATATTTTTTTTGGTCCAACTCCTCTTATCTAGGTGGGTGTGCAGACATAACAATGTGTGAATAAAATTGGGATTGGCTTTGACAGCACAGCGCCACAGAGGCTCATAAGAACCTGGCGACGACAAGCCGGATTTTTTTAAAAAGATAGGCCGGTGAGCCAAGAAAGGAAGTAAAGGACGAAAGTATAATGCAAGGCTAATAAATTAATAAGAACCAAGGGAAGGGGAAACAGCAACAGAAAGGCGTGGCTGGGAATTACGTGACTGGCTTGAGAGTAAGGAACAGGAGGGGATGTAGCAATAAGAGAGAAAGTGATAGTTATGGAGGCTAGGCAGAGCTAGCCAACATTTGGAGAGAAAAATGGTGTGAAGGGGAGGATTCTTTCAGAAACAAGGAAAAACAGAATCTTTGGGCAGAAGGTCATGCCTAGAAAATCAGGCCTAAAATGCTAAAGATAAATCTGGTCTAAAACTGTAGTGCTTCGGGCCCTAGGTAAAATATGCCAATTCCACATATCAAGTTGATATCAGAATTCTCCACATGAATGTGTGCTGCCACAAAACATGAGTGAAGTCTACAGACTTGTAAGGGGAGTAAAATAATTGAGATAATATAAACAAAGATAATATGTAAACACTATCTTATCATGTCAAATTACATTACTAAAACAATATACGGTAGACCATTAAATATAAGCGATCAGCTTATTTTATTACAAAGTAATTATTTAGCATAAACATCATAAGCAGATAGTCTGGACCTGAAAAAATTCAGGGAATATAACAACTACTATCATCTTTCCTTGGAGGGAAAAAAAATTCTCTGTGCTATAATTGACCCAAATGACTCAAAGAAAAATAACAAACAGAAATAGAAAAGCCACAGGTAAAGAACACCAGCAACCAGACACTGACAGACGTTTAAACAATTGTAGTATAGTTTTAAGACTCAACAACTGGAGGACTATGGTTACAGAAAGTCATAAACGTGTGCGCTAAAAAAATTAAACAGAACAGCCATCAGGAGATATGAAGAGAGGCAATAAGTGATATTATAGAGCATTAATGTGAAAACATATAGTCAACTTCTGAGTTTTCATCACCTTTTTTTTGCTGTGTATAAAATCCTTTATATATCTATATATTTAAATGAAAAGGAGAGCTGGTGGTGCTGTGGGCTGAGCATTGGACTGCAGCTCTAAGGCTGATGGTGCAAATCGTGGGAGGAAAATGAGGCCACCTGCTTTTGTAGAGACGTACAGCCCTGGAAACCCTTTGTAGCATCACTATGTGTCAGCATGGACTCGGTGGCAGTGTGGTTTTCAGTATTAACTGGAAGTTAAAAAGTCATTCCATTTCACTTCTGTTGCTTTTTATGTTGAATTTATGTTGAATTCAAGCAAAAATGAAACATAATTGCTCATATTAGAAAACAATTTCAATCTGCCCATCTCCAAACAGTCTTCGCGTGTGAAGAGATGCTCACAATGGTGCTCGTCCTTGGGAACACAGTGGGGAGGGGACCGGATAGCTTGTTGTCTTTGTGCTTTTCTGTGTTGCTTATTTTTTTGTTTGTTCACTTTAATGAGTCCCCATTTTTATAAAAGCCATAAAATCATAACTACCCATTTAAAAGACATAAAGCCATTACTGTTCATATAAAATCTTGGTTGGTATTGTCATCACTCCTCAGTCATTTAAATAACATTGCAGTTTTGACAAGCAAGAATGAATCCTTGACATTTTTTTTGCAACTGATGCCTTAGGGATTGGCAAGTGCCTCCAGGCCAGAGGCTTATGCCCTGGGGAACCTCTGCCATTAGAATGAGATGCTTTGGCATTTTTAGTGGTCATAAATCAAGACAGTGGGCTGAGTAGGGTGTGTGTGAAGTGGGATTGGCCTGAATCTCTGTGGTGATGATGGACAGAAACTGCTGCCCAATGCACCATCATACCAATGTGTAAACCAGGAGTGTGAAACCTCACTTCTAATTCTGGCTTTAGCAACATACGCTTGGGTGCTTACTTAAATCGTGTCCCTCCAGAACTCTGCCCCGTGCTACTGAGTTCCTTTTACTTCCATGAATTCTTGCTGTTCTCCTGCCTCCAGGCCTTTGTGCATACAGTTCCCTCTGCACTGAATATTTCTGTCCCTTCCCACCTTTCACCCAGCTGGCTCGGTCTGCTTCAGCTTCAACATTCACTTCCTTCCACTGGAAGGCCTTCTCCTTCCCAGCCTGGATTAGGCTTCCCTTCTGGATAACGGGTAGTGGTGTCTCATGGTTTACTTGTTATTTACTCCACACCAGACCTCCTCAGAGGACTGGCCTCTGGAGCGTGGAATTAGTGTAGGAGTGAGAGGTCAGCTCACCTGGTGCCACTGCAAGTCTTGCCTTCTTTTCCTTTTCTTGGCTTGGCCAGAATGGTGACTAGTCCTGTAGTTTCTGTTGCCAGCAAGGAACACCCTCTCCTCCTGCTTCATCAGCGCTTTGTTTTTCTCTCAGCTGGCCCTTTGGCTCTTACCTCTTCTAAAAAACTACAAAGGTTTTGAGTTTAAGTTCATCAGGAGACAGCAGATGTTCAGTTTAGCCCCCAGAACTGGCAAGTAGGAGCAGTCGCTATGTAGGGAATAAGTCCTCACTCCTGGGCCCCCAGGCCAGGGTCAGCGTGAACTAGGGACTGTGTGTGCTTTACATTTCCCAGCAGAACGTGGTGTCTGGCCTCAGGTACAATATGTTAAGGTGGAGGAGGGTGGGGGAGTGTGTAACATGTACACCAGGGTTTGCTGCAACATTATTCACAAGAGCCCAAAGATGGCAACTACCCAAGTGCCCATCAACTACCCAAGTGCCAACTATGTAAACAAAATGTGTATCTACATACAATGGAGTATTATTCAGCCTTAAAGAAAGTGAAGTCCTGGAGCGTGCTACAGTATGAGAGAATCTTGAAAGCATTTTGCTGAGTGAAAAAGAAGCCAGACACAAAAGGACAAATATTATATGCCCCACTTGTGTGAAATACCTAAAATAGATAAATACATAAAGACAAAAGCTCATTAGTGGTTGCCAGGGGCTTGTGGATGGTGGAAAGGGGTTCATTGCTGAAGGGGCCCTGAATTTCTGTTTGGGATGACAGAAGATGTTTAGAGATGGACATATATAAAATGCCTAAAACATAATGAATGTAATTCATGTCATAGAATTGTCCACTTAAAAAATTGATTAAGCAAGGGCAATGTAACTGAGAGGAATTATTGAAACCCAAATGAAGGCCGAACATGGTAGTGGAACAAGAGGAAAGTAAAAGAAAATAGGGGAATGAACTAGGAGATAAAGGACATTTATAGAGGTCTAAATACAGGCATGTACACAGGGAAATAGATCTATATACTTATATTTATATGTTAAGTATTAAGGTAGCAGATGGACATTGGGTCTCGACTAAAGTACTCCCTCAATGTAAGAACACTTTGTTCTAATAATTCAGCATTCTGTGATGCTTACCTTCCCCACATGATTGCTGAAGACCAAATGGGTACATAAGCAAATGTGAAGAAAGCTGACGGTGCCCAGCTATCCAAAGATACAGCATCTGAGGTCTTACAGGTTTGAAAATAAACAAGCAACCATCTTGCTGAGAAGCAACAATGCCTACATAGAAGAAGTACACCAGCCTGTGTGATCACGAGTTGTTGATGGGATCAAGTATCAGGCATCAAAGACCCAGAACAAAAAATCATATCAATGTGAATAAGGAGGGATGTGGGGTGGAGGTTCAAAACTCATCTGTAGACAATTGGACATCCCCTCAAAGAAGGGTCACAAGGAAGAGATGAGCCGGTCAGGGTGCAGCATAGCACAGATGGAACATATAACTTCCCTCTAGTTCTTTAATGCTTCTTCCCCCCACTATCATGACCTCAATTCTACCTTAAAAATCTGACTAGACCAGCATGTACACTGCTACAAATAAGAGGTTGCAACACAGGGAATCCAGGACAGATAAACCCCTTAGGACCAATAATGAGAATAGAGGTACCAGGAGCATAAGGGGAAGGGGTGGGGAGGAGATGGGGAATTGATCACAACGATCTACATATAACCCTTTCCTAGGGGGACAGACAACAGAAAAGTGGTTGAAAGGCAACAGTGGTAGGTATAAGACATGGGGGAATATTTTTTTAAATAAATTATCAAGGGTTCTGTGGGAGGGAGGGTGGGGGAAGGGGAAATGAGGAGCTGATATCAAGGGCTCAAGTAGAAAGAAAATGTTTTAAAAATGATGATGGCAGCATCTGTACAAGTTCATTTGATGTAATTAATTTATGGATTGTTATAATATCTGAAAGAGCCCCCAATAAAAAGATAATAATAATAATAATAATAAAAGATTAAATGTCGTGTTAGGCTGAGTTGGTTAGAGAAACAAACCCAAAGACACTCATATGTATGAGAGAACCTTACATCAAGAAGTAATTGCATGTCAGGAAAACATCCCAGCCCAGTCCACACATCCATAAGTCCGATAATAAACCATAGGTCCCTCTTCGGACTCTTGTAGCCTCATGCAATGATGCAGAATGCAGGAACATCACAGGCTGGTGGGTGCAAAGTCTTGTGGCTCCAATGGTGGTGGTCACATTGTCGGGTTCCGGCAGCTTTCAGAGTGGCCCGCAAACAGGAAGGTGAAGGCAGAGAAGAGAGAGAGGCCAGCCTGCAGAGAGCTATATATCTCCAAGTAAGGTCTCCAGGCTCCAACCTGATTGACAGGCTACACTCCACCCTGACACTCTTATATATCTTTAAGTTGACATGAAATTATGTAAATACCACAAATGGCAAATGTTTGAATGCATCTATTTGGCCCCATTAAAAACAAAGAATTAACAAGCATTTTGCAAAGCAGCATGTAGCATGTCAGCAGAATATTTGTATCTATAAGTTGCACAAGCAAAAAACGCTGGCAAGGAACTAGACCAAATAATTTGCAGTTTTTCTGTAGTGACATGTCCTATAGTAACTGTTTCCTTGATGCTGGAAAGTCCCTCCAGTATGGCATGCCACTGAGAAATTCCCCAAGAAGGTCCAGAAAAGCTGCCGCAGCCACTGAGCAGTGTCCTTCTCCTCACAGTGCTCTGTTCTGCACAGGCCTGGCAGGCCCTCACCAGCATGTCTCTTTCCTCCACAGACGAAGGAAGACCTGGAATCCCCCCGCACATCCTCAACAGCTCGCCGTCGGACCGGCAGATTAACCAGCTGGCTCAGAAGTTGGGCCCTGAGTGGGAGCCCATGGTGCTGTCACTGGGGCTGTCGCAGACTGACATCTACCGCTGTAAGGCCAACCACCCCCACAACGTGCAGTCGCAGATCGTGGAGGCTTTCGTCCGGTGGAGGCAGCGCTTTGGGAAGGAGGCCACCTTCCAGAGCCTGCACCAGGGCCTCGTGGCCGTGGAGGGGGACCCCTCACTGCTGCAGCACATGGTGGAATGACCCTGCCTCCAACAAGCCCCATGAATGGAGTCCCTGTGTCACCTGACTGGCACTTAGGGCGGGTGCTCTCCTCTCTTCAGTTGATTTCCTTTCGTAATGATCTTGAGAGAGAGGGACAGCAGAGCTTCCCCTGGATAAGACTCAGAAGGCCAGGATTACACAGTAACCTCCTACCGTGGCTGGATTATCCATTGTTTTTAATTGCTTGAAGATTGTATTGCTGTAATTGTGTAGTTTTTATTTGTGCCATTGCCATTAATAGACTGGTAAATGACAGTGGCATTAAAAAGTGATATCACTTTACATTCAGATGTCTTCTGTATAAAACACCCACTTTTGAGTTTCTTGGGAACTGAACTGTGGACTTTGCTAAAATTAATGCTGACGATAATAAAAAGTAAATTACTGCATGTAATGTGCCCCTCTCACGAGAATGCATTTCTCTCCTCCCTCACCCTCTTGCGCCCCATTCTTGTATTGCAAAGATTAAGGATGTGAAATCAGACTCATCCTTTCTTCAGAACAGAACCGACGTTGTTGATAGGAGCTGTGGAGTCGCTCCTGACTCAGTGACCCTGTGTACAACAGAATGAAACACCGCCAGTCCTGCGTCATCCTCACAATTGGTCTTACATTTGAACCCATTGTTGCAGGGACGTGTCAGTCCATCTCGCTGAGGAGCTTCCTCTTTTGCGCTGCCCTTGTACATTACCAAGCATCATGTCCTTTTCCAGGGACTGGTCTCTCCCGATAACATGTCCAAAGTACGTGAGATACAATCTTGTTATCATTGCCTCTGAGGAACAACGGAATAGATAATGAAAGTAAAAAGATAACGTCCTCTGTGCAAGATCAATAGCTGAGGGGCGAGGGGTGTCTGTATTAAAGGGAAGACGCTAATGCTCCCTGTAAGGACCACTTCAAGTACCAGCGTGCTTATCCGAGCTCTTATCTCTCAAAGATTGCTTTGGGAAATCCTGTGCCATTTATTTAAAGGATTTGTTCATTGGGCGAGTTTATTTAAGTGGATCTGTTAGGTAGCTAGATTTAGGGGCAGGAGGGTCGTCCCTCCCAGGCCTGAAAAGGCCCCCATAGAGGAGGTTGGAAAGAAATCAGTCAACTCTTAGACACCCAGAAATGAGCATGCACAGACTAGGACCCCCTAGACCCAGGTCAAACCAGTACCTTGGGCGCACCCGCCACCTTAGGTACCAGCAAATGACTTCACATGGATGGGCCTAACTCAGCCCATCAGGTCAACGGAGACCTTCAGCCACACCTCTCCAGCCACAGGTGTTAAAAACCCGCTGCAGGAAAAGCCACTTTCTCCTTTTTGCTCTGGCCTTGTAGCAGGTCAGAGAGTGGGGCCGCACACACACTGCCCTTGTGTTCCCGTTCCTCCCCACCCAGTAGGGCCCACTACAGGCCTGCTTGGGGCCCACATGTGCTTGGGCTCCTAGGCTCTTGCTCTCTTGTCCTCTTGCCCCCTTGCTCTCTTGGTCACTTGGTCTCTTGACCTTTTGGTCCCCAGGAGTCCCCAGTTCTGCACGTGTGGGAGTTCTTTTCCATGGTGCCCAGTTGTGAACCCTGGTGCAGCTTCTGCTGGCTTGACAAGCCTTCCAGAAATAGCATGTACCCTTTTGAGACTATAAAACCTGGTAAGTACTCACTTCGATTACAAAACATTCTTCGGCGTGAATTCTTTCAGCGTGCTAAACAAAGACCCGAGGTCTAACCCACCCGGGCACCCACAGATCCTCCGTGAGTGAAGTGCCGTTCGCTCCTGAGGAGTAGGACTCCCTGCTACCTTCTGTCCTTCATTAGTCACGGCTCGCGGCCATGTTTGTAGATGCATTAACCTTCTCAAGACTTTGCTCATTTGCAGCCTCATTTGGACTTCACAGTGGTCTTACGAGGTTAGTGGCTGGATCTCACGACCATGCTATGAGGTTGGAAAACAAGCCTGGTTAGACTCGGTCTGTAGAGTAAGCCGTTTGCCCAGGGTAAAGGGATGGGAATGCCCTTCTTGATTAGAGCGCTGGCCATGTGCGCCCTTCCTCACTGCTGCTGCTTGTTGTTAGGTGCTGTTCAGTCAGTTCCAACTGATTGCAACCCCATGTACCACAGAGAGAAACCCTGGTCCAACACCACCACCCCGCAATCGTTGCTATGTTTCAGTCCATTGATGCGGCTACTGTGTCAGTCCATCCCATGGGGGATCTTCCTCTCTTTTGCTGACCCGCTCCCGAGCATGAGATCGCTTTCCCAAGCCTTGGTCCTTTCTGATAACATATCTGAAACAGGGAGATGAAGTCTTGCCATCTTTGCTTCTAACACAGATTTGTTCTTCTGGAATTCTACAGTATATTAAATATTCTTCACCAACACAAGGGAATTGATTTTGTTTGTTTCTTTGCCTTATTCATGATACAGTTTTGCATGCGTTCGAGGCAATGGAAAATGCCATGGCTTAAATCAGGCACACCACGGTCCTCAAGTGACATCTTTTCTTTTAATATTTTTAAGAAGTCTGTGTAACAGTAACCCAATGCACCACATTAGTTGATTTCTTCTGTGTGATCCCCCTACCCCTCTGTCCATAGCACATCCAAACCTACTTCAGGAAGTAGATCCTGACTCTTCACAACCCTACAGGACAGAGTAGAACTGTTCCGTGGGGTTTCCAAGGCTGTACATCTCAATGGAAAAGATGTCTTTATTTCTCTTCCAGAGCGGCTGCTGCCTTGGAAATGCTGACCTTTTCCCTTGCAATGGAGCGTTTCCAGCTCTGTTCTCCCAGGACTCCTCCTCCAGTCCTTCGTACCTCCCACTACAACTCCCACAGATTGAAGCCAGATGTTGCCGGCATACTGGGAATGTTTTAATGTAATGGCTGCTGTTTACTCCTAAAAACTGTAAGCAGAGCTTAGGAGAACAGGCGTTTCTATCGTGTTGGCATCTACTGTTTTTAAAGGAAAATGAAAATCTCACAGAGAAACAGTTCAGTGAGCCAATTAAATCTTTTCTGTGAGATTGGCACAAAATAGATGGCCGTCCTTCTGGTAGCTATTACGAATTCCAGACATGTCACAGGAAAGCCAGGTGTGATTGCTTGCTGGAAAAGGTAAAAATATCCTACCTCTTGGATATTTGCTTATGTTTCCATTTCATTCTCATGTTCTTCCAGAATAATTTTTTGTTTTGGGGGTTTTTTGGTGTCAAATTGTATTCTTAAAGGAGTATATTTGCAGAAAACCTGAGCTGGGTTAGATTTGATGGAATAGCTATTAGTCTTTATCGTGGTAACACACAACATCCCACTTGTGAACTTGTAGGAAATGAAACAATTTCATCAGGACTTAGCTGATACCAAGATTTTCAAATTAATTTGACAGCACCCTGCTTATCCCTGGAGAAGGCTTACCAAAAAGATGAAGTCAGCCAGTCCAGCTATAGTCTGTTGGTGAATTAAGTGCTCTTGGTACATTCTGTGGCCAAGGATGAAGCAGTATGATTTGGGAAATATTTCTCTAAAAGTTCAGAATATCTGTAACAAGTAGTCATTCTTACATATTTAGAGATCCTATGTTCCTTTTTTTTTTAATGTCACTGT
>NW_022103898.1:34444598-34447572 GCF_000313985.2 Echinops telfairi | reverse complement strand
GTCCATCTGCTACCTTAATACTAAACCTATAAATATATGCACATAGATCTATTTCCCCATCCTCATATATAAATATATTTACGTATGTACATGCCTTTATCTAGACCTCTATATATGCCCTTTGCCTCCTAGCTATTTCCTCTATTTCCTTTGACTTTCCTCTTGTTTTTATGTAGGTCTTTTTACATCATATGGCAAGTACACTGTTCGGATAAATATTGTACACAAAATAAGACCCTTAGGACAGTTACGCATAAGACATGAAATACTGGATTTACTTTACACATTGGAGCCCAAGCCTGTGTTCCTTTTTAAATGTTATGAAACTGTGAAACCTTTCTATAGGAAAATGTACACACACACACACACACACACTATTTGCATATAAAGGGGATTCCCATTATACCTGAACCTAATTTGCTTATCCAAGAGCCCTTAGTCGGTTGGTTATAAATGGGCCCCCGACTCTAGCATCTATACCTGACTGCTTATATTTTGGTTTTATATAGTATTTGGAAGCCTCGTGTCCAATAGAATGGAACAAAACATTTCTGATTGGTTGTAATAAAATAGACCCTCTGGTATGAAGGGCTGGTCAAGGTATTTGAATAAAGTTGAAGCCATTTGTCAAAATCCTAGTTTTCATATATGGGTCACAGTTCACAGTTCTTCATCCCCTTTTGGAGAGCAGGCTGAGAGCCCTCCTGGGCGTGCCTTTTGGAAAGGTAAGAACTTTCATACGTGGGATACATCACCATCTCTATCTCTGGGTGCTTCCTGCCTCCACCCTCTAGCTTTAGAGCCAGGGATCCTAAACAGGGAAGGACTGAGTCTTTTGCACCCACCACATTGGGGATAGTTGACTTCAGGGGGAAATTATACAGAGCCACGTTTATATACTGGGAAATTATCTCCAACAAAATCTGTTTATCCAGCCATCTGCTTGAATTATTTTTCTTTTCTGTCAGTCTCTGAAATTCGTAATCATTCCCTGCTCAGAAGTCTAGCTTCCAGCTGAGAGCATGGACCCTTGGTTCTCTGATGTCTATTGTTGAGAGTGCCTTTGTCATGCACCAGTGTCAGCTGCTGATTTTCTAATGGACATGTTCTTTAAAGCTATAAATAAACCCTCCCAAAGTGAGCCCCTTCTTTTATGAAACTGAAAGACAAAATGCACCAGTTAATTATGGGTATGATTTTATTAAGGCTGTTACAATAGGGGGGGGGGAGGGCATTCATCAATGAGGAATGTCTCATAACAAAGAAAGGAGGCCTGGGTTTTGTTATGGTTAGGTGCCACCAAATCAATGCCAACACATGGTGACCTTATGTAGAAAACACAACCTTGCTTGGTCCTGTGTCATTCTCATGACCACTGGTATGTGTGAGTCCATTTTTACAACTATTTTGTCAATAGGTCTCATTGAAACTTTCTTCCATATTTTGGCTGTACCCTTCCTTATCAAACATGAGGCTGTTTTCTCACAATTGCTTTTTTCTGGCTGAGATGACCAAAGTAAGTGAGTCAAAGTCATGCCATCTTTGCTTCTAAGGAATATTCTGACTGAATTTCTTCCAAGACTTACATTTTGGTTTTTTGTCAGTCCATGGTCTATATAATAGGAGCCCTGGTGGCGTAGTAGTTCCTGATTGGGCTGCTAACTGCAAAGTCACCAACTGCTCCTTGGGAGAAAAATAAGGCTTTCTACTCATGTAAACAGTTACAGTCTCAGAAACTCACAGGAGCAGTTTTACCCTGTCCCATTGGGTCAATATGAGTTACCATTGACTTGATGGCAGTGATTTTGGGACTTTTGGTGTATATAATATTCTTTGTCAATGCCGTAGTACAAATGCATCATTTTTATTCTTTCTCCTCTTTTCATTATTCAACTTTCCCATGCACGTGGGGTTTTATAAAAGCAAGCAAACAAGGGAGTCATCATGAGTTTATGGAACCTTGAAAAAGAAGTCTTATGAGGCAGGTCTTATCTCAGAATAGGCAAAGGCTGCTTGATCATTTTCTATTAGTGGGTTTCCAGAAGCCAAATGGGTACAAGCTTTCATAGCCATCACTGATTCTTAAGAATACAGAGCTCAATTTCAGTAGTATTCTCTTCTGTCCATGTATATTTGTTGTCGTTGAACAACTCAAGATGATCATATCTTCCTGAGACCTTGTTACCTGGATGGAGTACATGGGGGTAATACACAGATGAGATCCAGACCTCTCTGAGTCTTGGCAGCAATCTATCAAAGGCAAAATGCACTGGACAATTAAGGCTATGCCTTTACTCAGGCTATTGCAACAGGGAGAAATTTTATTAACAAGGACAATCACAAAGAAAAGCAGGAGGCTTGGGGTGTTTTTGTTGTTAATTGTTATCACGTCATTACACTTCATGATGAGTTCATGTGTTCAGAGAAGAACTGTGCTCCACAGGATTTTTAAGGCATGGCCTTTCAGAAGCAGAGCCCCAGACTTTTATTTTTCCCAAGGTGGAACTCAAAGCACCTCTGGGTAGACTTAAACCACCAAGGTTTTAGTGATTCATAAAGCACTTCATCATTGGTGCCAGAACTTCTAGGGTGTTGTTGTTGTGTGCTGTTAAGTCCATTGTGACTCACAGTCCACTGTATGACAGTGTATATGACAAAGTGAACCTATATGCCCCATAGGGTTTTCTAGGCTGCAGTCATTATGGGAACAGATCACTAGGTCTTGCCTCCTCTGGAACAATGGTGGGTTCAAACCACCAAATTTCAAGCCTTGAAGACCCCAGACGTTATATCTTTTGATAGCCGGGCACCATCAGCTTTCTTGATGACATTTGCCTGTGCATTCCCTTTGTCTTCAGCGATCGTGGCAGGAAGGTGAGCATCACAGAATGCCATTTTAAGAGAACAAAGTTTTCTTGCATTGAGGGAGTACTTGAGTAGAGGCCCAATGTCCATCTGCTACCTTATTACTAAA
>NW_022103898.1:34437715-34443425 GCF_000313985.2 Echinops telfairi | reverse complement strand
TTTCTTGATGCACAGTTAACCTTTATATAAAACTCTCTCTTATACATGAGTTTCTGTGGATTTGTTTCTCTAAAATACCCAGACTAACACATGGGTCTTAGCAGGATATGTGAGGACTGGTTGGTTAATTGTTACGTGGAACACAGGGTTTAGAATGACATCCTTATCTATTACTGCATTCCAGGAGTATAGTACTTAGATAAAGTTCAAGTTTTTCAAATATAATATCTTCTTATGTCTATACAGCTATGTGCATGCATGCATGTTTAATACATATAAAGTACATTCAAACAAATAAAACATTGCCTTATAGCAGGGGTCCTCAAACTACGGCCTGTGGGCCACATGCAGCCCACGAAGGACATTTATCCGGCCTGCTGGATGTTTTCCCCCCTTTTGTTTTTTTACTTCAAAATAAGATATGTGCAGTTTGCATAGAAATTTGTTCATAGTTTTTTTTTAAACTATAGTCCAGCCCTCCAATGGGTCTGAGGGACAGTCAACTGGCCCCCTGTTTAAAAAATTTGAGGACCCCTGCCTTATAGGATAGAGTAGAACTCCTCCGTAAGGTTTTCAAGACCATAAATCTTTATAGAAACAAACAGGGAAAGGCTAGTGGATTTGAATTGTTCATCATGTCGTTAACCCATGAATACTTAATCACTGGGCCACTTGGGCTCCTCCATAGGGGACACAGCTCAAACTGTTTCTTAGACATAACCAAACACCTTGTGGGATTGGTTTTTCCCCCAGATTTGAAGCCTTAGGCCCATAGTCTTATGGACAACTCAGTCGATTGACATAATATAGTTCTCCAAGTTTATGATCTGTATCCTAGTTAGGTACAGAGCATCTGGAAACTTAAGAGCTTGTGAGAGGCTATCTATGATACAACTATTGGTCTCTTCTTGTCCAGGGCAGTAAAGAAAGGCAGAAACTCAGAAAAGAACTAGTCTACAGGACTAACAGTCTCTACAAACCACTGTCTGATTGGCTTTAAGACCAGTGCTTATCTACCACTAAAGACCATTTTGATCAGGGCAGTGATAAATGAATCTGTTTGTGTGACATGAGGTCTTTGAGCAGCTAGTCACAAGTAGGCAAATTTCAGAGGCAGTAGAGAAAGGGAGAGTGAGAGTATTCATTGAATTCTGGTAGCCAAAGAGACAGAGTGGATCTTGACTTACAAAATCTACTTCCCTGAGCAACAGGTCAAGGGTTATTTTGTAGATAAGCTTTGGGGGAGGGGGTGTTTCCAGAGCAATCAAGGTTGAGCTAGGCTGTCTGGTTCTTAGATTGTTCTCTATAGAGTGGCATATCTGCATTCTAGCTTCAAGTAAACAATCAAAGAGTTCTGTCTGTCAAATGGAAGTGGGTTAATAACCTCTAAAGGGAAACAACAGAGGTTTGGCAATTTATCATGCACTCTAACAGAATTGCAAGAATGAAACAAAGAGCAAAATGCATGAGGCCTCATTGCGTGGGCCCACTGTGTCATCAAATCCTAAAAGAAAAGGAGAAAAAATGTGGGAAAGAACTCAAATTCTGAACAAGTCAGACTTACTGGGCTAGTGGAGACTAGAGAACTCCCCAAGACTATCACCCTGAACCCTCCAAGGTCGCCTTTTAGCTGAATACATGATTGGTTTATAAAATGAAGAACATTAGCAATGAGTATGGTACACTAAAAACCATCCACATGACACCAAATGATCAGCCATTAGTCTGAAACAAAGGCGGAAGGGTAAGTGGACAGGGAAGCCAGGGTATTTCAGGGAAGCATTCAGAAGGGAATTAATACGAATGCTAACACATTGTGGAAAATGTAACCAGTGTCCCAGAACAATTTGTGTCGTGGTTGTTAATGGAGAATCAAATTTGCTGTGCAGATTTTCACTAAAAACACAATGTCAGTGATATCTGCTTTGACTTTTAAGAGTCCCAAGCATAATTTGAAAGAAAAAATCGAATTTTTACAATATTTGGGTTTGGATAAAATCAAGATTCTGACATCTTGATGGCCTTTTCTATAAAACACAAGCGATCACATCTGAGTAAAAAATGAGTGCGCTACCTGACAAAAGCTTAACAGAAGGAACACAACTCAAACTCACTACCAATGAGTCCATGTCAACTCATAGTGACCCTATAGGACAGAGTAGAACTGCCCCTTTGAGTTTCTGAGCTTGTAACATTTTTTTATCATTGGCATATAAGACATATATAATTTAATAGTTCAATCATATCAAAATTGTAACTCTTTAGGAGACTAGAAAGCCCATCTTTCTCCTTTAACAAAAGGAAAGAAAAACAAAATTATTCTTATTTTCCTAGAGATCTGCCTGGAGAACCCTGGAAATATTTCTCTTTGAGCTCACCATGGAAACGCTTTCTTTACAAATACTGATTCAGCTTCTCTTTTGAGTACTAGTACGTGACCAACGTGGGTTTCGAAGCTGAGGATGTAGTCGTCACTGCAACAGGCAAACTACTTCTCCTCTCCCAGAGCTCCGGCCTGTGGAGGGAAAGAACACATCGATGTGGGTACAGAGTGCCAGGGGAGGGAGGTGTGCAATGCTTTTAAGACAGTGGGTGGGGAATGGTCTCAATAGGGAGGTGACATATGAGGCGGCTTCAAATAATTCATGGGACCATTCCATGATCTTTTCCTTCCATCTCCACAAACTTTCTGAAGACTACTTGTGTAAACAAAAATCTGAAGGAAGTGAGGGAAGAAGCCATGCTAAAACTGGAGAGAACATTCCCAGTTGAGAAGAGAACAATGGAAAGACCCTAAAACAAGGGCTTGCAATGCATTTTCAAGAAAGAGCAAGGAGGTCATAGGGACTTAGGACAGTGGGCAAGAGGGAGAGGAGTGAGGCCTGTCTGGAGCAGTAGAGGGTCTTCCAGATCATTGCAGCAACAGTGGCTTTGACTCTGGGTGACGTGGCAATCTGTGGACGGTTCAGAGCAGAGGAATGCTATTATCTGGCTTACGTTTTCAGAGGAGCACTCTAGCAAATGTTTCCGAGAGAGAGAACCAGGGGAAACACTGAGGAGACTACAGCATTAAGCCAGAGACTCAAATCCAAACGGTCATGGTGCAGTGGAACTGATGCTTCTCACATTGCCTTCTGGGGTCAGAGGATGAATTCCTCAGTGGCTTGGAGAATTACAAATCATCTTCACTAATGATCTTCAGCCATCAGCTCTCTTTCAGACACCTGTCAGCATGTGGTAAAGAGTGCCACCTTGCCCAATGACACCACTCTCCCTTCTTCTCAGGGATTGCCAGCATTTAGGGTCAGATGCTAAGAGGCATAAAAGCCTGACCTCTCACCTCAGCGCAGGACAACTCTCATGGCATCAGCTCAGGCCCTAGGGGCAGTCCTGGTTCCTGCCCTCCCACAGGCATTGATCCCAGGAGCACTCCTCATGTCCCACACACTTATCTTCATCTCAGAATCGGCATCCAGTGTAACTCAAGCTGTGCCATGGAGGAGCAGGAGTATGGCCAGATGCTAGATGTATCTTTCAAGGAGAGTCCGTTGGATTGTATCTGATGTTAAGAAAGAGAAGATTCAATAATGACGCACTAATGGAGGAATGGGATCACTAATAACTAAGGTAAAAGAGATCACGGGAAGAATCAAGTATTTTGAGAGATAGGGGTAGGTGGGAATATATTGCAAACAAAAATATATAATAGGAACCAACAATATAGATCAAGCTCCATTTTCAGAAGGAAACTTCTAACTCTGACTTTTAATACTCCCAAATATTAGATGGTTACAGAATGAATTGGTTGTGCTGCATATTTCATATAATTTGAAAAATATCAAAAGTAATTAAACATAGAAAATGTGAATATGTGGAATATGTGTATTCAACCATTACCTCATGTGTTTGATCGTTAATAAAGACACAGAAGTTATAGATCAGTTCAGCTTATTAAATCAAAATTTATATTAAGCCAGTAATGGAATTATTGAATATATTATTTGTAAATTGGGGTGACATTTCAACCAGGGAGTTAAAAATGTGAAGATGAAAAGATCTTCCCCAAACTCTTATATCCCAATTTACCAACATTGCCATGAGAAAGGACTAGAACAATAATTATGTAACAATTTACCCTGAAACACAGCTTCCAGTTCCATCCTTGAATTTCTGTTTCTCAAGACTGACTTCACATAAGTAATTCTGCAAAATAGCTCAATGAGTAAAGCAAACCAGTCTTCACTAAGCTAGACTAATTGGTGACTTTTAGGATATTCAAATGATCACCTTCAGTATAATGATGGTTGGGTCACCCCAGCTCCATGGGCCGTGGTCTCACCGCAGCACAAATCTACTAGGAGACTTGCTGCAAGATGGACTCAAATAATTGACAAATAGCACTAAAAGTTATCACAGCTGGTTAAAGGAAATGCTATGTTTGTTAGAAGGAGTTTGGATAAAATGGATTCTTAAAGAAGCTGACCAACATAGGTAGTGTGTTGACTCATAAACGTACTTTGCCCCTGTGAAGGTATCTTTTCATGGTAGAGATTATAGTTGCATAGCCTGGTGCATCAGCCATTTGACCATGAAACTCACACCCCATAATTTGATTCCAGACTCACCGTACAAACTTCTTCTGTGGATCTGCCATCGGGAAGAAAAATATGCTATCCATAACGGAATCATAAACAGTATCTATACCCTGTACTTTCAGCATTTGGACCTTGGTTCATGTAGATCTGTCCTAGATCAAAGACCAGAGATGCATTCTTGGTGCATTGATTTAAGTTTCTATGCTCTGCAGACCTGAGGATCACATCTTAAATCAGTGAACTCACCAAGATAACACTGCCACAAAGCTGGTTTCCTCCTCCTAACACCCTGTCTAGAGGTCAGATGCAGGGAGGTGATCCAAACGGAGTCATTTTAAGATGAAAAAGCAATGAGGGACTGTACTCAGGTTTTGACCATGAAAATAGAGTTTATATTAAAAGATATTTTAAAAATCAAAATAAATGGTAATTGGTGACACATTGAGGCAGATTGAAGTAATAGGAGGTTTCATTACATGGTAATCGTCCATTAAGTGTTTGTCAAATGGATGGATACACTTAGAAACTTATGAGAAATACAGTGAAGATTCTTTAGAATGCTATTAGGTGAATTTATAATGGATGGGGTCATTCTTTGCGTGGGCACATCATGAACCTGGCCTATTTGTAATTACCTAATTGTCCTCAGTGGAAAATTGCATCTTCCCATGTATTTGAAATGGTATCCTCCAATGTATTTAAAAATTCAAATTCCATATGTACATATGTAAATATATTTAAGATTATGGGAGAAATGGACCTAGGTGCACATATTTACAGGTTTAGTAGTAGGGTGGCAGGCGGACATTGGGCCTCCTCATGTGCATTCCCTTAATACAAGAGCACCTTGCTCAGCTAAATGGTCATTTCATGATACCCACCTTCCCGACATGATCACTGAAGACAGATGTGTGCATAAGCAAATGTGGTGAAGAAAGCTGATGGGCCTGTCTATCAAAAGATACAGCGTTTGGGGTCTTAAAGGCTTGAAGGCAAACAAGCGGCCATCAAGCTTGGAAGCAACAAAGCCCACAGAGAAGCACCATACAAGCCTGTGTGAACACAAGGAGTTGAAGGAATCAGGTAGCAGACACCAAAGAACAAAAACCATCATT
>NW_022103898.1:34434541-34436488 GCF_000313985.2 Echinops telfairi | reverse complement strand
CTGGCAGCTGGGTTTCCCCCACGAGGACTACCAAGCAGGGCGGAGGTGAGAAATGCTACCATGTAATATGTCTGGCTGTATTATTGTATTCTCTCTCATGCTCTCGATGACTTTAATATAATACTTATAGATCTCAACCGTACAATTGTGCATTACTGAACCCAGAAGTAGTATTACTGAACTCGTAGAGAGGAGCAGCGGGTGGGGCTGGCCCCCCACTCCTCAGCGTCATTTTTTAATTTAGTAGTACAATAAGCCATATTCACATGTGTCATATGGCTCTGTTGCTGTTCAATAAGACTGAGAAGCAATTTCTGACTTGTTTCACAGAATATGATTGTTTCTTGCACTAATAAGGTCACTTAATAGAGTGTTCTATAATTAAAGATGTTAGGAAAAGATATTGTTTAAATGTCTCTTAATTTTAGAAACTTTGAAGTACCAGTGTGCATTGTTACTTTCAAAGTTGGAATGTACTATTCCACAAATTATTGGACCGTGGAATAGTTTTAAGCTCTAATACAAATTATTCTTTCTTAGCGATATTATTGTTGTTATGTGTAATCTAGTGGGGTGACAATCCATAGCAACCCGGTGTGCTGCAGAAAGAAACGTAGCAACTGTATGTACAACAGAATCCCTGGTCCTGCTCCTCCTCATAGTTGTTATCCTTGAGCCTGTGGTCAATGCATCTCCCTGATGGTCTTCCTTTATCTCACCGACCTTCTGTTTTACCAACATGATGTTCTTTTCCAGGGACTGGTCTCTCCTGAGGAGCCCTGGTGACACCTTGGGCTGCTAATGACAAGTTGGAAACCAACAGCCACTCCACGGGGAAAGATGAGGCTTTCTACTCTTGGAAAGAGTTACAGTCTTGGAAACCAGGGGCAGTTCTACTCTGCCCTTCAGGATCATTATGTGTCAGTGAGATAGTTAAAGTTTATTGGGCCAACCAGGACGATAAACGTGGGGTTAATTGAAGGGAAGAGATATAAATGGCTCATTGAGCCTCACCTTTCTAGTTCTCTGGTCTTTTGCTTTCTGATCGTCGAACCAGGGTGCAGCTGCCTTAGCAGTTCTCTGCTTCAGCTGGCAAGGCTCACTTCCTGCAAGACATCCTTGAGGAGAAGCCACATGGACCTACCCCGATGCAGCCTTGGGTGCTGGAAACCCCTGCTAGTGCTGAGATGCTTACACATTCACTGATTCGGCTTTCCTCCTGCAGTTGACATCATTGGGTGTGTTTTGTGAGATGGAGGAGGACTGTGGATTGGTGTTGGTCATATGGGCTAATGTTGGACTTGTGGGCTTAGGCAGCACTGAATGGGATATTTTCTTGATGTCCTCTTACCCATTATATAAAACTCTCTCTTTTACATATGAGTTTCTGTGGATTTGTTTCTCTAATGTACCCAGACTAACACAGTAAGAATCAACTCAATGGTAATGGATTTAATTTTGAGTTTGGTCCTTTTTGATAACATGTCCAAATTACATGGGATAAAGTATTGTCAACCAGGCTTCTAAAGAGCATTCTGGCTGTACCTCTTCCTAGAGAGATTTGTTTACTCTTCTGACAATCCACAGGACTTTCAATATTTTTCTCCAACACCATAATTTGTATTAATGATACACATATGAATGTTGAGAACATTGAGTTTTACGGACTGAACAGTGTGTCCCTGTCCCCCGACAAAAAAAGATATGTTGAAGTCCTAATCCTTGGTACCTAGAAACATGATTTTATTTTGAAATATGATCAAGTTAAAATAACATTTGGACACATTGAGGGAGAGAGCCTTAGAATGTGCTAGGAAAACTATAGATACCCAAAGGTACCAAAAATAGCCAAGATTTCTAAAGGGCCTGAGCAAAGTAACAGGTGCTATACATAAAATACTAAAGTGTTCTCATCCTTCCATCATTCATCCTCACTGTTACAGCACA
>NW_022103898.1:34397038-34433233 GCF_000313985.2 Echinops telfairi | reverse complement strand
CTTCTTTGTAGTCTGTCCCCTTAGTCTGGGAGCTCCACTGAAACCTGTTCATTTTGGGTGACCCTGTTGGTATTTGAAAATACTAGTGACATAGCTTCCAGCACCACATACAAGCTTCCAGCAATATACAAGCCACCACAGCATGACAAATTAGGGTAGGAAAAAAGAAGATCCTCAATGAGTTCGTTTATTGTGCCAACCTGGCCGATAAACACATGTGGGGTTAATTGAAGGGTGGAGGGATAAATGGCTCAGTGAGCCTTGCCCTTCGAGTTCTCAGGTCTCTTGCTTTGTGATGGTTGCACCAGGGTGCAGCTGCCTTAGCAGTTCCCTGCTTCAGCTTGCAAGACTGACTTCTTGCAAGACATCTCCAAGGAGAAGCCACATGGACCTACCCCGATTCAGCCCTGGGTGCTGGAGCACCCACGTGGAGACCCCTGTCAGCGCTGAGATGCTTACACATTCACTGATTCGGCTTTCCTCCTGCAGTCAGCATCATTGCATCTGTTTTGTGAGATGGAGAAGGACTTTGTGGATTGGTGTCGGACATATGGGTTAATGGGTTAATATTGGACTTGTGGGCTTTGGCAAGACTGGGTTGGGATGTTTTCTTGATGCACATTTAACCTTTATATAAAACTCTCTCTTAAACATGAGTTTTTGTAGATTTGTTTCTCTAAAGTACTCAGACGAACACACTCAACAAGACGGAGTGACCCAGTGACTACAACAATGGGCTCAAGCATAATCATGTGGATGGCACAGGACTGTTTCATTGAGTTGTACCTAGATTGCTCTGGGTCGCAACCAACTCAACAGCACCTAACACCAACTGCAACAATGTGGCGGGTAGTCCATTACAGTCCTGTACCTCACCCCAAGTACTAATGATGCCCTCTGTCTTAGTTATCTAGTGCTGCTATAAGAGAAATACCACAGCAATTAAATTTTTATTTTCTCACAGTTTAGGGAGTAGAAGACCAAATTCCTGCCGCTAGCTCCAGGGGAAGACATTGTCTCTCTGTTGGGTTACAGTTTCTGAGGAAGGGTCTTTCCCCATCCAGCATAGGTAGGCTGGGCATTCCTTAAAAAATTCTATATGTCTTGGCATCAATCTTCCCGCTGGATCTAGGGAGTTTTCAGGAGAGAGGTGTGGGTCCAAATAACAAGATTTGCTCCTGGCTGTTTACTGATGGCAGTAGGTCTCTCTCTACTCACTTCTCTCTCCATTCATCTTTTGTAAGATAAAGGGTGTTGCAGGCCACAACCCAGGTAAACTCTCCTAATACCAGATCAAGGCTCTGTCAAGATGAAGGGTGTGATATTTTACCTTTAATCCTCTTGCAACAGATTGATTTATATCACATAAAGTCACATTGTGGGAGATCATTACAAAATTGCAAAATTACCTCATTATGTAACAGCCAAACCACAGAAGATCATATCATTGAGGGATACAATTTAAGCCATGGTAGCCCCCAAGGAGAAATACTTTGATTCTTACACTCTTGTCATCTGAGTTCCACTTTGATTATTTTTTCAATTAAAAAATCTATCGCTTGTGCCATTATTAACTTAATAATTTTCTTTCAATTAACTTTTAAAAACTGCTCTTTAAGTTTGAAACTACTTATGTGTTTATCTGAAATATTTGTATATTTTCTAGTTCACATAAAAATAATTGCCTAACACCTACTGCAAACTCTTCAGTGTTGGCGTTGTTAGGTGCCATGAAGTAATTTTCAGCCCATCTCACCCCATGTGACCGGACAGGATTGCCTTCCTAGGGTTTTCTAGGATATCACCTTTATGGGAGTGCATTGTCTGCCTGTGCTTCCCCTGTGAAGCTTCTGGGTAGCCTCAACCAGCCAATCTTTTAATACACAGCAAAGCACATAACTGTTGTGCCATCAGGTCTCTGTGTTCTTCATATAAAGTTTGTAAACACCGGATACCATGGAGTAAATGGTGTCTGATAGAAAGATATATTGAAGTCCAACCTCTAGTCCTACTGAATGTAACTCATTTGAAATAGGATCTTTGAAGATTTGATCAAATTGAAATGAGGTCATTTGGGTGTACACCTGGAGAATGCCATGTGATGATGAACACAGGTTCGAGTGATATTTGTGCAAGCCAAGGGTTCACATCTTGATTTCAGACTTCCAGCTTCCAGGAAGAACATACTCCCCATTGTCAAGATGAAAAGCTGAAGAAAAAGCCAAACCCTGTGTTAGTCTGGGTTGACTAGAGAAACAAATTCATAGATACGCATATGTGTGTAAGAGAGAAATTGATATCAAAAAGCAATTGTACATTAAGAAAACATCCCAGCCCAGTCCAGATCAAGTCTATAAGTCTGATATTACTCCATGCTAATACTAGTCCATAAATTCCTCTTTAGACTAACGTAGCCATGCAATGATGCCAAATGCAGGAAGATCACAAACTAAGTGGATGCAAAGTCATGTGGATCCAGTGGTGGTGAAAACATCTCAGTGTTGGCATGGGTCTCCACATGGCTCCTCCAGCTCCAGGGTTCTGGCTCTATCAGAGTTGCTCCATGCCTTGTCAACAGGAATGTCTTACAGAGAGTGAGTGTATCTGGCCTCTAGTGAGCTATTTATCTCCATAATGCCTCCAAATGAGGTCATGAAGCTGCGACCTGATTGACAGGCTAAACTCTACCCCTTCACTCTTAATAGTCTCAAGTTGACACCATATTATGTAACTACTACAAACCTCAAGTTGAAATATTAGAGACTTTTTTGTGCAAAATGTTGACCAACAGATAGTATCAAGGGAAGATGGGAGGAATACACAGAGTCACTGTACCAAAAAGAATCTGTCAACATTCAACCATTTTTGGAAGCAGCATATAGTCAAGAACCCATGGTATTGAAAGAAGTCCAAGATGCACTGAAGATATTGGCAAAAATCAAGGTTCCAGGAATTGGCAAATTCATCTGAAATATTTCAACAAACTGGAATCACTCACTCTCCTTTTTGTCACTTATCTATGCTGAGAAGTTTGGAGGACATATTTGTGCTCATTCCAAAGAAAGGTAACTAAACAAAATGTGTGAAGTATTGAACAATATAATTACTGCTATATGCAAGTAAAATCTTTCTGTAAGTAATTTAAAAATGACTGCAATAGTACTTTGATAGATTACCAAAAAATCAAATCAGATACATTGAACTGGAGTATCATTGCCAATGTCAGATGATCTTGGCAGAAAGCAGGGAATACTTGAAGGATGTGTGTTTTATTTACTATGCAAAGACATTCAAATGTATGGGTCATATGAGAAGAATGGAAATTCCCCATATGTTGATGCTAGTCCATAAATTCCTATTTAGACTCATACAGCCATGCAATGACGCCAAATGCAGGAAGATCATTGTGTTCTTGCAGAAGGTGAACATAGACCAAGAGGCAGTGGTTTGACCTGAACAAGAGGATACTGCATGTTTAGATCTAGAAACATATGAATCAGGGTTGTATCATTTCTCTATACTTATTTAATCAAACTTGACTATATGAAGAAGAATGTGGTATCAGAATTGGTGAAAGACTCATTAACAACTTTTGATGTACAGATGTGTTAGTCCAGATAGAGTAGAGAAACAAATCCATGGACACTCATAGGTGTATAAGAGAGAGTTTTATATAAAGGGTAATTGTACATAAAGAAAGCACCCAACCCAGTCCAGTCCAAGCCCATAAGTCTGATATTAACCCATATGTCCAATACCAATCTATAAAGTCCTCTTCAGACTTATGAACACATGCAATGACATCAAATGCAGGATGATCACAGGCCTGTGGGTAGAAAGTCTTTAGATCCAGTGGCGTTGTAAGCATCTCAGCGTTGGCAGGGGTCTCCACGTGGCTCCTCCAGTTCCCTGGGCATGGGGGTCTATCAGCATAGTGCCATGTGTCTTGTCAGTAGAGAGTCTCCAAGGGAATGAGCAGAGAGAGAAAGTGTCTCCCGTCTCCAAGGAGGAAAATCCAGATTTCCCAGAATTCTCAGGAGAAAGCCATGCCCACACAGAGGTCTCATGGGCTATGATCCGATTGACAGACTAGACTCCACCCCTTTGCTCTTAATCCTCTCAAGTCCCAAACTGACACCAGATTATGTAACTACCACAACAGATGACACTTAAAGTGAAGGGGGCTTGAAGAACGTGATAATGAAGATCCAAGACAGTTTTCAGTGGGCATTACTTCTCAACAATAGACAAAAGTCCTCAAAACTGGACCAATGAACAATATCGTGATAAGCAAAGGAAAGATTGGAGTTGTCCAGGATTTACTTTTACTTGGATCCACAATCAATACCCAGAGAAGTTGCAGTCAAGAAATTAAATGACATATTGCACGGAGCAGCTTTGTTTTCAGAAACTTTCTTAATAGTGTTAAAAAGCAAAGATGTCAGCTGGAGGATTAAGGTACACTTGAACCAAACTCTGGTATTTTCAATCACCTCATATGCATGAGTGTGTTACTCTGGGTACGTTAGAGAAACGAATCCACATAAACTCCTATGTATAAGCTAGAGTTTTATATAAAGGGTGAGTGCACAACAAGCAAATATCCCAACCCAGTGCTGCCCAAGCCCACAAGTCCAACATTAACCCATATGTCCAACACCAATCCACAAAGTCCTCCTCCATCTCACAAAACACACACTATGATGCCGACTGCAGGAGGAAAGCCGAATCAGTGAACGTGTAAGTATCTCAGCGCTGACAGGGGTCTCCACACAGCTGCTCCAGCACCCAGGGCTACATCGGGTTAGGTTCATGCAGCTTCTCCTTGGGGGTGTCTCGCAGGAAGTAAGCCTTGCCAGCTGAAGCAGGGAACTGGCTTAGGCAGCTGCACCCTACTCCAACCATCACAAAGCAAGAGACCCTAAAACTAGGAAGGTGAGGTTCACACGAGCCATTTATTCCTCCACCCTTCAATTAACCCCATATGTGTTTATTGGCCAGGTTGGCACAATAAACTAACTACCTCAATATTAAAGCTGGACAGTGAATAAGGAAGAGTGAAGAAGAACTGATGCCTTTGAATTATGGTGGCAAAGAATATTAAATTTACCATGGACTTCTAGAAGCATGAACAAACCTGTGTGAAGAAGTACAGCCCAAATGCTCCCTAGAAATGAGGATGACATGACTTTGTCTCACATGTTATCAGGAGGGACCAATCCCTGGAGAAGGATACCATACTTGATAAAGTAGAACATCAGCAAAAAAAAGAGGAAAACTGTCATCAAGATGGATTAACATTGGCTTCAACAGTAGACTCAAAGATAGCAGTGACTGTGAGGACGGTCCAGGACCTGGCAGGGCATCTTTCTGTTGTGCATTGGGTCATTATGAGTCAGTCTTACTTGATGACACCTAACAACATTTGAGGGGTACACCCCAAAACCTAAATTCCCCTCAAAATGTCATTTATTTATTTATTTACAAAGCAACCCTATCACCTTCAAATATGCCCCATTGCACTTCATACATGTGTCAAATCTGCAATTCCATTCTTCAAACTCATCTGTTTGGAAGGCTGACAGTACCTCCCTCATTTCTTTCTTTACCTCTTCTATATCATCAAATCTCTGTCCTTTCATTGCCCTCTTCATCCGTGGAAACACAAAGAAGTTGCACAGAGCGATGTCAGGTGAGTCACGTGCATGGGGAAAGAGAGGTATACTGGTTTCTTTCCAAAACTGGTGCACTGAGATAGCTGCATGAGCAGGTGCATTCTTGTGGTAGCAAAACCAGTCCCCCCATCAACCACAAATCCGGACTTTTTTGTCACATTCTGTTACACAAACTTTTCATAAGCTCTAAATAGAAAGCTTGATTAACAGTCTGACCTGGTGGAATTAACTCCAAATGCACTATCCCCTCTCACATCAAAAAAACAAATGAGCATTTTCTTGACATCATGTTCACAAAGAAGAAGGTCAGAAAAAAGAGGAAGAGTTTCAATGAAATGTATTGATATGGTGGCTGTGTACAACAAAGCAATACTATTGTGAGGATGGCACCAAGTATAAGATCACCATGATTCAGAATTCACTGACACAACTAACAGCCACAAAAAGTATATTAGGTCCAATTGCTTCATACATGCTGTAACTTGTCCATGATGGATGACCCTGCTGGCATGTGCAATACCATTGGCATAACTTCTCCCATCACAGCTACATGAAAGCCAGAACAGTGTGACAACTATAGATGGGTGATGGGGTGATTTGTTTCAACAAATGATTGGTCATTGTGTTCTAGGACATTTCTTGTCTGTTCCTAGACAGGCAAGAGAGAGAATTCTAGAAAATAAACTTTCCCTTGATGCTTGTGGCAGATGTAGACCCTGCTATATAGTTTTAGTGATTAGACCCCGCTATATAGTTTTTATCACAGAAAGTTTTTCCAGAACAGGTAACCTAGGATAATGACCCAAATTATAGGCTACATGAGACTGCATATTATACTTATTTAGGTCAATGTTAGAACATAGCCAATTAACCAAATTTCTGCTCCATCCAAACTGCAGAAACAACATTGTCACACACAATGAACATAGAGACAAGGACAGGGAATGAAGGGAAAAGAAATATCTCATCGGTCCAGATATGCAGGATTTCAAGTATGTTGTCTCATTTGACCCTACAATAGTCTTGTGAAATAAGGTTTTATCCTTACTTGTGGCATTTTACAAGTCAGAAAACAAACACTCAAGCAAGTTGTAGAAGTTAAAGTCAATGTCACTCAGCTAAAATGCAGAGTGGTGCCAATATAGGAAGTCAGCCTTGTCTGTGTTGTTGTTCATACACTCCCAAAGAATTACAGTGGGGCTATATCAGCTTATCCCAAAACATTTCCAGCTGATCTTTAGTGTCAGCAGCTCTCTCCCTTCATTATGACATGGAATGAGTGAGTGACATTTATGGAATAGATCATCTTTAGTAGCTCCAGCCTTCCACCAGTCATAAAGTCATGTGGAATTGCATAGCAACATGAGGTTGCAATCCTTGCCCTGTGAGATTTAGTCAGAAGCTAAGATAATCCCATCTGAGACAGTCTGTGCAGGACAGTCATGGACCTTTGTAGAGGATGTCTCAGCAGCTGAAGCAAAAGCACTTTATTCATGACCTTCTGCAGATAGCTTTTGAATGAAAAGTGTAGGAGAAGAGAGCTGGTGAACAGAAAGAGGCCTGCTCCCTCTCCCTCATCAGGTGGGTCCTATGTCCCACTCGAATAACATTGATTGATTGCTTTTTTTTGTCTCACAATTATGGGAGTGGTACAAAGAAATTGCATTAGTGTCTGAGCATTCTAGAATGTTCCGGCTTTATTTAGCCAAATGAAATAGAAGCTCCTTCTTCTTTAAATAATTCTCACTGCTCTCTCTCCCCACCCCCATCCCTTTCTTCCTTCCCATGAACCACAGTCCAAACCTGTTTACTCTTAAGTGGAGGGTCATTAGCCTACTCCACCCTTTGAGGAATAATCCTACTGCGCTTTACAGACAACTGTTAATTGCATTCTGCCTTCCCAACAGCTAATCTTATTAAACCACCCACCAGATGGGAATAGCCCATCATGGGTACTTGTTAATTCCAGAAAAGATGGCACATGGTCACTGTCATGCAGAGGCCTTTGAGGGCAGGAATAGCCCTTAGACTTGGGGTTGATGGTGAATTCTTTAGGCACAGACACACACACGTATGTCTTAACTGTTGGTGTCGTTCAAGCCTCTGCCCTCCCAGCTCTGAAGCTGCTGGCATCCAACCTCAAGTCCACGTTTTACTTCTTCCTTTTAGTTTCAGGGAGTTTCTTCAGCCTCTATATCTCCCTTGTCACCTCAGTGTTACCTGCTCTCACTTGGTTCACTTAGTCATTCACTGAACATTTTCTAAAAAAGCACTTCTTATGTGCCAACACTGGATTAAAAAATGCCAACCACCATGAAGACAAAGCAAGACTAGGCAACGTTTTGTTATACATTAGGTGAAGCTGACCCAAAGGCAACTAAAGGGAATGTGTGCCAGGCATGAAGGGTACCAAAGTGAACACAACAAACATAGGTCCTGTCTCCATGGAGCTTATACGCTAGAGAAAAGCTACATGTTCTGACAAAGCAATAAAAAGACCAGAAAGCCATTTACGGACACATTGACATGCCCCATCACCACAACCACCACCACCACCACCACCACCACCGCTGCCCAGTTTGTCTCCTTGCCTCAGGCCTGAGTTCTATATTTCCTCCATCTGTTAGTCCTTTCATTATGATGTCTCAGCTGAAATGAATGGTCTTGTCCTGATAAGGAGCCCTGGTGGCATAGTGGTTACTCATTGGGCTAATAGGATCCACAAGGTCAGCAGTTCAAAACCACCAGTCACTTCTCAGGAGAAAGGCGAGGCTTTCTATACCTGTAAACAGTTACTGTCTCAGAAAGTCACAGGGGCAATTTTACCCTGTCCTATCGGGTTGCTAAGAGGCAGTATCAACTCAATGACAGTGAGTTTAATTTTGGTTTGGTTTTGACAAGACACAAACAGCAACCTACCTAATGCAGCTTGTAGTCCATGGTTATGAATCAAAATGATTGTAGGACTTGCTTCATTGAATGGCCAGCAGCAATATTGAAGGTAGTTCACATGTCCCAAACCTTACAAAAACTGGAGTCAGGACTTCCAATTTAGGGTATCCAAAGAAACTGCCAGATTTTTCTATCTGGTCACTATTTTTTTCTTTTTTTTTTAATTTCTACTTTTCTTAAAGTGATGCAGTCCTACAAAGAGTCAAATTGTCTTCAAGATCAAGAACATCAGTTGCTTGACCATCAAGGCTTGACCATTGCAAACTTCATGGAGGAAACCACTTTCAATTTTTTGAGGATTCGTCTTCATATGTCTTAGTAACTGCCACCCTTTGATGTTTTTATGACAAACTGTATTGGGAAATAATTCACATATAATAAAATGCACTGTTTTAAAGTAGTTCATTGGTTTTTGGTATATACACAGAGTGGTGCAAACATCACCACTATCCAATTTAGCATATTCATCACCCCCCAAATGAAAATTCAAGTGTGTTCATCTGGGTACTTGAGAGAAACAAATCCGCAGAAACTCATGTTTAAGAGAGAGCTTTATATAAAGGGTAAGTGCACATCAAGAAAACATCCCAACCCAGTGTTCTCCAAGCCCACAAATCCAACAATAACCCTTTAACCCATATGTCCAACACCAATCCACAAAGTCCTCCTCCATCTCACAAAATAGACGCAATGATTCCGACTGCAGGAGGAAAGCCAAGTCAGTGAATGTGTAAGCATCTCAGTGCTGGCAGGGGTCTCCACTCGGTGCTCCAACACCCAGGGCTGCATCAGGGTAGGTCCATGTGGCTTCTCCTCAGGGATGTCTTGCAGGAAGTGAGCCTTGCCAGCTAAAGCAGGAACTTACTAAGGCAACTGCACTCTGGTCCTACCATAGCAAAGCAAGAGACCCAAGAACTAGAAAGGCAAGGCTCACCGAGCCATTTATCCCTCCGCCCACCAATTAACCCCACATGTGTTTATGGGCCAGTTTGGCACAATAAACTAACTACCTCATCAATCCACATTGAGTCATTCCCCATTGTCTTCTCTATTCATCCCCTGGAAACCACAAGTCTTGTTTTATCTCTATGAAGTTGTCCTTTCTTGGAATTGTACACAAATGAATCATATAATGTGTGGCTTTTTGTGTCTGGGTTGTACCATGCTGTACTTTATTCCTTTTTATGGCTGATTGATAGTTCCTACAACATTTGGTTTCCACATTCATCAGTAGATGTGCATTGTTTTTACTTTGGGATAATTATAAATAATGCTACTACAAATATTTGTGTACAAGATTTTTTGTGGACATAGGTTTTCAGTTCCTTTGTTTGTAGAGCTAAGAAGGGTTTGCTTTTGACAATGATTTCTGCCTTTGCTATGGAAGGTGAAGGTTATCTTTTTATCTCACTTTCCTCCATCACTCCACAGACTTCCTATTCTTTATCATCCTAATATTTATAACAATGTGATTGTATCAATTTATATGTCACTAAAATATTCATATATGATTATCGTATTTCTCTCCTTTCCCTGTTTGTTAAGACTTTAATAAATACGAATTAGCATATCCAGTAAAAAGAAGAGTCTTTCCCCCCTGAGGCTTTGCCGACTGATAAAGAAATGGGTGAATTCTTATAAGTCACATACATGTAAACAAAAGACAAGTTATATTGTATAAACAAATTATCTCTTTATATAAGCATAGCAAATGATAGATTGTATATGAATTGAATTACCTCTTCTAAAAAAAGATATGTTGAATCAGGCCAAATGCCATAAAACACTGGGGCATTAAATCCTGGATTTTCAAGGCACGCAACAGGTTCCAAAGGATGCACCAGATATATTAAGATATATATTATTTCTGCAAACCTGTGACTGACACCCTCAGTGAATATTATTCTAAATTTTCCCTGACAACCAATTCCCATTGTTTGTGTAAATAACATCCAGCCACGAAAGGATTGATTAATTATTACAAGTGAATAAATCAGATATTGCAATATGGAATTAGCCTACATTGGCCCAATATCCCACTCTCAGCAGTGCTTTAAAAAATTAGTACCAAGGGCTAATCAGTGACAATATTACTGGAACATCATTATGCCCCAGGGAGATAATGGATGACTCTACCATAAACTAACAAGGAGGTCTCTAATGGGAGCCAAAGGCAGATAAATAAGTATAGATACAAGAATGGGTTTTGGGCTCATACTAAACCCTCCAATCTAAGCACAATTAGTTATTATATCATGGCCCTGCTCAATACAAACCCACAGGAAGGGAACCCAAAAGGTATAGGAGCTATAGAAAAGTGTGGTAGAAAAAATTAGGTGGTGGTTGGCTATCAGATAAAATAGCATCTGAGGTCTTAATGGCTTCTTTCCAAAGAGCAGCCACCTCAGTGAGATGTCAAGTAAGTCTACATGGAAAAATCACACCAACAATCCTTATTTTAAAAGAATGACTTCTTCAGTGGCATTTTGAAAATAGAGCTTACATGTCTGAAAAAGGCCTTGATATTCTTTTATTGATAATTTGTCTAGGTATAAAATTACACACACAAAAGATTTTCCCCCCTGCAGAATGTCTTATAGTTTTCAGTATGATTGGTTAGAAGATCAATGTCTCTCTGATTTTCTTGTCATAATGTGACCAGTTTTCATTTTCCTAGAAACTTAGAAATTCTCACTAAGTATTCTCCGATATTCTTAAGCATTATGATGATATGTCCTTGCTATTTAATTTTTATTCATTGTGTTGACTATTGGATGGACTCTTTATATCTCACAATGTCTTTCACTTACTAGGTTTCCTTGTGATATCTCTTTGATAATTTGATTTCTTCCAATTTCCTTTTTTTCTCTCATTATATGACTGTATATTATTTAGATATTGGACTCTATGGTCTGGTCATTAAATTTCCTTATTTTTTTCCTCTCCTATTTCATGTCTTCTTATTAGGTTGTTTTCCTTATGGAAAGGTTTCTCAATTTTTTCTTGAAATGCTTTTGTTGAGTCATTTTACTTATGCCAACATATTTTTAATTTCTGAGACATTTCTGTTTTATTTTATCAATGTCCCTTTATATATAGGAGCATATTGTTTTATGTTTGCAATGGTTTTGGTTTCCTTATTTAACCTCTTTTTCCACGTTACCTTTAGCTATTTGCTCCATAAGTGTTCCATTAATTTCTTTTCCTCCCAGTTACTTTTATCTCTTTATTTTATTGACTTCTAATGTTAAAGCCTTTATTTAAATATCTAGTAGTCTTAGGCTACTCATTCATATTTAGAATTGGTTAACTTAAAGAGTTTATGGCAAGTATATATTGTGGGTGAGTTTTGAGGACTGCCAACTTGCTTATAGAGGATTTGGCTGAACTGTTTCAGTGGAACCCCTCCCCCACCCGCAATGTCACCATCCCCCCGCCCCCAATGTCGCCATCCTTAGTCTTAGACTTGTCAGATTTTTTTCAGCTATAAATCTACCTATTGCAATAATAACATCTATAAATGTCTTAAGCTACCCTGAAGAAAGAGCAAAGAACACTTGTTTAGATTGGGGGGGAAAAAACAAAAACAACCAACCCAATTATATGCTGTCTCCTGAAAAACAAAACCCAAACACATTCTTGTCAAGTAGATTCGAACCCCACAGTGACCTTTTTGGACAAACTAGAACAGTCTCATAGGGTTTTCCAGACAGTAATCACCACAGACGCAAAATGCCACATCTTTCTCTAAGGAGCAGCTGGTTAGTAGCTGAATACTTAACCTCTGTGCCATCATGACTCCTATGCCTCCAACAAGAAGCACTGTCTAGATTAATATGTAAAAATGACTTGAAATAAGTGGATGGGAAACATATAGCAGGAAAATGAAAACCATTTTAAAAAGTGTTTATATTGATATCAGACAAAATAGACTTTAAAAATTAAATATATGTTGTAGGGATAAAGAAATATTTTAGAATGATAAAAGATGAACCCATCAGAAAAAAGTATAAAGCTATATGCATAAGACTACAAGGAGACACAATTTCATTCCCACTAGGATGACACTTTAGTGGGTTAAAAGTCAGCTGTTCTAACCTACCAGTTGCTCCAAGGGAGAAAGATGAGGTTGTCTGCTCTCATAAAGATTTACAGTAAAAAGAAAAAAAGACTTAAAGTCTTGGAAGTCCAAAGGGGCAGATCCTATTCTGTCCTATGATGTTACTATGAGTCGTAATTGACTTGATGGCAGGGCATTTGGTTTGGGTAGGATGACCAAGATAAAGAAAATAGAGTAAAGTAAAATAAACCAAAAAATAGAAACCATTGGTGAAAATGTGGGGAAATTGAAACCCTTGACTGTTGAAACATTAGTGAGGATGTGGGGAACTCGAGACCTTGACATTTCTGGTGGAAATGCCAAATAGGACAACTATTGTGGCAAACAATGTGGTGATTCCTCTGAAAAGCTTAAATTAGAATTCTTACATGGTCCAGCATTTTCACTGCCAAAAGATGCCAAAGGGATGAAAGCAGGAGTGTGAGCAGACATGTGTACACTAATATTCATCACAGCATTATTCTCAAAAGTCAAAAGGTAGTAACCCAAATGCTCGTCAACGGATGAAGTGTGGCATATGCACACAATAGAATACAACTCAGCCAGAAAAACAAATGGAGCCTTGATACATGTTACAACATGGATGGGGCCTGAAGACATAATGCTGAGTGAAATAAATCAACTGCAAAATGGAAAATACTACATTACTTCACTTATATAAAAAAAATAAGAATAGGCAAAATGCAAATATAGAGACCAAAGATTTTTAGGGAGAGGAGGAGGAGGAGGACAAGGAGGAGGAGGAGGGAGTGGGACAGGGAAACTAATGCTTACAGAGCACTGAGCTTTCGTTTGCAGTAATGGAAAATAGTGCTGATTACAGGTAGGGCTACACAACTAATTAATGTAATTGCTACAAGAGTTGTACATCTGTGAAAAGTTGATTTGGCAAAAGTTGAGTGATTGTTATAATTATAACAACAGTGATTTTAAAAAGAGATGCGGCTGGGTGACTTATGTACTACAATATACCTCCTGGAATTTTTGTTTTAAACGTTTAGGGTCATGTTTCATGGGAATATCCTAGTTAGTCGATCTAATTCCTTGTATTAGTACCTCTGTTCTATCTTTTAGTTCACTACATGAAGCATAGGGTCTTAAAATCTAGCAAGCAGTGGTCCAAGTTTAAATGATTGGTCTCCATTTGCCTGGATCAAGAGAGGAAGATGGAGAGTCAGGAATAAGAGGAAGAAATGGAATATGTGGCTACATGAGTTGCCTCCATGAGTAATTGTCTCCATCATGAGACCAGAAGAAGTGAATGCTTTGACTAAAGATTCTCTAGAAGAATTATTATCAAAAAGAAGTTGATGCAGAGCAGAACTTCAAATCTCACAAAATTTAGATTTTTTGAAGCTGAATGAAGCCCCAAACTGATTGTCCTTAGCTAATCTCTAAACCTTAAATGAAAAATATTCCCAGAAATCTTCTTAAAATCTAACAGTAATTGAGTATTTTGCTCTTTTCAGAACTATGTATATGGGATCAAATTTACAACAGTGATTAAAAAGCTTTAGATGGGAAACTTAGGTGGCAGTGAGTGTATATTAATGGGGAGGAATGATTTGGGAAAGGAGAGTAAGAATGGTTACTCACCTCAAAGAATGTAATCAATATTACTAACTATACACCAATTCAAATTGTCGAATTAGTGTAAATCATAGGTTCCCAAACTTATTTAGCCTCCCACCCCCTTTTCAGCATAATAAAGTACTCAGCCCCCACACCCCCATCAATTAAAAATGTTTCTACTACAGCCTATAATCTAGGATTAAGTGTAAGAATCTACTTCGGCAGCACCACTTGGATCATTCCAGTGCCCACTTTGGGAAACACTCATGTAAGTTCTTCAGTGTATATTTTCAAGAACCATAAAAATAAATTAAGTTATTTAAAAATATATGTATCAGAACCAAAGGGAAACATAGAAAGTTCAACAATTATAGTCTGAGACCTCAATGCCCAATTGTAATAGTGGAGTGAATATGTCAAAGATCAACAAGGATCTAGATGATATGAATAACACTACAAACAGTCTATACCAATAGACATCTATAGGACATAACAATACAAAGATATATATATTGGGGGGTACCCCCCCCAAAAAAAACAGGAAAAAGTGCAATTGATGACAAACCTCATTCTGGATGTCCAACTTCCCAAACAGATGAAAGTGTCAGCAAAATTCGTGCACTTGTACTCAAAAACCGACTGTGGACCATTGAAGAGATGGGGAAGTTAGCTGGACTATCTTGGTGCTTGGGTCAGCAAATTTTAATGCAAGATTAGGGAAGGAGAAGGGTCACTGAAAAAATTGTGCCTTAGGTTCTGACTGACCAGCAAAAAGATCATCGAATGGAAACATTCTGTGTTTGGAAAGAACAGCTCCAAAGCGCCCGGACTCTTTCCCCAGGGTCATTACTGGTGATGAGACATGGTGCTATTCTGATGACCCTGAAACCAAACATCCATCAAGCCAGTGGAAAAGACCATCATCACCTCAACCAACAAAGCTTGTCAAGTGAAATGAAAGACCAAGATGATGCTCATTTGATTTGATTTTTTTATGTGAGGGGGTTTGTGAATTTGGAGTGAATTCCACCAGGTCAGACTGTTAATCAAGTTTTCTATTTAGAGGTTCTGAAAAGATTGTGTAACAGTGTACAACAAAAAAAAGGATTGATTTGTGGCAGATGGTGGTGGGGGGCTGTGTGTGTGACTGGTTTTGCCACCACGACAATGCACCTACCTGCTCACACAGCCATCTCAGTGCACCAGTTTTTGCCAAAAAGCAGCATTCCTCTGTTGTCCCATGCACCTTAGTCATCTGACCTCGCTCCATGTAATTTATTTTTGTTTCCAAGAAGAAAGAGGGCCATGAAAGGACAGTGATTTGATGATGTAGAAGAGGTGAAGAAAAAAATGAGGAGGTGCTGTCAGGCATACAAACAGATGAGTTTGAAAAATATTTCCAAGAATGGGATTGCAGATTTGGCAAATGTATTAAATATGATGGAGAATACTTCCAAGATGATAAGGTTGTTCTGTTAAAAATTCAAATACATACGTATACATATATGCTTATACCTCTATCCATAGCTTTGCTTCCAAGACCTTTCCTCTGTTTCCTTTTACCTTTCTCCTGACCCATCATCACACTCACCCTAATTCTTCTCAACTAGATTGCTGTTACTCCAACACCCCCAGGATCTCCATGTCCTCCTCACTGTTGATTTTAATTCCCTAGTTATTCCCCTGTCTGTGGAGTTTTTTGCTCACCACTCCTTTCCCCTGCCTCCTTCTCCCCACAAGTCCCTTCGGAATTGTCATTCCCATTGCTTTTTCCACAAGCTTGCTTCCCATGTCTATCTTATATAAGTAAGAAAAACAACAATAACAGAGACCAAACAAAAAGAAAACAAAAGATTGAATAAAAATAGAAAAGAAAAAATTAATAACTAGCAAAACAAACAAAAAAGCATACATAACTCCGGGTCTGTCTACTGACCTTTATGACTATCTACCCACTCTTCCTATGGGAATTCCAGGAGCTGACCTTCTTAGCCTGAAGTCTATTTGGAGGCTTTGGGGGCTTTGCGGCTTGGCTTTGCTCCTGTTGCTGATCTGTTATGTTCTCTTCTTGGTTCGCCCCACTGTGGGATGTTCAGACTAAACACCCCACCATGTGTCCCCAGTATTGTCCTCTGTTATGGTGTGCTCCAATGAGGGGACATCATGTCTTGAGCTGTTGTCGGCCTTACAGCCCTCTCTGGGCCTTAGCTGCTCTGTGCAGGGATGTTGTCCTCTGGGCTTGGTTGGTGTGCTGATATGGGGTCTAGAAGATCCCTCTCTTTTTCCTTCTTGGTTTGCTTCTGTGTGGGTGTGGCATGCTGGCCCCTCTTCCCAACCTGTAGGTTTAGTGTTGTGTTCTGTAGCACATACTTCTAGGGAGGAGGTTAGTTTGGCTCACAGATGTGTACATATATAAATATATTAATTCATTAAAAATAAAAGTATTGGCCTATGTAGATATATTTATAAGGCAATACACTGAGGTTGTGGATGAACTTTGGACCTCAGCTCATGCCTTCCCTCAATGCCAGAACAGTTTGCTAACAACTTGGCATTCTGTGATGCTCACCCTCCTGGCACAATCGCTGAAGACAAAAAGGGTGCACAGCAAATGTGGTGAAGAAAGTGGATGGTGCCTGGCTGTCATCTGGGGTCTTAAGGCTTGAAGTTAAGCAAGCAGCCATCTAGCAAAGAAGAAACAATCCCACATGGAAGAAGCACACCAGCTTATGCACTAATGAGGTGTCAACAGGATCAGGTAACAGGCATCAGAAGACCACAAACAAACAAACAAACAAACAAAACCATATTGCTGACAATGAGGGGGTTTGGAGCAGAGATCCAAAACCCATCTTTAGACAATGGGACATGATCTCACAGAAGGGTCACAAGAAGGGATGAGTCAACCAGGGCTCAGTAAAGTACGAATGAAAAACAATATTACTCTGGTTCTTGAGGCTTCCTCACCTCTCACTCTCATGGCCAGTTCTGCCTTTCAGTTCACACTAGACCAGAACACGTATACAGGTACAGATAAGAGATAATAGCTCACGACACATGGGATCCTGGAACAGGAATGGGAGTACCGATACTAGGAAGATAGGGAGAGGTGTGGAGAGGAGAGGAGGAAAAGGGAACTGATCAAAATGATTGACACATAAACTCCCCCCCACACACACACCCCCAGGGGGATGAACAATAGAAATCATGGGGGAAGGGAGATAGTGGTCAATGTAAGATATGAAAATAATAATAATTTACAATTTATCAAGGGGTCATGAGAATGGGGGGGAGTGGAGTTGCTACTAAGAGTTCAATAGAAAGTCAGTGTTTAGATAATGATGGCAACATATGTACAAATATGCTTGATACAATTGATGTATGGATTGTTTTAAGAGCTGTAAGAGCCCCCAGTAAAATGATCTTTTAATAAAAAAATTTTTTTAAATACATAGCTTTGGGGGAAAAATTCTGGCATTTTTGCGTATCCTCTTGTATGTGTGTATGTGCACGTTCTTCTAAAATTTACCTGAAAAGAGTCTCTAGGTATGACTGTTTATGACTCCTAGCTCATATAAATAAAAAACTTCAAGAAATTTCAAAGGATTTAAACCTTAAAGAGTTAATTTTTTTACCACAATACAATTAAATTGAAAATTAAGAATAAAAGGGATATTGGGAAATACACAAGTAAGTGGAAATTAAGTCACCTACCACTTAATAACTAATGGGTCAAAGAAGAAATTATAGGGACATTATGAAATACTTTGAGATGAAATGATAACACATTATACTAAAACTTACAGGCTATTGTTACATCTGAGTTTAGGGATTTAGGGGGAAATGTACCTGAAATGTACATATTTGAAAAAAAGAATGGTTTCAAATCAATAACTTCACATACCACCTTTAGAAAGTAATAAAATAAGATCAAACTAAACCCAAAGCAAGAAGGGACATCTTTAATCATAAAGATTAGACTAGAAATAAATGAAGTAGAAAACCGGTGAAACCTAAAGTTGGTTCTTTCAAAAGTTCAGTGAATTCAAACTCTTTCAATGGACTCAGAGAGAGAGAGGTATTTCAGAAACATAAAGGGTAGCCAAGGAACACTAGGAACAACTGCACACCGACTAATAAGATAAATCAGATGCAATGAACAAATGCCTACAATGGCATAAATATCAAACCCGAGTCAAGAAGAGATGGGAATCCGACTAGGCCTGTAACAAGCAGAGACCGACTGAGTAGTTTAAACCTTACCCACAAAGGAAACCCCGGTCCACGTGACTTCACTGGTCAACAGAAAATGAATGCCAATTCCTTACAAACTTTTCCCGAAAATCAAAGGGACTATTTCTCAGCTCATTTTATGAGGCCAAGCTTACCCTGATTCCAAAATCAAAAGCATCCTAAGAAGTGCTATTGAAAGTTATGCCCGGTCCCCAACCCGCATCCTGTTCTGAGGTCTGAAAAGTCAAATGACGCAAGTATAATTTACTTCTCTCAAGTGTTTTATATTCTATATCATTGACTGAATCGATGATACCATCAATAGAATTACCTTGTGCTCCATGTGGATGATTGATTATGTTTTCTATTATAAAATTATAGTTATGTCTCCAAAGTGATCCAGAGCCATATATAAGACATAGATACATGACTAGATTTGGGGCTTGCACTTACTAGTAGCCTTAACCTAAGAACAGTTTGTTCTTATGACATGGTCCTACTAGATACTCACCCTCATGAAAAGACTATTGAAAATATGGGTGCTGTAGCAAAGTGCAATGAAGCAACCAGGTGGTGCTAAGTGATCGCAAAGAATAGTGTCTGGGTTCTTAAAGGCTTGTCTTCAACAAGCAGCCATCTAAATGAGGCATCAACTAAGTCCACATGGAAGAAGTACACCAGCTGGTGTGATCCAAGGATTGTAAATAATAAAATCCAAAGGATGGAACGGTATCAGAGCTTAAATTGTGACCACTCAGTCTGCAGAATAATACGGATGACCCTGGAAGCCCAAAATCCATTTGCAAGGTCTCTACATGGATTAAGCATCTAATGCAGTGGTCCTCACCCTGTGGGTCGCTACCCCTTTGGGGGGTCACCCGATTCATAACTCAAAAATTACAGTTATAAACTAGGAATGAAAATAAGTTTATGGTTGGGGGGTCCCACAACATGAGGAACTGTAATTAAAGGGTTGCGGCATTAGGAAGGTTGAGAACCACTGATCTAGTGAATCACCTTTGAAGATATCCTGGGAATGTGACTAGCTTTGCTATCAGACAGAGAGCATTGTAAAGTTGATTTTAGATGATGTAGTTGATACCTTATCATAATACCTTATCATTTGATCTCCGTTTTGACATATTTTAAAGTTGTTTCCATTTTTAATATTTTCTACTTCCTTTCTGATCGAGGTTTTTTCTGTTCTCTTTTTTATCATTGCTGGGTTGTTTTTGCTTGTTTCTTGTTTTTGTTTTGTACGATTTTCTATATATGAAAATAGTATAGGTAAGGCTACAAAGACAGTACCTGAATTAATAATTACCTAGGAATATGGCAGGGCCGTTGTGAGGACATGAGCTAACAGCAATAAGTGTGTGAGGGAAGAAAATGTTCTGAAATTGTGGTGAGGATTGCTCAACTCATCTTATTATGATTGAACTATTAAATCATAGGTTATGTGAATTATATGTCAATAAAATTATTTAAACGTGCATCAAAGAAAACCACAGACTAATATCCCTTATGAATAGACATACAAAAATCCTGAACAAGTACAAGCAAACCAAATCCAGGAACATATTAGGAGATTACACAAGTGCATCATGGTCAAGTAGAATTTATCTAAGGAATGCAAAATGACATCAGAAAATTGATTACTGTAATATCCATAGTAAAAATATTGATGATAAAGTCATATGATCATCTTAATTGATGAAAAATACACATTAGCAGAATCAAATACAATTTCATTATTTAAAACATTAGCAAACTAGAAACAGAAGGGAACTTCGTCAACTTGATAATGAGCATTTGAAAAGCACACACCTTGTGCCGTACTAGTTAAGTACGGTATAAAAGATTAGGTGCCTTGTCTTCTCGAGTTGTCCTTGAAATGTTCTGTTCGGCTCTTTTAGGTCAGCCTTTCTTTTTTTTGCCTCAGATATTCTACAATTAAAAGCAAGTTTCAGAGCTTCCTCTGACATACACTTTGATATTACCTTTCTCTCCTGTGTTTAAAGAATAATCATATTATTGGGGGCTCTTACAGCTCCCGGTAACATTCATTACATCAATTGTACAACGCATATTTGTACAGATGTGGCCGTACTCATTTTCTAAACATTTACTTTCTATTTGAACCCTTTGTATCAACTCCTTTTGTCCCCTCCTTCCACCCCTCCCCTCCCACCTTCGTGACCCCTTGATAAATTATAAATTATTATCATTTTCATATCATATATGAACTGCTGTCTCCCTTCACTCATATTTCTGTTGTTTGTCCCCCCTTGAGGGGAGTTATGCATCAATCATTGCTATTGGTTCCCCCTTCCTCCCCAACTCCCCCCACCTTTCCCCTATCCTCCTGGTATCACTACTCTCATTTATGTTCCTGAGGGGTTTATCTGTCCTGGATTCCATGTATCATGAGCTCTTATCTGTACCAATATATATGCTCTGGTCTAGCTAGAACTGAAAGGTAGGACTGGGATCATGATAGTGGGGGTGAAGAAGCCTCAAAGAACCAAAGGAATATTGTGTGTTTCATCAGTGCTATACTGAGCCCTGGTTGACTCATCCCTTCTCTGTAACCCTTCTGTGAGGGCATGTCCTATTGTCTACAGATGGGTTTTGGGTCTCTGCTCTGACCACCCCACCGTCATTCTCAACAATATGTTTGCTTGTTTATTTATTTGTTTTGGGTCTTCTGATGCCTGTTACCTGATCCCATCAACAGCTCATGATCACACAGACTGGTGTGCTTCTTTCATGTGGGCTTGTTGCTTCTCTGTTAGAAGGCTGCTTGTTTAACTTGAAGCCTTTAAAACCCCAGATGCTATATCTTTTCATAGCCAGGCACTATCAGCTATCTTTACCACTTTTGCTTATGCACCCATTTTGTCTTTAGCAATCCTGTCCGGAGGGTGAGCATCACAGAATGCCAGGTTGTTAGAACAAAGTGTTCTTTTGTTGAGGGAGTATTTGAGCAGAGACCCAAGCCTTTACCTCAATGTATTGACATATAAATATACGTACATAGGCCAATGCCTCTATTTTTATGAATTAATATATTTACATAAGTGCACACCTATATTTAAACCTGTATCCATAGCTTTGCTTCCTAGCTCTTTCCTCTGTTTCCTTTTACCTTCCTCCTGCTCCACCATCACACTCTCCCTGCTTCTGCCTCTTTGTAATTCATCTCAGCTAGATTGCTATTGCTCCAGCTTCACCAGAATTTGTATGTCCTCCTAGTTGTTGACTTGAATTCCCTAGTTGTTCCCCGTCTAGGACATTGTTTGCTCACTGCTCCTCTCCCCCATCTTCTCCTGCCCCCAAGTCTCTAGAACCACTAGAATGTCTACATCCTCTTCATTATTGCTTCTCCCTAGTTCTTCCCCACACTGCTCCTTTCCCCCACCTCCTCCACCTCCCAGGTCCCTCTGAAACCGTTGGTCCCATTGCTTTCTCCTTGGGATTGCTTCTCTTGCCTATCTTACATAGCAAAACAACAAAAACGGAAAAAGCAAAAGATTGAATAAAAGAGAAAAACATGCCTATGTTTATACCTCTAATAACGATAGGGACATAGGTCTATGTACATATATTTATAGATTAAGCATTAAGGTAGCACATGGGCATTGGGCCTCTACTCAAGTCCCCCACAATGCAAGAACACTTCATTCTAATAAGCTGGAATTCTGTGATGCTCACCTCCTGCCATGATTGCTGAAGACAAAATGGGTGCATAAACTAATGTGGTGAAGAAAACTGATGGTGCCTGGCTATTACGAGATATTTTGTCTGGGGTCTTAAAGGCTTGAAGTTAAACAAGCAGCCATCTAGCAGGGAAGCAACAAAGCCCATGGAAGAAGCACAGCCAACCCATGTGATCACAAGGTGTTGAGGGGATCAGGTATCAGGTCAGAAGACCCAAAACAAACAACAACCATTTTGATTCAAACAAGGGGGTTGGAATGGCAAACTGAAGCCCATCTGTAGACAATTGGATTCCCCTCACAGAAGGGTCACAAGGAAGGGATGAGCAAGCCAGGGTGCACTATAGCACTGATGAAAAACATAACATTCTTCTAGTACTTTAATGCTTCCTTCCCCCCGGTATTATGACCCCAGTTCTATCTTACAAATATGGCTAGACTAGAGCATGTGCACTGGTACAGATAAGAGCTCTCAATACACATAATCCAGGACAGATACCGCCCTCCCCCCCCCCACACACACACAGGAACAGTAATCAGAGTATCAATACCATGAGGGTAGTGGGAAGGTAAGGGGAGAAGGGGGAGAAAGAAGGAACTGATCGCAAAGATCAACTTGCAACCCCTCCCCCCTCCCCAGGGGGACAAACAACAGAAACGTGGGTGAAGCGAGAGAGCAGATGGCATAAAATATGAAAATAAAAATAACTTATAAATTATCAAGGGTTCTCAAGGGTGGGAGGTGGGGAAGGGAAGGGTAAAAACAGGAGCTGATACCAAGGGCTCAAGTAGAAAGAAAATGTTTTGGAAATGATGATGGCAACATATGTACAAATGTGCTTGATACAATTGATATGCGGATTGTTATAAGAGCCCTCAATAAAATGATTTATATCTTTAAAAAATCAAAGAACTGCCCCTCCTAGCCTGAAGTTTATTTTGGGGGCTCCTCGGGAGTTCTGTAGCTTTGCTTTGCTCCCATTGCTGATCTGTTATGTTCCATTCTTGGTTCACCCCACTGTGAGGGTGGGAGAGGATGGCACTGGGGGGTAGGACACTAATCCACCCGGAGGGAAGGTATTGTTTATGTCTGTCTCCTGCGTTTTCAATGTTCTTTATGTATAACGTTCTTGATCTCAGCCCACAGCTCATCAGGTCTTCTATCATTAATATTCAATGCCTTTTTTGATAATAAATGTGACACCTATCTTCTTGAATCTGTCATCCCTAGCATAGTAAATTATATAACTTCCTGATTCAAAATGACCAATATCAGTCCATTTCATCTCAATAACACCTAGGAAAAAGACTCAATGCATTTGATTTGGTGCTGGTGAAAAAATATTGAAAATACCATGGACTGCTAAAGTGTCAAACTTATCCGTAGTGGGAAAAATCTGACCAGAGTGCTTCGTAGAGGCAAGGATGGCAAGGCTTCATCTTAGATACTTTGCACATGTTGTCAGGAGAGACCAGTCCCTGGAGAAGGACATCATGCTTGTTACAGTGGAGGGGCAGCCAAAACTGAGGAAGGCTTCAATGAGATGGATTGACACAGTGGCTGCAATGAGGGGTTTGGGCCTAGGGGCAATTGTGAAGATGGCGCATTGTGATTAACGTTCTAGTTCATGCTTGCATGGGTTTATTCCAAGCAAAACACATTTAAAAATATCTCTGCCATCAGTCAGTGGCTACAGAGATGTCCTTTCAGTAATACATTTTTCTAAGTCACATTTTAAATATTAAAAAAAAACAAATGATACGTTTTGTGTCATGGAACAAAACAATTTGGAAGTCAGAGCTAATATGTAATTTTAACAAGAATCAAGTGGACATCTTCCCAAATCATTGAAACTTTACAAGTTTACAGGAATGCTGCCCAAGATTAAAACAACAGCTTTTATGATGGATCAAGTGTTCTAGAGAAGGTCGGGAAGACCTCGAAGATGAGCCAAGCGAGGAAAGACTGTCAGCCTCAATGAATGCAGAAATGGTGACGCAGGTGCAGAAGCCCATAGCCTCGCCGTCGATGCCATAGCTACTGACGTTGGACTCTCACATTGTTTGGCATTTGTGATTTTAAGCGAACATCGTGGCCTCGGCAAGCTTCCGGCTTAATGGGTCCCAAAAGCATTGTGCAAAGATCAGCTTGCTCATAGCAAACGCAAACGTAATGAAGGTTTTATGGAATGAATCATAACCAAGGGTGAATCTTATGTTACCAGGATTATCCAGAGGGTGAGGTCCAATCAAACCTGTGACTTCCAAGAGGTTCTGGTCGGCCAGTTGAATGAAAGGCAGAGAAGTCAGCTTGGAAGGCTACGGTAATTGTTCTCTGTGGTTCCAAACGGAGAATCTTGATAGATTTTTTCTGAAACACACCGGGCCATCGTGGTGACTTAGTAAGAAGATTTTAAAAAATTGAAAATTGCATTGGTGAGTGAAAAGTCAGAAAACTTGTGCAGAAGAATTTTGTTTTTCATCATAACAATGCAACTGCCCATTCTTCTATGGCGAAGCTTCTTAAACATGGGTCACAACCTGAACTTGAGAGTTATGAAATATTTAGCAACGTAAGGTTTTTGAAAACACAATGACCAAAAATCAATGCAAAATCAAATATGCAATGAATCCATGGTGTTTCTGGCAGCGCTCATCTGTGTTGCAAATGTTTCAGGCAAAAGGGGTCATGATGCGAGCAAGCATTTTGTTGAAAAGCTTTGCCCCATTTCCCCAACAGCCCTGGTATTGCCCCTTCAGTCTCCTTTTTGTGCCTCAAACTCAATGACCACTGAAAAGGAACATAACTGGAGTCCCAACTGTGTCAAGGATTGGAGTCAAGGATGCCCAAATTTTCCCTTTGATGTGCTACAAATCTGAGAGGACAGAATTCTTCAGTAAAGGCTCGGAGAGATGGAAACACCACTTTCAGAAGCAGATAGATCTGGGTGAAGCATAGTTTAGAAACAATAGCTTCTTGTTTTGATATTTTCATTTAATGAAGGTTTCTATTTCTGGTTTTTTTTTTTGTTTTTTTTTTTCAGACTTATCTTTTGACTTATCTCTGTAGAAAATCCTTTCTGAAGGAAGTCAACTCTCAGTTCCAAGAATATACAGACACTATTTATGTACTTTTCTTTAGATCATTATAACTTAAACCAAATACCTGCATGTCAGCTTCTGATATCCCAGCCACTAGATAAAAGCCCAACCCATGCTTCCTGCCATTGAGTACATGCTGATTCATAGTGACCCTAGAGGACCAGGTAGAACTGCTACTGTGAATTTTGGAGACTGTAACTCTATGGTAGTAGAAAGCTCTATTTTTCTCCATCAGAGAGGTTGGTGGTTTCGAACTGCTTATCTTATAGTTGCCAATACAATGTGTAATTACTACGCCTCCCAGTCATAAGATAGAGGTCACAAAGCCCATAAAACTTCCCTTGGCCTGTCTTGAAGCAACAAAGGTCTTGTCTTTTCATGAGGATCTCACAAAGACCAGCTCTTCCTTGTAAGGAGGAAGCTAAAAACAGTCTGGGGAGCAGCAGTATTTCTGTGGCTGTTTTTGTTTTTCACACAAAAAAGACTGTGGCTAACAGCTAGGTCAGAGTTATTTACAGACGTGTCCTGTTTTATGTGTGTTCTGCAGTACTCAAAAGGAAAAAAAGGTAATGGCATTGTGGCTTCTAAGAAAAAGTCTTTTTCTTCTCCTCTTTTTGTTTGTTGCCCATCTAAATCCCAGAATCATCTCGGAAGAGGGAGGAGATCAAGTTTTTCAGAAGAATTGGCTTCCTCGCTATCAAAGTAACGTTCCACCCCCCACACAGATGCAGGCGTGTTCCAAAGAGAAGGTACTGTTTGTCTTACTGAATCACAATTTGCACGCTTGATTTGCAAAGAGAAGCCTTGTGTTGTGGCCAATATGTGTCACATAAAGTTGCCACTGAGACTCATCCTCAGAAAGGGGATAATTAGAACTGTGTATGCTGATAAAATGACTGCTTCAGAGATCATGCAAAGAAGAGAGGCGAACACTCTACCCTGTATGAAATGGGTGATTTACCATGTAGATTTTAAAACATGAATATGCATGTATTCATGCTGTATGTCAGAAAAATCCAGAAGGTGGATTTTCCCCAGATGTTTTTCTTTTCCTTCTGCAGAGTTGCTAGTGGATTCAAACTACTGATCTTTCCGTTGGCAGCCATGTGTTTAACTGCTGTGTCACCAGGGTGTGCGCGCGCTCGCGCGCTCTCTCTGCACACACACACACACACACACATGTGCACGCGTATACATACATACCTAAATTTATGTGGAAATGTGACTGTGTTCAGAACTTTCTGACATACGGCATGAATATAATATCTATTTATGCCTCTGCCTTCTGCACTGGATAACTCCATTTTTCTTCTTAGTTTCCTTAAAAACCATTTCAGTGAAAGATTTGGATATTTTCAGCATCTACAAATAAATGTCAACCCTCGAAGGCTGGCCCACTTCAGAGGACTGCTTTGTCTTTCAGAGAAGGAGAGGGTGGCATAGAAAGATGGGGAAGCAGGTTTCCTGAGGCCTACGTCCGTTCTGAAGTGACACAAGACAGACTTGGCCTCTATTGTCTCTCCTCCATCCTTGTGCTTTTTAGGGTCCATTCAGCTTTGGGAGTTAGCAGCTGCCGATCTTAGGGGACAGTGTAGTGGAGTAGAAAAAAGTTTCACCTCAAGTGGCAACCATGAAAGACATGATGTAGTACACCCCTGGGATCACGCTATTCTGTTTTATTAGGCGTAATTATCACCATGGGTCTCATTTACTTTGTCATGTGGTCAAAGAAAGGCAAAAGTAAAGTTTGCCATCGTGAAGAAGGGGTCACACTATGATTCAGGTTGGAAGGAAAATTGTGAGGGCCAATTTAGAAACAGGATGGAAACCCCTCTTTAAACCCAGAAGATTTCTTAGATTTGTCTTTTATTTCTACACACAAGCTTATCTAATAAACCTAAATGCTTATGAAATCTAGTGTAGATAAATACTTGTTTTGCTTTTATTGAAAACAAAACAAAATGTTGCATGAATGACATTTGACATGTGAGGGAAGGAAGCTACTTATGCATAAGCTAAAAGAAAGCACATTTAGTCTTTCTTTAATCGTCTACTGAGAGCCAAGCACTGTGCAAAGCACTGAGGATACAAAGGCTAGCAAGAAATAGTTCATTTGGGGCATCAGGGATCAAGGAGAAGTTAGGAAAGAACTCACATAAGGATAATGGGCTATAACGAGTGACCCAGTTTGACTTCCAGACATCGTTTGATTCCTTAAGTAAAATCACCACCCATCTGTCCCTGGAGCCTTGCATCTGTTATGATTCCAAACCGGTTTCAATGGAACTTCCAGATGAAGACTGATCAGGAAGAGAAGCCTGGCATTCGGCTCCCGAAAATTAGTCAAAATTCTATGAATCAATACAGTCCAATCGTTTTGGTGCTCGGGGATCACCCGAGTGGAGGGTTAATGCACCAGCAGTGAAAAGGCAATAGTATGTGGTGGAGACAAAAAAGAAGAGGAAAGGTACCATATTTACTCATGTGTAAGCTCAGTTTTCCAGCACATTTTAAATGCCATTTTTTGTGGTAAAATTAGGTGCCTCGGCTGATATTTATGTTGGCTTATACTTGAGTATATACAGTATGTTCTAGAACTCATAGAGAGCTCTTGAGTCTTAAAGGGATAGAGAGTATGAAAAATGAAATAGAGCCTTATATTCCATACTAAATATTTGAATAGTGCCCCAAGAATCTTATAGTTCTAGAGTGACCCAGATGCATTGCAGTGAATTAGCAACATGGTACTTCTAGCCATGGTCTTTGTGACTCTCAGAACTATCTAAATAAGGTTCTTTGGCCCACCAAAGGGATTAAACTATTTACTGCTAATGCAAATAAGAGGTATGAACTTGTGGTGGTTAAGGTTATGTGTCACTTTGATTGGGCCATGATATTCGGTGGTCTGGCAGTTATGTTGTTTTTGATTCCGCTGTTTTATTATGGTGTAATTATAATGGTGTAATTATCCTCCATTTTGCACCACTCTCTCTGTGGTTATGATTTCAGAAGTGAGTTGTCTAGTGGGATGTATCTTGAGTCACTGCTTTACTAGAGGGTGTGATTCAAGTTACCAGCTTATTCTAGACAACACCCTTCACACCCTTATTAGCTTGCACAATTAAGTGATGCTTCCTTGAGGGCACGGTCAGCATCCCATATATATATGAATACCCTGGCCCAGCTCTCTCTTTTGCTTTGGATCTGGTATCTGGCTAGTCATCATTACACCTCTGGTGTTTGGAACTTGAGCCAACAGCTTACTATCTGGTCTGACTCACCAGCTTCCAGAGTCTGTGATTCAGTAGCCTGTCTTCTGATCTGCCAATTTGGGTCTGGCATCCTCTGCAACCGTGTACATAAAGAGAAGCCTCCAAGCGGATACCTTCCACGTGGCCTTAGAACTTTCCAGTCTCTACAACCATGTGGGCCATTTCCCTGACATAACAAGAGTTCTGTGAAATGTTGCAGCAAATTTTGGAACCAAAAGAATGAAGGGAGAGTACTGAGGGGAGGAGGAGGAGGAGGAGCAGGTGTTGGTGTCAGAGATCATGGAGGGGTTTAGCACTTTGGCTATTTGGGAAGTCTTTAACCTCTGCCTCACAGCACCCAGCTCTGTGCTGATCCTTCTGAAGTACATCATTCATGCACTAGGAGACCATCCAAAAATGGCCAACTGCTAGTGGAAGATGCCATGCTCCTGGCTTCTTGTATCTGGCTGCCTCAAAATTTTCTGATAATCACTCTTCATCATTTTACTCCCCATTTCCTTATGATTTTGCTTCCACTGATGATAGTCAAGCTGATTTCTGGACCCACATGTCCAGTATTGTTTCAGTTCGTAGCTCAATTGTCTATTTGGGATGAGTTTTTCCCCCATCCCCACTGCTAGAATGAACAACATAGGAAAAAATCCCAAAAAACATTTTGGAGGGAAGAAAGTGAACAATCCTATCATTTAATGGGATTCTTAAGCATTTTATGTAGGTGTGGACATCATAACTGGCTGGCAGCTGCTCTAGCTAATAGTGGATATTTATTATTATAGAAAATAATTTTAATCTACAGAGTGCCCATAGGGACCATTATATGGTCCTGGGTATAATTAATCACAAAATAGCAAAATTGTTGGGGAAGTATATTAAGACTTTTTCCGTGCCTACCATGTACAAAGGCAGAGGATCATGGGTAAGGTTGGTGTCATCTTATTTTGCGAGGAGACACCTGGCGTTTTCACAGGTTAGGTAGCTTGCCGAAGTTCACAAGCTTAAAAATAGCAGACTGAAGACTTGAATACAAGTCTGCACTTTCTGTCCTCTCACTCTAGAGAGGGTTCAGCCAATGCAGTTGAAATCTAATCATCTATCTATTTTTTTAAATGTGATGATAATATACACAACAGTAAAGATGTGTGTTAGTCTAGGTTCTCTAGAGGAACAAAACCAGTGATGCTTATATGTATTTAGATCAAGAAAATGGCCCATACAATCGTTAGAAGTGGGTAAGTCCAGTGTGGTTGCAAGTCCATTGGTTAGATGGTAAGCTGGAGGCTTCTCCTGACTCACCGCTTCAGAGGCTGATGGAGGAGCACCACAGATTGCAGAGGTGGATGAATGCAAAGTCATGGTTGTGACTGAAGAGACAAATGAGGCCAAGGTTGGAAGGTCAGATGGTAGGATGCTGATGATTCCTGGGCTTGGCAGGCAAAATGGCAGGCCAATGGTTGGAACCCAAAATACCAGAGGTCAATGGGTCAGAGGAAGGATTCAGATCCACCAAAATGCAAGCAAGCTTTCCCACAACATTCTTCAATAGGAAGTAGGCCACACCCCTAAGGAAACTTCCTTTAAATTGCATCAGGGTTGTGACTGGAGTGAGTAAGGGGGTTGTGCTCCATCCGAATCTTTTCACAAATGCTTGTCTGCTAACAGTAGATTCCATTGTGGCATTGGCTTGGTGGGTTAGGTCACAGCACGGGAGATATATTGGCCTTAACCGCCCAGTCTGGCTATCTTTTTCCATTGCCATTAACAAAAACTCAATGCCACTTAAGCAAAATCTTGCTCTCTTTCCCACCCTTGATAGCCCCCAACAACTTTGGGGTTCTATCTGTTTGCTTGAAGCTCTGGTGGCTAATTGAAAAGTCAATGATGTGAGTCTATCAGGTGCTCCACAGGAGGAAAGCATGGGTTAGTCTGCTTTGGGAATGATATAGCCTTGGAAACCCTATAGGGAAGTTCTGCCCTGCTCTATTGGGTCCCCATGAGTCAGAGCGCTATGTGTTTATTTCATTTAAGTGATATTGTAAGTTACTACTAACCCAAAGTTTGGCAATTTGAGACCACGCAGAAGCCCCTGGAAAGACAGATCTGGTGATCTGCTAGATCATTGCTACAAGCAGTTCTGCTCTGTACCCCTATGGCCGCCTGTCATGAGTCAGAGAGGACCTGGCAGTACGAACAGCAACATTACCTCTGTTGATTTCATATAAGGGACATCATCAGTATTTGCCCTTTTGTTGCTAATTTTTTTTTCACTCAATATAATGTTTCCATGCATCAGGATTTCCTTTCTCTTTATGACTAATACTCCGTTGAACAGATATCCTACATTTTGATTCTGCACTCATTTGTTGAAGGACATTCCCATTGTTTCCATAGTTTGACTATTGTAAAAGATGCTGTAATAAACACGGGTATCTCATGTACCTATGTTGTGAAAATAAGAAAAAATATATGAGGAAAAGTAATAATTAAAATCACTCATTGCCATTGAGTCAATGCTGATTCACAGGGACCCTGTGGGTTTCTAAGACTGTAACTGTTTACTGGAGTAGAAAGCCCAGTTCTTCTCCCACAGAGCTGCTGGTGGTTTCAAACTGCTGACCATTCAGAGCTCAGCTCCTCGCAGTTATTAAAATAGCTTAACCAATTGCCCAGAGATCACAAAGGTTCAAAACTTAGAAACTTGGGACAAGGGAAGATCAAAACATTGATTAAAAATGAAAAAAGAAAAGTCTCATGTTTCTTTGGCCTTCTAGCACTAGGTAGAGACTCACTTTTATTAACAAACCCCTTCCTGTCATTGCTAGTAAAGGGTAGAGTTGAAGACTAAGGCCATTGATGAGTAAAGGATAAGAAAGTTTACAAGAAAACAGATTCAAGGCAAAATCAGTCTGAGAAAGAGAGATTTAGTGAAGTCAGAAAGCTCTTAAACTCAGAAAGAGATTGTGTTTCACAACTTCTACAAACAAATTCCAAAATATGTATACTTCTAGGAAGAAAAGAAGTTAGCAAATTTCCAGAGCCATAATAGGCAGTTCTTGGTATTATAAGAGTACAGTCTGATTTACACATCTGACTGAAATATTTTCCTTAGTAAGCACACTCTTTCCTAGTAGTGATACTTAATATTTCTGCTAAAAGGATACACATACTTTTGGAAGTGTGAGCACTTAAGTCAGAAAAAGAAAATGTATTGACTCCATACTATGTGACTGCCTGTAATGTAGGACATGGGAGAGACAAATGTAAACAACAGATGCTAGCGTTCAGGGAGTAGACAAGAAATTATGTGCATCAGAGTAAGAGCTAAAATGAAAGTAGGGCAAGATGCTCACTGAAATGCAATATGTGCTGCTAGTTGCCATCAAAGCTGCTCCCACTCATGGGGTCTTTGCCTAACCGAATGGAACCTTGCCTGGGCTCTCCATCGTGCGCATCATTGTTGATATCCTTGAGTACATTGTTGAGGCGATTTTGTCAGCTCATCGAATTGAGGGCGTCGCTCATTTTTTGATAGCCAACTACTACCCAACACGCGAGTGTCCTTTGTTTTTGCTAACTATTTACTACTTTGATGACGTGTCCAAAGTAAGTGAGCTATGATCTTGCCATCCACAGCATATTTAATTTCCTTCACCAATATCACATTTCAAATGCATTGATGCTTCTTCTGCCTTGTGTTTTACTGAGAAGCTTTTGACTGTCTCTCGAACAGGTGAAAAGACCAACTATGGCTTGGGCCAGCCATACCATACGCAACAAAATGATTGTTCTTGTTAGTTACTTCCAACCCATAGCGACCATATGCACCACAGAACAAAATACTGCCCGGTCCTGTGCCATCGTCACAATTGTTCGTATGCCTGAGCCCATTGTTGCAGCCATTGTGTCCAATCCATTTTACCCAGCACCTTCCTCTCTTTTATTGCCCCTCTACTTTACCAAGTATGATGTCCTTCTCCAGAACCTAGTCTCTCCTGACAACATGCACTTCCGATGAAGTCTTGCCATCATTGCTTCTCAGGATTACTTTCGCCATATTTTTCCCAAGACAGATATTTTGTCCTTTTAGCAGACCATGGTACTTTCAATATTCTTTTCCAGCACCCCAATTCAAACATAATTCAATTGTTCTTCAGTCTTCCTTAGGTAATGTCTAACTTTCACATACATATGAAGCAATTGAAAATACCATGGCTTGTGTCAGCTGAGTCCCAAATGATGAGTAAGAGTTAATGAGATGTGCTTTCAGGGAAGGGGGGGGGGACATATGCAAAGGGATCTTATTGAGAAAATGGAGTATATGTGAAACTGAAGGAGAAGCAGTCTGACTGTAGCATTGAGAATGGAGACAGGGTAAAGAAGATGAATGGAGAGATGACTGAGGGTTAACCTTGTATGCCTTGTTAAACAGTGAACTTTATCTTAAGAAAAATGGGAAACTATATAAGGGACTTAAACATAGAGAAGAGATGATTATATTGGGGTTTTAGAGTGATCATCCTTCTGAGTATATGCGTATATGTTTCAGAGAGATCCACTTGGCTATCTGGAGCATGAGTTGGGGTAGGAGATGGACAAGACTGGAGGCCCAGGAGCCAATAGATGTTAGTCACCACAGTGAAGAGCAGAGATGAGTTGGACTTGTCCATGGTTACACCATTAGAGCTGAGGAGACGGTACATTTAAGAGCTCTTTTGGAGGTAGATTAAATGAACAGAATCCTAAGATTGAATGTGCCAAATGAGGTAAGGAAACTGTCGAGAAAGGCTCCCAGGTTCCTGGTATGGATGATGGGGCCAACTCCTGAACTGTGGACCAAAGGCAGAAGGAGCAGATTTCTGAGAGATGGTGTGTTCCATTTTGGAAATGCTTCTGGTGGAGGATGGGGGGCATCCAAATGGAGCTGTTGCGTATGCAGTAAGAACCATGGATCTGAGTTGGAAGAGATCTGGATAGGGGGTGAATTTGGAGGTAATCAGCATGTGGATGGCAGTTAAGCTAAAATGATGGCAAGGCTAGCTACAGCAGTGCTGCCTTCTACAAGGGTGTAGAAGCTCCCGCTTTTTCCTGGCTTGCACTTAACAAATCTTATGCATGAATTAAAATAGAACCATCCATTCAGATATCACTGTAGTAGTGAATGGTATTCACAACATGTTTGTCCATTCAGAACCTCAGAATGTGACCTTATTTGGAAAGAGAGTCCTTATAGTTATAAATAAGGATCACTAGACGAAATTAGAAGTGAAAGTGCTGAGACTTTATTATCAAGAGCGGCCAGTCTCCAGAGAAGGACATCAGGCTTGGTACCATAGAGGGTCAGCAAAAAAGAGGAAGGCCCTTAATGATATGGAAAGACACAATGATTGCACTCATGGGCTTAAACATAAGGTTATGAGGATGCCCAATACAAGCAGCACTTGTTCTGTTGTATACACACACACAAGCATCTTTGTAGGGCTGAATAAAATACCCTTGTTTAATGAGTCAGTTTGGGCCCTCTGGTGCAGATTCAGACAGTAAATTCCTGTTGTTTTAAGTAAAAAACAGACAGTAAATTACCCAGTGTGTGGTAATTTGTTATCGCAACCCTAGAAAATTAACACAGGTGGTTATTACTAAGTAACTTTGGCTGAATTGTGAACAATTCACCGCACCTCCCCTCCCTTAATTTGTTGTAAATCCGTGTAGATATAATCCCATCTGGGATGGTGTTCCCTTCATTATGTTACTATTTGTAACAGTGCAGGCTGTCTTACGGCAACCGCTTTTGAGATGTAAAAATAGCAGGTTGAAAAACCAGCAGCTCATGCTCATTAAGTCCATTCTGGCTCACAGGGAACCTGTAGGGTGGAGTAGAACTGCCCTGTGGGTTTCCTAGGCTGTAAGTCTTTATAGAAGCAGAAAACCTCATGTTTCTCCCAAGAAGCAGCTCGTGAGTGTGAACTTCCATCCTTGCAGTTATCAGCCTAGTGCTTAATCCATTACCTGACGAGGGTCATGTAGGCTAGGCAAGCACACGCAGAGGGAAGATACATGCCACATGCAAATGGCCAAGGACCCTAAGAGTAGAAGCTGAGAAAATATGACAAACCTCCCCAGGGGCCTACAGAACACTGTCCCCTAGAACCGGTACCGTAGATTCAGACTTCCATCCTCATAAATGGTAAGAAAATAAATGTCTGTTTATTAAACCATCCACTCGAAGTATCTCTGTGCTAGCAACATTAACAAATTAAAACAGGCGCTGCCTTAAATTTTGTGCCAAAGTGAGTGCCTCCCTCCCCTCCCTCTTCTCCCTGTCCCAAGTCCTGGTTGTGAGTAGAAAATGGATTATGGATGTAGCAGGCTGTCTCCCTGAGGTTACTGCTCAGCCTCCACAGTGGCAACCTGAGGGAGCCTCTCACTCCCCAAACAGGTGGGTCCCTGGGGAATGCAGACAGATGCCAATTGTAGCCAAAGCAAACAGTCTCAAGGAAACGAGTCTACTTTGAGATGGGAAGGGAGGCTGAGGGAAACGTTCCAAAGTGAAACAAGAACTATTTCTGCAATCACTATTCTTTTGGATCCCCGGAGCTTCTCTTTTCTTCCATGAGGAAATTCATGAACTGACTTCAAGAGGAGCCACAGCGACCAGCAGCTCGGCAAGTTTACAATCGCTTCCCCACTTTGTTCCATTGTGAAAGGTGCAGAGAGATTTGGTTCAGAGAAGCTCAGCCACCTGAGGAGAAAAGGACTTTCCCTGAAACATCTCTTGTCCAAAGTTTCCAAGTATGTCCTGGAGCAGTTCTGGAACAACTGGAGGACCAGGGGCATCCAGGTCGAGGCAAAATCTTTGGTAGCTGGTGTGTCCGTGAGGCTCCAGGCTGGAAGCCATGAAGTGGACGGAGCAGGATAGACTTCCGCTGACCAGGGAGGCAGGGCTGTGTGGGTACTGACCTCTCTGAGCTTGTTTCCTTTGGGTGCTTCATGTAAATGCTCTCCATCCACTCGAAGAATCTCCCCCGGAGGACTGTCCTTCAGCGGTGAAGGGCAAGGCTCAGAAGTTTGGTAGAGTCAACAGACATTTGAAAAGAAAGGGATCCAGACAATAGATTGAATTTCTCCGTGCTCTACATTCAACTTAAGAAACGAAATATGACAGTTGCGATCAAAGTCTTCTTAAAACCTATTATGCATCCTTGGGAGAATGGATATAGAAATGTTTTTTCAAGACTTAGAGAAAGCAAAGATAACACGTTGAAGACTAAAGTGTACCTGACCCAATCCATTGAGTATTCAGTCGCCTTACAAGCTTCTGGAAGCTGGACAATGAACAAGGAAGACTGAAGCAGACTGGGTGCCTTGACTTGTAGTGTTGGAGAAGAATACTGGAAATACTATAGGCTGCCAGAAGAATGAGCCAGTCTGTCTTGGAAGAAGTATAGTCAGCATGCTTCTTCTTTTTTTAATTTTTTAATCGTTTTATTAGGGGCTCATACAACTCTTATCACAATCCATACATACATCAATTGTGTAAAGCACATGTGTACATT
>NW_022103898.1:34388408-34395196 GCF_000313985.2 Echinops telfairi | reverse complement strand
AAACTACAGTCCGGCCCTCCAACGGGTCTGAGGGACAGTGAACTGGCCCCCTGTTTAAAAAGTTTGAGGACCCCTGTCCTACAGCGTGCAAAATAAAGGAGTCAGAGCCATGTGTATCTTCACATAGAAAATTCTCAAATACAACCTTACGCTTGATCCTTTTCATGGATGTGTCCAGGGAAACTGGAACTGTCTCACTCTTAGACAACTCTCAACTTAGAATGGAACCTGAGGGACCCCATACTCTTCTCTCTTCCCTTTCATCCTCCTTCCTTTCCTCTGCACTTTTCTTAATCTCTTACTTCTTCCCATATCAATTCATGTTCTTCTCTGCCTATCCTGTTTTTTCCCCTCTTTGCTTTCTTTCATGTCCATCAGAAAAGCCTGGGGTGGGCTGGCACACTCTGGTATTATCGTTCTACTCTCTGGCATACTTTTTAAGGATAACGTCAGCTGAAAGACCGACACCTGTTGCCATCCAGTCAAGTCCTACACATGGGAATCCCATGTGTCGCAGAGTAGAACGTGCTCCATAGAGTCCTCAGTGCTGTGATCTTTCAGAAGCAGAGCATTGGGTCTCTCTTTTGAGCTGCCTCTGGGTGTGTTCAGATGGCCAACCTTTCAGTTCGTGGCCAGGTGCTCAGCAATGTGTACACCTTTAAGCTCCATTTGGCATAGGGAATAGTTGCCATAGGTTGTGTTGTCATAGACTATGGTTTATTAAATGCTCTTGTGACCAAGATCTTATTTGGTCCTAACAATGCCTGCGATATATATGCGGTCAATATTATGCCCATTTTACAAATGATAGCATGAGATTCAAGTTCAAAGCCACACAAGGTCTGTCCTTAACTCTAAACCCCAGACATTTTTTTGGGTTACCCTCATTGTCCAAGTTCCATCGTCTACTGTAACAAAACCATCCCACAAATTGGTGGCTTTCAAAATCAGAGGCTAAAATATTAATCGGGCTATATTAATTATATTAATCTTGGCTATATTGACCCCTTCTCTGGGCTTCTCGTCTAGTTTCTGGTGACTGCTGGCAATCCTGGCATTCTGTTGTATGTAGATGATTGTCAATTGGCACAGCTCTTTCCCTGTGTGTGAGTTCAGAAGTGATTAGGCTTAATACTAACTTTAAACCCCACAGGAGCAGCTCTACTCTGTCCCACAGAATTGCTATGAATTTGGAATTGACTGGATGGCCCTGGATTTGCTTTCAGTGTTACTTAGCCTTGCTGTATCATCACTGACGTCACAAAAGAAAACCCTATTTCCAATAAGGTCATGTCCTTAGGTACAGGCTCCAGGACTTCAACACATAATCCTGGAACACACAATTAATTAGACATACAATCACTGAGCTCCTCATGGTGACCCCCTGAGGGCAGGAGGCCACTCAAAGGCAGTGCTGACCTTGAACACACACAATTTAGATAATTTGTTCATCATGAATTTTTTGGCATTGCTTTTTGAATTCTTAAAAGTACTGAATGAAAATATTATTTATTTGATGATCATGGTTTAAATTTTTTTTAATTTTAACCTTACATGTTATGCCTGAACATAGGTAATTAAGACAAGCAGGGTGATGGCTCACTTCACCTTAGTTCCCGTCCCATCCCTGACTTTACCTAGTGCTGGATTTCACCTAATGAGGCAAGCTGATGAGAATGTGTTGCATAGCAGTGTGGCAACTGCTCTTTTCTGACCCTTCCTGTTTGAGTGCTGGGCTTACAGGGCAACAGACAGAGCACCAGGCCTGTCTCTGGGAACCTACCTGCTCAGCATGACCCAGGAAAACCAGGGAGCCGCTTGGAACCATGATGTTCTGCCCAAGACAGAGAAGACTCTCTTTCCTCTGCTCCATTCTTGCCATTCGCTAGACATGAGAGCCTCTCTCTTTGGGTTTGATGCTGCTGAACATAATAAAGTCTTTTTCTGGGTAGGAACTTTTTGGAAATAAACTTCCATGGATAACTCCTCACCCACCCTGCTACCCCCAGCTGTTCGACTTTAGAAGAATAGAGGGAACAAGTTGATCAGGGTTTTTCCTAGAAAAGTCTTTCAATGGACCCATTATGGAAAACAGATCTGGTTTTGTTTCCTGTGATTAATCACAGTATCCTCTTTTCTCAAAGCAAACGTGGCCTTGGATCTTCCGAATGAACACAGCCTGTGCGGCTAAGGAAGGGCGCACGGGCTGCTTGGAGCTCAGCAAGGTCCCTGAGATCTGGGGCAGGAGGGGCCTATAGCACCATCCTCAAGGCGTAGTAGGCTTTTCATCCTTCACAGTCGCAAGAGCTCAGGTTACCCATGGGCGAGGTCTGTTTCCTTTGTGTTTTTGTGCCAACGTGAACAGAAGAATATCAGCCTTTAACGATTTCTGTGCTGTTCCTTGAAAGCTGGTGGGTGAAGTCAGTCAGAGAATTACATAACAGCAAAGTCGTTTAAAGTGACAACATCTTCTGCAAGGCTGTGGTGTTACCTGTCCCACTGAATTCTTTGATTTTTCTGGTGGGTTTTTTCGGTGTGTGTGTGGGGGGGTGTTACTAATTCCAAAGGAAAAGACTAATTTTATGAAGAAATGAGAGAGTAGCTTCATGCTCCTTCACTACTTTCTGTTCTCTCATTGAATGAGCCCAAGTCCTAGGGTTTAGCTTTAACCTAAACAAAGAATGCTCTTTCGAAGAAGCTAGGGGAAGAAGGGTTCATTTACCTAAGGCATCTACAGTGTGCTGTGGCTGTTAGGTGCTGAGTCAGTTCCGACTCATAGGGACCAACGCTGGGAACAAGAGGAAGAAACACTGCCCAGTCCTGTGCCCTCCTCAAATCGTTGCTCTGTTTGAGCCCATTGTTACGGCCACTGTGTCAATCCATCTCATTGAGGTAGATTCTTCCTCTTCTTCACTGTTCCTCTACTTGACCAAGCATGATGTCCTTTTCCAGGGACTGGTCTTTCCTGATAACATGTCCAAAATTCCTGAAACAAAGTTTCAGAATTCTTGCTTCTAATGAGCATTCAGGCTGTACTTCTTTCAAAATACATTTGTTCATTCTTCTGACAGTATATACGCAATAGTTAGTCTTCAGCAACACCATAATTCAAAGGCAGCTCTTCTTTGGTCTTCTTTTTACATTGCCCAGTTTTCAGATGCACATGAAATGATTGACCATATTATGGCTTGGCACCTGGTTCAAATCCAGGTACCCCCTCTGTAGTTTTAAGGAACCGTGGAGGTGTAGTGGTTACCAGTGTGCTGCTAACCACAAGGTCAGCAGTTCGAAACCACCAGCAGCTCCTCAGGAGAAAGGCAGATCTGTCTAGTCCCATCAAGAGTTACAATCTCAGAATCTCAGGGACAGTTCTACCATGTCCTATAGAGTTGCTAGGAGTTGGCATCAACCCAATGGTGGTGACTTTGATTTTCTTGGTTTGGGGTTAGGCGCATCCTAATCCTCAAAGTGACATCATTGCTCTTTAACATGTCAAAATGAAGTTTTGAGGCAAATTTCCCCCCAAACAATACGTTGTTTAATTTCTTGACAGCTGCTTCTATAAGCATTGATTATGTGAATCCAAGTAAAATGAAATCCTCTACAATAGAAGGGTTTTTGTTTTCTGTGTAATCCACTCTGAAGGCTGTGGTGCACCATGAACTTCATCAGCGAGTGCCTCAAAGTCCTCTTCGCTTTCAGCAAGTAAGTGTGTACATGGCAGGCTATTAACGAGTCTTCCTCCAATCCTGATGCCATGCTCTTCAACATAGTCAAGCTTCTCTAACCATTTGCTCAGCACACAGATTAAATAAGTGTGGGGAGTTAGGATACAACCCTAACACATGTTTCCTGATTTTATTTTTTTCCCAAATCATTTTCTTAGGAGCTAATCCAGACATCATTCCATTCCATAGTTCAATCACATCAAACAGTCTTGTACAATTGCTCCTACAATCAGTTTCAAAACATTTTCTTCCTACTTGAAATCCTTGATATCAGCTCCCATTTACGCCCCTCCCCCACCCCCATAACTCCCAAAACCATTATTCTAATTATTGTCTCCATAGGTTATTCAATCCTGGGTTTCATATACCAAATATCGGTAAAACACATAACAAAGATTCAAGAAGGCTACCCACAATGACAAAATACATCAGACCTAAATCTCAGTGTGGAAAAAAGAAAACCCTCAGAAAATATTGAAAAGCAGATCAAGCCCAAAGTGTATCAGAAGGGGGGTCAAGTGACAAGGCTTTAACCATTCAATCGGGTTGATCATGTTAATCTACTATAGTCATCTCCCCAATACTCTGGTAACCAGTTTTATTCCCACCCCTCAATTATGGTTAAAGGGAAATCACTGGAAGCTTATTTCCTGTGTAGATCACATAAATGTATTTTGGGCTTCCACTGTCATTCATAGCATTTTGCAAACCAGAATCCCACAATTTAAGCTCTGATACTATTCCCTCCTTCGGCTTTGGATTATATAAACTACAATCCTTGGGTAATGGATGTCGGTGTGCTTCTTTTATGTGGACTTAGTTAACATCTCACTTATAAGGCTGCTTATTTGGAAGCAATCTTTTAAGACCCCAGATGCTGTTCTATCTGATACCGAGGCACCATCTAATTTCTTCACCACACTTTGCTATAGCACTCATATCTTCTGTGCTTCCTTTATGAGAGAGATTATTGAACAGGGCCATGTTGTAAGAACTACTTGTTCTTAGAATGGAGCTAGAATTAAGTGGGAGCCCCAAATCCTGAATCTATGGTTTTGTTTTTATTTGCCTCTGGGTCACGTTAGAGACATCCTTGTTACTTTATGGTAGAGGGTCTTATCGATCATCTCCCTGGGACATAAAGATCTGCTGTTTATAGTGTCATTGATTAGCCGTGGTACTAATTCTTAAAACACCATTGAGAGAAGGAGATTAAACTAGTGTAGGCTAACCACATAGAGCAATACCTGATTTATTCAATTCTACAGAATACATCCTTATGTGGCTGGATGCTATTTATACACACAGTGGGAGTTAGATGTCAGGTGTAATTTACAATAATATTCACTAACAATGTCAATCACAGGTCTGCCATAATAATACATACAGAATAATACAGCAAGAAGGGCACTGGAGTAGTAAGCAAATGCTAGTCCAGTTTCAGACAGTTCAATACTCTTAGTAAAGCTGTCTTCTGCTTCTTCACATACCATGTAATTTCAGCCTTAAGCGCTTAGGTTACAGGTGTGTTTGAGGAATAATCTAGTTCACCTGGTGGAATGGAACATATTGTGTGCCGTGAAAATCCAGGTTTAATAATGCAGTGCTCTATAGGACTTGGCCTAGGTCCCTAGGGAGTGTACAGAAACTGGGGCCAGTGTGATATATTTGGTGCCTATTACCAGGCATAAACACACCTTAGGGTCCTTAAAAGTATTGTTAGTCATCCCCCCAAGGCCGCACATACACACACTTGGAAGTTGGCCCTCTCCTGATTTCCTGGTTTTAAACCATGCAATAGCTCCTTGTTCTGTTTGAATGGCTTCCTCTTGGTCTATGTGCAGTCCGTTCTTGAGCACAATTCAGTGTTTGGAATTTCTATTCTTTTCAGTGTTATCCATAATTTGTTATGATCTACAAAATGGAATGCCTTTGCATAGCCAATAAAATAGAAGCAAATATTTTTCTGATATTCTCTACTTTCAACTAAGATTGACCTTACATCAGCAATGATATCCTTTGTTCTATATCCTCTTTTGAATCCAGCCTGAATTCCTAGTAGTTCCCTATCAATGTACTATTGCCACCATTTTAAAATTATCTTCAGCAAAATTTTACTTGCATATGATATTGATCGTTGAGGCAGTTGAGGTTTATTGTGCCAACCTGGCCGATAAACACATGTGGGGATTAATTGAAGGGCGGAGAGATAAATGGCTCAGTGAGCCTCACCTTTCTAGTTCTCTGGTCTCTTGCTTTGTGATGGTCGGACCAGGGTACAGCTGCCTTAGCCAGTTCCCTGACCCAGCTGGCAAGGCTCACTTCCTGCGAGACATCCCCAAGGAGAAGCTGCATGGACCTACCCTGATGTAGCCCTGGATGCTGGAGCAGCCATGTGGAGACCCCTGCCAGCGCTAAGATACTTACACGTTCATTGACTCGACTTTCCTCCTGCAGTCGGCATCATTGAGTGTGTTTTGTGAGATTGGGGAGGACTTTGTAGATTGGTCAGACATATGGGCTAATGTTGGACTTATGGGCTTGGCAGCACTGGGTTGAGATGCTTTCTTAATGGACACTTACCCTTTATATAAAACTCTCTCTTATACATATGAATTTCTGTGGATTTTTTTCTCTAGTTTACCCAGACTAACACAATCACGTTCAATAATTTCCACATTCTGTTGCATCATTTTTCTTTGAAATCAATACAAATATGGATTTCTTCCAATCTGTTGGACAGATTTTTCTTTGAAATCAATACAAATATGGATTTCTTCCAATCTGTTGGAAAAATTTCCTGCCAGAGATAACGGGGTGCTTCCAACCTTGCCTACATTTGTGGAAACATTTCTGATGGAATTCCATCAATCACTGGAGCCTGGGTTTTCAGTGCAGCGTGAATATTTTCCTTAAATACCAGTGACTTTTGCAATGGTTGAACATGGGCTGTTTTGGGTGCAATGACTGTACCTCTTCCATCTCCTTTTGGTGCTTCCTGCTTCCTTCAACATTTTGCCCATCAAATCCTTCAATGTTTCAACTCAAGCCTTAATTTTT
>NW_022103898.1:34366193-34387450 GCF_000313985.2 Echinops telfairi | reverse complement strand
CCTGGGCCCGCGCCATCCTCACAACTGAGCTTATGTTTGAGCCCTTTCTTGCCACCAGGGTGTCAATCTCTCTAGTTGAGGGTCTTACTGTTTTGGCTACCCCTCTACTTCACTTAGCATGATGTCCTTCTCCAGGGGCTGGTCTCACCTGACAAGATGTCCAAAGTACGTGAGATGAAGTCTCAACACCCTGGATTCGAAAGAGAATTAGGCTGCACTTCCAAAACAGGTTGATTGGTTCTCCTGGCAGTTCAATAATTTTTGCCAGCAATTCAAAGGCATCCATTCCATTTAACTAGTCTATTTTAAAGAGTCTGTTCCAGAATATCTTCTGGCACCAACTCTGGTCTTTTCTTTCTCTCCTACTTTAAAAAAATGATCTTTTGTTTTCTTCCTATATAATATATATACTTGTTTGAACTCAGAAGAGATAAAAAGAAGAAAGAAAAGCTTTCTGGTGCATGTGTTTGTTTTAAGAATCTGGAGCAATTTCACAAATGTTGAGCTAGATTCTCCTTTCAAAGGACACGTGATGTGAGAGGAAGAGAATGTTCCAAGCATTGGAAAATACACTGCAATGCTGTGTTACAAAGTGCTTTTGCAAAGGGTTAACAAGCTCATCTCCTAGCCAGAAGGATGCAGGGGAGTCTAACCCAGAGGTGCTTTGGGAGAAAGGCCTGGTGACCTGCATCTAAAAGTGATCAGCCTTGCCAACCTGAGGAAGCACAGTCTGACTCTGGGCCACAAAAGTTGCAATCAGCTCCATAGCTAATGATTTTATTTAGCACCTTTGAAAACATGCCGTGTGTGGATCCCACCCAATCTGCATGCATCCTTGATTCGGCCTCTATTTTCTTCCCATCTTAGCGGTGATGAATCTGGGGGCTGAAGGATTTCTCAGCCTGACTGATGTCACACAGCCCACCTGAGATCAGACTCAGAGCTGCTCGGTTTCCCCTCTTGCTCACCCCAGCTTCCGGTCTCCTTTCCTCCACAGCAGTGGGTCTCACCCAAGGGACACATCTGACAATGCTTGGCGATACTCTGGGTCGGCACAACTGAGGGTAGGCGTCCACTGGGTTCTTATGGGCGGGGACCAGGCATGCTGCTGAACATTATACAATGCATAGGGCAACCTCACCAAAGCAGCACCCAGCCCAACGCCGACCGGACTGAGGTGGAGAAGCCCTGGTCCACCCTGGACTGGGCATCACAGGGAAATTCCAGCCTCCGGGAGTTGCCAAGACGGCTCCTCTGCCTAGCGACAGGATTGGCCTCTCTCCCGTGGCTACTGCCACAAGAGTTGAAGCCGCCGTCTAGAATGCCCTTTGGCAGAGGCCCAGTGTCCCCTGTGGCGTTTACTGTGGGCTATGCAGTGCACCAGCCGGAGCTGATGCGTTTTATAATTTATAGTCACAGGGCGCCTGTCTTCATTTAGCACAGGCCTGCTGGCAGCTGCCCTGCCCTGCCAGGGAGGAAGCGCGTTCCACAGAGGCCGCCCGCCCGCAGCCCTGCCAGCTGACCGCTCCTGGTATTTGGGGACGCCTGTTATTCAGAGGCACCTGGGGCCGAGACGGAGCTGAGCACGCGGTCTCCCCTTCCGACCCATCCGTCAGCAGCAGGCCCTGCCAGAAGATGGCCTATTGAACATTTCCAGGAATAGCACTGCCAAGCCTGTCAACTGCTTTCTTGGAAGTACACTCAATAAGGATGGCAGGCCTCCAGAGGGGAGAGCAGAAAACCTGGCCTGGACCGCAGGCGTTGGGAACGGCCTTGCCTGGCTGCTGGCTCTGTCCATGCCTTGCCGAATCGGAGCAGTTTTTCTTGGGCTTCTGAGCCCAGGCCGCCTCTAAAGCCCTTCTAGAGTGTTCCCGATGTGGGAGGGAGATGGCCATGCCTTGCAGAAGACCCAGAGCTGACCTCCTGCCACCCTGTCCCCTCGCTGTAGTCACCAGCAGTCAGGAAGACAGCAGTTCAGGCTTTGAGCAGAGTCCTGTCCATTGTGATCTGCAGCCATGTGAGCCAGATGCAATCACTCCTTCTCCTATAACCTTTACTCCCAAACTGTCCCAAAGGAATAGGAGAGGGGAGGAGAGCATTTCCTACCCCCTGCCCCCACTCACCCCTGTTCCCCAGACACTCCTGAGGATAGAGCAAATGGGCAGCAAAGATGTAACCCTGAGAGCGAGCTTGCCGCTCATCCTCCGTCTTGCCAACCTGAAGAATGAACCGTTTCCTTCACAAAGGCCTGACATAGCTGTTGGAAGATGTCCACCTTGGAAGCCTCCGGGCCTTGAGAGGGGGCCTTCTCTGACCCCATGGGGCGGCAGTAGGGTGACTTCCAAGAAAAGCTTCCAAGAAAAGGCTTCCAAGAAAAGGCTCCTTGAGGTCTTAGGCAGCGTGTCAAAGCAAGGGATTGAAAACACGTCGCTGTCTGGGATATGTGGGGAGAGGGGACTTGTGGCAACGTTGATCACAGAGTATGTCTGGGCCATTTTTATATTACCCAGAACCATTGACTCCCATTGAGCTACTGCTAGGTGGGGGTGGGGCTGCCAGTTAAAACACAGAAAGCCGTTTAATTCAAAATTTAGGTAAACACCTTTTTTTTTTTTTTTAAGTATAAGCGTGTTCCAAATTTTATTCACGGTTTATCTGCAATTCAGATTTAACTGGACATCTTGAGATTTTATTTAAGTCAGGCAACTCTGTTTGGGAGACAATCGGGCTTGTTAAATTAGTAACAGGAAAAGTGGATCTTTCTTCAATATACCAGAAAGCCCATCCTTGACTAGCTTCTTGTGACAAGCTAAGGGAGGAGGAGGAAAGTAGCAATGACGAGGGAAAGAAATATCAAGAAGGAAGGGAAATAGATATAATGAAGGAATAAAAACCGGTCTAAATGAGGCATAGGGAGCACTGAGGGCGGAGATGAGTATAGAAAAACTGCTAAAGGATTTAAAGAGTTGGGTGACTCATGACTTTCACAGAGGACCAGGTCCCTGGGACATGCTGTCTCAGTTGCTCACCACAGTTCCCAGAGCTTCCACCGCTCTGCTCATCTGGTAGCGCACCCAGTGACCACTAGGAAGAAAGGATTTTCTGGCCTATCTTACCCCATGGCCGGGCGGAAATAAAACCCATTCCTGAATAGACCCCTGGGCCTGAGGGTTCTTCCAAAATGCACACATTTATACTGTCCTTTATGGATTGTGGATCTTCAAAGAATTAGAACACAAACAAATCATGAAGTTATTGCCATGATTCCATGAAAGTTTTGTTGTTGTTCATGACGATGATTTAGGAAGCCTTCTAAGAGCTCTTTTGGTCCTAGGTCAATGTGGTAAAGAGCAAGGATAGGTATGCTGACAATTGAAATTTTCTAAATTACTATTGCTCTTTTTTTATTTTTCTACCCTCTTGCCAGTGACTTCCCGCCCTCTCCTTCACATGCTAACCACCAAAGAATGTTTCTTTTAATGTGAAACCTTTTCTTGAGTTTTAGACTAGTAGTTTTATACAATATATGTCCTCTTTTGAAGTGCTTTGCGGATCCATTGCTATTCATTAATGTGGCAAATAGTCCATTTATATGTAGGACCGTAGTTTATGTCTATCCATTCTTCCATTGATGGCTGCTGAGGTTGTTACCCTCCCTTTGCTATTGTGAATAGTGCTGGCCACGTGGGTGAGCATACACCTAATCATGCTAAGGCTCTTCTTTCTGTAGGAGACATACCAAGTAGAGGGATTGCTGGGTCATATGGCATCAGGATTGAAGGAAGGCTTGTTAACAACCTACGATATGCAAATGACACAGACTTGATAGCTGAAAGTGAGGAGGACTTGAAACTCTTGTTGCTAAAGATCAAGGATTTCAGCCTTCAGTATGAATTATGATTCACTATAATGAAGACCAACATTCTCATCGCTGCACCAATAGGGAGCATCATGATGAATGGAGAAAAGGTTGGAGTTGGCAAGGATTTTGCTTTGCTTGGATCCACAATCAATGCTCATTGAATCAGTAGCCAAGAAGTGAAAAGACATATTGAATTAGGTAAATCTGCTACACAAGACCTCTTTATTCAAAAGCAAGGATGTTACTGGAAGGACTAAGGTGCACCTGACCCAAGACGTGGTGTTTTCAATTGCCTCATATGCATGTGAAAGTTAGATATTGAATAGAGAAGATAGAGGAAGAATAAATGCATTTGAATTGTGATACTGATGAAGAATATTGAAAGTACGATGAACTGCTAAAAGGACAAACTGGGAGAAGGGTGGAAAATGGCAACTAGTTAAGACTCACCTGTCCGGAGTTCCTGCTTCCAGATCAGAATATTGGGATGTAAGGTGAAGGAGTCCTGGGAGATGGAGTCCTGAAATTAGAATTAGGGTACTAGGGTCTCTCCTGAACACCCCCCCCCCTTTTCTGTGATTTCCACTCACAAAGCAAACCAAGAACACTAAATCGCTGTAGGTTCAGCGAGCTGGGTTCGTGGGCTTCAGCTGAAAAGCACCTCCCGCCCTTTCGCAGGGAGTAGTGATTTCTGCAGGCTGACGCTCTAAAGGGGACATAATACCAGACACAAGGAGAACCCCACGCCAGAGCTCTCCATGATGTTAGCTGTCTTGAGCTCATAGCCTGAGGAGTGGGGTGGCGGGTAGCCATAATTTGGAGTAGAAAGAAAAAGCAGAATTTTACCTGAGGCAGATCATGATGTGGGAGAAATTAGGCAGATAGTTAGAGTCCAGGGGGCGAATTCAGTTCCAATTGAAACAACCCCCCTGATAAGCTGGATCTCCCCCTTTGGGGGTCAGTGTGACAGCTCCCAAATCAGAGCACCTCACAAGCATAATATATATTATTGGTAAAAACTCAAACCCTAGCCTTATTGCTCAGACCCAAGGAGCACATAGAAGGGGTCCTTTAACATAAATCAGCATAAGAAGAAGCTCACACTAAGGAATGCCAGAACTTAGCTACAGGGCCTGGAGGTTTTTTGTATAACAAAGACCCACTGAAGCAAGTCTAAGCTTCTAACAGAGCACAGAGCTAGAGCCCAGAGCCAGGAAGACAATTTAATTTGATTCTATTCTAGCTGGCCATGGGGAAAAAGTAAAAAATAAAATCCTCTGATCTTGTAGGACACCAGCAGTCTAGATAGGACAATAAACCCATCTTCCCTCTCAGTGATTCTACACACAGCTAGGGAGGCCCTGCCTGTCCTGGGGCCCTACAGGGGGCTGTGTGAACACCCCCCTGCCCCGCCCCTGCTGTAGTGCTACATACAGCACAAGGCAGGTATACCACCAGTGAACTCCAGCATTCAATACCGTGGTGGGAACTGATGCCTGGCCACTAATACAATCTTGCCTTTGAGAGTAATCCCACCCTGCATCTGTGAAACCCTACATCAAGCGGCACACCAACCCGCTACCTTGAGGAAGAGTTGGGACTCCTTCAGCCCCATGGACAGGTGATCAAGTCTCAGTTATCTCCTTACTTACTGTTCTATTCTTTCTTTATTCGCTCGCCTTTCTCTTTCCCACCACAGTCAGTCTCAACAGTCTCAGGCTTGGGTTTTTTCCTCTGTTTCTTTCTTCTTTTTCCTCTTCTCTCCCTCTCTTTCCTATAATACACCACTACTGGCTTCCAGGCCACTACCCTCCACTTATGGCAAATCAACCCAAATAGCAGGGGGAATTCCAGCCTTCCCTCTATGGGAGAGCTGCACACCACATGAGCGCTCTGCGCTGCTAAGGAAACCTCTGTTAGACCGCTAAGGTGATCTTGCCAACTAGGGCAATTCCACCCATCACCACTGGGTCTCTGCATTAAAAGGGCACACCAACCTGCTATCTGGCCCCACATTCAGGCAGTTAGGGATCGGTTATCTCTTTATTCTTTATTTCTTCCTTCTCTCTTTCTTCCCTCTTTACCATCACAGCCAATCTTAGTGGGCACAGTTGAGTTTCCCCCCCTTCTTTCTCTCTCTTCTCTTTTTCTTTCTTTCCTCTCTCTCTCTGCTTGAATGATTCTCTCCTCTCCCTCTCTTTCCTTCCACATGCCACTGCTGGTTTACAGACCCTACCCTCTTCCTAGGGCAACTCTGCCCACACAGTGGGGAGAGCTACAGCCTTCCCCCTAAGACAGTGCTGCACACAGCATGGCACGGCACAGGGTTCAGCTATCTCTTTATCTATTTTTTAAAATTGCTCTCCTTTGCTTTCTGTTTTTCTTTTACTTTCTTTTTCATTTTTGTTCTTCTTTCACTTTTTCTTCTTTCTCCTCTTCTTCTATCACTTCTCTTTCCTGCCACAGTCTCAACATATTCAGTTCTCCTTTTTGTTGTTTTCTTTTTTAATTGTTTTCACTTTTGTTTAATGCATTTTGTGTGTGTCTGTGTGTGTGTGTGTGTGTGTGTGTGTGTGTGTGAGAGAGAGAGAGAGAGAGAGAGAGTTAGTTTGCTTGGCATTGTTACTCCAGTCTTTGTTTTCTTCTTTCTCTCTTTTTCTTCCCCTCACCCTCTTTCCTTTCACAAGCCACTAGCAGCCTCTCCCACTACCTTTCACCTAGGACAACTCTGAAGGCCCAACTGGGGAACTCCTGCCTACATTTGTTGGCTTTACATGCAGCTGGGGAAATCACACCTGTCCTCTTCCATACACCAAGCAGCAGGGTGTTCTCTGCTTCAAACAGTGGGGGGAACTCCAGCCTAAATACCAAGGCCCTACAAGTGACTGAGGGAAACTTATTCCCACCACTGGTGGGGCTCCACGCTGCTGTGGGAACATCCACTCAACTTCCAAGTGATCTTTCTGACTATGGTAATTCCCCCTGCCAGCTACGGTTCTCTGCACCAATGAAGGTATGCCCTCATAGGCAATCTCATTGCAGAGGGAAACACCACATGCCACCTGAGGTGCTCCAAACACCGTGAGGTTTACTTAGAGATCAGCCAATGAAGCGATGCCCTGGTGGCCACAGCAACCCTACTAGCGTCACATGGAGCACTATCCAACTCACATTCCAAATAATGGAATACTGGTTGGCTAGGGTAAAAGTGAAACCACAGGAAGATATAGCAGTAGCCCGACCCCTCAGTACAGCTACCAGCAGATAGTTTGTAGAAGCACTCATATGAGTCCCCCAAGAGAGAGCCCAGTGCTCTTCGACTCTGGAAGATGGCTCCAGGCTCCTCCAAGACAGCACGTAAACAGCAGCCAGTCCCAAAAGCCTCAACAAAAAATCAGGAGAAACAGAAGACAATACCGGAAGAAGTCATGAACCTAACGATGTGCATAGAAGAAGCAGAAATTGACCTGCCACAGAAAGAAATTTCCAGAATGCTGCTTGGAGTCATACAGGATATGAGGGAAGCAATACAGAAAAAGGATGAAGTGATAGAGCAGATCAAGGCAACACACCAAAGGGAAAAACAAGAATTAAGGGATGAAATAACAAAATCCAGTGGCAAATTGACAGACTTTGCCAACAGACTTGAGGAGGCAGAGAATTGCATCAGTGACCTAGAGGATAACCAAGCAGACGTCAGAAAACTGGAAAAGCAGTCAAATACAACAATCAGAGAAGCTGAAGAAAACTTGAGAGCTATGTCTGATGCTATGAATAGGAACAATATTAGAATAATTGGACTACCAGAACAAGACACAACAAAGAAGTCAACAGCAAAAATGGTGAAGGAATTCTTAGAAGAAAACTTCCCCAGCTTAATAAATGAAAAATCAGGCAACCATTCAGACGCTGACAGAACACCAGCCAGACTTAATCCCAAGAAGAAGTCACCAAGAAACATAATAGTCAAATTATCCAATTATGAGAAAAAGGAGATCATAAAAGCAGCTAGGAAAAGCAAATAGTCACAGAAAAAGGTACCTCAATAAGTGGACATGATGAAGAACCGGAGGGAATGGAGTAACATATTCCAAAAACTGAAGAAAAACAACACAAACCCAAGAATACTTTACCAGGCCAAATTATCTATTAAGATAGATGGAGAAGTAAGAGTCTTCCCAGACAAGGAAAAATGTAAAGAATACATAAAAAGAAACCCAGCCCTACAAAAGATCCTTGCCAATCCAGCTTGGGCAGAAGATTAGCACTCAACAAGGTCAAATAAGAGACCATCACATAGAACAATTCTCCCCATAGGGCGACAAAGAGAAAACAGCCCCCAAGATAGCATTGGCTCAATAGTGGAAAGAAGGCAAAAATAAATCACACACACCAACATAAGCAGATAAGATAGGTAGGTAGGAAAATACCCAACACAAAAGGTAGAAGATGACTTCATAGAGTCCACTGATAGATGTAATAACACTGAATATCAATGGCCTGAACTCAGGAATTAAAAGGCCAAGGCTAATAGACTGGCTCAGAAAATATAACCCATAGATCTGCTGCCTCCAGGAGACTCGTCTCAAGTTTGCAGACAAACACAGGTTGAGAATTAAAGGCTGGAGAAAAATATACCAAGCAAATGGCAACGCAAAATAAGCAGGGGTAGCGATCTTAGTATCTGACAATATTGACCTCAAAATACAGGCCATCACAAGAGACAAGGAGGGCCACTATATGATGCTCAAGGGAACAGTAGACCAAGAAACAGTGAGCATAATAAATATATACATGTCCAACGAGAGGCCCGTGAAATTTGTAAATCAAACACTTCAAAAGATGAAAAAAGAAATCAAAAGCTCAACAATTATAGTTGGTGACTTTAATACATTACTCTCCAAAAAAGACAGATCACTGGAAAAGATACTTAACAAGGAGGCTACAGATCTAAACAGCACAATTGGACAACTTGACTTGATAGATATTTTCTGAGCTTTCCACTGAAGTGCAAAAATTCACATTCTTTTCCATCCCACATGGCACATATTCAAAAGTAGACCACATGCTGGGACACAAGGTGAACTTGAGTAAATTCAAGCACATAGAGATTATCCAGACATCTCTCTCCAATCGCGGTGCCATAAGGCTGGAAATTAACAGAAGGATGGTGAAGAAAATAAGGGAAAACAATTGGAGGATGAAAAATTCTCTCTTGCAAAAGGAGTGGGTATTGATTCATATCAGAGATGAAATCAGGAAGTTTCTAGAAACCAATGAGAATGAAAATGTGACATAGTAAAACCTTTGGGATACAGCAAAGGTATTTATCAGAGAAAGGCTGGTAGCAATAAAGGCACACATGAAAAAAGAAGAGAGACTCATGGAGGATATGCTGGCACAAAATTTACACCAATTAGAGCAGAGTCAACAGAACAATCTTACTAATATCAAGAGGATAGATATAATAAAAATCAGAGCTGAGATACAGGTGAGGGAAAACAAGAAAACTATGGAAAAAATTAATGCAGCTGAAATTTGGTTCTTTGAAAGAATTAACAGAATTGATAGCACACTGGCAAACCTAACTAAAGAAAGGAAGGAACAAAGGACAATTGCAAGGATGAGGGATGAAACAATTAAAAAGGTCATACCCTTTACAATAGCCAAGTACAAATGGAAATATCTAGGGATATACCTGACTAAAAAACCGAAAGATTTATATGAGGAAAATTATTAAAACTACTACAAGAAACCAAGCGTGACCTCAACAAATGGAAGAACATCCCATACTCGTGGACTGGAAGACTCAATGTAGTAAAGAGGTCAGTTCTGCCCAAGGCACTATATAATTTTAATGCTATCCCGATACAAATACCATCATCCTTCTTCAAAGAATTGGAAAAACTGATTACCAACTTCATATGGACGGGGAAGAAGCCCAGAATTAGCAAAGAACTCCTCAAGAAGAAGGACAAAGTGGGAGGGCTTGCTCTACCTGACTTTAGCAAGTATTATATGGCCATCATAGTGAAAACAGGGTGGTACTGGTATAATGACAGGTATTCAGACCAATGGAAAAGAGCTGATGACCCAGAAATGAAAACATCAGCATACAGGCAACTGATCTTTGATAAGGGCCAAAAAAATATCAAGTGGGAAGCAGATGCCCTCTTCAATAAATGGTGCTGAAGAAAATGGATATCTACCTTCAGAAAAGTGAAGCAAGACCTTTAGCTCACTCCATGCACAAAGCTAAGTTTATAAACTCAAGGTGGATCACAGACCTTGAGATAAATCCCCAAACAATTAGGGCCATTAATGAGGGAATTGGGACAAACCTGAGAACCTTGGCAAAGGGAATACATAGGCTATCAGAAATAGGGAAGTATACAAAAAATAGGAGTCACAAATAGACAAGTGGGGTATACTCAAGATAACTCACCTGTGTACATTGTAAAAATGCACCAAACGAGTAATAAGATAGCCCACCAACTGGGAAAACATCTTTAGCAATGATACATAAGACAAAGGCCTTATTACTAAAATCTACAATAATTTGCAAGCCTACAATAAGAGAAAATCTAACTGCCCACTGAGGAGGTGGGCAAAGGACTTAAACAGAAGTTTCACAGTCTGAAATCCAAATGACCAATAAACATATGAGAAAATGTTCCTGATCATTAGCCATAACAGAAATGCAAATTAAAACAACTATGAGATACCACCTAACATCCTCAAAGATAGTCCGATTCAAAAAATCAGAAAGCAACAAGTGTTGGAGGGGCTGTGGTGAGATAGGAACTCTCATCCACTGATGGTGGACCTATAGGTATGTACAGTCATTATGGAAATCGATTTGGCAATTTCTAAAACAGATGGAAATTGAGCTATCATATGACCCAGTAATCCGCCTACTGGGCATATACACAGAAGAGGCAAGAAACAAACCACGGCCAACATCTGTGCTCCCATGTTCATTGTGGCACAGTTCACAATCGCAAGGAGTTGGAAACAACCCAAATTTCCATCAACAGATGAATGGATTAAGAAACTGTGATACATGCATACAATGGAGTACTATGCATCACTAAAAAGCAGTGACGAATGACGAACGCATGAAGCATATCACCGTATGGGAAGAACAGGAGGAAATTATACTAAGTGAAGTAAGCCAAGCACAAATGGACAAATACAACATGAGTCTGCTGAGCTAAGTTTATTTAAAAAAAAGGGGAAAGAAAACTGCAAAAGGGACACAGGGAAAAAGCTACTTTATATAAACACTCCAGGGGTGAGGTTCAGGTAGTATGGCATGGGCCAGACCAAATCCAGGGGTACATTTGGTAGCCAAATAAAAAGGAGTGCGGGGAGGAAAGGGGGAAAAAAAGAGATGAGTGGTAGGGGAATAGGGCACTGAGTTAGCCAAGGGGAGGGTATTGTTTGTGTCTGCACAGGGAAAGAGGGACCAGACTGAAATCTGGTGTTCCAGGATGTGAGTGCAGTGTGCCAGCATGAAGACGGGAGCCAGTCAATGGGGCCTGAGGGCTCGGCCCTAATCCCAGCTATCTGGACAACTGCCCATCCCCCCAGAAGAATTTACTTTAGAGGATGGCACTGAAGCTGCAGCTCCAGGAGAGGGACATGTCTGATCAAAGCACATGGGAGCAAATGAATGGGGAGGAAGAGAGAGTGGAGCACATCCTGGCCCACCAGGCCTGGAGGACAATATCCCTGCTCTGAACAGCCAATGCACAGATTGCACAATATGGCTGACCCCACTATGAGACATGATGTCCCTCGCTGACCCATGGCCCTATGGGGGACAACACTGGAGACTCAGTGCCCAGATTGGCCTGGTCTGAACCCACCACACCAAGGCAAAACACTAAAGGCATGTGGCAATGGGGGAAGCAGAGCAGAGAGCCCCTGAGGGAGTGCAAAGGATAGACTCTGGGGCCATAGCGTGGCACCCCATTGGACTTGACTGGAGGACATGCCTAGAGGTCAAAAAACAGATTTTGATCTATTTACAGGTTTTTCTTTCTTTCTTTTTTTATTAATTTATTTTTTCTTGGTCATTGGTTTTCTTTTTTGCTGTCATCGTTGTGTTCTCTTGTCACTTTGTCTTGCTATGCCTCGTTTCTTGGTGCATATTATTTCTGCAGGTCTATCTAGATAAATTAGGCTGGATGAAAAGTCTGGAGGAGAAAACTATTGGACCGATTATTCCAGCGGGACATGGGAGAGGGGGAGGCGGGAGAAAGGAGGTGGTGTTGACCAACGTAGGGACAAGGGAGCAACAAGTGATCCAAAATTAGTGGCAAGGATAGTGTCAGAAGCCTGGTAGGAATTCAGCAAGTGCAATATAACCGAGAGAAATTACTGAAACCCAAATGAAGGCTGAGCATGATAGTTGGACAAGAGGAAAGTAAAAGGATATAGAGGAAAGAACTAGGAGGCAAAGGGCATTTATAAAGGTCTAAATACAGGCATGTACATATGTAAATATATTTATATAGGGTGATGGGGAAATAGATCTAAGTGCATATATTTATAGGTTTAGTATTAAGACAGCAGATGGACATTGGACCTCCACTCAAGTACTTACTCAGTGGAAGAACACTTTGTTCTATTAAATTGGCATTCCATGATGCATACCTTCCTGGCACAATTGCTGAAGACAAATGTATGCATAAGCAAATGTGGTGAAGAAAGCTGATAGTGCCTGGCTATCAAAGGATATAGCATCTAGGGTCTTAAAGACTTGAAGGTAAACAAGTGGTCATCTAGCTGAGAAGCAATAAAGCCCACATGGAAGAAGCACACCAGCCCGTGTGATCACAAGGTGTCAAAGGGATCAGGTATCAGGCATCAAAGACCAAAAAATCATATCATTGTAAATGAGGGTGAGTGCAGAGTGGAGACCCAAAGCCCTTATGTAGGCAACTGGACACCCCTTTACTTAAGGGTCGTGGGGAAGAGACAAGCCAGTTAGGGTGGAGTGTAACAACGATGAAACATACAACTTTCCTCTAGTTCTTAAATGCTTCCTCCCCCGCCCACTATCATGATCCCAATTCTACCTTGCAAGTCTGGCTAGACCGGAGGATGTACACTTGTACAGTTAGGAACTGGAAACACAGGGAGTCCAGGACAGATGATCCCTTCAGGACCAGTGGTGAGAGTAGTGATACCGGGAGGGTGGAGGTGGGGTAGAAAGAGGGTACTGATTACAAGGATCTACATATAACCTCCTCTGTGGGGGATGGACAACAGAAAAGTTGAGTGAAGGGAGATTTCGGAACGGTAAGATATGACAAAATAATAATAATTTATAAATTATCAAGGGTTCATGAGGGAGGGGGGAGCAGGGAGGGAGGAGAAAAAGGAGGAGCTGATGTCAAGGGTTCAGTAAAAAGCAAATGTTTTGAGAATGGTGATGGCCACAAATATACAAATGCGCTTGACACGATGGATGCATGGATGGATTGTGATGAGTTGTATGAGGCCCCAATAAAATGATTTAAAAAGAAAAAGGACAAACTGATTTGTCTTAGAAGTACAGCCAGGGTGCTCTTTAGTGCAAAAAATGTCAAGACTTTGTCTCCAATACTTTGGACATACTGTCAGGAGAGACCAGTTCCTGGAGAAGGACATCGTACTTGGTGAAGTGGAGGGGCAATGAAAAAGTAAAGGCCCTCAAATGAGATGGATTGACACAGTGGTTGCCACAATACCTCAGGCGTCAGATCCGTTGGGAGGGTGGACCAGGCAATACTTGATGTTTTGTTCTGTAGTGCATGAAGTTGCTGTAGATCGGAACCCACTGGGTGACACCTAAAAACAACAGCACACTATTTCTATTCCCAACTTTTTGAGGGAGCACCATCCTGCATTCTAGTGGATGCCCCACATTACAGCCCCACTGGCAGTGTGTGAAGGTTCCAGTCTCCACTCCCTTACCAGCATTTGTTGTTTTCTGCGTTTGATCTTTACTAGTAATTCTGAAGTGTGGTTGTGTCAGGGTAGCTGGCCCCTAACAAATCTTCACAGATCCAGTAGGTGCAATTGTACAGCGATAATTGGTAAAGATTATAGTAAAGTCAGAGATAATAAGGAGAGATAGAAGAGAGAGGGAAATAGTAATGAGAGATAGGAGAGTGAAAAGAGACACATTTCATGGTGACATGCTCTCCTCAGCCCCACTTGGTGGTTCATATTGAGATGAGAGATGGTTGGGCAGGACAGAGAGCTGTTTATTGCGAACCAAGGCTTATATCTACCTAGGGGGCATGATTACAGGTAACCCCAGAGGTCACAGAAAGGGGCTGTACAATGGGCAATACAAGCAATAGGAGGGGGATATACCATAGGCATAACCGTAACAGGGAGGGGATGAGTTAGGGGTGTACACATGATAGGAAGGGGTGGGACTAGGAGTATACGTGTGACAAGATGGGTGTACCCTAGATTCATGATGGCGCCCTAACCTTGGTCACCCTTGAGTGGGCTTGACTTCCCTGGGTTCGCCTTCAGGGAAACAATCTACTATCCTTATCAGAAGGGAGTGGGCCTTACTTAGGGTGGGACAGACTATACAGTCTGATTGCTGTAGATGACTGATAACCCTTAGGGAGATTAACCCCTGACCTATGCTTGTTGACCTCCAAGTGTATAGTCATTTGCCACCTGTAGCAAGCAGCTAAGTTTGGCATATATTTGGGGGAGACAATTTGGGGAAAATCTTTCTGTTTCCCACAAGGTTGTACCTTCAAAAAGGGGATTAAGTTTGTCTCATGAGAGCCAATTCCTAAGACGGAAGCAGAAGGGAGAGTGAGAGTGTTTATTGAGTGCTGGAGACCATAGAAGACAAAGGGGACCTTGTCCATCAAAAGCAGCTTTTTCAAGCAACAGGTTAGCGGGTATTTTATAGTTAGGGAATGGGGAACGGGGTCTTCTGGAACAGCCTGACCCAATTGCTAGTTTTTCTGGTTCTCAGGTTAGTCTTTGTGCTTGGAGGGGCTGGTTGTAATCCCAGCTGCAGGTGTTGTTATATGTGTTCTTCCCTGCAGATGGAGATGAGTTCATCTTAATTTCTAAAGAGAAACAGCAACAGTTAGTTCATCAGGAATCCTAGCAGGACTGCAAGTTAGAGCAAAAGGGAGTAGAGTGCAGGTTTAGCCTCAGCTCAACCACGAGGGGCAGTGCAGGACTTGGGATGAAACAGCGCTATCGCATCAAGTTTCTGGCCCTGTGCTAAGCATGTGCCATGCTTTCTTGAATTCATTCTGGGAGGTAAGGCAATTGAGGGCCAGGAAGAGCAGGGAAATGCCATTTTGTCCCTCCCTCTGGCCCTCTACTCTTGATGTTGGCTGATGGAACCTAGCTGGATTCCGTGAGCAGGGCAGCTAGGGAAAGGGAGTTTTCAGGAATCAGCCCTGTGTGTCACAGAGCAAAGCAGAAAGGTGGAGACTGGATCTAAGAGCAAGCAGGAGAATGCTGAAAGGAGGTTGCTCCTGACTCCGTAACCCAAGGGAATCTGCCTGGGCTCTGAATGTCCATAGCTTTTCTTTTAAAAAAAATAATAAATCATTTTATTGGGGGCTCGTACAACTCTTATCACAATCCATACATCCATCTATTGTATCAAGTACATTTGTACATTTGTTGCCATCATCATTCTCAAGACATTTTCTTTCTACTTGAGCCCTTAGTCTCAGCTCCTTATTTCCCCTACCTCCCTCCCTTTCTCCCTCCCTCCCTCCTTCCCTCCCTCCCTAACCCTTGATATTTATAAATTATTATTCTTTTTCCATGTTGTTCACTGTCCGATATCTCCCTTCACCCACCTTTCAGTTGTCTATGTAGATCCTTGTGATCACTTCCCCTTTTCTCCCCCCACCTTCCCCTTCCCCTCCTGGTATAGCCACTCTCAATATTGATCCTGAGCGGTTTATCTATCCTGGATTCCCTGAGTTTTCAGTTCTTATCTGCACCCATGTACATGCTCTGGTCTAGCTGGATTTTTAAGGCAGAACTGGGGTCATGATAGCGGGTGGGGCGGGGAGCATTAAAGAACTAGAGATTTGGGGGAATTCATGAGACAGTATTTTCTTTCCTGCTGCCACTCACCGATGGGGAGGTGTTAATTGGCCCTACTGGAGTGTCAGTGAAAGGCTATCACCAACAGGCTGGAGTGCTCCTCCTGCTGTAGTTAATCCTGTAAAGAAAAATTCAATACATTTGCAGTGGTGATTGAAGCTCTCTGTGATCCACATCAGCATCTGGACACAAGAGGAGCAGCACAAGGTTTTTTGCCTACTGTCTATGATTTCAATGTTCTGTGCTACCTGCTCTTCTGATGTGGTGTACTGCAGGAAATTAATCTTACACAGTGCTACCGGAAGACTAAGGCCTTAATTCTTTTTCTTTAATTTTAATAAATAATTTTTATTAATTGTATCAAGCACATTTGTACGTATCTTGCCATCATCATTTCCAAAACATTTTCTTTCTACTTAATTCTTGACGAGGTCGTGACCAAGCTAGAGACATTAGACAGAAGCATAGTCACCTAGGGAGGATGCTTTGGACAGGTACTTTTAGGATGAGTCCAATATAGAATTGCAATAGAGAGAAGAGCCAGGTTCCAGAAGAGAGTGTCAGGGAATGGGGAGCAGCCAAGTGGTACTGGACTGATTTTACAAGGAGAAAATTAGAGCTTGATGCTTGAGTGCATTGATCACTTTCATTCTGAACTCCGGTTCAGATCAAGGGCCATCAAAGGAGTAGCAGCAACCTTTGAAATTGTTGAAGTAGAGAGCCTCACATCTACAACTGAGGAAGGGTGAAAGGTCTTCCTTCCAAACGTGACCAGCTCCTGACAGTAAACTTTCAGTAGAAAAACCAAGCAGATCTAGAAGAAGTCAAAATTAGTCTGTCTGGACAAAATTAGTCTGCCTTGATATTCTTAACTGAATGGCCTTTGTAGATTCTCTCCCAACCTTTCATGCAACTTAATGTTATTTCTGACAATCGGTGTGTCTGTGACTTCATGTGAGAGGAGATTTCCAAAACTGAAACATATGAAGAACTATTTAGGGTTTACCCTAGGACAGTCCTAGCTTTCCAACCTTCCGATCTTACCAACTGAAAGTGAGTTAGCAAAAGGCACTGATTTGGATGAAGTGACTCACAAATTCAGAGTTTGAAGGCGAGGAAAGGTAAACTCTGATTAATTGAGGTGTTCACTAAGAGCAGAAGTCATTGAGTACTTGCTCCTATTTATTTTTATGATAATATTTATGAATGTATGCATTTCCATCTCCGTGTGCATTTATCTACAATTTCTACATTATTTTGGCCATTATTGATTATGCATACTTAATCCATTAAGTAGATCCCATGTGGGCAACGTAACCACATGGAGAAATGTGTGAAAAGATTGGGCTACAGGCCTGGCCCCAGTCAGAGCCAAATTGACCCCCACCCCCTTTCTAGAAGCATGTGCTACAGAGAACAACACTAAACCTACAGGTTGGAGAGAGGGACAGGCCTGCCACACCCACACGGAAACAAACCAAGAAGGAAGAAGAGAAAGGGACAGTCTAGACCCCATATCAGCACACCAAGCCTGGAGGACGACTTCCCTGCACGCAGCTACTAAGGCATAGAGAGGACTGTAGGGTCAAAAACAGCTGGAGACATGATGTCCCCTTCAACGGCTCATACAGCGACAGAGGACAATACTTGGGACACACGGCAGATCAGCAACAGGAGCAAAGTCAGGCCACAGAGCCCCTGAAGAGTCCCCAAAATAGACTTCAGGCTAGGAGGGGAAGCCCTCAGAATTCCCCCAAGACCAGTGGGGAGACAGTCATTAAGGTCAGTGGACAGACCTGGAATTATGCATGGTTTTTTCCTTTGTCTTGTTTGTTTGTTTTCTTTTTGTACTGTGCCTGTTAATACAGGATTGCCTACTTATATAAGACAGGCATGGGAAGCAAGCTTGAGGAGAAAGCAAGGGGACCGATTGTCCCAGAGGGACTGGCGGGGAGAAGGAGGTGGGGGAGAGGAGCAGTGAGCAAACAATGCCATCGACAGGGGAAAAACTAGGGAATTAAAATCAGCCAACAATGAGGAAGTAGAGATCCTGGGGGTGTTGGAGCAACAGCAATCTAGCTGCGAGAGATTACCAAGAGACTAAAGAGGGAGAGCATGATTGTGGGGTAGGAGGAAGGTAAAATGAAGCACAGGAATGATCTAGGAAAAAGGTATGGATAGAGGTATAAGCATAGGTGTGTACATATGTAAATACATTAGTTCATAAAAATAGAAGCATTGGCCAATGTACATATATTTATATGGCAATACACTGAAGTAGTGGATAGACTTCGGCGCTCTTCCAGCTGCTCATGCTCTCCCTCAAGGCAAGAACACTTTGTTCTAACAACCAGGCATTCTGTGATGCTCACCCTCCCGGCACAATGGCTGAAGACAAAACGGATGCACAAGCAAATGTGGTAAAGAAAGCTGATGGTGCCCGGCTATCAATAGATATAGCACCTGGCATCTTAAAGACTTAAAGGTAAACAAGCAGCCATCTAGCAGAGAAGCAACGAGCCCACATGGAAGAAGCACACCAGCATGTGTGATCATGAGTTGTCACCAGAACCATGTAACAGGCAGCAGAAGACCCAAAACAAATATGTTGAGAAAGAGGGGGGTCTGGACAGAGACCCAAAGCCCATCTGTTGACAATAGGACATCCCCTCACAGTGGGGTCACAGGGAAGGGATGAGTCAATCAGAGTGCAGTAAAACATGGATGAAATACGCAATACATTTTTGGTTCCTGAGGCTTCCTTACCCTGCACTGTCATGACCTCAGTCCTTCCTTTCACTGCAGGCTAGACCAGAGCATGTGAATAGATACAGCTAAGAGATAAGAGTTCATGACACACAGAATCAAGGAACAGGAATGGGAGTAGTGATACCAGAAGGGTAGGGGAAAGGTGGGCAGAGGAGGGGAGGAAGGGGGAACCAATCTCAATGATCGACACATAATCTCACACACACACCCCACTCTCCAGGGTGGCACGATCAACAGAAACCGCAGAGGAGGAGAAACAGCTGTTGGTATAAGATATGAAAATAATAATAATTTATAATTTATCAAGGGTTCACTAGAGTGGGGTGGGGAGGGAGGGGAAAAAGAGGAGTTGATACCAAGGGCTCAATAGAAAATAAATGTTTAGAAAATAATGATGGCAACATATGTACAAATATACTTGATACAACTGATGTATGGATTGTTATGAGAACTGTAAGAGCCCATAATAAAATTATCTTTAAATAATAATAATAATAATAATAAAGTATATCTCATGTAATGAGATGTTTTAATGTTAAAATGAACATAATGTTGATGTAGTTCTGAACCATTTCCACTTTAAATTCTATTGTCATATTACCAAATTTTCACTTTAACTACATGAAATTATGTAAATACATTTAGGCTGTGAATAGAATATTGTAGCTTAATGATATCATGCTAATTTTGTTAGCAATTTATGTCACTACTATTGCCACTACACTCAGTGACATAGGGAATTATGATTTACAAGTAAATTAGTACCAAAATTTACTATGGATTCTGTATGGTCTAGTGTGGGAGAAAATTCACAGTAAGGGAGGTTGACACAATGAATCAGTCACAGGGTGGCACCAACCCTGGTGACACCATTGCATTTTAAGACATTTAATCTTAACCCCAGATTACAAACAAGTTCCATTCCTAAATTAATCTTTAAGTCAAATTTGTGAGTGAGTTGTAACAATTAGGTATAGTTCATATCTAACATCAGTTATTGAGATGTCTTTCTTAATAAATGAGGGGGTATCCCCCCAAACCACCAAAGCTATGTATTTAAATTTTTTTACAGAACAGCCTTATCACCTTTAAAGTACTCTCCACTATACTTAATATTTGTCAAATCTGTGATTCCATTCTTAGAAACATTTTTCAAACTCATCTGTTTGGATCACTGACAGCACCTCCCGTGTGGGGCAAGAGAGGCGTGCTGTTTTTTGCCAAAAGCTGGTGCACTGAGATGGTTGTGTGAGCAGGTGCATTGTCATGGTGGCAAAACTAGTCCCCTATCTGCCACAAATCAGGCCTTTTTTCACATACACTGTCACAAGATCTTTTCAGAACTTCTAAATAGAAAACTCAATTAACAGTCTGACCTGGTTGAACGAACTTCAAATGCACTACTAGTTGACATTTTCATCTGTTTGGGAAGTGGACCGACGTTGAGAATGAGGTTTGTCATCAATTGACATTTCACCTTTTTTGAAACAAGATAACCTTTTGTGCACTTGAGTTTTTCCCATAGTGCTGTCCTTATAAGCTGTGTTCAACATCACAACCGTTTCAGCAGCATTTTTCCCGAGCAGAAAACAAAATTTCAGAGCCACACAGTATTTTCTTAACTCAGCCATCACAAAAAATGAGATTCAAATGAAACTTCTTTTATGAAAAAATTCACTGTCACCAGAGAGAATGTTCCCAGGTGACACCACTGGGTGCACTAACTCAGAGCAAGTTGCTTGATGCTCGCCTACAGGGAAAATGCGTATTATGAAAGTTACACCTAGTGGAGCTTTTTCTTGTTTTTTGGAGAGTCCCCCCCTCATGTAGTACATAGTGTTCCTTTTTATTATGAAAAATATTTCCAGATACACTAAAACATCATTGACATAAAAAGACAGTAAAAATAATGATTTGATGCATATTTCAAAGCAGCACCTGTTGGTTATTATGAACTATGGAATATACCTTGAATTTTAAATGTAATAGGTTTGTAACTATGAGTCTTACGTAAGTCAGACTTGGCAACACAGGGACTTCCTTTCTTTACAAGGTTGTGTGTGTGTGTGTGTGTGTGTGTGTGTGTGTGTGTGTGTGTGTAATTGAGGGTCTTTTCTTCTTTGGTCTATAGGATTTATAGTCTATATAGTAAGATGCAAGTGTGAATCATCATCATTTATCATAATGCCCAGCCCCATGATTAGTCAATACATATTTATTGAATGATGTATAAGAATACTCAGTGCCCAGGGCTTCTCTAGACTGAAGTAGGTGGCAGTATGCCAGGGGGTAGGCCAAGCTACCAGACAACTGCATACATTTCTCTTTTTTTGCTGTTACATAATTTGTTTATGTATTTATTTATTTATTTATTTATTTACTTTAAAATATTTTATTAGGGGCTCATACAACTGTTATCCTAATCCATACACACATCAATTGTGTAAAGCGCATTTGTACATCGTTTCTCAAAACATTTTCTCTCCACTTAAACCCCCGACATTAGGTCCTCATTTTTCCC
>NW_022103898.1:34351478-34364420 GCF_000313985.2 Echinops telfairi | reverse complement strand
GACACCCACTTTCCACTTGAGCCCCTGATGTCAGCTCATTTCCCCCCTCCCTCCCCCTCCCCTCTCTCCCTCCCCCCGAACCCCCGATAATTTATAATTTATTATTATTTTATCATATCTAAATGTTCTTTTCCTTGTCCTTTATGTACACCAGTGTGTAACCCTGGTGGCATAGTGGTTACACACTGGCCTATTAACTGCAAGGTCTACAGTTTGAAACCACCAGCTGCTCCTCAGGAGAAAGACCAGGTTCTTTACTCTCATAAAGAATTACAGCCTTGGAAACACTCAGGGGCAGTTGCTCTGTCCTCTAGGGTCACTACGACTCCAAAGTGACTCAACAGCAATGTGCTCGGTTTGGCTTTTTCCTTTTAACAAAGGCTGATGGAACTTTTTGTCTTCTCCCCCGGCTCCCCCCATCCCAGGCACTGCTCAAGGTCCCAGGGGAGCAATAGAGAACTAAGAAACCCAAACTCACGGCCATCAAATTGATTCTGACTCATAGTGATCCTATTAGGAGAGGGTAGAACTGCTCCTGGTGGTTGCTGAGACTAAAAACTTGTGGGTACAGAAAGTCTCATCTTTCTCCCTCACAGTGAGTGGTGGTTTCAAACTGCTGACTTTGTGATTAGCAGCCTAGCAGATAACTCACTTTGCCACCAATGCTCCTTCCTAAAAGGGAATTAGACAGACATGACTCCTGCCTTCAGGGATCTTACAAATGAATGCCAGCATCAACAAACTTTTTCTATGAAAATTTAAATAGTAAGGGGAAGGTGTGAGGAAGAAAGGGAGAACCAATCACAACGATCTACATATAACCCCCTCCCAGGGGTATGGACAACAGAAAAGTGGGCGAAGGGAGACAGCGGTCAGTATAAGCATGAAAAAAAAGTGTAAATTATCAAGGACTCATGAGGGAGGGAGGATGGGGTGGGGTGGGATGAGTTGATACCATGGGCTCAAGTAGAAAGAACATGTTTTGAAAAGGATGATGGCAACATATATACAAATGTGCTTCACTTAATGGATGGATGTATGGACTGTGAAAAGGGCTGTAAGAGGCCCCAATAAAATTATTTAAAAAATTTTAAATAGCAAATATTTTAGACTTTTTGGGCCAAGAAGTCCTCGCTTGCTGAAGCTCCTCAGCTCGGCCTCTGTAGTGTGAAATCAACCATAGACAATAAGCAAATAAGCAAGTATGGCTGTGTTCCAACCTAACTTAATTGACAAATCAGGCAGCAGTAAGGTTCAGCCCATTGGCTATAGTTTGTTGATCTCTTCTCTAGTGGGGGGAAAATGTCAATTGGGCCTAAGCATCAAATAATTTAGGAAGATAAGTCCCCATGGAAGAAGCACCGCAGCTTGTGTGATCTCAGGACCCAAATCATAAAATCCAAATCAGAAGGAGGGAATGGTAGCAGAGTTTATCTTGTGAACAGCTGGTTTGCAGAGGCTATGGATGACAGAGGAAGCCCAAAATTTGCAGGGTCCACACCAGAATTAAGCCTCTAGTGAATCCCCTCTGACCATAGTTGAGGGATGCGAATAGCGATCATCTCAGAGTATTGTAAATAGAGGTTTTTCTCTGTTTTACTTTGTTATTGTTAGTTCTTTTGCTTTTTAATGTTTCTCTGTATATGAAATCCAAGATAGGTAATTCTATAGAAACAGTCACTGGATTAGTGGTTCCTTGAGGTTATGTCAGGGGACCTTGGGGGAAATGGAGAGCTAATAACAATGACACAAAAAGAAAGAAAATGTTCAAAAATTGTGGCAACGATTGCACAACTCTTCTTAAGGTGGTTGAGCTATTGATTTGCATGATTTGTGAATTATAGGTCAATAAAAATTGCTAAATTAAAAATTTTAAGGTAATAATTTAGGAAGATACAGTGGTAGGCTATAACACCTGGTGGTCCATGGGGAAAAATCAGGGTAAATCACCCAGTCCAGAAGTAGGACCAGTTTCCTGGGTGTGCTACCTGTCCCGTCACACAGGACCCCGCTCTGAGAAGGGACCCTTGCTTGGTTTACTGCTTGAGAGCCTTAGTGATTTTATCTTTGAACTTGTGTTCTGTGTGTAAATTCAGACCAGGCAGAGCATGCACAGGAGCCGAGGACACATGCACAGATTGAAGTCCCTGGTGCAGCAGCAGGGAGCACTCAGCCTTTGTCCTTATCGCCCACGCATGCCTGGAGCTCTACAGGGCATTGTGGTGCTCCACGGGGCAGCCAAGGCTGGGGCCTAGCCTCAGGCTGGTGGTGGTGACAGCAGTGGTGGCAGCACTGGATATAGCGGTAGTGGTTATGGTGGTGGCCAAGGGAGAGAGGACCTCTGCTTGGTGCAGCCTGAGTCCACCCGTACAGACCATGGAGTCAGTGCACCTGGGTTTGAATGGATGCTCTCACACTGACTGACACAGAACAAGTTACTTAGCCCCCCCGGGTCCCAGTTTTCTCATGTGTAAGTAGAGATGATAACATAACTAGGAACTGTTGGCTGAGGGGTTGGATGACATAATCCATGTAAGGTGCTTGATTGTAGTATTAGGTAAATAAATCATTAGAAATAAATGTTAACTCCTATTATAACCATTATTTCACAGTGATAGTACCTCTTTGAATTTGAATTAAACCATAAAAGCCTGCAGCATTCTTACTATAGCACCTAATATACATGCAGTGAGAAGTGCTAGAGCAGAGCTATTATTGCTTTTAGTCTTGCTCAAGTCAGTATGACAGTGCAGTGGGAAGTGATGTCAGCTGAGGATGGAGGGAAGGTGGGTGTGGGAAACAAAGATTTCTCCCAAGTTGTCTCGCCCAAATATATGCCAAACTTAGCTGCTTGCTACACATGGCAGATGACTATACACTTAGAGGTCAACAGAAGTAGGTCAGGGGTTATTCTCCCTAAGGGTTATCAGCCAGCTAGCACAAGCAGTCACCACTGTTTATCCCACAAGTAGGACCCACTCCCTTCTAGTAAGGATAGTAGTTGACTGTTTCCTTGTAGGAGACCCCAAAGAGGTCAAGCCCACTCAAGAGTGACCAAGGTTAGGCTGCCATCATAAATCTAGGGTCTGCCCTTCTTGTGACATGTTCACCCCTAGCTCATCCCCTTCCTGTTATGCTTGTGTCCATTGTATATCCCTCTCCTATTGCTTGTATTGCCTATTGTATATCCCCTTCCTATGATGTGTATGCCTATTGTACTGCCCCTTCCTGTGATGTGTGGTTACCTGCAATCGTGCCCCCTAAGTAGATATAAGCCTTGGTTAGCAATAAAGTTAGGCAGCCAGCTGTCTCCACCCCACCTCTTCTCGCTCTCCTGCCCTCGGCCCATGCTGTGCGGACCTGGCTTGTAAGATCATGGCCATCCAGGAGGTGAGCATGCTACCATGAAATGTGTCTGACTTCTTTATTTGACTCTCTCTTCTATCTCTCATGCTCTCTATGATTTACTATCATCTTTATGTATCTTAACCATACAATTGCACCTATCGAACCCATGATTAGTTGTGGGGGGCTGGCCTTTCCCCCCACCGGTGGGAGGGCTGAGCTATGGGAGGAGTATTTACCAACCTTGGCTAATCAACGCTGTGGCCGTGCAATGATTAAACACTCAGCATCACACCAAAAACATTGGTTTGATCTCACCTAGAAATGCAGGGAGAAAAAGGGCTGGTGATCTGCTCCTATAAAGATTAAAGTCAGGTATACCCTGTAGTACAATTCTACTTTGTCCACGGGGCTCTTCTGAGTCGAACATGACACAATGGCACACGTGTGTAGAGATGGAATTGAGAGAGCCAGACAAGTGGGTTGACAGTCTGAAGCAAGGGGTCGGGAGAAATTACTGCACCAATTCTCTTGTGTTCTATTTGAGCCCCTTGTTGCGGCCACTGCTCCACTCATTCTTGTTGAGAGCTTTCCTCTTTTTCAATGACCTTTTCTGCATCAAGCATGAGGTCCTTTCCCAGGAGCTGATCTCTCCTGATACCATGTCCAAAGTACTTGAGATGTCACACCATCCTTGCTTCTGAGGAGCATCCTGGTTATCCTTCCTCCAATAGAAATGTGTTTGTTCTGGCAGTTGACGGTACTTTCAATATGTTCACTAACAATTCAAAGGCGTCACTTCTCCTCCAGCCTTCCTTATTCGTGGTCCAGCTTCTACATGCCTGTGGGATCATTGCAAAGCCCATGGCTCAGATCAGGTGCACCTTAGTCCTCAAGGTGACATATCGGTTCTCTAACACGTTAAAGAGGTCCTGTGTCATCGATTTGCTTTGATTTCTTGACTGCCGCTTCCATGAGCACAGGTTATGGATCCCAGTAAAATGAACTTCCATTTTTCTCTCTGTTAATCGTGATGTTGTCTATTGGTCCAGTTGTGGGACTTTTTGTTTTCTTTACATTAACTTGTGATCTGTACTGCACACTGTGCTCTTTGATCTTTATCAGCAAGTGCTTCTAGTCCTCCTCATTTTCAGCAGGTTGTTAATGAGCCTTCTCCCAAGGCTAATGCTGCATTTTTCTTGAACTGGTACAGCTTCTCTATGTTCAGCATAGAGATTGAATAAATATGGTGAAAGGATACAACTCTGATACACACCTTTCCCAATTTAAAATCATGCATGTTCTGTTTAAATGACTGCCTCTTGGTCTAGGCACAGGTTCTGTGTACCATTTAGTGTTCTAGAATTCCCATTCTTCTCAATGCTATCCATATTTTATTATGATACACACAGTCAAGAGTCTTTGCATAGTCTATATAACACAAATAAAAATCTTTCTGGTTTTCTCTACCAGGATCCACCTGATGTTAGCAATGATATACCTCGTTTCATGTCCTTTTGTGCATCTAGCTTGGATTTCTGTCAGCTTTCTGCTAGTTCCTTCCCAATGTTCTGCTCAAACCATCTTTTAATTCTCTTTAGCATAATTTTACTTGCATGTGATATTAATGATGCTGTTTGATAATTTCCACACTCACTTGAGTCACCTTTCTTTTGAATAGGCACAAATAGGAATCTCTTCTAGTTGATTGGCCAGGGATCTCTCTTCCAAATGTCTTGGTTGAAACAATTTTATTGAAACAATTGAGTTAGTGTTCCGCTCTGTTTTTGCCAATGCCTTCAGGGCAACTTGGACTTCTTCCTTTAATACCCTTGGTTCTTGAGCAAATACCATTTCTTGAAATGGTTGAATCTTGACCAATTCATTTTGGTACAATGATTGTGTATTTCTTCCATCTCTTTTTTATACCTCCTGTATCTTTCAACATTTGCCTATGGAATCCTTCAATGTTACAACTCAAGGTTTGAATTTTTTCCCCTCCAGTTCTTTCAGCTTGAAATATACATAACCTGTTCTTCCCTTCTGGTTTTTCTAACTCCAGGTCTTTACACATTTCATTATAATGCTTTCCTTTGTCTTCTTGATCTGCCCTTTATAATTTTCTGTTCAGCAATTTAACTTCATTTCTTCCATCCACTTTAGCTACCCAGTGTTCAAGAGCAAGTTTCAGAATCTCTTCTGACATGCCCTTTGGTCTTTTTTTTTCCTCTTTCATGTGGAGATAGTGATTCTAAAGTAGGTTATTGGAGAGAGAAGATGATGGATTCATTTTTGGATTTATATTGAGCTCTTTTCATTTGAAAAGAAAAATGATGAATTTAGGGCAGCTCAAGAAATGGGTGTTTACAATAGAGGTGTGAAATGTGCCATGACGGAACAAAGAAAAGCATTTCAGCAGCCACATATTCGTGCCTTGTGAGGCCTGGAAACCTTCTCCAGGAACCCCCTCCAGGAAATTACAGCAACCCCTGTTCCCCAGTTGCCAGAATCTGGTCTCCTCTGAATTCTCCTCTGCTCAAGACCCCTCTGTCTCTACCTCGGATTTACATCTTTCTGCCTCCCTTTCTGAGGTGCTAGTCACTGTCTTTCATTCTAGATTATTGTTAGCTACCATCAAGTCAGACCCCCAATTTATGGTGACCCCACAGGCAATGCAACCATAGGATTTTCATTGGCTGAATTTTCTGAAGTAGACCACCAAGCCTTTCTTCCTAATGTGAAAGTTCCACTGAAACCTATTCGGCATCACAGCAACATGCAGGACCCCACTGGCAGACAGGTAGTAGCTGTGCTTGAGATGCATTAGCTGGAAACCAAACTCAGGTCTCCACCAAACCACCACTGCCCTGCATGTTGCTATGATGTTGTTGAATAGCGAACCAATGCTGATTCATTACAACCCTGAGCAGCAGAATAGAATTGCCCTGTAGGGCATTCTATTATGTAATCTTTACAAAGAGAATCTTTCTAAAGGGAGTCCTGGTGGTGTAGAGGGTTACCCATTGGGCTGCTAACCACAAGACCAGCAGTTTGAAGCCACCAGCTTCTCTGAGGGAGAAGGACGAGGCTTTCTTCTCCCATAAAGAGTTGCAGGCTTAGAAACCTGCAGGGCAGGGTCACCATGAGTCAGAATCGACGTGATGACAGTCAGTGATTTATAAGAGCAGATTGCCACTCTGTCTTCAGTGGAGCTGCAGAGTGGGTAAAAATCAACGCTAGCAGCCAAGATAACAAAGACATTATTTGACTGGAGTGGATATTTACTACCCAATATGAAGATTCCCGAATGGACTGAGTTCTCATCTCAGGCCAGGCCACCTCATGGTTTTCTCAGGGCCGACCCCATGTTCGATGCCATTGGTTCAAGTGAACACGCTCAGCTAGAATAGCAGAGTCCCAGGCACAAAGCACCCAGACCCACCATTCTCAGAAGACGCTGTGTAAGCAGCCGGCTTCCTGGTCACTCTGGTGTACACATGGATCTCAGTGGAACTTCCATGAAGGTGAAAAGACAGGACTGGGTCATGGTTGAGAGAGCAATGATGGTCCCTAATTTACTTCTTTTTGTGAATTTTTCTTATATAGCAGAATATTTAATTACATGATTTCACTATCAACACAGTACAATCGTGTGCTAAGCGTTCCATTGGGTGTTTCCACTGGTTGGCAGGGGGCTCTTGCACTAAAGGCTCCCATGGTTTCCGCTGAATCATTTTCCTGAACAGACTTAGTTCCTTTTCAGCCTGAAAAATCCCTTCCTTAATTTGTCCACCCTGAAGTTGGCCTTTTAAGTTTTAACATCAGATTCCACTTTATGCATATTTAGCTTCTTGTTGGTAATCTCTTCTGTATTCTTTCTATAGGCTGCATTTTGGGGGATTTTTCTCTGCTCAAGAATGAGCAAGAATCTTGGTGTATAACATTCTCTGTCTCTTGTCCCAGGCCAGTGGTCTTCTTCAGCAGCCTTGTGCCTTTATTTTTATTGTGATAAAATAGACTCCACAGAAAAGTATATTTCATAGAAAAGTGATCACTTTGACCATTTTTTAGTGTATGAGCAGCCCAGTGACATTAATGTTATGTGTAATGGTCTACCGTTATCTCTTTCTGAAACATTTTTGTCACTCTAGATGGAAATTGGTCTAATTTACTTCATTTTTTTAATTACTTCTGACAGTACGCATTTTATATGAATTGCTTATATAAGATCAAAATCTGCCCAAGGTGTAGGAGGGGAAATCCAGAAATTATTTCTAAAGTGGATGATAATTTCAACATGACCAAGAAAATTAGAAGATTTGTAGAGGAAAGGATCTTATTATTGTCTTTATAGGGACTTTACTAATTTCCTAGAAGAGAAGAACAACTAGGAAATTGGCTTGGAAGTGCCGGTGCTGGGAGGTTAGAGCTCCCTCCTGCCTGGAGACTAACATATTCTCCAGCGCAGAAGAGCAAATAAAACGGCCCAGCCCTCTGTGTTTCCCAAACTCTTCATAACATAGATATCCATCACCCTCACTGGAACTTTGGGCGTCCAGAGTCTGTAACACAAGGATACATTCATACAGACTCACTTGTGTTAGTTTCTTTAAAAGCCTAACGAGACTCTGATCAAAGAGGGGAACTGTGGGATAGAATTGCAGATTTATGGAATTTAGATTTACTTGCTCTATTGAGACTGAAAACCAAGAAACCAAAGCCAAATTCACTGCCATTGAGTTAATGCCGACTCACAGCGACCATACAGGACAGGGTAGAACTATCCCTGTGAATTCATGAGACTGTAACTCCTTGCAAGAGTAAAAGGCTTCCTCTTTCTCTTTCCAAGAGGCTGATGGTTTCTACCTACTGACCTTGTGGTTAGCAACCCAAAGAATCACCCCTGTACCACCGGCGCTCCTTTCCTAAGACTGAAGGAACCCAAATCTATGACTTTGAGAAACCCTTCAACACATACGTTAAAATTATCCCCTGAAGTCATCTTTAACCCAAACAATTGTTTATCTAATCCAGTAGAGAAGGTTCCTCATGAGAATCGTGCTCTTTTAGAGAATTATCAATATGAGATCAATTTGTCCATTGTAACTGGATGAGTGTAAGTCAATGCTGGTGAAACAATGTAGGTCTTCATAGCAAACATGGCAACACAGCCAGTGTGCTTGAATTGTACATATAGAACATGATGGATGGGTGTATGCTCTGCTACGCGTGTTTTCAATAACAATGAAAAGAGAGAGAGGGAGCCATAGACAAAAGAGAGAGAGGGAAAAGGAGGAGGAAGAAGAGAGAAAGACCCCAAAAACGACAAGGGGAGAAACCTTCATGTTTTGACCATCTATGACGGATGGAGACAGAGGGGGTGCTCAGAAGGGGGGCAGACATCTCCTCTTCAATCCCCAGGTGAGAACAAAGCGAACAAGACTGTCTGCAGCTGCATGGCCATACGTAAGTCTCTAGACAAGACATGGGCACTTGTCTTCTAAGCCACTGACCGTGGCCTCTCTCCCAAAGCAACAAGGCACTGTTTCCCTTTCTTCTATTGAAATTTTGTGAACAAAGTCATGCAAAACAGAAATTCGAAAATTTGGAGGCTAGGGATGAATTTTTCTTAAACCATTTGCTAGTAACTTGCCAGTCGGAGGCACTATTGGCCCTGAAGTTTTCAGTATGCAAAAGCAAGGACCTTCTCCTGCATAACACACCATGCGACTGCCCAAATCAGGAAAGTAACGCTCCTATCCCACTACTGTCTGGTCCTCAAATCCTGTTCAAATGAAGCCAATTATCCCGTCCATGTTTTTTACAGAAAGAAGGATCCGGCTCAGAACACGAACGGCACTTACTTGATTGTCTAGCTCTTTTGTTTCTTCCCATCCTAAAGAGTTGCTCAGTCTTCCCTTGTCTTTCAGAACCCTGACCCCGTTGACTATTTTAGACCGGTGATGTGGGGGCAAAAGGTTAGGCTGTAGCAAAATGGTGGTGCAAGCACTTAGTACACTCAGCTATTAACCAAAAGGCTGGAGGTTCAAGTCTGCCCAAAGGCACCTTGGAAGGAAGGTCTGCTGTTCTGCTTCAGGGAAAAAGCCATGGACCACAGTTCTACTCTGACATGGGGTCACCATGGGTTGGAATCAATTCGACTACAACTGGTTCTGTTGTAATGTCCCTTGTTTTGGGTTTGTCTGTTTCCACATGACCAAATTCAGGTGGCCTATCTTTGGCAGGACTGCCATTAACATGATGCTAGGACCTCCCACTACATCTTCTCTGTGGTGCATGTCACTGACTAGAGGTATATGTGTGTGTGTACGTAAAAACAACATTTTTTTTAAACATGGGCATGACGTTTGACATACTGCTACTTACATTGCATGCGTGGAAAGAGTCATCAGAAGTTAGGGAAACCCTCAATGAATTGACACACTAACCACCATACTGGATTCCATACCATGTCAAACGACCCTGAGGAGGCACAGGGCCGTGCAATATTTCATTCTAGTATACGGAGTAGAATGCACTTGACAGAAACTAGCAACTTACTTAAACACCATTTTTTAAAATTAGCCTTTTTACTGGGGGCATCTTGCAGATCTTTTTAAAAATTTTAATAAATCACTTTATGGGGGGCTCGTATAGCTCATAACAATCCATACATCAATTGTATTGAGCACATCTGTGCATATGTTGCCATGATCATTTCCAAAACATTTTCTTTCTACTTAAGTCCTTGAAATTAGCTCCTCTTTTTTCCCATCCTTCCCCGACCCTCCAACTCTTAGAAACCCTTGATAATTTGTTATTTTTATTTTCATATTTTATACCATATGCTGTCTCCCTTCACCCACATGTCTGTTGTTTGTCACCCTGGGTGATCATTGCAATCTGTTCCTCCTTTCTTCCTCCTCTTCCCCCATCTTCCCCCTACCCTCATGGTATCACGACTCTCAGTATTGGTCTTGAGGGGTTTATCTATCCTGGATTCTGTGTGCCTAGAGCTCTTATCTGTACCAGTGTACATGTGCTGGTCTAGGCAAATTTGTAAGGTAGAACTAGGGTCATGATAGTGGCAGGGAGGAAGCATTAAAGAACTAGAGGAATGTTGTTTGTTTTATTGGTGCTATACTACACCCTGGCTGGCTCATCCCTTCCTTGTGACCCTTCAGTGGGGGGATGTCCAATTGTCTACAGATAGGCTTTGGGTCTCCATTCTTAACCCCTCATTTGCTATGAAATGGTTGTTTGTTTTGGGTCTTCTTTTGCTTAATACCTGATCCCATCAACACCTCATGATCACACAGACTAATGTGCTTCTTCCATGTGGGCTTTGTTTGCTTCCCTGCTAGATGGCCATTGTTTGACATCAAGCCTTTAAGACCCCAGACGCTATATCTTATAATAGCCAGGCACCATCAGCTTTCTTCATCTCATTTGTTTATGCACCCATTTTGTCTTCAGCAATTGTGTCGGGAAGGTGAGCATCACAGAATACCAGGTTATTAGAACATAGTGTTCTTGCATTGAGGGAGTACTTGAGTAGAGGCCAAATGTCCATCTGCTACCTTAATTCTTAACCTATAGATATATATGCATAAACCTATATCCCTATCACTATATATTTATATATGTATATGACTATGTTTATATCTCTACAAATGTCTTTTGCCTTCTAGCTCTTTCCTCTATTTCTTTTTACTTTCCTCCTGTCCCACTATCATGTTTGACTTTCATTCGGCACCCTGTACTTCCTCTCAGCTACATGCACTTGATCAAACCTCACAGATATTCTATGCCCTCCTGGCCATCAATTTTAGATCTCTTGTTGTTTCCTTGTCCCTAGATTTGTTGGCTTGCCACCCCCTCCTTTTCCCTCACCTCCTCCACCACCACCACCAACCGTCAGTCCAGTTGTTTTCTCCTCAGGATTGTTTATCCTGCCTATCTTATATATATAGACATGGGGGTGGAAAAGCCTATGCATAGTTCCAGGTCTGTCTGTTGATCCTTATAAATGTTTTCTGATCGGGTCTGATGCAGTGCCAAGCCTTGCCCCCTGAGCCCGAAGTCTATTTTCAGAATTCCTCGGGGACTTTGTAGCTTTGCTTCTCTTGCTGTTGTGTTGGGCTCCCTTCATGTTATGTCCTGGTGTGTGTGGGGGTGGGGGGCAGATCGGGCACAATTCCCTCACTGTGTCTCCGGTGCTGCTCCTTATAGCACTATGGGTCACTAAGGGAACATTGTGTCTTGTGGTGAGGCTGACCCTATGGTCCTCTCTGTGCATTGGCTGCTCCAACAGAGAATGTCATCCTCAATGCTTGGTGGGCCAGCATGCTATTCTCTCTCTCTCTCTCTCTCTCTCTCTCTTTCTCTTTCCTTCTTAGTTTGCTCCTGTGTGGTCTGGGCAGACCTGCCCCTCTCCCCAGGCTGTATCTTCAGTGCTGTCCTCTGTAGGGCATTTTTCTGGGGAGGGGGTTGACATAACTGGGATAGGGACCAGCCCAGCCTCGCAGAGTCTCTGTTGGTTGGCTGCTTCGTGCCAGTATGTTGCCCTCGAGGCTTGGCACACCAGGTTGAGTTCTGGTCCCTCTCCCCTTTTCCTGTGGAGACATAATACAGTACCCTACCTGAGGTGGATCATTGCTCTGTTCCCCTCAATACCTTCATCTCTCCCACCCTTTTTGTTCTTGTCTCCCCCCGCACCCCCACCCCCCACCCCCCGGGCTCCCTGCCCCTCTTTCCCCCTCCTTTATGTTGGTGTGCTGTATGCATCTTTGGGCTTGGTCTGTCCCCTGCCCGTGTGCCCATCCTTCAACCCATAAATTATGTATTAAGTAGTTTTTCTTCTGATCCCCCTGTGCTGATTGGACCTACCTCAGTGAACTCATCTTGTACTTGTCCTTTTGTGCTTGGCTAACTTTGCTTAGCATAATTTCCTCCACCTCTTCCCATGAGACAATGTGCTTCATGTGTTCATCATTGTTTTTTAGGGATATGTAGTACTCCATTAACATAATTTTACAAGGCTTCATAATAAGTTATGCTTTTAAATGTGAATCATAATTTAGGTGTTGGTTTGGTTCTAGAATTCTCACTATTCACATAAAAGACCTAGGTCTGATTCTTGGCCAATACTGTCTATGTACAGCCACCTCCCTCCTTTCAGTGAAAGCTTGGGTATTACTATGATGCTAAATAGATTTTTTTGAATTTTCCAAGCTAAGATGCGGTAGGAAGAAAGGCCCAGTAATTAAAAAATAATAATAATAATAATAGAACACTATGGATCACTGTGGGAAGCAGAGAATGGAAAGAGAGTGTATACAGATGAATCCTTTAATCTCATATATTAAGAAGCCTGGCAGGCTGGGTGTCTGGGCTGGAGGGAAGCCTTCACTCCTGTGAGTTGGAGATGAGTCCCAATCACATTTTCATAATTAAATTGTTCCCCATTATATCCTCCCATAATAGTGTTACCTTATACACTGGTACACATAGGAACTGAAAATACAGGGAATCCAGGACGGATGAGCCCTATAGGACCAGTGGTGTGAGTGGCAAAACAGGGAGGGTAAAGGGAGA
>NW_022103898.1:34327350-34351176 GCF_000313985.2 Echinops telfairi | reverse complement strand
ACCCCAGAAGTCATGCAATTTATCTGCATTCTTGGTGAGCCCCTAATGAAATGTTTTTAAAAAAAAATTAGGGCAGAAAAAAATGAATCAGAAAAAAACAAAAACAAAAAAAATAGTGTTACCTTAAAGGTACCTCTTACAGACACATGGGTGATTGCTATGTAGTTGGCAGCTTTAACTATAGGAGCAGACCAGTGCTATTGCCCTCTAGGCTGTAAGGACAGCCACTCTCTCTTAGCTTCCCTAGGCACTGATGTTAGGTTACTCCTCCAATATATTCAGGCATATTTAGGGTTAGGGTACAGCCCACTTTGTTGCCTATGTGGTTCCTGTAATTAGGGGCGGGGGGTTGTACGTCCCCTGAGTGTATATAAGCCTTGGTTGGAAATAGATTCTCTCTATCTGTGCAGATCCGGCTTCCAAAGTCATGATGTTCCTGGAGGTGAGCACTAGCATGCTTTATCTTCTCGGATGTCTCTTTAATTTTACCCCTCAATGAAACAACCGCTCCGTGGACCCATTTGATTTTGGGGGTTGGTACTCCACAGATCATAATTTTCTCCCCCATATCCCATGGTGGAGATGGCACAGGACTGGGCAGTGTTTTGTTCTGCTCCATCATGCATGCGCTTGGCATAAGTCAGGGGTGGACTCAAGGATAGCTAACAACAACAAACAATGCCAAATCCCACCAGGGTTTGCCTTGACATTCCTTGGCTCCCTATTCATCCTTTTGGCTGATATAATGCCTCCATATGAAGAGAGAGAGAGAACCAGTAGGTTCTTCCTGGAAACACTTGTATTCCTTCTCAGTGTCTCATGTGTAGCATTTGGCTGAGGGGAAAGTTGCACGGAGTGATTAAGATAGCACTTCTTATCAGATTAGCAATGTTGCCTAACATCTCAATGTCTCAAGTTCCTGGCAGGGAGGGAGGGGGGGAAATGAGGAGCTGATACCAAGGGCTCAAGTAGAAAGAAAATGTTTTGAGAATGATGAGGGCAACAAATGTACAAATGTGCTTGACACAATGGATGTGTGGATGGATTTTGATAAGAGTTTTACGAGCCCCCAATAAAATGATTTTTAAAAGATAAAATTTTTTTCAAGATGGGAGCAAAATGAGGATGGTTCATTTGATAGGCTTTGTGAAGGATTGTTTGCTGCCATCAGGCCCATGGTTACTCATAAAAGCCCAATGTGACAGGATCGAACTGACCCATGAGACATCGTAAACTGCCCAGTGGGGCTTCCTGAACTCCACATTGCCAATCTTTCTCTCACGGAATGACGAGGTGGGTTTGAATTGCCGCCATTGGGGTTCGCTGCTGAGTGCTTCCCCAGTGTGTCCCCTGGGCTGAAGGATGAACAAGCTAGACGCTCCTGGTACGAGGTGAAGTGTTGACTCATGTTGGCCCTTGTTAGCACTACAGAACGACTGACGGGCAGCATTTACAGCCAACAGAAAGTGAGAGAAGACACCAGAGGGAGAACCTTCTGCCTCGGAGAGGAATATTTCCTCAGACTTGGTGGCGTGATCGTGATAGAAAAAGTAATTTTCCGACATCTGGCAATGACTTATACTTTTTGTGACATTTTAATCTCTGAGTAATAGATTCCACTGCCTGCAGAGCTAGACTTTTCCTGTTTATTGCTTTTCCTCTTCTCTCCTAAATTGGATTCTGCCTCTTCAACCTAAGCTGCACTCAGACTGTCTCTACAAAGTCCTCGTTCCCAAACCAGAATCTTTCCTCAACTGGTCAGAGAAGCTCAAAGGTCCAACGAGCCCCACTGCCTCCCCTGGAAGAGTGGAGAGGAGCTCCCGTGGGCTACTCCAGCTTCCTCGGGCCCCTGCAGACTCTGCTATGCTCTCCACACTCCATCCATGCGGGCTTTGGTGTCATTGAACCCGGGTTCAAGTCCTTTTTGCCACCCATGCACTCACTGTGCAACTCTGAACAAGTTGCTTAGCTTCTCTGAGGCTCAGTTTGCTCATTTCTAGCATGAAAAGGGTCAGAATCACATGGATCTTATTAGGGTTGCCAGGGAGATTAAGTTACATTTTCTTTGTATCCATCATAGCACCCAGCTCATAGTACATGGTCAGTAAATGCCAGTTCCTGTTGTTGTTGTTATTGTTATTGGGACCCCTGGCGATGTAATGATTATGCATTGGGAAGTTGCCAGCTGATCCCTGGGAGTGAGATGAGGCTTTCTCCTTCTGTGAAGAGGGAAAGCCACAGGGGCAGTTCTATCCCATCCTATCCAGTTGACATGAGTTGGAATCAGTTTGACAGCAGTGAGTTTTGTTTGGGGTATTCTTATTTAGAATGGAAACTCTTGAGTCCCGGGGTGGATATAATGATTGGTCTATTTTAAAACTGAGAAAACGCTGATATTGCCATCTCTGAGTTTAGGCCTTTTCTGTCTGTACCTAGCTGCCTCACTTTTCATTGCGTAGGCTGCCCTTCACTTGGCGACCCTAGTACGTAATGGAAATTTCAGATGGGCCTGTAGTCACCCAGCTAAGACTCCACTCCTCAGCCTTTCTCGAGGCGGATGGAGCCATGTGACGGATGTGATAATCAGAATGCGAGTAGAAGTTATTTACTGGGAAGGAGATCATGCTCTGTGACCCGTCTACCTTCTAAATCCACAAGTGGTCTTTTACATTAAACAAAATTATAAACTTGTATCATATACTTGGGGTCTCTTTGTTCCAAAAACCAAACTCACCTAAGAGGGCTGACATGGAGGTTGGCTTGGAGTCAGCAGATCTCTTTCCTGACTCTGCCCCACAGTTGCTAACAACCCAAACATTCATGTTCTCCTTAATTTCACTGACTTTGTTGGTAACTCTACTAGTCACTGTTGGTTCTGAGGCAAAGAAGACATGACCCCAGAAGTCATGCAATTTATCTGCATTCTTGGGGAGAGTCTCCACACACCACCTCACTGCCATTCAGTCAATTCAGACTCACAGTGACCCTACCACATCCCTAGAACTGCTAGCTGCTCCTGTACGTTTCTGAGTCTGCAGCTTTTTACAGGAGCAAAGAGCTTCATCTTTCTCCCAAGGAGCCTCTGGTGATTTCAAACTGCTGACCTCACAGCTCATAGCTCAACATATAACCCATGATGCCACCAGGGCTCCCTTTAGTGAGATTATCCATATTCATTTTTGAGAAGGTCGCAATCCCTTGTAATGAATGGAGGCTTCCATAATAGATGGAGGGCCGGAGCTGGGCAATAATTGTTCCACTGCATATAGCCCATTGACACATTCTAAAATGAGTTATACATCTATCAGAACATCTGTAGTTAGCAAAATACTTGAAGTGATCATAAGTGCATAGACATTTGCTGGAGTCCTTGGATAGCATACAAGTTAAGTGCTCTCCTACTAACTAAAAGGATGGCAGTTCAAACTCAGCACCCCAGAAGGCAGACCTGGTGACCTACTTCTAAAAGGTCACACCCCATGGAGCAGTGCTGCTCTATACCCACGGGTGGGAATACACACCATGGCAATGGATGACAACAAAGACAACTGCTAACTCTAAGTACTTGGCAAGATATGAAGCTGCAGCTCCACTTACCAAAGGGTAATAATGGCACCCAGAGAGTTAGATCAGAGAGGATATTTAATGCATTCAGGACAGTATCTGACATTGGAGAGATAATAAATGACGATGAGGATAAAGGTATAGGCTTGATTCCCATTTAATCTAGAAAGTGGGTTGTGGTAGAAGGTGGCCAAGCAAGGCCCTTGAGTGAGGTCATCACCATTGTGTTCCCTATAAATGTGATGAGCATCAAGCAAGGCTATACTCGTTTGTAAAAAATGTTTTAAAAGGATGCTGTGGTAGCAAGCTGAATACGCGGTTATCATTCCAGCATGGAACGTTCTTCCCTACTTATCCTGGTTCCTCAAATTGCTTTCCCAAGGCCTCATCTGTCTGCCATTGCTGTGCTGTAGGGCTTCATTTTTCATTTTGAGAGTTTATGCTACTGTCTGGTGACCCTCTAATCTCTATGACCATTACATATTTGCACAAGTAATGAAGATCCAGGAAGTGACTTTTATTCTAATCCTTAAGTTTTGTGGCCTTTAGCTTCTATTTTAATGTACCCAAAGCAAAAGTTCTCCAATGTGAATCCTAGGATGCTGACTCTGGAGCCCAAGCACAGCGACAAGTGTGAGATGACAAGATTTCATTCTGTTATATACACTGTGAGCTGCAGTTGAAACTGGCTTAGGAGGCACCTAACAACACTAATTCTATGTCAAACTCAATTAAGTTACATATGTAATTATCAGAGTTAACAAGGACTGTCCTGACACTATATATAAGGAAACTTTAATGGTTGAGTCAAATTTCCGAAGTCCCTAGAGGCCGGTCCACCACAAAGCATAAGCCTTGCTGCACAAACATCTTCCAACACTGGTACTGATTTTGTATTCATGATTTGTATTCGTTTTCTAAAAGGGCTCCACACATTGTATAATCTTCAGGCCCTACAAAACCTGAATTTGTCCTTGTAGGTCAGACATATGGTAAATGATGAAGCCAGAGTTTGAGCAGACACATTTGATAATTGGCTTCAATCTTTTGGAGCAGCCCATAGTGATTTAATATTATGAGGCGATTGGCACAGTTAGATCTGCTAATGACTGAGATTAAAATTTCCCAGTAACATTTTCAAATAATATGCTGGATAAATTTATACCAGTACATTTTATAAAGTCAATTTATTAATATCGGCATGTCCTAAGACCACCCAAGGCATTACACTGTGATAATGACAATAAACTTTGGTTGTACAGAGCGTATCCCTTCTGACATGCTCAGGGTTGCATCCATTTTTCTCATAAAGCAGAATGATCACTGCCTTTTTGTGATCGCTAACTGCGCTGAGAAAGCAAGCAACCGAATAAAAGAACTAGAGTAGATTGGTCATGAACACCCACGAGACAGCCTCTGGAAATTCCCAGACATGATTCAGTGAGATGCTGAAGACAGAAAGAGCCTGCCTGTCATATGTGAGTCATTCTTACCCTGGTCCCTGTTATGTCCCCATCCTGAAAAGTTCTAACACTGCTTGACGTCTTCCTGCCCTGGAACATGTGTTTGCTCTATTCTGAACACCCAGATCTTTCAGGTCTAGGATTGGACATAGCTGAGGAAAGTGGGATGCAGGAGATGTCAATTGAGTGCACAAGAGTGTGAAGATGCAAAAGAGACACATGTGCCCTCCTTTTGCCTTCTGTCCATTATGATGGACTTTATGGTTGGTGATTGAGTTGAACGCTAATATTACAATACCAACCCTTAGCAAAGAATTGTGTGATTCTTCTTTGGTCCCATCTACTCCCCACCACTTGCCTGTCTGTCATACTGTGGTGGCTAGTGTGTTGCTGTGATGCTGGAAGCTATGTCGCTGGTATCTCAAATACCCACAGGGTCACCCCTGGCAAATGAACTAGTGTTAATGGAGCTTCCAGACTAAGAAGAGACAACGAAGAAGGACCTGGCTCTCCACCTCCAAGGAAGAAGCCTCTAAAAACCTTATGCACAGCTTTGATGCATTCTCAGAGATACTGCCAGCCGAGGGGCCCTCAGGTGTGAGGGCACGAGAAACATGACTGCAGGGGAGTCAACCATCATGATGCGAGTCAGGTAAAGCTGGGCGGAATGAAGCCTTTGGGTCTTCGTGTGCTCTTGGGGCATGACTCAAGGTAAAGAGAAACAGCTGCAAAATGGTTGGAACTTGCAACGTGTGAAGTATGAATTTAAGAAAATTGGAAGTGTTCAACAATGAATTGGAACATTGAAGATTGATATCCTAGGCATCAGTGAGCTGAAATGAACTGGTATTGGCCACTTTTGAATCAGAAAATCATATGATTTACAATGCTAGAAATCACATAATCCAAGTGGAATGGCTTAGCGTCCATGGACAGAAAAGATCTTGCTAAAACCATCATGAAGTACAATTTGATCTGTGATAGAATCATATCTATCTGCCTGCAAGGAAATCCAACCTATACAACTATTATTCAACTTTATGCACCAAACACAAAAGCTAGTGGTGAAGAAATTGAAGAATTCAACCAAGGACTTCAGTTGGAAATTGATCAAACATACAATTAAAATGTACTGATAGTTATTGGTGATTGGAATACAAAAGTTGGAAACAAAGAGGAAGGAACAGTAGTTGGAAAATATAGGCCTGGTGATAGAAATGAAGCTGGAGATAGCATGATAAATTTTTGCAAAACCAATGACTTGTTCATAGCAAATACCTAGCACAGACCTGTTTTTTCAACAATACAAAAGGAGACTGTACACATGGAGTTCCCCAGACGGAATGCACAGAAGTCAAATGGGCTATATCTGTGGGAGGACACAATGGAGAAGCTCAATATCAGCAGCTAAAACCAGACCAGGAGCCAACTGTTGAATAGACCATTAATTCTTCACATGTAAGTTCAGGATAAAGTTGAAGAAAATAAAAACAAGTCCACAGGAGTCAAAATACCAACTTGAGTCTATTTTATCTGAATTTTGAGAACATATCAAGAACAAATTTGATACATTGAACACTATTGACAGAAGCCCTCATGAGCTGTGAAGAGACATCAAGACCATCATACATGAAGAAAGCAAAAGACCATTAGAAAGATGGGAAAGAAAGTAAAGATCAAACTGATTGTCAGAAGAGACTTGTTTTTCATTGCAGAGTCGCTAAAGCAAATAGAAGAAATTGTGACGTCAAGAAGCTGAATGGAAAGTTTCAAAGCGTAGCTCAAGAAGACCCAGCCAAATATTAAAATGAATCATGTAAGGACCTAGAGTTAGAAAAGCAAAAGGGGAAACATACTCAGCACATCTGAAGCTGAGTGAACTCAAGAAAAACACTCAAGCCTTCAGTTACAATATTGAAAGATTCCGTGAGCAAAACATTGAATGATGCAGGAAAGAATACAGTCTCTGTACCAGAAAGAACTAGTCAACATTCCACTATTTGAGAAGGTAGCATATCAGCAAGAACCAATGGTGCTGAAGGAAGAAGTTCAAACTACACTGAACACATTAGTCAACAATGAGGCTCCAGGAATTGATGGACTTCCCATTGAAAGGTTTCAGAAAGCTGAGGCAGCACTGGAAGCACTCACTCATTTATGCCAGGATGTTTGGTAGACAACTACATGTCCAACTGACTGGAAGAGATCTATATTTGTGCCCATTCAAAAGAAAAATGACCCAACAGAATGCTCAAGCTATAGAATGATATCATTGATGTTGCACACAAGTAAATTTTTGTTTAATGTCATCCAACAAAAGTTGCAGCAATACATTGACAGGGAACTGCTAACATTTCAGGCTAGATTCAGAAGGGGATCTGAAACAATCATTGCTGAAGTCAGATGGGTCTTGCATCAAAGCAGTGCTATTCCTTTTGCTACAATTATGTGGCCCACATATATCCCAAATGTATTCTGGTAGTAGCATTGGTTTGATGAGCTCTCTTCCTTTGGGTTCACACAATGCACTACAGCAAGGAGCTTCCCAAGAAACCCGAGAGGCTGTAAAAGTTGGTGGGTGATAAAAATGTAACGTCACAAAAGGAGTAAGTCACCCCTAGAGCTTCATGTATGTGACAGAGAAAAGGAAACTGTCATCTGATTACTCCTAATTCAACCCCCAGGAAAAATGTCATGGCCACACCTTTTGTATCAAGATCTTTCCTCTTCTTATCTAGTAAAATCCATAAAGGAGTCGTAAAGCTTTGACGATGTGGGAAAAATAATCTCATGATCTTAAAGGTTTAGAAGTGTTTTCTTTGCAATGTGTGAGGGGAGATAAGTTTGTAATTCTCTCTTATCATCCAAGAAAGCAGGGTGAAGGCTGGGTAAGGAGATGGGCAGAGGACAAGTCAAGGCTTCAGAGTCTCATGTCAACGACTCATAATCTCACAAGACATGCCGAGAAAACACAAAGATATGTTGGTGGTCGAACACGTATCGGGGGAGGAGTCCCTGTGAAAATATACAGTGGAGGTGACGGCTTCTGGGGGAGGGTCCACCTCATTAGGCTTCCTCCTTTGTGTCTGGGACAGGATTGCGATACACTGTCTTAGTCCAGAAAAGCCCCCAGAGGAGGGTTTCTGGTTATTTGAGAAGACTTTGACACTCTGAAGCAACTCCATTATAAATAAGCCAACTATCCAAAACAAAAAAAAAAAGCCCAAATATTGAAGCAAAATTATCAATGAATAAATACACAAGAAAGAAAAAGAATCAATAAAATGAGTTTATAATAAAAAGAACTAGTCTCATCGCTTCTCGGCCTTTTGGCTAAGATTAAGTGCAAAAAAAAAATTAGTCTCCTACTTTTCCTTAGTCCAATCCCGTTTTTACCAGTCTGTTTCTCTTTGACAACTTTCAAATGCTCTAGTCACTGGTCTTTCATGATTTAGTAGCTTAACATTATACACATTGAGTTCATGATAAGATAAATGAAAGTCCTGCTCACTTAATCCCCTCTTATGCCCTTACCCGTCAAATGCTTATAGCACTATTTTTGGTTCCCAACTTTTTTTAGCTGTAATTAACATATCATCCATTACATGATTTCAGTCATATCAAGGAAGCTTGTGCAATCATCACATGATCAACTCTGAAACTTTTTCTCCGTGTACACATTGATGTTGTCTCCTCATTTCCTCTGTCCCCTTTCATACCCCCAGACAATAATTAATCCGGCTACTTTCTTCATTATCCCCCTACCCCAGTTTCCCTATACAAACATTTAACAACAAACAAGGACCCAGTAACAGTCATCCCAAATTAGTAGACAATCCTGCAAGAGTAATTAGTAAACTTTCCTAGGACATTGGATTGAGAGGAGAAGTGGGTCATGTCTGTACAAGAGTGGGAAATTGTACTTCTGAGGGTGGGTGGTCCAAGTGGGGCACCCACCATTTGAGAAAATTGTTTAACTTTGCTTATAGAGACCCCAAAGAGAAACACTTATTCATCTATGCCAGGAAATTTGGAAGACAGCTAACTGACTGGAAGAGATCAATATCTGTGCCTATTCCAAGAAAATGCTCAAATTATAGAACGAAATCATCGGTATCACATGCAAGAACATTTTTGCTTAAGATCATTCCACAGCGGTTGTAGTACGTAGTATACTGATAGGGAGCTGTCAGAGACTCAGGCTAGATTCTGAAGAGGATGTACATACAGCAAGGGATCTCATTGCTGATGTCAGATGGAACTTGGCTCAAAGCAGAGAATACCACAAAATTGTTTACTTGTGTTTTATTGACTTTGCAAAAATATTCAACCGAGCGGATCATAACAAACTATGGATAGCCTTGAGGAGAATGAGAATTCCAGAACACTTCATTTTGTGCTCATGCGGAACTTTTAAATAGGTCAAGAGGCAGTTGTGGGAACAGAGCAAGGGAATGCTGCATGGTTCAAAATCAGGAAGTGTGTACCAGAGTTGTGTCCTCTCGCCATACTTATTCAATCTGTTTGCTGAGCAAATCACCAGAGAAGCTGGTTATAATGTGGCCTTGTAATTGAAGGAAGGCTTATTAACAACTTGTGATATGCAGATGTCACAACTTTACTTGTTGAAAGGGAGGAGGACTTAAGGAACTTGCTGATGAAGATCAAGGGTTGTAGCCTTCAGTATGGATTACAACCCAATGTCAAGAAGACCAATATCTCACAGCTGGACCAATAGGTACCATCATGATAAATGTAGAAAAGATTGAAGTTGTCAAGGGCTTCATTTTGCGTGGATCCACACTCAATCCTCATGGAAGCAGCAGTCAGGTGAAAAGACAAATTGAGTTGGGAAAGTAAATGTGCTGCACAAGACCTCTTTAGAGTGTTCAAAAGCAAGGATGGGACTTTGAGCACTAAAGTGTCCCTGACCCAGGCCATGGTATTTTCAATTGCCTCATATACATGTGAAAGTTGGACACTTAATGAATAAGGAAGACTGTAGAAGAATAGATTCATTTGAATTGTGGTGCTGGAGAAGAATATTGAAAATACCAAAGTTTGCTAAAAGCACAAACTGATCGGCCTTGGAAGAAGTAAGGTTCGAATGCTCCGTGTAGGCAAGCATGGTGAGATTTTGTCTTACGTATGTTGGACATGTTATCAGGAGAGAACGGTCCCTGGAGAGGAGCAGTGAAGAAGAGGAAGGCTCCAGGAGATGGACTGACACAGTGGCTGCAACAATGGGCTCAAGCACGGGACAATTGTGAGGATGCAGCAGGAAGCAGTAGTGTTTCGTTCTGCTGTGCAAAAGAGTTGTGATGAGTCAGATCGGACTTGAGGGCAAGTAACAACAACAGCGGCAGCACTACTGCTTCATTAATCTTGGAAAGTTCTTCTGCTTTATTCTTTTTCTCCATTTTCTGTTTTCTCATTCTGGAATTTCTATTAGAAGTTAGGCCTTAGGCATGCTTCTCCGAATTGCTTGAGCTTTTCCCTTTGTTTGTTGTCTCTCAGATTTCATGTTTCTCTTATGATTTATTTGACATATTTGGATTTTTCCTCCACTTTAATGTCTCACCTTGAATGAGAATCTTATTTCAGTATTCATAATTCTGATTCCTAAGAACTTTTTCTTAATTTAAGATCACATATTCTTCCAGCATCCCATTCTGATTTTAAAGATGCAATTCTCTTGGAGTTTCTCTATCACATTAACATTTCAAATATGTTATTTCATATACATATCCTATTAAATTATACACATATTGTTTGTTTTGCTCTTTTCTAAAATTAAGACCAGAGATTTTTCCAGAATGCATGGTGAACTTAAATGTGTAAGAACTCTGTGCTAGAGTCTAGCCATATAGCAGTGATCAAACGAACCATGGTTCCTACACACATGAAATTATTTATCTCCAAATCTTGCACATGGGATAGGTTAGCTTAGAACAATTTAGCTATTAACACAAATTATTTATCTCCAAATTATGTACATGGGATATTTTAGCTCAGAACAATTTAGCTATTAACACAAATTAGCTATTAACACACAAAAAACAACTATGCTTCAAATTTCAACCAAAACTTACTCTAAAAACGTGCCTTCTGGAAAGCAAGAGGGATCTACCTTCTTACCTGTCTGCCCACAAGTGAGTATTTCAGATGAAAGTGGTTACACTTTTCAGATTCAGTAGGGTAGACAAGACTCTGCTACTTAATCGGTGTCCAAAGCAGTGTGTGTTAATGATGCAAAACCTAGGCTAGGGGAGGCTAGGCATTGGGGAGAGGGTCAAAAAGTATGTCAGTGACAACCCCCATCTCTCCATGTCAAAGCTCACAGTGGGAACAATTCCAGATGCCCCTTTCTGACTTCGTGCCTTGGCCTCCAGTGGTCATGCCGGTGCTGTCAGCGGACAGCCCCAAAGAGCAGCGTGCCAAGAGCTGCTGCTCTCGGACACAAGCTCATTAGCTGCCAGCAGTTTTCTGTATGCGGACGATTTCTTTACCAAGGAACCTTCCTGCCTTGACGGGGTTTTCAGTCACCAGTGACCTGAAAAAGAATGTACCTTCTGAAGGCCCAGTGAGTTATTGCCAGTTACACCACCTTTCTGTTTTCCAGAGCTATCTCCCTTCTGGTGAGTGGTACGGTCACTGGTGCAGTAATTAAATTCACTGAAGGGGAGCTTATGACAATCACAATAAAAGAGGCAAATTCTAGATTCCACTAGTTAGTTAGGGACGGGGTCAAATTTTCCAAAGTTTCTCTTCTAGAACATTTGGGAAAACAAAAACTTTTGGAAAACCAAGTCATAACTGGCATGCGTGACGTTTTTTTAATGTGCCAGTAGCTCTGATAAACATTTACTTGTATCTTTTCTTTTAGTCCTTACAATACACCAATGATATTGGCGGTTGTAATTTAATTTGTTCAAATTGAGTCCACTCATAAGTAGCAGAATCAAGATTAGATTCTAGGTTTGTTGAGAGTTAAGGCCTGAGCTCCAAGCCTCTTCGTTCTAATGTCTTCCTTGTGTAACAGGCGCTTAGTGTTTGGTTTCGGTTTTGTTCTGAGAGTTAATCTCTCCTGGATGCCTTGCTTTAGTCCCGGAAAAGAGTTTGAAAAGAAATTAAATTCTACTTTTACCAAAGTGTTCAAATTCTTCATGGAAACCAGTCAATTTTGTTTCATGTGGAGGCATAACCTAGAAGTATTAGAAGTTTCTTCTCTGCTTGGCTTGACATGCAAATTGCAGCCTACTGTAAAATCATTTGGATTTTTAACTCAGCAACTTAAAAAAAAAAAAAGATTAGGCATTCTAGAAATTGAAATTGTGAATGTATCCATTGAGTTACTGTTATGTTGCAAGGTAATGATTTATGATGTTCAGTGAAAACCCAATGGCATTGCTACAGTTAATGTATGTGGGATTAAATGTTGACTCTCTAATTTTCTGAACTGTATAAAATATAATATTAATCCACGGTTGGAGATGAGCCCCTCAAGTTGGTAGCCATTCAAAATATGACTGGAGAAGATTTGTGTCTTCAAAACAGAGTCAACCATAATGACGTGGCAGAGAAGAGCTTTCAGGACTTTTATTTACTGATGCATCATGACCCCAAATGAGAAGACCAGCCACAAATAGCCATTAATCATTGGGATATGGAATGCACAATGTATGATTCTAGAAAAAATTGGAAGTTGAAAAAGATGAAATGGAATATCCAAGACGTTCGTGAATGGAAATGGACTAGTATTGGCTATTTTTAGTCAGATAATTACACATACACACACACACACACACATATTTGTATGTGTGTGGCAATATAATATTTGAATGGAATATCACAGAGATGCAGCTGGGGTTTAATCTTTAAAACTCTGGAAATGATCTAGCTGATTCTCTCTCTGTTAAAACAGCACTTCAGTTAGATTCATTGCTAGAATGGCATCCTTACTACATTGAAATGGTATTAATTTGTTCCTAAACCATCTGCAGGTGGTGGGTTTCTTTCCAGTAAACACCCAGGGGCTGTGAGAGCATGCTGGGGGACAAATGGGCCTTCATTTCACAGCCTCTTCATGTGTTGTAGAGCAATGCCCTGGTCAGTCCACTGGATCCCTCGTTCCTAACAACAAAGGCTGTTCAACATTAGTTCTTGGTTCTTAAAAATGGAAAGTTTGTTTCATGGCACAAGGAGGCCTGTTTCCTCCCCTGTCCTAGTCTGTGGGGCACAACTCTTTACCATACTCTGCAGAGAAGGACTGGCGACTCAAAAAGTAGCGCAGTCACCATCCATGCAGGAGAGCGGAGTTGAACTCCATGCCCCTCATTTGCTGTGCAGTTACTGCCCGCTCCCCACCCTTTCAGGGGAAGCGTGTGTGTTGGTATAATGCCGAACAGGTGTTGGCAACACTTTCACACTAAGGTGGGCTGGAAAGAAAGGCCTGAGGATCTATTTCCCCAAATCCACTAGCGATCACCTTAAGGATCATAAGGGTCCGATCTGCAGCCCACCATGGCATTTCTATCTTTCCATTCCCATCACAGCCAGTCAGGGGCTGACCTGGTCATACTCAACGAAAACAGTCCCTCTCCTCCTAGACTCTACCCTCACGCAGTTTACAATCTAGTGGGGGAGAAAGGCAAGAAAGCAAGAAGTTTTGCCCCAGCGGCTTCAATCATGGGCTCAGGCTCAGGAACATCTATACGAATGGCACAGGACCAGACAGTGTTTCCTTCTGGTGTGCATGAAGGCACTGTGGGTCAGAACTGACCCGACGGCACCGAAGAACAAAGCAAAGGACTCTAAGAAGGACAATCAAAACATTGAAAAGGGACGTGGAGGCGGAGGTCTGACATTCCCCAGAAAGTAACATTGTAGTTGGAGACAGAAGATGGCAGGGTGACTTGGCAATTAGATTCAGGGAGCGCAGAAGGGGGTGCGAGGCAGAGAGAACAGCCTGTGGGCGACCTGGAGATGAGAGAAAGCCCCGATTGTCTGTATATTAAGGAGCAGAGGAGGTTGGAGATGTGTCAGTTAATCTAGATCAGGCAGCGAGACGATCTCCACATGCCCAGAGCATCAGACAGGCAGCCTTCATGTACCAGAGAGAGAATGTAGAACAGGCCTCCCGGGGCCGACTAGGGAAGACTGCAGCACACACGCCCTATCCACGTGGGAAGTCCCTGCCCAACTGCAGCCAGATCTTTCCATGAACGACTGTGTGTCCCGAGTTACCAGATATTCTGATATGTTAAGAGAAACCCAGATTGGTATTTGTATGCAGACTTTTCCCAATGATGCTGTATTAGTCTAGGTACTTTGGAGAAACAAATCCATAGCGACTCATGTATAAGAGAGAGTTTTATGTAAAGAAAAGGTGCATCACGAAAACATCCCAACCCAATGCTGCCCAAGCCCACAAGTCCAACATTAACCCATTAACCCAACACCAATCCACAAAGTCCTCCACCTCACAAAACAGAGGCAATGATGCCGACTGCAGGAGGAAAGCTGAGTCAGTGAACGAACAAGCATCTCAGCACTAGCAGGGGTCTCCACACGGCTGCTCCAGCACCCAGGGCTGCATCGGGATAGGTCCATGTAGCTTCTCCTTGGGGATGTCTTGTAGGAAGTCAATCTTGCAAGCTGAAGCAGGGAACTGCTAAGGCAGCTGCACCCGGTGCAACCATCACAAAACAAGAGACCCGAGAACTAGAAAGGGGAGGCTTCACCACCCATTTATCCCTCCGCCTTTCAACCAGCACCACATGTGATTATCGGCCAGGCTGGCACAATTAACTAACTCAGATGCACACTGGCTTTGCTTGAGATCTAGAAAAGCCCCATGTGAGTCATGCGCAACCCACCAACCCACAGAATCTCAGTTTGCCTCCTAATGAAAAGCCTTGAAAACGATGAGAGTTTAGATTTTACCCTAAAAGTTGTGCGGATCCATTGCAGTGCTCGGGCAGGGCCGAGGTCAACATCACACTTCTATTTGGGCACTAATTGAAGACCAGCAAAGAAGCCCTGCGGGCAGTAGTCTCGCCTGCTCTGGGGAGGTGACTGTGAGGAAGAAGGAAAAAGTGTTTTCGCTCAAGAAATACTGAGGGCGATGGAGCCCGGGTGGCGCGAGGGGTTCCCAGTTGGAGTGCTAACTGCAAAGTCCAATTTGACTGTTGCTCCTCAGGAGAAAGGTGTTTTCTGTTCCCATAAAGATGTGCAGCCTCCGAAACGGAAAGGGGCCTCTCTACTGTGTCCTCTGACTGCTTTGAGTTCCTATCAACGTGATAACAGTGGGTATTTAGGAGGTAGAAGCAATAAGGAGACTTTGGTGGTGGAAATAGTATGCACTCCAGTACTAATCGAAAGACTGTCAGTTCAAATGCTCCCAAAGGTGTCTCAGACACCTGGCTTGAAAAAGCCTGGCTTGAAACCCCCATGAAGTTCAGTTCTACCGGACTGCATAGAGTCAACAGGAGTTGGAAATGAGTGGGACGATATCTTGGTTATTCGGTGCTGCTACCACAGCAATATCATAAGAAGATGGCTTTAATAAATGGAAATTTATTTCCTCACAGTTTCAGAGGCGACAAGTCTGAATTCAGGGTTCCAACACCAAGGGAAGGCTTTCAGTCTGTGTTAGAATCTCCCCTAGGGCTAGGAATTTCTAAACTCAGAGACCCCCAGGTCCAAGGGACTTTTTCTTCTTTCCTGTGATAGACGTAAGCAAATATTCTGTGCTCTCTGTGGGCTTCGCTTTCCTTTCATCTCTGGTATGACAAAAGGTGATGCAGGCCACATCTTAGGGAAAGTTCCTGAACATCAGATCAGGGCTGTGACCCAATAAAGGGAGTTGGCTCCTACCCTAATCCTTTTACCATTGATTGGCTGCTAACTCCAGATCATATCATGAGAGATATCGCCTCATCATAATTACTAAGAATCACGGTCTAGCCAAGTTGGCATGTATTTTGGGGAGGGGAAGCACAATTCAATGCATAATGGGTAGTGTCTGGTTATTTCACTGTGCTCATGTTGAACCTGCATGTGGATCAAAAGGTTGTTGTTCAACCAGAACAAGGAAATATTGCATGGTTTGAAGTCAGGAGAGGTGTGTGTCAGAGTTGATCCCCTCGTCATACTTATTCAATCTGGATGCTGAGCAAATAATTAGAGAAGCTGGAATATATGAAGAAGAGTGTGGCATCGGGACTGGAGGAAGGCTTATGAACAACCTGCAATATACAGATGACAAACTCGCCTGCTGAACAGGAGGAGAATTTGAGGTACTTGCTAATGACGACCAAGGATTTCAGCCTTTAGTATGGATTGAAATTTAATGTAAAGAAAGACAAAATCCTCACAACTGGACCAATCATGAAAAACAGAATCGATTGAGGTTTCCAAGGATGTCATCTTGTTTGGATCCACAATCAATGCTCATGGAAGCAACAGTCAAGGGGTCAAATGTAGCATTCCTTGCATTTGGTAATTCTGCCACATAAGATTCAAAGTGTTGTAGCAAGGATGCTACTTTGAGGACTAGGTGCCCTGACCCAAGTCGTGGTAGTTTCCATTGCCTCATATGCATGGGAACGTTGGACATTGAATAGGGAAGACCAAAGAAGAATCAATGCATTTGAATTATAGTGCTGCTGATGAATATTGATGCCATGAATATGGATCGCCAAAAGATGAACAAATCTATTTGGGACGAAGGACAGCCAGAAGGCTCCTTAGCGGCAAGAACAATGAGATTTCATCTCATGGACTTTGGACACGCCGGTAGGACAGACCAGGCCCTGGAGAAGGACATCGTGCTTGGTAAAGTAAATGGGCAATGAAAAAGAGGAAGGCCCTTGACAAGATGGACGGACAGACTGGCTGCAACAATCAACTCAAACATAAGAACAATTGTGAGGATGGCGCCGGACCAGGCAGGGTTTCCTGCTGTTGTCCACAGGGTCGCTGTGATTCATAATCACCTTGCGGGCACCTAACAACAGCAAGTTACCGTAGAGGGGATCCCCCAAGCAAACCCACTGCCATGCAGTCGATTTTGACTCAGATCGACCCTATCTATGGGACAGAGTAGAACTGCCCCTGGGGGGTTCGGAAGCTATCACTTTTTACAGGAGGAGAAAGCCTCGTCTTTCTTGGCAGGTGGTTTTGAACAGCTAGCCATGTAACCACTGCTTCACCAGGCGACATGCAAATGAGGAAGGGGAAAGGCAGGCACACGCTCCGGTCTAGCTCTCATCACATCATTGGGTAGTTAACAGATACCTTCTTGCAACCTCAAGATATCGAAGGCCATCATGACCTCCCCCTAAGTCTTCTAATAACCCGTCTTATTCTGTGAGGAGGGGAGGAGTGAATAATTAATGGCATGACAAATGATAAATCCTTTTAGTCTAAAACTTTGAAACTGGAGTGGATGTAATTATGTTTGTGTGTGGAACTACATTGACTCGACCCACATTTAAGTGAATATTCCCTGATTTGGCCTTCGCATAGTAATACAGGATGCTAGGCTACCCAGCAGCCTGTTGGATGAGATGAGGACAACAGCCTATGATTAGAAACAGGCAAGGTAGATGGTTCACAGCATATGGGTCATCTCATTGCTTACCCAATGCTCATGTCAAACTGAGTGAGGGTGGGAGAGGCTCTGATTCAAAGGGAACACAGATCATTTAGCCACTTTCTCTCTATTGTGAGAAGAGAATCCCTAGGAAGCTCCTCTCCTTGATAAATTCCCTTAATAGTGTTTAGATTTTGCTCTCAGACGCTATTGCTGTGAATTATCCCAGCCTCCCAAGCATCGGCATGTAAAGTAGTGGGAGTTCTGCTTATGGAGGAAGGGAAAGTGCCTTAAATGAAATTCCTTTGAACTACAAGCTTCCACACGACGGAGGACAAGGCCAGGTTAGCAGATCTGAATTGCAGGTCCTTTGCAAAGGAGATTCTTGGAGGGTTTCTAGTAAGACCAGAGTTCTCTGGTGCGTGCCTATGGGAAGAGGATGGACTCTAGACTCCAGTCCAGAGTCCACTGGAGGTCTGTTGATGGCCAAGAGCAGGTTAGCACACAGCAAAGGGGGCAACATTCATGTGAAAAATTCATTTTATAACATTTGCTTTAATCACATCATGACGGGTGAAAGGGATTTTAAGTCAAAACATCAGAGACCCTTTGACTGTTCTCTCTACCCAAGTGCTTTGGTCCATGTCCTTGCCCATTTGAATCGAATAACAAAGGTGCATCTATGGTCCCAGAGCCTGCCTTCTGGGGGCCAAAACAAAGGTATCCATTCTAGAGGAAGCAAGTTGTCTTCCCTCATCCTTTACCCTCCCACTTGGGACAGAGGCAGAAAGGAAACAAGGAGAAGGGAAAGCCATTAAAAGGCAGTCATCTCCTGGGGAGAAATGCATTCTCTAACGCCAGTGTCAGTATTATTTAGGCAACTCCCTGCCACCAGGCTCCTGTTAGTTCCCTGACTTCGAAACAAAGGCTGAGGTGCTTACTATCTTTAGTCCCAGAAGGGGCCTCTAATCAGTGGAGGAGCTTTGATATGGCTCCAAGGTCTGATGTAGAAACCACAACCTTGAGGCAGGGCCAGAGCAGCCAATTAGGCAGGTGTTGGCGACACTCCCCAGGAACATTTTTCTAGATGTTTAACTTTGACGGGCCGTTTAAGCTCCTAATCATCTCCGGGAACTTCATATTTTCCAGGGAATAGTGCCTGAGCTCTTAAGAACTTCCAAGAAACTTCAATTCTCAGAAGATGTTGCTGTCTTCACGCTCACCCGCCCCTTTAAGAAATTTATTAGGGGGAAAAACAAGCAATGAGGTCTGGACAATCACTCACATGGGCCATATTTGCACAAGTCAAATCAGATAGGAAGCCTGGCACCAATTAGGCTCCAGCATTGGCTTTGCGACACCAGGCCTGACCCACCCTACTTGCCCTTAGCCTTTGGGTGTAACAGAGTTGCCTGGTGGCGATATCTGCCAACCCAAAAGGTTCAAATCAGCACTGGTCTGGCCTGACTTCCTACAGGTACTTTCTCAGAGTCCTTATCAACCCTGTCATGGAGTTGATCTAACTCACAGCTCACCTTATTATTCAATATTGCCACTAGCTTTCTGAAGAAACTCACTGCTGACTCAGTGACCCTATAGAACAGGTTAAAACTGCCCCTGTTACTTTCCAAGACTGTCACTCTTTACCAGAGTAGAAAACTTTGCTATTTTCCTGAGAAACAACTGGTGGTTTCGAACTGCTGACTTTCTGAGTAGCAGTCCAATGGGTAACTATTAACGCCACCAGGGTTTCTTGGAGAATTATTAGGCAATGACTATGACAATTGAAAATGTACACACTAGTCTTGGGTATTCCTACCTGTGGATCAGATTATTTGGGTTCAAGTCTTGCAGTGTTTCCAGTGAGCTTGCTAGGTCAATGCGTATGTAAGAAGAGATAAGAAGATCAAGGAATGACCTTGGCCTCAGGGCTGGGAAGGGACCTTCTGCTCCAGCATGCACCCTTTAGTTATTGGGTCCTGAGATGGCCGAGAAAGGACCGTTTGAATGGGACTATTTGAAATAAGAGTAACTCACAGCCATCAAATCAATTCCCACTCACAACGACCCTGTAAGAGCAAGGTCAAGAACTATTGGGGCAGCAGCATTATACCAACCTACAGAGTGCTTCAATACTTTTTACAACATGTCCAGCCTACCTGGAATATAATGGCTGAACATTTGCCTTAGTTTAAATACATAAATTGAGATACAGAGTGGCATGACTCATGACAACTTTATTCTTGACAGAATCAAATATTGTCTGGTCCTGAAACATTTTCATAATGTTGAGCCCCTTGTTACTGTTTTTGTGTCAATCCGTCTCCTTGAGGAATTCTCTCATTTTTGCTGACCCTCTAATTTAGTAAAGAAGATGTCCTTCTCCGTTGATGGATCGTTCTTGATGACATGTCCAAAGGAAGCAAGCTAAAATCTTGCCATCCCTGATCCTAAGAATTACATTTCCTCTGAGAATACTGATTTGTTCATTCTTCTGACAACCCAAAGTACATAAAATCTTCCTCGGGAAAGGTCAACCCTTTGTGGGTGGAAAGTGGAAGGTGTAATGAGATGGTCCACCAAACCATCAGAACAACCAAGGGCATGGAAGGACATTTCTTGGAGAAGAAAGGACACAACAGAGGCTGGAGATAGCAAAGCCTGCACAGGCTTTGTTGTGGTCCAAGGTCATAGAGGAGGGACTGGCCCTCATGAGAGATGAGATCTGAGGAGGGAGGCGGGAGGAGGAGAGAGACCTAGCACGTGGCAACTGGAATGGAGACTTCTGGCAAAAGAGTTTTTATTTTGTGGACATGTTGACATTTACAGATTAGTCCTTGCTTCTCAAAGAAGCAAATGGTTCTATTTTTAAAATTAAGCAAGCCTGTGTGTAATAGACATCTTCTTTCCATCCTAGACTACATGAGATTCTTAGTGCCCCCGGTACCCACTGAGGCATGGGGTCCTGGTTATCACTCTGCATTGGCCAACTTTACCTACATCTGCATTTCACCTCTCCTCAATTCTGTGGGAATTAGATCTCTTTTCAAAACCATAGACTCCTTTGGTGAGTCCCTGACTTTTACATCTTTATTCCCAGGTTCCTCCTCTGGGGCTGGATGGTTCTCTTTTAATGTACACATCCCCCCATCCATACGCTGTGGATTTGTTGGGAATGAGGTTATTTTCTCAGAATCATATTCTGAATGGTCCTTAATTCCTACCTTATCTGGAGCCCACTGCATGGTTCACCCACTGAAGTGAAGTTCCTTATATACCAGTACCTATAGGAAGCACAGCTGAGATCACAAAGGACATTGAATGACATGCTTCCGGCTATTGTCCACAAGGGCTGGTGTTCAGCCAAGTCTGTTTCTTCAACCTCTACTCTTGTCCGATTCAATTCCATCCAAACATAGTGTCCCTCCCCAGCCACCCTTGTTAATCAAGACCAGTCATGCATTGTGCAAGAGTTCCATGAAGTCATTGCAATAAGAATGAGCAAATTCAAGACATGCTTATCTGTACAACATGTCCAACTCATGATGGAAATCTTTAGATGAATTTCATCGGGGGGAATTTGATTGCTCTTTAAGGATACGCCACAATACCCCCACACAGTTTAAGTGAAAAGTGGAGGCTTGTCCTCTGTACCGGCAAAAGGTGATTTTTTTTGAGAGGAGCAGGCAAGTTTTTCTTTTGCTCACTTAAGTAGTTGAAGGTTTTGAAAAGAGACCCAGTTTTAGTAAAGTCCATACAGTTGGAGAAAATCGGTAGCAAGTAGTAAGCAGGCCCCATGCCTCAGTGAGTATCTGAGACACCACAATGCAGTCTTGGATGAAGTGAAGGTGTCTATTATCCACAATGCTTGTTTTAAAAGTTTGGGACAGCAAATTGAATAAATCCCCATCGAGTATTTGCCAGATATTTTTCTACACATTTTTAAACCTAAACCTCCTATTTGGGGCTTTAGATTTAAAGATGAAATAGGCATAATAGAACATTGGGTGCCAACATCGGGTGATTTGGTACCATGAGGCCAAAATTCTAGTCCTGATCGTACGCTGAGACTTTGCTCTCTGATTTCAAATATCTTTTCTTTCTAGAACTTTTCTTTCCTATTGTCTTAAATGAGATTGGGAATATGATCCTTTCTAAGACTATGCTTTGGTGTTTGCAGCTTATGTTCCCGCATGTAGGGTTAGCACAATTGAAGTATTTGAAACATTCCTAACAACATAGAAACTGGATGGCGCGCACTAAGAACAACCCTGACACAATACAGCAGTGTCTCCCAGTGACTAAAATCATCCATAGCCATGCCTCAATACTCGACTGTCCTTCACTTCTTCATGGTGCTTTGAATGGAATTGTTTATTACCCAACCTCGTTTTATACACTTCAGAGTCAGCATTTTCACATGTTCTGGAAGCACTTTAATGTGTCTTTAGTTAATGCCCAGGCCATACAGAGCAAATTTATACTAAGTTACCTGTTCACACTGTTCAATGTTCCATCTGTCCACTGAACTGGGATTATATTAGGACTCAAATAACACAAACTAATTGTGTGCATTCATCAAAATTGAGCTAAATATTGAGAACTACTTAATGGTGGAATCTTTGCCTTCCCTATGGGAGACCCAAGTTCAATTCCCAGGCAAGATAGCTCATGTGCAGCCACCACTTATCTTTCAGTGGTGGTTGGTGGTGTGTTACTATGTTGTTGAAAATGCCCTGGTGATGTTGGGTTAAGTATTGCGCTGCTAATCACAATGACAATGGTTCATATCCAACAGCCACTCCTGGGGACAAAGGTAAAGCTGTCTGCTCCTATCAAGATTTACAGTCTCAGAACCCTACATAGGGTCACTGTGAGTCAGAGACAACTTGATGGCAGTGGGTCTAGTGTCCTGGCAACCTCAAGGACTGTTCTCCTCTGCCCTCGAGGGTCCCTATGAGTTGGAATAAACTCGATGACGGTGGCTATGATGCTGATCTAGCTTCAGCAAAGCTTCCAGGTTAAGATGAAATAGGGAGAAACGCTAAATGATCTACTTCCACAAAGCAGCCAATGGAAATCCTATGGGTTACAACATCTGATCCACAAGGAATCCAGGGTGGCAATGCTTCATTTCCCTGTGCGCGGGGTCACCGTGAGTTGGGGCCAAGGGAGCAGCAGCTCAGAAAACAACACTGCTCCAAGGGTCATGCAGGCTAATGAGTTCTGTAATTCTGTGATTCAAACAAAGACAATATTTTGAGGGGGCAGGGATGAATAGTGGCAGAGTGCTGAATTAAGGATTTTGAGTCTAAATCAATTGCAAAAACAAGTTTTGATGCGAGTGAGCTCAAAGGGCTTTGCGTGGCCCCGATGTTGAGAAGCGCTGGCAGAAAAACAAGTGGAAGAGCAGTGCTAGAGAGTTTTGGCTTCTTTGCTTCTAACAGGTATATTTTGAAAAAGGGGACATTTGAAATTTTTGTTAAAAACTGGGAATGATTTTTAGACTTTTAAAAGTGATAGTTGTGGGGGGCGGTGGGGGACCTAACCTGTTGCTTCTACTGTATTCCTGTAAATCATTATTCATTTCCTCAAGTGCCCTTTCCAAACATCTGTTTGTTTATGGTTCTGGGAACAGAAAATGATGATCAGTTTAGTGACTGCTTAGTACAGATTCAGATTAGTTTATTAGAGTAGGGAGAGATCAAAGCTTTTCAGATCCAGGCAGCAACTAGAGTATTTAAAAAATGAACATTCAGAATCAGTTTTTTAATCTTTGAAATGCCTTCTTGCTTCATAGAAAACAAGTTACCTGGCCACCAACCTGCAATGGTGCCAAGAGATAGGGTTTTCTGAGTAACTGGGCCTATAACCTTCCTTCCCTCCGAGGAGCCCTATTCGTTCCATCACTGGGTGTATATTTCGTGTCTGTCTCAGACATGTGCCAGGTGCTCAGTCCCTGGCCTCATCGTAGAGGCTGGCCGGGAAGGCATATGACCTTCCTCTGGGGTAAAAGTTACCAGCATGCCCATGCCATATAGAGCAAAATTTTAAAATCATGTTATTAGGGGCTTATACAACTCTTATCACAATCCATACATACACCAATTGTGTAAAGCACATTTGTACATTCATTGCCCTCATCATTCTCAAAACATTTGCTCTCCACTTAAGCCCCTGGCATCAGGTCCTCATTTTTCC
>NW_022103898.1:34323835-34326637 GCF_000313985.2 Echinops telfairi | reverse complement strand
CCATGTGGGCTTTGTTGCTTCTGAGCTAGATGGCCGCTTGTTTACCTTCAAGCCTTTAAGACCCCAGATGCTATATCTTTTGATAGCCGGGCACCATCAACTTTCTTCACCACATATAAAGCAAATATATACTAAGTTACCTGTTCAGACATTTCAATGTTCCATCTGTCTGATGAACTGGGATTCATCTGTCCCAGGAACTGGGCTCAGAGGAGTTCAATCTGACAGGAACAGAACATGTAAAATGATGGTGTCAAGACGTGACAGCAGAAGCAGAGGCAAAAGTCAGATCACATGAGGCCCTTAAAGCTGTCTGAGAGCTTATTTTGTATTCTAGGAACAATGGAAACCCATTGGAGGATTTTAAGTGGAAGAGTAATATGATAGGATTTGTGTTTTGGTGATTCCCAAGAGAGGATGTGTGTCTATGCGTGTGTGTGTGTGTGTGTGTGTGTGTGTGTGTGTGTGTGTCCTGCTAAATCAGAAAATCTATTTGCAAGATCTCTTCTGATGAGTCAGTCCACAAACTTGATTGCTTTCAGTTGAGGACTTGAAATGTGTTTGTTTGTTTTTAACTTGAGTAAAATAAGCAAGCAAGGATTTCTTACTCATTACTAAGAGTTGATCTCCAATTTTCAAGACTTTGGGAAACAGTCAGAGACACTGTGGCTATGACTAAACTGTGCCCATACATGTTTTGCTAAAAGTCCCCAAGAACATTGCTAATTACCTGCCACTCTCTTAAAACAAGCCCTTCGGGTTCTACCTTTTCTTTCCGTCCAGATGTGGAGGTTTCACCAGCTCTAGACAGTGGACAATGTAGATGGCATTGATGCTTGGGTCCTCCAGCTTCCTGTCTAACTTCACCTTTCTTCCATCTTATTTTGTCCCCAATTTATAGTTCTCCTGTCACTTCCAGAGCTTCATCTTTAAATATTATCAGAAGTTCTTAAAGATGACTCAGTATTTTTTTAGCTCCTGCTAGGATGTATTGCACTGGGAAAATCTGCTGGCAGAGACTTCTTCAAAGTGCTGAAAAACAGGACTGGCACCTTGAGGACTAAGGGGCACCTGACCTGAGCCGGGGAGTTTCCAATCACCCCATAGATGCATGTGCAAGCTGGACACTGAGTAAGGAAGGCTGAAGAAAAAGTATGCTTCTGAATTATGGTGTTGGTGGAGAAGAGCAAATATACCAAGGACTTCCAGAAGAATGAGCAAATCCCATTAGGGACTGGGAGGTTGGAGCTTGGGGTGACTCACAGTGTGACTGTCACAAATTCTTCCAGTCATAAGCTTATTCTGGACTCTGGTGTCTTAGACCACTCATCCTTCCTGACACTCCATGAGCATATTCTTTCATTTAATAAAAACTTACTTGAACACCTTCTGCATATCAGACACAGTGGATATAGAGGTCTAGGCCAGACAGTGGCAAACACTGTTGGTGAAGAACCAGCTAAAAAATATTTGAGACTTTGTGACCCAGACAGTTTCTAGAGCCACTACTCAACTCTGCTTTTACAGCACCAGAGTAACCACAGTCAAGACTAATCTCATGGGGGCCTATGTGTTCCCAAAATAACTTTATTGGTACTGCAGTATTTGTAAAGGCACAGAAAGACTAACTAACACACTTTGTTTCTAAACCAGAGGCTGGTCCACTGCCTGTTTCAATATGGTGCTTGGTTGACCCAGTTTAGTAGGGCAGAGACCTATGAAGGTCAGAATCAGATCCTTGACCTCTGACTTCTGTGTGGGGCTGACCAGTGGGAAGTACAGGTTAGAAATCAGGAAGACAGATCTCTCTAACTCTAATCTCACCCATTTTGACACTTGGCAACAGCAAAGAGGAAAACAATCCATCCTATGAATGAATGGGGGCACGGGAGCTATTGTTGGTGAGCCAACAATGAATGGAAGCCTGCTGTTTTTAACTTTTGTAACTAGATTATGAATTTGTGCCAGAGGCCAAAATAGAGACAACTGGATATAATAAACATTAATTGTCAAAGAAATCATCTAACAAATTAACTAAAGAGATTCTTTGTGGACTCCAAGGGTGCTAATTATGCTAGATCTTGTTCTATTTGTTAATTAATTCAAGTTGTTGAGTGAATGGCAGTCTAGTATCGTATGGGGATGGCAGTCTTTTTATTTATTTTACCAATTGTAGTTGAGACTGCTCTGAAGACTGTGTTGAGAAAGACTATGAGACCAAATATGGATTCAATAAAGATAAATGTCACAATCGATTTGAGGTGACTGCCACGTGGACATGATTCCATTGCCCAATGTATTTGTGATCTTTGAGAGCTGAAAAGGGCCTTGTCTAGAGTACCAAGGGGTAGATTTTTGGGCAAGTCACTTCTAATCTATATGCCTTTATTTCCTTAAATTTGTGAAATGAGAGTAAATTCTTCCTCCCGTCATTTGTTTGATTATGCTTAGTAGCTATGATTGAGATATACCTTTGGGGGTGGTGGGGTGGTGTCTGCTTACCATCTCTTAATGTTTGGTGGAATTTCCTACTTAGGAATCCATTCTTCATAATGTAGAAAGTGGAAACCCTACTTTCCCAAACTTTGCATCAAGGCTGCTACCATGTGGTCTCAGTCTATAGAAGCTGATCATGGCAAGAAGGAAGCTCTCACTCAGAACTCATCTGGCATGGGTGAAGGTAGAGGCAGCTAGTTGGTTGAGGCAGCAATAGCAAAGGGTGTAGTGAGACTGTCCAGTGCCCAGCTGTGGTTGTCCCCAGGATGGATGGCTGTGATGGCTTCATCAGAATAGCTCAGCAGT
>NW_022103898.1:34315381-34323735 GCF_000313985.2 Echinops telfairi | reverse complement strand
CAGTGGGGACTGGCTTCCAGCTTCCCTAGGTCTCCCATTGAGTCTTTCAGGTGCTAATTTTCCTTTTAGTACAATTCTTCCTACTGCTTAAATGAGACAGAGGAGGGTTTTTATCCTCATGGAGCTCAAAAAATCTGTGATCAGGAATGAATGCCTTCAAACGGGCCTTTTCCCCCCTTCTTCCTTTAAAGATGAAAAAAAAAAAGAATTTTCTCTTACAAATTATAAGACGTATTCTTAGCTATAGCTTCCAAAATGAGTATTATTTCAATTATCGGCAAGATAATTGCTAAAGATAGTTCAATATCTGTCATAAAAGAGGTTGTTCTCACTTTAATCTTCTTCATTACTTTAAGTGCCCGAGAGAAAAAATCTCATCTCTTCAGTGCCTATGATTCTTTTTTTTTTTTTGAAACATTGAGGGACGGACTCCTCTCTGATCGTCACTGGTATGGTGTTTAAGAGTTTGCAAGAGCTCTCTCCTTTGTTTCTATAGTTTTAACAATGCCTTTAATTTTCGTTTTTTAATCGTTTTATTAGGGGCTCATACAACTCTTATCACAATCCATGCATACATCAATTGTGTAATGGACATTTGTACATTCATGGCCCTCATCATTCTCAAAATATTTGCTCTCCACCTAAGTCCCTGGCATCAGCTCCTCATTTTTCCCCTCCCTCCCCGGTCTTTCATTTTCCAACGAAAGCTAAAGCTAAAGATTTGGTGAGAGTGAACAGCCACAGCAAATGGAATATCTTGACTAGTTGCCTTTTTGAGAGTTTCTTTGGCGTGTTTGAAATTTACTCCCCCAACTCTGTGTGTATAGAAGACCACATTGCTTTACTTTCTTTAACCAAGTAAAATTACATGTCGACCTCCAGCCTGAGGGTCTTTGCTATCAGCTTGAGGCTCTTATAACCAACAAAAAGTTACTGAAAACCCTCCAAACACCAGCCAGGAGTCAAGGGTAGGTAACAGACCTCACTTTCCACTTTAGATAACTGTAAGATGCATGAGGCAATGGTCTCTGGGCCATGGCTAAGCCATGTGCATGTTCTGTGCAGTCAAGTTAATTCTGACTCCGACAGTGACCTTTCAGCGACAGAACAGTGCAATCCTCCAGAGAAGAAAAACACACAGGGGAGTTAATTAACCATTTGTCCCTTGAAAAAGTCACTATGTGAAGCAAATATTCTGCCTGGGGACACATCATAAATCAAGACAGAGCAGAGGAATCTCAATAGAACACAGAGATCTTCTCAGTGGGGGAAAAAGAGGTCTCCTTCCGTTGAAGTAGTTGGGAATTGGGCTACTGTAGCCTAGAGCTGTGGTTCTCAACCTTCCTCATGGGGCGACCCTTTCATACAGCTCCTCATGTGGTGGTGACCCCCCAACCACAACATTATTTTCATTGCTCCTTCATAACTGTCATTTTGTTACTGTTATCAATCGGGCGACCCCTGTGAAAGGGTCCTTCGACCTCCAAAGGGGTCGCGACCCACAGGTTGAGAACCACTGCCCTAGCGTAAGAGTGACTCTCGACATAACATGAGAAAGTTCAAAACACAGTCCGCATGGAATCAAGTAAAACTGCAAAGAAGTCGATTTCCAGACAGAACAAAACTCAACATTGATTAAAGGAAGATTCAATCAAATAGCGTCCAAAAAGTTCAGCACTTTTTGGACCAATTACAAATTATTCTGCTTAACCCCCATCCCCTAAAAAAGACCCAAACTCACTGCCATAGAGTCAGTCAATCCCAACTCCTAGTGACCCCAAAGGATGCAATAGAGTAGAAATCTAGGTTTCTGAGGCTGTAGGTCTTTCCAGGAGCAGAAAGCCTCCCCTTTCTCTTCGGGAGCCTCTGGTGGGTTTGAAATGCTGCCCTTGCAGTTAGCATCCCAACTTGTAACTCACTGCACCTCCAGCCAGGCTTCCTAACACATTACTAGATTCAAAGCAATCAACATCACAAAGAGAAAATGTTTGACATACTACAGCAGGGGAACGAATAGAAAGAAAAAGACCCAGAGGTGACCGAGTTGGACTCGAACTTCAACACTGCCCTTATGAACATACTCAAGGTGTAAAAGAGAACATGGGCACTTTGTGCATGAACAGCAGCAGAATCTGAACAAAAAGTGGAGACGATGAAAACATAAAGCAATGTTAGTTCTCCAAGTGAAAATTACTATATGTGAAATCGAGAAAAGCACTGGTTGGGTTTAACAAGAGACTTGGCGTTGCAGAAGATACTTGGTACATTTGAAGACACACCCACAGAAACTATCCAAACTGAAGAACCTATCTGAAAAATCAGCATGGCGCACTGACCTGTGGGACTCTCTGAAGAAGTCTAACATCTATGTGACTTAGTCCCAGGAAGGGAGAAGAGAAAGAACAGGGTAGAAAAAACATTTGCAGAAAGGGTGGTGGAAGTGTTTCCAAATTTGATACAAAAGAAAAAGAGTTTGCTGGCCCCCTAAGTCCCTATAAATTCTAAACATAATAAACCCCTAAACTCCCATGTACCCATACCAAAGTCCACTTGTTGAGAGGAAAACATACCAATTGGGAGTGGTGGAGGTGAGTGCCGCCTACAGGAGAATAATGAGAACAGCAACTGGCTTCTCATCAAAATCAGTGCAAACAAAATACAAGGATAACAGTGTTAAAGCACTAAAAAAAACAAGGTGGGGTGGTGGGGCCTGAGGTGGGGAGGTGTCGATGGGGGACAACTATCAACCTGGATTCTCTCTTCAGAAGAAACATCCTTGGCCAATGAGCTAAAAATGAAGTAAAAACAAACACGTTCATGCTTACACAATGCTAAAAACGAATTCGTCACAATGGACGGTCAGACTCCAGAAAATGTCAAAGGAAGTCCTTTAGGCCAGAATAAACAAATAGACATCAGGAAGCTAGATCTGTGAAAGAGAATACAGAATATCAGCAAGGGGAAATATGAAGGTCCGTATATAAAGGCATTTCTTGGTCTCTGAATTATTCTAAAGGCACTTAACTACCTAAAGTAAAAATAATAACCCAGGATTGCATAGGCATGTAAGTGGAGGAATATTAATTCATAGAAGAGTGTGTGAGAGGCGCTCTCATGGCATAGTGGTCAGGCAATTGGGAGATCGCGCTGGCAGTCTGCTTCTGCAGAGGTGTACAACTTTGGAAGCCTAGGGTGCCATTCTGCTATGCCCACTGGGCTCACTATAAGTCAGAATCGACTCACCAAGTAAGGGTTTGGTTCTACACTTAGGTTATATTATGATAATCCAAGAATGTCCATTAGATTTCCTCTGAAAACTTAAAATAGAAAGGAATGTTTTGAGTCCACAGAGGAGCTAAAGCAGAGTTCTAAGAGATACTTGTTTCATCCCAGCGAAGGCAAGTAAAAAGAGATGAACGAAACGGAAGAGGACATGAACCCAGGATCACTCGGTAGAAATGGAAATCTCAGGGGGGTGGGGTCTCCTGAAAAAGCTGGAGAGGCAAGAAGGTGCAGCTTCTGTGGGAGTCAGTCTGGCCTGGGGACAAGAGAGGAGAGAAAAATACATTGGCTTCTTCCTGTCCTGTCTACGATCCTATTAGAGTTCTCCCGTTGGCCAAATAGGGTGAAACAGTTGACACGGGAGCCTGTGAAAGGTGACCTGCGGGACAGGAAGAAGCCACCCAGACAGAGAGCAGATGTGGGGAGAAAACGTTTTATCCCCGCTGTGAGGAGTTCAAGACTCAGAGAAGGTGGGTAACTGTAGCTCATAAGGGTACGTAGCTAATAAGTGATACGGCTGGTATTGACATCTAGTCTTAAATCTGGGTATCTAAGAGACGTTTGAAACTTAGAAATCATAATTTTTATACTAGTTTTCAGCAGCTCATGCCTAATCATTATCTCCATCTTGATAGATGGCAAATTTGTTAGTTCATTTGCCAAGAGAAAACCTTGACCTCTCTCTTGTACACTACACATCTAATCCATCAGCAGGTATAATTAACATTTTATTATGTTTCATCACAGGACTACCATCCTAGTCCAAAGTCTTCATCACTCTCACCTAAATGATTGCAGTAACTCTGCCCTGTGCTTTAACTTGACTGGAAATAATGTTGAAGTAAAAGAACTGAACAGATGATTTTGAAGGGCAGGTTGAGAAGTCAAAATAAAGCATTTATATAACAAAATGTGCAAAGCATCAAAAAGCAAAAAAGGAAGACCATGCTCAGCGTTACTCAAGCTGAAAGAATTGAAGAAAAAATCCAAGCCTCAAGTTGAAACCTTGGAGAATTCTATGGGTAAAATATTGAACAATGCATAAAGCTTCAAAATTCCTGGAGACTTGTCTTTTTCTCCCATTCTTTTAGCAAAGCTTGGACTTCTTTTCTCGATGTCATTGGTTCTTGATCACACACTACCTCTTGAAATGGTTGAATATCTCCCAATTCTTTTTGGTACCAGGAATTGATGGGCTACTTATTAAAATGTTTCAATAAAGCAGGGCAGTGCTGAAAATGCTCAGTAGTCTGTGAATTTGAAGATTGCTACCTTACAAACCAACTGAAAGACATCCATATTTGTGTTTATTACCTTATTACAAAGGTAACTCAACAATATCATTACTATCATATTCAAGTAAAATTTTACTAAATATCGTTTTTAAATAATTGTAAGAATACATCAACAGGGGCTGCCAGAACTTGGCAGCAGAGTCAGAAGAGGACCTTATATACAATAGAACAAAGCACCATTCGGTCCTGGCTCCGCCTCCCTAATGTTATGCTTGAGACCATAGTTACAGCCACGGTGTCCATCTATTTCAATGAGGGTCTTCATCCTTTTCAATGACCCTCTACTTTACCTAGCTGGATGTACTTTTCCAGGGGCTGGTCTCTTTGGTAACAGGTTCAAAGTATATGGGATGAAGCCTGACCATCTTCATTTGTAAGGAGCATTCTGACTGTACATTTTTCAATGTGGATGTGTTGGTTCTTCTGGCAGACCACAGTACTTTCAATATTCTTGGATATACTGTGTGGTAGTTACATAATCGGGTGTCAATTTGAGGATTAAGAGTGTAGGGGTGGAGTCGAGCCTGTCAATCAGGATATAGCCAATAAGGCCTCTGTGTGGGCATAGCCTTCTCCTGAGGATACGGGGAACTCTGGTATTCCTCCTTGGAGGCAGGAGACACACTCTCTTTCTGCTCACTCTCTTGGAGACTCTCTACTGACAAGGTTCATTCCCTGTGAGACATCCCTGTGGACAAGACACATGGAGAGAGGCTGATGGAGTCAGATCGCTGGAGCCAGAGAAGCCACATGGAGAGCCCTGCCAGCACCACTGGATCCAAAAGACTTCCCACCCACTGGCTTGTGATCTTCCTGCATTTGGTGTCATTGCATGTGTTTCTTGAGTTTGAAGAGGATTTTATAGATTGGTCTCAGACATATGGGCTAATATTGGACTTATGGACTTGATCTGGACTGAGCTGGGATGTTTTCTTAATATTCAATTGCTCTTGTATATAACGCTCTTTCTTTTTTCAAAAAAACATTTTATTGGGGTCTCATACAATTCCTACCATAATCCATACATACCTCCATTGTGTCAAGCACATATGTACATTTGTTGCCATCATCATTCTCAAAACATTTGTTTTCTACTTGAGCCCTTAATATCGGCTGCTCATTTTTCCCCCTCCCTCCCTACTCCCCCCTCCCTCATAAACCCTTCATAATTCATAAATTATTATTATTTTGTCATATGTTACACTGTCTATTGACTTCCTCTGCCCTTTCTCTGCTGTCCATCCCCCAGGGAGGAGGCTATATGTAGATTCTTGGATTCGGTTCCCCTTTCTACCGCACATTCCCTCCACCCTCCAAGCATATATATATACATATGACTCTCCCTGGATTTGTTTCTCTAGTCTACCAAGACTAACACACACCACAACTTATAAACCAAACAAAGCTCACTGCCACAGAGTTGCTGTCAATTCATAGCGAACTTATAGTACAGAGTAGAACTGCCCCTGTGAGTTTTCAAGACTGTTTACTGTTCACTGTTTATGGAAGTAGAAAGCTCTATATTTCTCCTGCAAAACAGCTGGTGGTTTCAAACTGCAGACCTTTCAGATCATAGTCCAACATATAACCACTTATCCTGTGGCCTACCTTATTATCGTCCAACTTTCACATGCATATAAGACAACTGAAAATATACCATACTTTGGGTCAGGCACAACGTGGTCCTGAAAGTGACCTTGCTCATCAGCACTTTAAAGAGATCTTGTGCAGCAGTTTTGCTCAATGCAACATGTCACATGATTTCTTTTTTTTAAGTTTTATTGACATATAATTCACATACCATATAATTGTACAATCATTACCACATTCAGTTTTAGAACATTTTCTTCTTTCTCTTACTCATTGTTGTTAGCTCCCCAATTCCCCTTATCCTCCCTTATCCATGTGGCCAGGTAATTATTAATTCCGGTACTGTCTCTATCTACTTTACCTATCCTAGATTTTACATATGAACTCTTGAGGTGCAGTGGTTATGAGTTGGCTTGCTAAATACAAGGTCAGCAGGTTGAGACCACCAGCCATTCCTTGGGATAAAGAAAGGGCTTTCTACTCCCATAAAAAAGCCACAACCACAGAAACTCACAGACACGGTTCTACCCTGTCCTACAGGTACATTATGAGTTGGAGGCAAATCAATGGTAGTGAGTTTGGTTTTGAGTTTTTGGATTTCATATGCGAAAAAAATCATCAAAACAAAACAACAAGAAAAAAGTAAACCTCAATAAGACAAAACAGAAAAATCTCAACTGTCAGTTGATTTCTTGAGCTGCTTCCACGAGCACCAACTGTGAATTCAAGCAAGATGAAACCCTTGACAACTTCAATCCTTCCTCCATTTACTTTGATCTTGCCTATTGGTCCGATTGTGAGGATTTTTCTTTCTTTACAGTAAGTTGGAAACAATACTAAAGGCTGCACTCGTTGATGTTCATCAGCAAGCACTGTAAGTCCTCCTCCCTTGCAGTAAGCAAACTCATGTCATCTGCATATTGCAGTTTGTTAATAAGCCTCCTTCCAGTCCTGATGCTGCATTCTTCTTCATACACTCCACCTTACTCAGATATAGGTTGAATGAGTGTGGTGAGAAGGTACAACCCTGACACACACCTTTCCTGATTTTATAGAGCATGGAGCATGCCCTTGCTTTGTTCCTGTGAGTACTTCTTAGTTTAGGGACAGGTTTCACTGGAGCACAATTAGGTGTTCTGGAATTCCCATTCTTCAAATTGATAGCCATAGTTTATTAAGATTCATCAAGGTGAATGCTTTTTCATAGTCAATAACTCATAAGTAAACATCTTTGGGGTATTCTCTGCTTTCATCTAAGACACATCTGACATCAGCAGTAATATCCCTCGAGCTATGTCCTCTGATCCACCAATTTTCTGTCAGTTTGTCATACTGTGGTGGATTGTGTGTAGCTATGATGCTGGAAGTTATGTCAGTGGTATTTCAAATACCAGCAAGGTCACCTACTGTGTACAGGTTTCAGCAGTGCTTCCAGGTTAAGAATAGACTTCAAAGAAGGAATAGGCTGTCCACATGTGAATAATTAGCCACTGAAGTCCCTATGGATAGAATAGAAATAGTATCAGTTACTGAAAGCCTCGTGAATAAAAGGCGGACATTGTTAAGAGACAGTGCCAGAAGACGAACCCCTCAGGTCAGAAGGCACTCAAAACGTGATTGAGGAAGAGCTGCCTTCCAGAGTTGAGTCCACCATAGCAGTGCAGATGGAGTAAGGAATATGGGAGTCAAACATTGAGGACCTTCATATAATGTGCATGACTCCAAATGAGAAGAAACACCTGCAAAAGTCTACTAATAATCCAAACTTGGAATATACAAAGTATGATTCTAAGAAAATTATAAGTCATTAAAAGTTCAATGGAACTAATAAAGATCGATACTCTAGGCTTCCCTGAGCTAGTATTAGACTAGTACTGGTCATTTGAATTAGAAAACCAGGTAGTTTACTAAGCCAGGAGTGACACAATCAAGAGGAATGGCATTGGATTCTTTGCCAAAAAGGACATTTCAAGATCTATCTTGAAGTACAATACTGTTTGTGGTAGGATAATGTCTATACCCATACAAGGTATTCCAATCAATAAAATTCTTTTTCAATATATTTATATGAGGATGGGGAAATAGATCTATGAGCCTACATTTATAGGTTTAGTATTAAGGTAGAAGAAGGACATTGGGCCTCCACTCAAGTACTCCCTCAATGCAAGAATACTTTCTTCTATTAAA
>NW_022103898.1:34259135-34314440 GCF_000313985.2 Echinops telfairi | reverse complement strand
TGTCGGGGGTTTAAGTGGAGAGAAAATGTTTTGAGAAATGATGTACAAATGCGCTTTACACAATTGATGTGTGTATGGATTGGGATAATAGTTGTATGAGACCCTAATAAAATGTTTAAAAAATTTTTTAAAATAAAAATAAAATAAAATAAAATACTTGGCAAAAAAAAGAAATGTAAGAATATCTTATTAACACATTTGATACATTAAACACTAATGACAGAAGACCTGATGAGCTGTAGGATGACATCAAACATATCATACATGAAGAAAGCAAAAGATCATTAAAAAGACAGGAAAGAAAGAAAATATCAAAGTGGATGTCAGAAGAGACTCTGAAACTTGATCTTGTTCATATAGTAGCTAAGTCAAGCTACATTGAAAGCATTAGCCAAAAATAAGGCTCCAGGAATTAATGGAATATCATTGAAATATTCCAACAAGCTGATCAAGCAGATGAAGCATTTACTTTTCTATGCTAGGAAATTTGGAAGGCAGTGAGTTGGTCAACTGACAAGAGATCCATATTTTTAACCATTCCAAAGAAAGGTGACCAAACAGTAGAACAATATCATTTATATCACTGCAAGTAAATTTTTGCTAAAGATTATCAAAAAATAGGTGCAATAATATGACAGGGAGCTACTAGATGTTCGCGTTGGATTCAGAAAAGGATGTGGAACAAGGGATATCATTGCTGATGTCAGATGGATCTTGGCTGAAAGCAAAGATTACCACAAAGATGTTAACTTGTGTTTTATTGACTGTGCAAAGGCGTCTGACTCTATGTATCAAAACAAACTAGGGTTAGTCTTGAGAAGGATGGATATTCCAGGATGCTTTATTGTGCTCATAAAGGACCTGTTTATAGATCAAGAGGCAGTTGTACTAACAGAATAAGGCAAAGTTGGCATAGTTTAAAATCAGGAAGGTATGCATTAGGGTTGCATCGTCTCACCATGCTTATTCAATCTGTATGCTGAGCAAATCATCAGAAGAGCTGAATTATATAAAGAAGAATGGGCAGCAGGGTTGGAAGAAGGCTTACTAACAACCTAAGCTATGCAGTTGACTCAGCCTTGCTTGGTGGAAGTGAGGCGGACTTGAAACACTTGCTGATGAAGACCAAGAATTTAAACTTTCAGTATAGATTAAAACTCAATGTATAGAAAGCACAAATCCTCACAACTGGACCCATATGCAACATCATGATTAAACAGATACAAGATTGAAGTTGTCAAGGATTCACCTTGCTTGGATCCACAATCAAAGCTCATGGAAGCAAGCAGTCAACAGATCAAAAGACACATTGTGTTGGGTAGATCTACTGCAGAAGACCTTTTTAAAGTGTTGAAGAGCAAGGATGTTACTTTGAGCACTAAGGTGCACTTGACCCAAGCCGTGCTGCTTTCATTTGCCTCCTATGCATGTGAAAGTTGGGTGTTGAATAGGGAAGACCGGAGAAGAATTGATGCATTTGAAACATGGCATTGGTAAGTCATATTGAAAGTACCGGGGACTGCCCAAAGATCAAACATATCTGTCTTGAAAAAAATACAATCAAAATGCTTTGTAGAGGCAAGAATGACAAGATTTTGCCTCCCTTACTTTGGACATGTGATTGGGGAAGGACGTCATGTTTGCTGAAGTGGAGACAGAGAAAAGTTGTGACACCCTCGCTGAGGTGGATTGGTACGGTGCAGCAACAATGGGTCAAACAATTGTGAGGATGATGCAGTATCGAGAGGTGTTTCTGATGTTGTACAAAGGGTTACTGTGAGTTGGAACCGACTCATAAGCATCTAACAGCAACAACATGTCCCTTTCAAATCTGACTTATGTTTCTTCAGCATGTGATATTCATGATATTCAGTAATGTCCACATTCCGGACAAACATAAGGGCATACATGACATAAACAGACTATCGAGTACAATGATAAATGCACACAGAGCAGAAAACAAAATGGATGAGTAGGACCTCTTAGAAATAAATGTATGTGCATCAAAAGAACAAAAGGGAAATCCACAGAAGAGACTCTGAAGCTTGCTTTTTTACATCAAAGTGTAAAGTCAATGGAAGAAAGCATGAAGTAAAAAACTGAACAGAAAATTTCAAAGGGCAAACCAAGAAGGGAAAGTATTATAATAAAATGTGACGATCCTGACATTAGAAAATCAAAAGGGAAGAACATTTTCAGCATTTCTCAAGCAGAAAGAATTGAAGAAAAGAAAATGTATGCCTTCAGTTGCAATGTTGAAAGATTCTATGGGCAAAATATTGACCATTGCAAGAGCTATAAAAAGGAGATGGAAGGGAAAAAATGAGGAGCTGATGCCAGGGGCTTACGTGGAGAACAAATGTTTTGAGAATGATGAGGGTAACGAATGTACAAATGTGCTTTATATAATTGATGTATGTATGGATTGTGATAAGAGTTGTATGAGCCCCCAATAAAATGATTAAAACACACAAAAAAAGGAGATGGAAGGAATATGCAGTCATTGTCCCAAAAAGAATTCATCTACGAATCATATTACTATCCCAGCTGGAAATTTCAAAACCTCTTAAATGAGAGGAAATATCAGTTTCTATAAAATTATAAAAGCACCTAAGAAAAGGCAAACATATGCCAAGTTGGGCTGGTTATCAATTTCCACCCTTTAAACTCACTCCATTTCCATTAGAGGTGTTCTGTGTTGTTTCAAAAGTCTCCACATTACTTCCTTTCTCTTGACTTTATTACAGTTTACAGAGTAGAGGCTTCCTCTCCCAGCAGGTGGGACAGAAACTTGTGTTTGCCTATTGGTTCTAGCCAGTGGTCGCTGCTAATGATTCACAGGTTGTTGCCACATTTTCTTCAGGGTGGTCTTTTGGTTTCTGGTAGAGAGAGACTGGTAGCCAGCACCTTCATATTTTCTGGAGGGAGTCAGGTTTGTTAACAGTGCTTCCCAGATATGGATTCATCTCTTCTCAATTTTTATTACTGAGCTCATGAAATCTTCCCATAATCATTTACAAAAAAACAAAACTTCTACAGCTACAGTATTCAAAGATATTTGACTTTAGCAACTGCCAAGGTTCTGGTTCATGCTTCAGAGAACCCCTGATTGCACCATTGTGACACTCTTGGCTGCCCTTCTCATTCATCTGCATGGAATGGCTTCCAAAACTCTGTGATCTGTGTTAGAGATTTTTCTTCCAGTTCCTTTCTAAGTCTTGTGTTACTCTCCTTCAGTAATTTTCATCGTTTCTCTTTATCTGAAGAGTATTGGTTTTTTGGTTTTGTTTTGTTTTAATTTTCTGCTTGCTGGGAGCATGAACATTCTATCTCAAGAGTGTCACATCTGATGTAGAAATCAGATTCTGGCATAGGCCTGTGGGTACATATTTCTAAAAAATCTTTCTGTTCTATTTCCCATTTCCTTAGTGACCTCTACAGCTGATGTCATGTTTGGACTCATTGCCCCCCAGCAATGGGAACAGTTGGATATGATGGAACTTTGCAAGCATCCCCAAGCCATGCTGATTTGCAGAATGACAAGATCTTAAAACTGGGAGGGTGCCCAGAGGATGACTAATTCAACTTCCCTCCCAGTGCAAGAATTTGTTCTACAACATCCCTAATGCCCTCCTCTGCTTCAATCTTTCCAGGCAGAGAGAGATCATTAATTGGCTAGGTAAATTATTATATTATTTCTAGCTCTAATGATTAGATCTAATTTTTTTCTTTTATTCAACTGAAATCTGCTTCCATATAACTTTCTCTCATTAGTTCTATATCAGCCCACTGGACTGATACAGAATAAATAATTCCATTTTTAATAAAATACAATAATTGCTAACATAGGTTGACTACCTGTAAGGTTCTTTACTGGATGCCTGTCTGTCTGCATTGCACATGTGCTGCCTTAAGACTGCTGGCAATGATGCGCATACACTAACTGGACCAGTCCTTCCACGGATACCAACTTCAGCTGTGTGGTTGTTCGGTTTGCTGTCAACTTGGTGGCACTAGGATTCTCAGCAGTTTGGCAGTTGAGGCCTGCCCCATGATGTGATCTAATATAATGTAAACAACTGCTGTGAGCAGTGAAGAAGTTGTAAGAAGATTAGGGAGGAGATCAGTCTCCTGGGTCAGGTCGCTGCCCTGCAGCAATTGTAGGGAAGTCTCCTCCGGGGTGTGCCTTACTCCTATGTAAGCAGACTCTATGGGAAGTCTTCTCTTTATTGCTGACCTGGATCCTGCTTCTCTCTCATTGACCTCCAGTCCTTTGGAGGCCCACCATATTGCCTACTGAGCCTGAGAGCTAGCAGTGGCCTGCCAAATTGCCTGACAACCTTGAGTTCATTCCTCTCTGCAACTATGAGCCTGACCCGCTGACCTTGGATTCATCCACCTCTGCCTCCACCAGAAGTTCGTCTTCCTGCCTCTTGGTTTTCCTTCCTGCTTCCTGGTTCATCAGCCCCTGCAGCTATGTGAGTCAGCAAAAACCTCCAGCTTAACATCCAATCCAATGGCTTTAACTATTAGCGTGGACATAGATTGAAATCTGCTGCTCTCTTTTTAAGATTATATATAAGTGAGAGAAGAAGAGGAAAAAGAGAAAGTATGGTATTTTATTGTCATGGACATGTTTTTTTTTAATACATAAATCATTTTATTGGGGCCTCATATAGCTGTTATCACAATCCATCCATCCATCCATCCATTGTGTCAAGCACATTTGTACATTTTTTGCCATCATCATTCTCAAAACATTTTCTTTCTACTTGAGCCCTTGGTATCAGCTCCTCATTTTTCCCCTCCCTACGCCACCCTCCCTTCCTTACGAACCCTTGGTAATTTATAAATTATTATTATTTTTACGTCTTACACTGTCCAATATCTTCCTTCACCCAATTTTTTGTTGTCCATCTCCCAGGGAGAGGGTTATATGTAGATCATTGTCATCGGTTTTCCCCTTCTCCCCCACCTTCCCCTTCCCCTCCTGGTATCTCTACTCTCATGATTGGCCCTGAGGGGTTTATCTGTCCTGGATTCCCTGTGTTTCCAGCTCTGATCTGTACCAGTGTACATCCTCTGCTCTAGCCGAGTTTTTAAGGTAGACTTGGAATCATGATCAAGGGGGGAGGAAGCATTAAAGAACTAGAGGAAAGTTGTATGTTTCATGTTTGCTATACTGTATCCTGACTGGCTCATCTCCTCCCCATGACCCTTCTGTAAGGGGATGTCCAGTTGCCTACAGATGGGCTTTGGGTCTCTGCACTCCCCTCATTCACAATGATATGTTTTTTTGTTCTTTGATGCCTGATACCTGATCCTATCGACGCCTCATGATCAAACAGGCTGGTGTGCTTCTTCCATGTGGACTTTGTTGCTTCTCAGCTAGATGGCCACTTGTTTATCTGCAAGCCTTTACGACCCCAGATGCTATATCTTTTGATAGCTGGGAACTATCAGCTTTCTACACCACATTTGCTTATGCATACACTTTTTCTTCAGCGATCGTGTCAGGAAGATGAGCATCATGGAATGCCAGGTTAATAGAACAAAGTGTTCTTGCATTGAGGGAGTACATGGACATAAGTTAATATAAAGCTGAACTATGGCTTGAGATGCTTGAAAGGGAGAAGACAAAGATAATAATGACTTTAGTATCATGAAGTCAAAATCCATGGGGAAAGTTCTGGCAAATACCTGGACCGATGTTTGTCTCTTCTTTCTGACTATTCAGAGGTTGAGCTTATATCCACCTAAAAAACTAAATTAGGCTCCAAGAGCATAAGTATAGTGTAAGGTAGGGCATCCAGTATCTGTATTTCTTGTACAAGCAGGACTCCAGTTAAAAAGAGCATACAATGAAGCAATCTCTATATCAGACCAATTACCCAACTTCCACTGATGCCCTCATATCTGGGAATGTCTGTGTTAGTCTGGGTATAACTAGAGAAACAAAATCTACAGAAACTTATATATATGAGTTTTATATAAAGGGTAAGTGTACATTAAGAAAGCATCCCAACCCAGTGCTGTCCAAGCCCATAAGTCCAACATTAGCCCATATGTCCAACACCGATTTACAAAGTTCTCCTCAGTCTCACAAAACACATGTAATGACACCAACTTCAAGAGGAAAGCCGAGTCAGTGAGCATGTAAGCATCTCAGCTCTGGCAGGGGTCTCCATGGAGCTGCTCCAGCACCCAGAGCTGCATCAGGACAGGTCCATGTGCCATCTCCTCAGGGATTTCTTGCAGGAAGTGAGCCTTGCCAGCTGAAGCAGGGAACTAGATAAGGCAGCTGCATCTTGGTCCAACCATCAGAGAGCAAGAGATCCGAGAACCAAAAATGGCAAGGCTCACTGAGCCATTTATCTCTCTGCCCTTCAATTAATCCCACATGTGTTTATCAGCCAGATTGGCACAATAAATCTTAACTATCTCAGCCTTTAAGTCATAGAGTTGTCCCCCATGGCTAATTTGGACTAAGGACCCCGGTTCTTACTCCACCTGTCAGTTGAGACGTAATTCCACTGAGCCAGTCAGAGCAAATTGTCCTCATGAATGATCTAGGAGTTGGCATCTGATTCAGACCATATCAACAAGAATTGTGTGCCAGAGCTCTTCCAAAGGGAAATACCATATATACTCATGTATGAGCTGAGTTTTTCAGCACATTTTGAATGCAGTTTTTGTGGTAAAATTAGGTGCCTCGGCTGATATTCAGGTTGATTTGTACTCATGTATATACGATAAGAGAGTTAGTTCCATTTTGGTGGCAAAAGTACATGGCCTCGCACCTAAATGTGGCCATGTTGCCTACCCAAACAATCTTTCTAAAGCAATGAAGTATAGAATAGTAGATGAGAGTTGGAAAGAGAAAGCCTGTAACAATGGTCATATCCCAAGTTCAGTTGTTCCTTAAGTTCTATTGTACTTCTACAATTCCCACAGTTAGAGAATTCACCTCCAATAAATTCCTGTTTCTTAACCAAGTTATTCTAGCCCATGGAGTCTTAAGAGTCCTAGCTAATACACATTTTCTCACCTTTTTTAGGGGTGATCAAGCCCGTCCCTGGAGAAGGATCTCATGTTAGGGAAAGTTGAGAGGCAACAAAAACAAGGAAGGCCCTCAATGAGACGGAGTGACACAGTGGCTGCATCAGTGGCTCAGGTATAGGGACAATTGTGAGGGTGGCACAGGACCGTGTTTCCTTCTGTTGTGCATAGGGTTGCTCTGGCTTGAACTGACTCTATGGTGCCTAACAACAACAAAAGTGATTCCTACTCAACTCTGATCTTACTTCCTAGTGCTAAATGTAACACAGTGAGTAGCTTTAAGAAACAAAAATGTATTTTTCTCACACTGAGAGACTGAACCGGAATTTCCACAGTGTCACGTCTTTCCTTGTCAGTACCCCTGAATGTTGCTTGCTTTCTTGACTTGTACATAATCATCACACCACGTCTATCTTTCGTGTGTTGGTGTTTCAGTATCATTTTATAATTCAGAAGTGATTAGGTTTAAGATTTCCTCCTCTAATAAAACAAATTCTGTTTCCCAAAAGAATTCCAAATCCATCCATAGGTACTCGAAACTCACCACCATTGAGTAGATGCCGACACATAGGACCCTCAAGGACAGGGTAGCACTACCCCGGTGAGTCTGAGACTGTAACTGTTTACAGGAGTAGAATGCCCCATCTTTATCCCTCAGAGTGCCTGGTGGTTTCAAACTTTGGACCTTGTGGATCGCAGACCAACGAGTAACCACTATGCCACCAGAGCTCTCTACCTAGGGGAACAAGGGCCCAAAATTTAGCACATTATTTGGAGGACACAATGCAACCCATAACAAGTTCTAAACGTCTCAAGAAATGCTAGGGCTGGGGAGACCCAAATGAATGACGTCACAAAGCTCAAGATTCTCTTCTGACCATCTTTTGGGATCTGCTTTTCCCATTTCTCTGCAAGGGACTAAAGATCCTTTCTTGGGTTTAAACACAAATACTCCTTCAGATGGCAGAATTGTCAGAAAAGAAAAAGGAGAAAGAAGAGGAATCAACATCAAGTACAATCCTTGGCCTTTGCAGAATTCTTTATATCTTCTACATTCTCACATCCATTATCACAGTTTACCTCTAACAGCCCTTGAAGGAGCCAAATGCCGGCTATTATCATGTTACAAAGAAGCAAGTTCCCATGTCTCAGAAAGATTCAGTGTTTTGCTCAAGATTGCTAAATTGAGTCAAGGATAAAACCAGTCTGAAAATTGGATTTCCCAACTCTCAGGGCCTTAATTCTGCGATATGCACATTTTACCAGAAACAAATAACGTTTGTAGTTTTCTCTTCTGGCCCTTAATTTAAATAAACAGAAAAGGGGGGCTGCCTCTGGGAGGCATGGTCTTGTTGTTCTTAGTTGCTGGTGAATGGGTTCTGACTCATAGCGAACCATGGAAAACAGAACAAAATACTGGCCAATTCTGAGCCTTCTTCACAATTATTGTATGTTTGAGGCCCTAGTTGCAGGCACTGTGTCAAACCATCTTAATGACAGTCTTTCTCTTGTTTCTGCCTTTCTGCTTGATGTCCTTCTCCTGATAGCATGTTCGAAGCATGAGAGCTGGAGTCTCACTGGTCGCTCTTCGTAAGGGGATTCTGCCATACTTCCTTCCAGACAGGTTTGTTGGTTCTTCTTCACCAGGTCATGGTACTTCCAATATGCTTGGCCAGCACTATAATTTATATGCCTCAATTTTTATCCACTCTTCTTTATCCATTGCTCAGATTTCACATGCATGTGACTGGCGTCTTTGCTCTGTAACACTGTAAAGAAGTCTTGTGAAGCAGATTTGCCCATTACAGTAAGTCATTTGATTTCTTCACTGCTGCTTCCATGAGCATTGATTATGGAGCCAAGTAAAATGACATCCTTGATAACTTCAATCTTTTCTCTGTTTATAATGATGTGGCTTATCGGTCCAGTTGTGAGGCCATTTTGTTTCTTTTACATTGAGCTGTAAGCCACACTCAAGGCTATAATCTTTTATCGCCATCGGTGCTTCAAATCCACTGTTTTCATCCAGTAAAGTTGTCACATCTTCATGCCGCAAGTTAATGCATCTTCCTTCATTCCTGTTGCGATGTTAATCTTCATGTAAGCCAGATTCTCAGATTGTCTGCACAGCATACAAACTGAACATGAAGAAAAGACTCCACCCCGATGCAGCCTTTCCTGGTTTTAAATGATGCCATATCAACTGGTTCTGCTGGTTCCTCTGGAGCATGACTCCGTGCTCTAGAATTTTCATTCTTCCCAATGTTGGTCATCGTTTGTTGTGATCCACACAATCAGTAAGGCACAATAATCGTCTTTCTGGTATTCTATATTTTAATCAAGGTCCATCTGGCATAAGCAATGATATCACTTTGCATGCCTTCTCCTGAATCTGAAGTTGAATTTTTTGGCAATTCCCTGTTGATGTACTGTTACAACTATTTTTAAAATTGTCTTCAACAAGATTTTACTTGCATGGCATATTAATGAGATTGTTCAATTGTTTCCATATTCTTCTGGGTTACCTTTCTTTGTAATGGGCACAAAGATGGATCTACTCACCTGTCTGTTTTTTGCATGATGGTGGTTTGTGTAGTGCTGCGATGCTGGAAGCTACGCCACAGGTACTTTAAATACCAGCAGGTCCACCTTGTAGAATGGATTTCAGCAGAATGTCTAGACTAAGAACAGACTAAGAAGATGGAATAGACAGTTCCCTTCTAAGGATTAGCCACTGAAAACATTCTGAATAGCAGTGGAACATTGTCTGGCTGGCCTGTGGACTTCTAATAGACATAGAAAGTTTAGGGGTAGGGTGGGGCAATGCTCATTAGGCTGTCTTCTCACAAAGTGGGATGAGAGGTTTAGAGGCACCTTAGTAAGAGTCCACTGAAGAAGATTAATGCCACTATGAGAGTTGGACAAAGGCCAAGAAGAGCAGTTGGAATTTCCTGCCCCAAAGCGGGTGTTTCTTCCATCTGCACGTGACTTCAAGATTGCTCTTCAAGGCAGCTTCCTTGGAGGCAGACTTTGCCCGCAGAGTTACTTGGCTATGAAACTGGATTTCCTGGAGATAATTAAGGTGTTTGCTGCCAAGTGAAAGGTTGGAGGTTCAAATCTACCCAAAGGTACCTCAGAATGAAGGCCTGGTGATCTACTGCCAAAGAAATCGGTCATTTAAAATCCATGCAGTTGGCATAGCCCGGCCTACAAAGACAATGTCCTGGAGCCTACTCTGGTGAGGAGCAACTGGGGCCTTAAAGCCTGTGAGCAGCCATCTAAGGTGCCACTTTGGTCTCTCCCTGTCCAGAGCAAGCAAGACTAGGGAAAAAGTCATAAAAAATGACACATGGAAACAATTTGTCTAATGGAATACTGGACCCTCAGCTTCTCAAACTCTGAGAACAAAAGAACTAGATGGTGGCTGCTTACAACTACCATCTACTCTTTGCAAGGATCACGTTTGAAAGTCCTGAATGAACCCAACCAAACTCACTGCCAGGGAGTGAATTCTGACTTAGTGTGACCCCATAGGACAGCCTAGAAGTAGCGCTGTGAGCTTCAGAAGACAGGGCTTTCAGCTGGCACATCTGCCCTTCTCGTTACAGTACATCTCCTGGAGACGGGGCTAACGAGGCTCCACTCATGGGAAAAGAGTGCCTGGAGCCGGAGATGCCACCAAATGACCCAAGCAAGGTCACCTAGTCTCTGAAAAGAGGACAAGGGCTTTGTTCATGAGTTAACTATTATTTAGTTCTTAAATTTACCGAAAGAAGCTTTTTCACTAAGCTAACTGCTTTTTATTTTGTGCTTAAACCAAACACAAACAAAAGCATTGCCTTCAAATTGATTCCAACGTGTAGTAACCTGTAGCACAGAGTACAATGTGCCCTAAGCTCTCCAAGGCTGTTGTCTTAAGCTGTATTTTCTAGAGAAGCAAAACCAGTGAAGCGCGCGCGCACACACACACACACACACACACACACACACACAGATTGACTGATTGAGTTAGCTGGCAAGTTCCAAATCCAGAGATCAGATGTCAGGCTGAAGGTGTCTCCTGATTCCGGGAATTGCAGGGGCTGACAAGCTCAAGGTCAGCAGGTCAGGTGGCCGGCTCCTGGTTGCAGAGACAAATTAATACAAGGGTGGCAGGTAAAATGGCAGACTGATGACAAATGCTAGCATCAGGCAAGCTCTTAGCTTCTGGCTCAAGTTCCAAGGACAGAGGGCAACTGATGAGCCAGATGCAGGAACCAGATCCAGGAAAAGGCAAGTAAGCTTTGCCAGAGGGTCCATGTATATTGGAAACAGCTTATGTCCCTGAGGAAGCTTCCTTTCAACAAATAGGATGCTCGTAGCATACTGCATCATGGAGATTGTTACCTTCTGTCAGGTCTCATGATGGAGGATGCCTATGTCCTAATCACCAAACAACTGAGTAGTGTGGCCCTGCCTGAACTATCCTGTGTGTGTTCAAAATCTGTCTATTGTAAAGGAAGCATCAGTTGATAGGCATTACGGATGCAGCACCTTTCCTAATGGCTAGATAAAGTTAGAGGGTTATAACCATTTTTTTAAAGTAGTCAGTAACATTCTCTTGGTAAGACCGTCCCTACGTAAGTTCAGTGATGCATTAGGCTAGCTTATCCTGATGCTATAAACCTTTGGTTAAACTAATCCCCCTTGATCTGATATCACACTCAACAGACAACCTCCAGATTCTTATTTGGCTGCTACAAGTTGAGAATGTATTAATCCTACAGACTTCAAATAGTCTTGGTCCTTCTAAAAGAGGTTCCTCATGAAAAATGAATAACCTGGCATCTAATTTTGTACATCAGCCTCTTGAACATGATTAGCTTGTCTGCCCTGGGAGATGAAGTGCATGGTGTGCTGAGAAAGTCAGGATTGTTTTGAGCTTGCCAGGCTAATTATCTAACTGCTGATGGCTATAAATTTGTAAGGTAATAAGTGGTCCCCTCCAAAGCCATTTGGGAGATAGCCAGCCAGCCTTCCGAACAGAGGAGTATTGTGGCATTGCCATTTGACTGAGAAGACATGCTTTTAACTTTCACGTAACCTTCTTTGAGGAGGACATATGCCCTGCCAGGTGGGAACAGTGGTAGGGGATTCATGAGCTTTAAGCTGTTGCTCTAACTGTGCATGGGATATGTAGGGTGGTCATACGGGTGTATTCCCCAGACTTGCAATTACTGCCTACAAAAATCCACGGTCACATTTGCACTGAGGTCCCACTTGCATGGGTGACTCGCAGGCAACAGGATTACGAAGGCACCCATGACCATGAGGGACTTCTTGATGGTGGATTCGTTGGAGGATTTTCCAGCAGCCTTGCTAACGCTTCTAGCCCACCTTCCTGCCCTCGGGTCAGACTTTGTCATGCTCTGAGGGCTCACCTCTCTGTTGCCAGCTCTTTCTGTACTGGTTCTCTTATAGACATGTGTTAGGCTGAGTTTTCTTATAGACATGTGTTAGGCTGAGAAAAGAAGCCAGTGACACATATGTGTATAAGAAATAACTTTATAGGGATCTACATACAACCTCCCTGGGGGATGGACAACAGACAAGTGGGTGAAGGGAGATGTCGGACAGTGTAAGATATGACAAAATAATAATTTATAAATTATCAAGGGTTCATGAGGGATGAGGAAGCAGGAGGGAACGGGGAAATATGAGGAGCTGATGCCAGGGGCTTAAATGGAGAGCAAATGTTTTGAGAATGATGAGGGCAACGAATGTACAAATGTACTTGACACAATGGATGGATGGATGGATTGTGGTAAGAGTTGCATGAGCCCCCAATAAAATGGTTTTTTTTTAAAGAAATAACTTTATATCAAGAAAAAAAATTTATATCAAGAGGTTGGCCCAGCCCAGTCCAACTCAAGTCCGGGGGTCAGATACTAGCTGGACAACCCCCTCCCCACCCCACCCCACCTCCCCACCCTCTCACTACTGGCTGGCCAATGAAGCCAGAAGATGAAGCAGTAAGCTGAGCCAGTGGGTTCACAGTCGCATGGCTGCAAGGTCCACCAGAACATGCAGGGTTTAACAGCTCCCAGGGTTGACAGGCCACCTGAGCTGATGCTCTCAAACAGGAGACCCAGGACCCAGTCAAGAGGTGCGCGAGTGAGGCTAGCTCTCCAAAGTATTTCTTCTACAAAGGCCACTCTCACCCCCAGGGAGATGTCTTTAGGCTGGCTGCTTGTGGAGAGGTTGGCCTCCCCACCTCCACCCCCACCCCCACACAGGTGCATCAGGTTGACATAAAATCTAACCATTACAATGCATTTCCCCTGATTGATTTTTACAAGGCTTGTCCTGTCTTAACATCTGCCTCTTACATGCCCCAGCTAACAATGGAGAATATGCATTAGTCAGAAACCTATCAGGAAGGAGATGCCACTCACACTGGGCTCTCCTGACTGAGGTTTGATAAAGGAATCACCTTCAAAGGGGTAGGAAGGCTGTGGAAAAACCACCAGGGGACGTGCAGAGCCCTGGGACCAGGAAGGCTCTGTCTCCAGTCCTAGGGAAGGAATTCAGAGACCTAAGGACTGTGAGAAAGGACGGCAGGATCTTTGAACAAGGGATGCAGCCATCTGCAAGGCCCCCAGCTGGAGGAGCTAAAGGAACACACATTCTCGTTCATTCTCCCTTTGACCGACCTCTTGCTGGTCCTCCGTGGAACGAACCACTGGAAAGCAGCAGGGAAAGGGGGCCTGTGGAGGCGCTTCGTGGAGGCCAGCCTGCTGGGCCCCGCCGCAGACAGGAGAAGCACACAGTGGGTCTTTGGGGAACCCAGGCAAAGAACAGCACAGAACTGCAGAGGGGATGGTGCCGAGTCCGGACCCGGGACAGACAGTCAATATGCTCATGCTCTGTGGCTAACAGAAAAGTGGGAGGCCCAAGTCCACTCAGATATGCCCCAGAGCAAAGTCCTGGTGATCAATTACACCACACACACACACACACACACCAAAACCCCAAACCGGTCATTGATGGAGCACCGTTCTACCCTGGCACGCGAGTTGCCGTGAGTCCAAAGTGACTCCGTGACCGGTGAGCCTGGTGCGGGTACTGATCCAGGATGGCCCATCGCAGGCCGTTTCCTGGAAAAGATTGCTGGGGGAAGGAAAAATCGCAGAGACCGTGAAAGAAAGTTCATCCCTGGAAAAGTCAGGAAACGTTGGTTGAGTTTTTGCCTTTATTCAAACCAAAAGCAGGATGGGAAGGGGGACATTTGATTTTTAGTATTTGGGAAGTGGTGATGTCCCTAGGATTGACTTCCTGGCATAGTCCCCAAGGGATCAAAGGGAGGGATGATATGGTCTCAGCCAGAATGGGCCACTGAGGAAGGTGAACTCAGAAATAAATTGCCACAACCTGCCCCCAAATACCGAAAAGGAACTTGGTTCCCCCTAGTGGAAAGCAAGCTATCCCACCCCCGGGAGTTTGATCCCCTCTGGAGAAGGAACATTCTGAGCTGGAGACTCTTCTTAGAGTGAGCGGAATGATTGTATGAGTCTGACTGATTATTGCATGTGGGAGTGAGGCTATCTTGTACAAGCATGCACCTCTGAATTGACTTTGCTTTTTTTTTTTTCAATCATTTTTTTGGGAGCTCCTACAGCAATCATAACATTCCTTAGTTCAGTCACATCAAGCAGTGTTGTACAATTGCTATCAAATCAGGTGCAAAACAGTGTCTTTCTTCTTGAACTCCTTGATATCAGCTCCCCTTTGTCACCTCCACCATACCCCTTAGGAACCTTTATTCTGTTTTTTTTCTATAATAATTTCTATGTCTTTTCTTTTGTTTTAAGATCATTTTACCCGGGGCGCTTACACCTCTTGTAACAATCCATATATCAATTGTATCAAGCACATTTGTACATAGGTTGCCATCATTATTTTCTAGACATTTATTTTCTTCTGAGCCCTTGCTGTCAGCTCCTCTTCCCTCTCTTCCTCCCTTCCTCCCCACGCCCCCCCTCCTGGCCCCTTGATAAATTATAAATTATCATTATTTTCATATCTTACATTGACTCCCTTCCCCCACGGTTTCTGTTGTTCCTCCCCAGGGTGGGTGTGGTCATGTGTGGTTCCCCCTCAGCACCCCCTGCTCTCCCCATCTTTCCCCTACCCTCCTGGTATCGTTAACTCTCATTTCTGTTCCTGAGGGGTTTAGCTCTATCTGTACCAGTGTACAGGCTCTGATCTAGCCCGAAGTGAAAGGCAGGATTGGGTTCATGGTAGTGGAGTATGTGAGTGTGTGTGTGTGTGTGTGTGTGTGTGTGTGTGTGTGTGTGTAAGCCTCAAAGAACTAGAGGAATATTGTGTGTTTCATTGGAACTCTATTGCTCCCTGGTTGAATAGGGTTTTTTTTTTCTGTAATAGTTTTTTTCTTTCTCTTTTTTCTATATTTTGCACAATCCATGAAAATCCTGAGTTCCTTACTCCACTCATTCCCCTCTCAGCAAGCCCATGCTTTGCCGATGGCTGCTGTATCACCAACCAACCATCTGTCCACTTGACTTCCTCCCGGAGGCCCTGCCTGACGTCAATCCAGTCCTGTTTCACGTGCGTTGTCACCATAGCCACAAACCAAAGACAGAGGCCCCCTCACCAGTCTCTCTACCTCAGGACACTTGCATTTAGCTTAGCCTCTGTTGACTGCGTGAAAAGCCTGCCTGACACTTGCTTAGTACTTCACCTAAGAACACATTGTTTAAGGGGGAGGGGGCTCCAAGGCAAACAAGCCTCTGGTTTCACTTCCCTCTCTATCTCTTAGCCTCAAACTCCCCCATGTGGTAGCATCCACCTCGAGCTGGTGGATGAATAACTCTCAATTCCTGGTGTCTTGTCCAGTCTCTGCAATGTCCACGGGTAGAAACGGCCTTTTGAAATTTTCTTTTCTGTATGTATTTCACATCTCTTTCTCTCTTGCCCTCACCATGATCAATGTTGACTCACAGTGACCATGCAGATCACAGCCCAACACAGAACCACTACCCCACCAGGGCTCCATGTGTTTGACATAGGCACGAGGAAACTTTTCTATAAGCCCCAGGTGGACTCCGCAAATGCACACAGCTGCCCAGAAGAGGGGGTTTCTGAGCAAGCTGCTGGATCTGTGAGAAAGGAGGAAGAGGGGTGGGGGCAGGCAGACAAGCAGCAGTGTCTGCTACATCATCTATTTTCTACACAGTACACTTGGCATCATCTTTCTGACGCACACATCTGATTGAATCATTCAAACCCTGCAGTGAGCCTCACCCGCCTCCAGCAAAAGCCCAAACTTCTTACAGGAGCCCGCACAGACCTTTGTGCTGTGGCCCGTCTGCCTCTGCAGCCTTCTTTCTCTTTCTGTCCACTACCCTGTAATCATACCGAACACCTCCTGTTTGTACCCATCAGCCACCTGCCCCAGTCTGCTGCTGACTTCTGAGCCTCTGCACATCCTTGGTCTGGAGACGTTCTGCTTTTCGGGCCCACCCAGCTCATGGGGTGCAGCTTCACAGAGATCCCATCTTCTCAAGAACCTTCCTTTGGTTCTTTTATGTGCTCTCACGGCCCCTGTGGCTGCCCAGCTGTGCTCAGATGACTTGTTGGTGTTACTCCTACAGTGTCCCAGCCGCTTTGCCTCCCTTCCTGGGCTGCCGGCTCTACAAAGAACGAGCCTGTACCTTCATTGAGGAGAGAGCTGGCATCATAATTAATCACCTTCTAGCATGAGGCAGCTTGGGTTTGGCACTTGGTCTCATCCCATGCTAGCAAGTGACGACCTTGGGCAAGTTATATACTCCTACTGCCTTCTGTTTCCTCATTGGTCACTAGGAACAATAACAGTAACTTCCTCATAGGATTATTGTGAAAGTCAGGTGAGTTCATTCGCGTAAAGCTCTTAGTGGCTGGCATCGGGTCGGCGCTCAAATAAAAATTTGTGGCATGAATGGTGGCATGGTGAGCAGAATGAAATCTCTCCCATTGCTCTGAAAGTGCCACATGGTCCCCCAAGAGGCTGGTCTGGACAGAAGCCCATCTGCCATTCGTGGCTGAGGAGGCTATAGGAGTGTGCTGGTCCCTCAGATAAGGCCCTGCCTAGCCTCCTCTCATGGTGCTTCACATGTCACCATTGCAGATGTCTTCTTTCAGGCCGATCATCAATATCTATTAAGTGGAGGCCATTCCGATGGAGTCATGGGACACTCCTTCACTTCCTGCTCTAGAAGGCATGGCCTGCCAATTAGTCAAGTTATAGGCAATAGGTGTTGTTGGGTTTCAGAGCCAACGCTTTATTGGACTTGCATGGTGTTACATTTACACAAGCGGGTCTAGAAAGGAAGGATGAGTCAGATGAGGGGAAGAAGAGTGAGAGGTAGGAGCACTCCTTGTCTGACTGAGGACAGCACATGAACCTTTGGGTGACCAGAGGCTCCTGTTAGGAAATCCTGGGGGACAATCGTGCCCTCTAGAAAGATGGGAGTTCATTTGGGAGAATCGACATCTTATCACAGAAGTTTAGAGCCAGAAAAGGAATTCTAAGCTTCCTTTATTTGAAAAATCTGGAACTCAGAATAAAAAAACCAAATCATATCATTCAGAGTCCCGGTTGGTAAGAAGGCGAATATAAATTCAGATCCCCTGATCCTAAGTCTACACTCTGGAGCTCTTTGACCCAAACCGCTTCTTTCGTGGTTCAGGCAGATTTATTTCCTCCTGATAAGCGGCTGAAATCGTGGAGTGAGAGAATGAAGGTTTCACTGTGGGGAAGAGATGGGAATGGCGGGTGGGAATGATGCCTGGGGAGAGAGGGTGTCGGGGCAGGGGGAAATTCAATCCATGACCGGTGGAGAGGCAGATTTTATAACTCAGGAGGGATACATTTTCTCTGCCTCTGCCACTGTCACCTGCTTTCCAAGTCCAGCTCATTCTCCTGGATGCCAGTTTCCTCCCATCCACTCCCAGGAGACTGTGCCCTGCCCGTGTATTATTTCTCTGCCTTTCCCCACTCCCACTTTGGGAGCTATGTTTTGCCATAATTTCTCGATCAGACTACAAGACCCACTTTTTCCTCTGAATATGTTGTGCCCTCCTCTCGTTCACGCTCTACAGAGCCAAACTCGTCTCCTTAAAACACGGATTTCAGTTTTTTAAAATCCCTCTGCTTACAAATATTCAACAGGTCAGCCATTAGTCAAGGTTAGCAAACACCTATTGGTTCTCTTTGAATAATGTACTCATTCCTCACCAATTGATCAAGATGCTCCTTCCTGCTCAACCTACATGAAGCATTAGAACCCTTTCCAACAGTTGATGCCTATCAACTGATTGGAATTGGTATAGAGATAAGACTTATATACCTCCTCTTCTAAAAGTCCCCGAATCATATAAATGGTTAACACATTCAATTGGCGAACCAAACATTGGGGGGTCTAAGTCTACCCAGAGGGGCTTCAGAAGAAAGGCCTACTGGTCTACTTCCCACTAATTAGCCAAAGAGAGCCCGATGGGAGACAGTTCTACTCTGATACACATGGGCTTTCCCTGAGTGAGATTTGACTCAATGGCATTGGTTTGGCTTAGCTTACAAAATGATTTCTACAAGTTAGATTTTAGAGTTCTCTTCCCTTGGCTATTTCTGGCACTAAAATTCTAGTGCATGCAGGTGCTATTTCTTCAAATGGATCAAAAGTCCCCCATTCTTGCATTTTCATTCCTTAAATATCTGAGTTCTGTTCACAGAGCTGAAGTTGGCCTGTTTGTATCCTTGGGTTGATAATGATATTTTAAAGATGCTGAAAACTAAGCTTGAAGGCCAGCTACTTACCTACTGATGCATGAAGGGAGCAAGGCCCAAAGGGAATTTTAAACTCAAGGCAGCAAAAGGTGGTAATATGTGTGTGGTTCCAGGAACTACGCAAGGTCAGAAATGGAAAAGTCAAGGATCAGGAGTCAGAAGGATGGGAAGCAAACTGGGACGAAGCAAATGGGTTAGACCAAAAGTGATGGAAATGTTTCCTGGAGCCACCAGACCCGCCTTTGTGCAGGACCAATCATTTAAAAAGAACGATGCTAGTTGTCCATGACCTATTTGTCAGTTTGTCGTATGTGGCTTGCTTTTTGCTCTATTTCTGAGCGCCATCCCAGAGGAGTCCTCCATGGTAAACAAGTTTCAGTGGAGCTTGCACTCTAAGATGAGAAAGAATGGCCTGGCAATCTACTTCAAAAAATTAGCCGATGACAACTTTATGTCCCATCCCTAGGAAAAGAGAGCACTGTTGGGAGACTAAAGGATCCATGAAAATGAGGAAACCCTTCTAGGAGATGGCTTGAAACAGGGCCACAGTAAGGGCCTCCAGTATCCCAAAGATCATGAACATAGTGTAAGATCAGGCAGCACTTCATTTTGTTGTACATGGGCCACCATTAGTTGGAGCTGACTTAACAATATGTATGTAATAGGTGCTGCTTCAGAGGTAAAGCAAAACACATCCCATAGTAATACCAATCTAACCCTATATTATAACGTCTTATTGACCAAGAAATCTCCAGAGTTTAATTCACTCTCCTCCAACCAGTTTTATATAAAAATATTGACTTAGTATCCCTCCTTCACATTACTGATCTCTCTCGAGATGGTTTTTATCTGGTATTTCAGTCAGAGTGGGACAGAACGTGCAGGAATAATAAAGCACACCTTTTAAAAAGTGGCAGATGGAAACCAGAAAGACTCCACCCAGGGACTTCTGCAGATTGGAGCCACATGAAGCCTTTGTTCCCTCTGGGATCCTGCCAAGCCTGAGAGACAGGCTTCTAGCTGCAGCTGCCTTTGCAAAAATTAACATCCTGCTCCTGCCAAGAAAGCAGGTGACAGGCCCAGCAGCTCCCCTTCAGTTTGTTTTTCTCCACCGTAGGAACACATGCCCCTCAGTTGGCACTGGTTTGTGTGATCAGTAGGATTGCAGAGCTAAGGCAAGGAGCTGCAGGTGAGGCGGGGTGGAGAAAGTGGTACCTGGGAGCAGAACAAAACAGCAGAGAGAGATACCGGGTTATGGAAACGCCGCCAGCCGCCTTTGCTCAAGTTAATGGGAGAAGGTTGACTCAGGAAGCCCTGGGAACAACTAAGACTGTTTGGATGCACATGGTGAATCATCTACTGTGTTAGTCAAGCCACCAGCTACAAGCAATCTTGTACATTCAAGCCAATGTAAATATTTTGAACAGGCACTAATGAGACTGCCCTGTATGATCCTGCAGCACTCAGGGCTGAGTTAGCGTATCAAGGATGACGAGGAACCCCAGGGTGCCCCCTTGGGAAATGCCTGTCATTTTTATCCATATGGTGCTCCACGTGGGCTACGCGTGTGGGTGGTACCCTGGGCTGGGTTTGTCATTCCATGCGGCTCTCAAATTCTCCTTTATTTTCAGGGTTATGGAGGGAAGATGTATTCTTGGATATACATCCAGTTTGCAATGAACCTTTCATAAAGGTCATAGAATTTAGCATGCTCTGGGGACCAAAGAACAAACCAACAAAACCCAAATTTACTGCCAGTGAGTCGACTCTGACTCATAGCGATCCTATAGGACAGGGCAGACCTATCCCTGTGAGAGTGTAACGCTCGCTTCGCAGGAGTAGACAGCTCCATCTTTCTCGTTGGGGGCGGCTGGTGGTTTCTAACTATTGCCCTTGTAGTTAGCAGCCTAATGAGTAGCCCCGACACCACCAGGGCCCCGTTTCTATGAGGACCAACTATTGGTCATTATTGTTCACATTGCTTCTGGACACTTTGGGGGTTGCAAGGCTGCATCTATTCAAACTTCCTGGAGAGGAATACTGGGTTTCTTCAGGGAGTTCACCTCTGCCATTGGAGACATTCTGATAAGGCTGAAATCAAGGGACTCTGTTCTTCCTCAACCACCCAATGGCCCCTTCCTGACCCTTTTCCTTGTAACCAGAGGGGCTAACGGACTGGTTCATTAATGGTTTCATGGTTTAGTTCCATGAATGTTGCTGTTGTTAGCTGCTGTTGAGTTAACTTCGATTCATGGTGACCTTGTACTTGCATCTAACAGGTTGAGAATCGCTGATTTAGTGCATAAAGTTGAGTAATAATGGTATTGGTTGAATTTCCTTGAAGGCAAACAGATATGATCCTATCACAGATAGCATTGTGCTTCATGATGGATTCAGCAAGACCCTTTCTGACAATGAATACCACACCATACGTTTTGACTGTGTTGTTACAAGCATAATAAATCATGTGCTTTTCTGATACACATTGACCAATGCCAGTCCATTTCAGCTCACTAATGCCTAGGAGTTCAATTTTCATGCATTACATTTCATTTTTGATAATTTCCAGTTTTCCTAAATTCATACTTCACACATTCCACATTCCAGTCATTAGATTTTTGCAGCTGTTTCTCTTTACCTTGAGTCATGCCCCATCAGCAAAGGAGGACCCCAAAGGCTCCCCTCCCAGGCTTTGCCTGACTCATGTCACCGTGGTCGACTCCCCTCTGAGAAATCAGCTCCTCTTCAGTCACCTGAGAGTGCCCATCCTTCAGCAGTCTCTCCGACAGTGTTCTGCTTCCTTTGTCTAGGCTTTCAGTGTTTGAAAATGCATGAAAGCCGTGCATAAGGTTTTCAGCACCTGCTTCCTCTGAAGTGGGGAGCTGCGTCCTATTTTGTTGTCTGTTCTTAGTCTGGAAGCTCCACTGAAACCTGTACCTTTGCCAGGGGTGACCTTGCCAGTGACATAGCTTCCAGCATCACAGCGACACACAAGCCACCGCAGTACGACAAAGTGACAGATAACTGGTGACCCAAAACAAGGCTCCAGGAATTGATGGCATGCCCATTGAAAGGCTTCAGAAACCTGAAGAAGCACAGCAGGACTCAATTGTCTATGCCAGGAAATTTGGAAGACAGCTCCTTGGCCAACTGATGGGAAGAGATTCATGTTTGTGCCCATTTCAAAGAAAAGTGACCCCACAGAATGCTCAAAATATAGACCAATATCATTGATATCACACACAAATAAAATTTTGCTTAAGATCATCCAACAACACTTGCAACAGTACATTGACAGGGTACTGCCAGAATTTCATGCCAGATCCGGAAGAGGACATGGAACAAGGGGTATCGTTGCTGATGCCAGCTGCATCTTGGCTCAAAGCAGAGACCACCAGAAAGATATTTACTTGTGTTTCGTTGACTACCCCACGACATTTGACTGTGTGGACCACAATAAACTGTTGATAACCTTGAGGAGAATGGGAATTCCAGAACACTTCATTGTGTTCATTTGGAACTTCAACATGGATCAAGAGATAGTTGTGCAAACAGAACAAGGGAATACTGCATGGTTTAAAATCAGAAAGGTGTGTATCCGTGTCGTTTTCTCTCCCCATCCTTGTTCAGCCTCTATGTTGGGCAAATCATCAGAGAAGCTGGATTATATGAAGAAGAGTGTGGCATCAGGGTTGGAGGAAGCAATGTTAACACCTGTGACACAGGGGCCCCCAAGCTTACTGGCTGGAAGTGAAGACGATTTGAAACGCTTGCTGATGCACATCGTACTGAAGGGTTGTAACCTCCATGGTGGATTACAAGTCAAAGGAAGGAAGACCAAAACCCTGACAACGGGACTGAAAAGTGCCATCCTGATAAATGGAGGCAAGAGTGAATTTGTCAAGGACTTCATCTTTCTTGGATCTGCAAGTAGTGGTCATGGAAGCATCAGTCAAGAGAGTGAATGATGAATTGTACTGGGTAAATCTGCTGCTCAGGACCTCTTTGATGTGTTGGGGAAAAAGGATGTTACTTTAGAGACTAAGGTGTGTTTGAATGAAGCCATGGTATTTTCAATCGCCTCATGCATATGCATGTGAAAGTTGGACAGTAAATAAGAAAGACTGAAGAAGAATTGATGCATTTGGATTGTGGTGTTGGCGAAGAAACTGAAACTGCCGTGGACTGGCAAAGGACAAAGCTGTCTGTACTGGAGGACAAACGGCCAGATGCTACTTAGAAGCAAGAATGAAGATTTTCTCTCACATTGTCAGGGGAGACCAGTCCTTGGAGAAGGGCAATCTGCTTGGTAGAGAGAGAAAGAAAAAGAAGGATTCCCTCAACAAGAAGGATTGACACAGTGCCCACAGCAATTGGCTCAAAATGATAATTGTGAGGCTGTTCCGGGACTGGATGGTGTTTTGCTCTGTTGTGCACAGGATTGCTATATGTCAGAACCTACTCGACAGCCCCTAACAACAACAACAACAACAACAATAGGTTACTGAATGAATGATGCCATCAATGTTCGTATGTGCAAGATCATTATTCTATGGATCTCTAAGAAAGAAAAAAATAATGTTGCCAGTCAATTTATGACATGCTATCCCAACTTTAGAGATTTTGAAAACAAAACACTTTGCTTTAGGAAATAATGAACTTTGGTTAACTAAAAGTATGGAGCCTTAACTGGACAAAGGTATGGGAGATTCATCATTAACCAATACAGAGGCAATTGAGAAGTAGACTTTAGGAATCCAACAAGCATATTTGAATAGTGTGGTGATCTCTCTCTTTTCAATCATTTTATTGGGGGGAGCTCTTACAAATCTTATAGCAATCCATCATTCAATAGTATTAAGCAAACTGGTACATATGTTGCCATCAACATTTCAAAAATAATTTCTTTCTACTTGAGCCCTTGGTATCAGCTCCTTTGTTTCCCCCCCCCTCCCCCACCCTTGTGAAACTTTGATCAATTATATATTATTATTGTTCTTTCCTGTCTTACACTGTCTGTTGTCTCCCTTCACCCACATTTCTGTTATTCATCCCCCTGGGGAGGAGCTATATATCCAACCTTGTGATTGGTTCCTCCTTTCTCCCACTCTGCCCCTGTCCCACCTCCCTACCTTCATGATATCGCTACTCCCACTACAGTTCCTGATGGCTTGATCTGTTCTGAATTCTGTGTCCAGAGCTTTTATCTGTACCAATGTGTATATTCCAGTCTAGCAGGATTTGTAAGGTAGACTGAGTCATAGTACAGGGATGGCGGTGTGTGGGGAGAGTATTCAGGAACTAGAGGAATGATGTGTGTTCCGTGTTCTATACAGCACCCAGTTTAAATCGTCCCTTCCTTATAACCCTTAGTATGGTGGTCTTCATTGTCTACTATTGTTCATTCTTTGGAGCAATAGTAGAGGCCATAATCCCAAGTTGTGTCATTGCTTGAGTTTTATCATTTTTAATGATTTGCTGCAAATCAAAACAGATGACTGCATTTACTTTTACACTTTTATCTGAAATATTTCAGGAAGATTTTTGGACATCTTAATGAAAGATTCATCCAAAATGTTTTAAGGCTTATTGAAAAGTTGGAAATAATTTATATGTCCAAAAAATAGATTAATATATTATGTTATACCCATATATGATGGTCATTAGTGCTGCCACCAAAAATATTCCCAGGTCTCCTCCTGAGGGAACAAAAGAATTGTATGTGAATGGATATACTGGTTGTGTAAGATATGACAAAAATAAATAAGTAAATGAATAAATAAGGGTTCCTGGGGGTATGGTGGGGGAGGGAGGAGCTACAGGGAGATGATATCAAGGAGTTCAAGAAGGAAGAAAATGTTTCGAAACTGATTGTGGTAGCAATTGTACAACACCGTTTGATGGGATTGAATAAAGGAGTGTTATGATATCTGTAAGAGCTCCCAATTACAATGAGTTAAAATAAATGAATAAAATGTCATTGTTTCATGTCACTGAGCTTTTGGAGTTGTTTCTTACTCCGGCTTAGCCCAGCCTCTTCTGCCTGATACACTCGGTAATGAAACACTAAAGGAACTGTTAAACCATCAATTAAAAATAGTAGTTGATAAGGAAATATGCAGATAATATTGTGAAGTAGAAAATTCCAATTTTTACAAAATAGTGTTGGATCATTGCAAGCTATAGATGAAATGGGGGAGGGGAGGTTGTGTTTCCGGTTGTGTTTCCTGGGTAGATTAGATCTTTGAATCTTGAAGATCAGAAAGAAAAAAAAAAGAAGGGCAATCCATCACAAAAGTGCCCTTGCAAGTGGAAACCACATGTTTGTGTGGAATTGCCCCCAGGTTTGGCAGACCTTTACAGACCGACATCTGCAAAGCAAGCCAATATTCATTTTCATTTGGGGCCAGGGGGAATCACGCCTTCTTTCTGGGTTTTCAACTGGACATTGATCTCTGCTCCAAGACAAGATGAAGTCGAATGCTTTCTGGCATTGAGAGATAAGCCCCCTTAGCCTTCGAGAAGTGAGCTGGGGGCCAGATAAGAGCCACCTTGGACAGGGGCGCTGAGACCCAATGTAAACACGTGACTACGAATAGTCACTTGCTCTAGGAGACTTACCTTCTGGCTTGGAGAAAAGAACTAGAAAAATAGTATGTTCTTCTCTGCTGCTGCAGTTGGCGTTGAAGCATTAGTCAACAGCAAAGGCTGCAACAGGGTCACCCACAGAGGCTTCCACTTGAGGAACAAAAAAAGAAACCCATACTGTGTGAGGTGAAGGGGAGAGGGGTCCCCCACAAATCATCACAGGTCTGGTAGGCGCAATTGTACAGTGATAATAAGTAAAGATGTTAGCAAAGTCATAGAGAGCATGAGAGTTAGAGGAGAGATTGGAATAATGGGAGTCAGACACAATTCATGGTAGCATTGCTCACCTCAGCCCAGCTTGGTGGTCCTGTGCGGGGAACCTGGCCACGAGAGCAGGAGCAGCCTCAGGGACCAAGAACTGGGGAGCCTTCTGGGGCCCTGGGTGCCTGAGAGAGCTTCCCGGGCTCCGGAGAGAGCTCCTTCTTTATAGCTCACCAAACATTATATCACTTTAGGGGGACATTACAGAATCACACGTCACAGGAAGGGGCAGTACACTAGGCATACACATTGTAGGAAGGAGATGTATGATAGGCATAAGCGTAACAGGAAGGGGATGAGCTAGGGGTGTGCCTATAGGAACGGGAAGGTCTAGGGGTATACATGTGACAAGATGGGCAGACTCTAGATTCATAACGGCAACCTAATCTTGGTCATACTTGGGTGGGTTTGACCTCTCTGGTGTCTCCTACAAGGACACACAACTGCTATCCTTATCAGAAGGGAGTGGGCCCTACTTCTTGTGGGATAAACAGTGGTGTCTCCTTGGTCTGGACAGCTGATAACTCTCAGGGAGAATGACCCCCAATCCACTCCTGATGACCTCCAAACATTCATTCTCAAGCAGCTAAGTCTGGCATATATTTGGGGGAGACAACTTGGGAGAAATCCTTCTGTTTCCCATAATACTGGAGGGCCCCCAGGAAAAATTGTGGTTTCTTCTTCGACAATGGATTGACACAGTGGCTGCAACAATGAGTTCAAGCATAGGAACAATTGTGAGGATGGTGCAGGACCAGTCTTTCATTCTGTTGTGCACAGGGTCACTATGGGTGGGAACAGATGCAATGGCACCTGACAACAACAACAACAACAGCAAAGAAATGCAGGCAGCACTCAGCATCCGGGTGCAGGTGTGCATGCTCTTGTCCCTCGCTCCAGAGGACAAATCTCAGCTCTCTGGTGTGCTGTGGCATGGTGCCGTGATGACAGGGCGGGAACAAGGAAGTGTATAATTGGACTCCCAGAAGACAAAAGAGGATGAAAGGGAAGAAATGCTCACCACTGGAAGCTTTTCTCTGAGAATAAAAGCACCCAATGGTGGGAAAGAGAAAGTAATTTTCTGGGAGGATTGCAATTAATTGTGCCAAATTTAACCTCAGTTACAAGACAAGACTGTCTGCACTAAGACATTACCTAAGACCTAAAAGCTTTGTTCCCAGGTGTGGAAGTTCGTGTGTACCACCTCGAATGGCTGAATCTCAGCAGACCATGGCTTGGTCCTTCGAAAGCAGCCTGCCATCAACACCAAGATTAAACAAGGGTCATCGGTCTGTCCTCCCCAAAAGTGGCCCTTTGGGAATTGCCTCCCAAGGAACCAATGGCAAAACCGAGGTGCAAATTCTACGTCAGGTGAACATGAAGAACATGTGAAAGAATTAGTTCAAGTCAGAGGATGAGAACACGTATGCTAAATACAAGTTAAGTATGTGTCTGAGTACAATGTCGATGTCAGTGGTGAGCATGAGGCTACATTAACATATGTGTGTCTGTGTGCATGGCTATCTGAGAGAACATTAACAGTAGCGCCCATGACATATGTAAAAGGGTGGGATTGGAAATCCACATTTCGTCATGTTTTTTTCCTTCCTGAAAGCCAAATGACTTTTTTTTTTCTCAGACATCTATTCTGTGAGCAAAAGGAGAAGGGAGGTACATCAACCTTAAGTGCTTGGGAGAGGAATTACGGAGAAGCACTACCCACTTAACTCCTCTCAGCTCAATGGAAGATTACAGGGTTTCGACTCTTTCTGGCCACATGCAAGTGTCTGTGAAAAGTGGACGTGAGCTCATTACGCAGAATGGGAGTTTATGCATTTTGTAATTTGCCTTGAGTCAGACAGTCTAGACACTCCCGTGGGAAATGTAAGGAATGCGGTGCATGGCTATGACCTTCAGGAGAGTTGTGAAACGGGGAAGGCAGAGACCATTTGGGAGATCCTCAGGAGAATGTGCTCCTGACTCAGGAGTCCTGGAAGTGCAGTCTAAGTGTCGGCAGTTTGAACCACCGAGCTGCTACTAGGAGAAGGCCGTGGCAGTCTGCTTGTGTAAAGCCTTACAGCCTCAGCAAGCCTACAAGGCAGTTCGACTCTGGCCTGCAGGGTCACTGTATGCTGAAATTGGCTCAAGGGAGGGGGTTTAGCCTGTGATTAAGACGCCTGAAATAAAATGAAGCCCCATGATCTGGCATTGGGCCGAGGAGAGTCAGCACCAGCCAACGAAAGCGCTAACGACCTCTGCTAGGTCCGCACACACCAATGTCTGGCTCAGACCTAAAGACAGTAAGTTCGCGTCTTGGTGCCTCATCCCTTCCTGCGTAAAGCAGTCACCATCACACCAATCTGGATAGCTGCATTTATTAAGGATTGCCGATGTGCCAGGCACTGCAATCAGCCTTAATCCATTTACTCTTCTTGGCAATCCTAACACCCCCCCACCAGCACCACCCGACTCACTGCCATTCAATCAGTACCAACTCATAGCGACCCTAGGTACTATGAGTATATTTTATTGCTTCTAAAATGTTCAGGTTTTCCATATTACAATATTCTCTTTGCTCCAGATATGACTGAACATTTATAAGAAAGCATATGTCGTGGTTTTAAGGATAACTTTTAATTCTTCTAAAACTCACTGCGTCAAGTCAATTCTGACTCATAGTCGTGATCTTACAGGACAGAGTAAAACTGTCCCTGGGTTTCAGAGACTTTATTGTTATGGGGTAGAGAGCCTTATCTTTCTCCCTCAGAGGGTTCGAATTGCTGGCCTTGTGGTCCCCTCCACCACCAGAGCTTGAGGGAGTCTTAGATGTAATCCGGAAACCAAGCCAGAGATGAAGAAGCTGAGGCAGAGGGAAGTTAAGCAATTCGCCGAGTATCAATCACACAGCAAGCAAATGGTCGGACCAGCATCTGAATCCAGGCTGTTTCTAGAGGTGACTTTCCCATAGAATCCCTACATTTGAATCCTGTGGCTCCATTTTTACATCTGTAAAACAGTGATGATGATAATAATAATAGTAACGGCTGGAAAGGGCTGTAATGGAAATTAAGTATAAGTTCACATACCTAAAGCTCTTCAAATATTGTCTTAATATACACACATCAACAGCTTTAAAGGAGAGTAAAGGAATTAAGTATTTATAAATAATTTTATTGGGGGCTCCTACAACTCTTATCACAATCCACACATCAATCGTATCAAGCACATTTGTACATATGTTGTCATCATCATTGTGAAAACATTTTCTTTCTACTTGAGCCCTTGGTATCAGCTCCTCTTTTTTCTCTCCTGCCCCCACCCTCCCACCTTTATTTGGCTCTTTAAAAAATATTTAACTAAGTTTAGGAAAATGTCCACTTTAAATCAGAAAACTAGTATTGAGTCATGACCCTGATACTCCAGAGCATGAATGTCCTTTCAGGTCCTTATGGCATTTACTGCAAACTTGGTGTTGAAATAAATAACTTGACCTTTTGATTGGAAAGAGCATTAGTTCCTTCTGCCTAACGGACTCCTTTTATACATGACACCAAAAGCTCAAGGGAAAAACAGACAAAATGAACTTCATCAAAATGATAAGCTTCTAGTCTTACTCAAAGGACCCTAGTGGAGTAGTGGGTTATAATCTGGGCTGCGAACCTCAAGGTCAGCAGTTTGAAACCCTCAGCAACTGCTCAGGAGAAAGATGAGGCTTTCTAATTTTGTAAAGGTTTCCATAGAAGAATTCTGATCAACAGCAGGAAACGCAGGACAGAATCTCAAATTCCCCTGTAACTTCAGTCGCCCTGGAGCCGAAAATGTAGGTTGGAACCCTGAAACGATTGCTTTGAGATCACCTTTAAATCTTAAACTGAAAACATCCCCTGAACGCTTCTTAAAAATGCAATCTCTTAGCTTCACTAGTCAAATCTGTTTGCCCTGACGATCAGGTTCTTGTCAGAACCGTCTTGATGGGATCCAAGTGGCAGCAGCATCTGAAAGATGAGTTAGTGACCGTCGGACGGTCCGTATGAGTGAAGGGGAGGTACAGCTCAGAACAGGACCGTGAGGACGGCTTGAAGAATGTACTCCGTGTCGGTACACGGTGCCTGTAGAAATGATTGGTGTGTTTTTCCTGTGACTATCCTCAGCAATAGCAAAATGAAGGCAATTATATAGAAATAAATTATAAGATGATAGGCAGGAAAGGAGTTTGCCAACTGGTCAAAAATATTTGGGGATCATATAACTGATCAGGTTTTATATCCAGAATGTATCAAGGACTCCTCCAACTCGGCATCAAAAAGGCCAGCAACACCCTTGAAAAATGAGCAAAGGACTCGAACAGACCTCTCCCCAGCGAATAGAAACAGGGTCAAAACATACAGGAAAAGATGCTCCATCTCGTTAGACATGAAAAAGCGAGCAAACCAACCAACCATGATCGTCCTGTGTGTCCCTCAAGGGACTCTGTCAGATGACCTTCGTGGCATCCTAGAACAGAGTTGCCATCCCTTCTGAGTCTCCTCGGTCCGCAGAGAGGGCCTCGAGCCGACCGAGGACTCTAAAGATGGGGAAGAACGGGCCACACTTCATCCTGTGCCTCTGGGGTCCCCAGGACTTGCAGCCAACGCAGTGACAACTCCCAAGACCAAAGGCGATGCGTTCATTTCTCCAAGTAGACGATACAATAGCAAGTAGATTGAATACTTTGAAAGGCAAACAGATCACCGTAAGTTCTTGTGAGAAATCCAGGTAGAAATTGGAAGAGGGTGGGAGAAAATGATGGGCTGATCCCTGGTGGCTGAAACAGGAAGGATGGGACGAAGCTGAGGTTCAACTCCAGGAATTTAACACGGAGGAAATCCTTGCTTGGTGGCAGACCTTCCTCAAAGCATTTCTAAACGCCGCCATTTTCGTAAGTTCCTGTAGGGCCAGTGTGGGAGGAAAAGGGGGCTAGCTGCTTCCCCAAAGACTTACAGCACTGGAAACCCCAGGACTTCCAGACAGCTGTCCTCCGTCCCCAGGGTCACCAGGAGTTGGAACTGGCTGGATGACGGTGAACTTCGGGCTGACATCAGATTCTTGGGAATTTCCCAGAAGGAGAAATGAATGTCAGTTTGGAGAAACAATGTCATTTGGGGACAGAGGAAGGTGAATCCGGTAAAAAAAAAAGGGGGGGGGGGCTGACTCGGAATGACAAGTGTTCTTCCTCATCCCGTTCATAAACAGAGTCTGCCGGAAATCAAAGCATCGGTTGCATGGGAAGGTGTATGTACGTCTAAGGGGGAGATGACCAAGGAAAACATCCATCCCATTGACGTGCAGTCCCAATTAGGAATATCGAAGTCAAACGTCACCTTTTCCATGTTTTGCTATAAAGCTTACCAACAAGGGGAAATGAAGATAGAGGTGTATGTTTTATCTCTAATATGAGCTCAATTCCAGGCCAACCAGGAATCTTGGGTAAAATTAGTGAAAGCCAGAAAGATCCCATTAAAGTATTTCATTTTGTGGATAATTCCATTTGGCCCCCAGGCTTGAATAATAGCCTTCTCAAATAGAGAAAGGGAGATGGAAAAAGAAAAGTTCAACACTTTTGCGTAAGTGTGTATGTGGGGGGCGGGGGCATAAGTCACACATTGCATATTATAAAAATAAGAAATAGAGATACGAACCTAAAATTTATAGCATTTGTACGCCTGGCACCAAAACCCTGGTATATAAGCCTCTCTTAAATGAAAAGATCACAAGGTGAAGATGCTGTTTCTTTTTAAAAATCATCTTATTGGGTCCTCAAATAGCTCTTATCACAATCCATCCATCTCTCCATTGTGTCAAGCACATTTGTACATTTGTTGCCATCATCATTTTCAAACCATTTTCTTTCTATTTGAGCCCTTGGTATCAACTCCTCATTTTTTTCCCTCCCTCATGAACCGTGATAATTTATAAATTGTTATTATTTTTTCATGTGTTACACTGACTAATGTCACCCTTCACCTACTTTTCTGTGGTCTTTCCCACAGAGAGGGGGTTATATGTAGATCGTTGTGATTGGTTCCCCCTTTCTTTCCCCACCTTCCACTTCCCTTCCTGGTATGGCTACTCTCATTATTGGTCCTGAGGGGTTTATCTGTCCTGGATTCCCTGTGTTTCCAGCTCTTATCTGTATATGCTCTGGTCTAGCTGGATTTGTAAGATAGAATTGGGATCATGATAGTGGGGGGGAAGAAGTATTAAAAAACTAGAGGAAAGTTGTATGTTTCATCAGTGCTATACTGCACCCTGACCTTCTCTTCTCTTCCTTGTGACCCTTCTGTAAGGGGATGTCCAATTGTCTACAGATGGGCTGTGGGTCTCTATTCTGCACTTCCCCTCATTCACGTTGATATGATTTTTTTTGTTCTGGGTCTTTGATGCCTGATACCTGATCCCATTGACACCTCATGATCACACAGGCTGGTGTGCTTCTTCCATGTGGACCTTGTTGCTTCTCAGCTAGATGTCCACTTGTTTATCTTCAAGCCTTTAAGACCCCAGACACTCTATCTTTTGATAGCTTGGCACCATCAGAGTTCTTCACCTCATTTGCTATGCACCCTTTTTGTCTTCGGTGTTCTTGTTGGGAAGGTGAGCATCACTGATGCCAGGTTATTAGAACAAAGTGTTCTTGCATTGAAGGAGAACTTGAGTAGATGCCCAATGTCCGTCTGCTACCTTAATACATAACATATAAATATATGTACGTAGATCTATTTCCCTATCGTTATATATAAATATATTTACATAATATACATTTAAAGAGGTATAATATAAATGCCCTTTGTCACCTAGTTCTTACCTCTATTTCCATTTACTTTCCTCTTGTCCTACTATCATGTTCGGCCTTCATTTATTTCTTTAATTCCTCTCGGTTAGATTGCCCTTGATCAAGTGCTACCAGGCATCCTACAGCCTACTCACCATCAATTTTAGATCACTTGTTGTTCCATTGTCCCTGGGTTTGTTAACACCTACTTCCTTTCCCCACCTCCCCTCTCCCATGTCCCTCGGGAATCATTGGTCCTGTTTTTTCTCTCCTCCCCATTGTTTATCCTGCCTGTCTCATCTAGATAGACATGCAGAGAGAATAATAAGCACAAAAACAGGGCAGAGGAAAACAAAACAACAAAAGAAAACAAAAAAGCCAAAAAACAACCAAAAAAAGAGAAAAGCCTAAATAGAGTTCCAGGTCTGTTCGTTGGCCTTTAGGAATATTTCCCGTAGTGTCTGATGGGCTGCCACACACTGGCCCCAAAGTCTATTTTTGGTATTTCCCCGGGGACTTCATTGCTTTGCTCCCCTGCTGCTCTGTTGCCTCCCCTCACCCCCCATCAGATGAGACACAATTCCCACACTGTGCCTCCAGTGTTGTCCCTGGTAGCAATAGGTGTCAGTGAGGGATGTCTAGTCTCGTGGTAGGGCTTGCCCTATGGTTCTCTCTGTGCATTGACTTCTCTGAGCAGGAATAGCATCTTTGGAGCTTGGTGGGCCAGGATGTGTTCCGCTCTCTCTCCTTCCCTCTTCATTTGCTCCTGTGTGATCTGATCAGACATGCCCCTCTACCTGAGCTGTTGTTTCAGTGCTGTCCTCTGAAGTACATTCTTCTGGGAGGGGAGGGAGAGGGGTGTCCACATAGTTGGGATTGGGGCTGGCTCCACAGACCTTTCTTTTGGTTCCCTGATTCATGCAGGTATGTTGCATTCACGTCTTGGCCCATCGGGTTGAAGTTTGGTCCCTCTCTCCCTCTCCTGTGGAAATATAAACAACACGCTCCCCTTGGGTGGGTTAGTGCCCTGTTCCCCTGCTACCCATGTGTTGTTTTATTTTCCCCCTCCTTTTTAGTTGGCTGCCATATGCATCCCTGGATTGGGTCTGGCCTCTGCCATGGTACCTGGACCTCGCCCCAGGAATGTATGTATATAGTAGCTTTTCCCCTATGTCCCTTTTGCATTTTTAAGCTCACCTCAGTAGACTCTTGTTGTACTTGTTCTTTTGTGCTTGCCTCACTTCGCTTAGCATAATTTTCTCCAGTTCTTCCCATGTGGCATTGTGCTTTGTTCATTCATCACTGCTTCTTAGGGATGCGTAGTGCTCCATTGTATGTATGTACCACAATTTTTTAATTCACTCGTCAGTTGATGGAAATGTGGGTTGTTTCTAACTGCTCGCAATTGTGAACTCGCTGCGATGGCCATTGGAGCACAGATGTCTGGCCGTGGTTTGTTTCTTGCTTCTTCTGGGTATATGCCCACTGGGGGGATTGCTGTGTCGTATGGTAGCTCGATTTCCATCTGTTTTAGATATCGCCAAATTGATTTCCACAGTGGCTGTGCATACATACCTACAGGTCCACCACCAGTGGATGAGAGTTCCTGTCTCACTACAGCCTCTCTAACACTTGTTACTTTATGATTATTTTAATTGGGCTGTCTTTGAGGGTGTTAGGTGGTATCTCATAGTTGTTTTAATTTGCATTTCTCTACGGCTAAAGATCGGGAACATTTTCCCATAAGTTTATTGGCCATTCGAAGCTGCTGTTTCTCAGCATGGCCTCCTCTAGGTCTTCCATGCATTTCTGATTGTACAGACTGTTCCAGAAAGAACTCTGCACTCTGACTCAGACCACATCAGAACAGTAGCTTGGGCATCCTCAAGGGTCTCAAATCGTGTTCCTCGTAAACGACCTTTGTACGTGGAGAAGCAGAAATGAAGCCTGAAGGGGCAAGATAAGGTGAGGTAAGGCTCCCAACAGAATCTCCAGAGGGCAGCCCCAGCCGCTGCCAAAGGCCGAGCGAGGGCATTGCCGGATGGAGCAAGTTCCCCTGTCCAACTTCCCCGGCCTTCTTTCTCATCAATGCAGTTTTCAATGTTCTTAAAACGTCTTCTTAATACACTCAACTGGTTATCTGCCCTTTGTCCTTTGAGAAAAATCTGTCAAGGTGACCCATGTTTTCTAAGAAAACAGTGGCATAACCTGAGCTGACCTCTCCGCCCAGCAGACCCCTTGGGAAGCCACTGTTTTGAATAGCTCTGTGGCTTGTTTGTTTGTTTTTCTGAAGGTACTCTAAAAGAGTGAGACGTGTTTACCATTGAGAGAAATTGACCACGGACCGCACTGACAGGTTTAAGCATACATTCCTCGGAATAAACCTGTGCATGCATGAACTGGAAACTTAGTAGCAATGTTTTTAAATGTATGCTACATATATGTATGTAGACAAACATATATAACATTTTCAGCCCAAATGCTATACAATACAGTCTGTTTTGAAATTTTCTTTTCCATCCTCAATAAAACATGAATATTTTACACATCATTAAGTACATTATAAAGTGTGACTTTATAAGTTTCATACTGTTTGGCAGTGTTTTATGGATAGATTATAATTTACTTAACCAAATCCCTAATATTGGAAATTCACATTGTTTACAGGTTTTTATTGTTGTAAATAATGTTAAGGCACACTGCCCTCCTTTTTTTAAAGGAGCCCTGGTGGCTCTCTCAGGTCATGATGGACTGCTAACCACAAGGTTGGCAGTTCAAATCCACCAGGTGCTCCATCGGAGAAAGTTGAGGTTACCTGCTCCTGAAAAGATTTACAGCCTGGAATCCCTGTAGGGGGTTGTTACCAACTCGATGGCAGTGGGTTTGGTTTGGGTTGGTTTTATTCCTATTCAGACCTACAGTTTTAAGCATTTATCCACAATGAAGAAGTTATATTGCCCTTTTCTCTTGATAGAAATCAAACATGCTGATTGTAAAAAATAATATTAATTAAGTAATACACAAAAAGTAAAAGTGATCTGATATCCACTTTTCTGAAGGAACAACTATAACATTTTACAGATGGTCCTATCACTTAGGCTCCTTATGTATACACGTATGCAGAAACATTCACACACAACACACACAGACACAGATACTGTTGAAAGCGGACTTAAGGGAGCATGTTTCATGGACTTGGTGATACATACTTCTCTGTTTCTTAATAATACATAATGAAAATTCCCCCAGGCCAAGGAGCACAGATCATTAATTTTTAATGTTTGCATTCTATCCCACTGTGAAGATTATAATAATTCATTCAAATACTCTTTTATTAATGGACTTTTGATTTGCTACCAGCTTTTTGTCATTAAACCATTGCCGCACAGATCATCCTTGAATTTTTTTTTCATACACAGCAATATAGAGAGGGGCTTTTATTTTTATGGTGTGGATTCCAGGAGTAGGGTGGCTGGGTTGTGTTGTGTGTGCATTTAAATTTTTAATAGAGTGCATGAATTGCTTTTCCACTTTTCCAACAGTGATGCATGAGTTTGCCCTTTCCCTGCCTCCCATCTCAACTAGTAATAGGTGCTATTACACTTTTATTTTTGCCACTTTGATGAGTACCATCATGACGATTTAAATTTCCATTATTTTTACTATTGGGGGAGGCTGGGTGTTTCATCCTGTTTACCCATTAATGGCCTATTCTATCAGATTGATTGTCTTTATGTTATTATCTTATTAAAGAGCTTTTGGGAAATTACGTAATATATATTACATACATATTAAATACATATATATTTGTACTCTGTGACATGGAGTTGCTATGTGTCAAAGTCAAGCAAATGGCACCTAACATTATCAACAATAAAAGCTTCTCTGAGACATCGAGTGTATTAGTCTGGGTACTTTGGAGAAACAAATCCACAGCAACTCATGTATAAGAGAGAGTTTTATGTAAAGAAAAGGTGCATCACGAAAACATCCCAACCCAATACTGCCCAAGCCCGCAAGTCCAATATTAACCCATAAGCTCAACATCAACAGTCCACAAAGTCCTCCACCTCACAAAACAGAGGCAATGATGCCGACTGTAGGAGGAAAGCTGAGTCAGTAAACAAATAAGCATCTCAGCACTAGCAGGGGTCTCCACACGGCTGCTCCAGCACCCAGGGCTGCATCGGGATAGGTCCATGCGGCTTCTCCTTGGGGATGTCTTGTAGGAAGTCAATCTTGCAAGCTGAAGCAGGGAACTGCTAAGGCAGCTGCACCTGGTGCAACCATCACAAAACAAGAGACCCGAGAACTAGAAAGGTGAGGCTTCACCACCCATTTATCCCTCCACCTTTCAACCAGCCCCACATGTGATTATTGGCCAGGCTGGCACAATTAACTAACTCATCGAGGAAACTTAACAAAATACTCTAGAGCAGCTTATTTCAACACAGAATTTCCAAGGAGGGAAAAATCTGCTGTGAAGGTTTGCATCGGCGGTTGCTTCGGTCTTTGCTTTCATGAAGGAGAATCCACAAGGCCACAGTTCTAAGTCCGTGCTGGCATCTCCGGGACTTAAGCCTTTTAGTTCAATTGTGACGACACTACAGTAGAAAGATTATGAATTCAAGGCCTAAGAAGGTCAAGAAGTAGAAAGTTAAAAAACATAAAATATGCACTACCTTGTTTTTACATCAGTAACACACGTGTTATACTTTGTGTGCACCCCACCCAATCCTGAGCAGGACGTCCACAAACATACCGTATATACCATCTTTGTCTTTGCCATCCTGGTGCTAATCAGGGAGACCCTGCTCCGCTTGTGACATCAGACGAGCCTTCAGCGTGGTGGGACTGTACACAAAATAATTTGTTTTTTTTAAACATCGCTGAATTAACTTTCTTTCTTTTTTTTTTTTTTCTTTCCAAAAAAATTGCTGTTAAGACCTTCATCTGGCTGCCTGTTGTGCCAGAGTTTGGGTTCTCAGCAGCAACCTCGCCTCACGATTCCCAGGCAACCCCTGTCCGGGTAGGATTTTTGCCTTACTGTGCACACTCGTTCCTCCGGTGCAGAAAGAAATCACCTTTTCCACGCCAGTTAACACCCTTGCCAGAGTGGCCAGCACCAATCCAGGAAGTGCCAGCCTCTGCACTCTTCCTCTGGCAAGGTCACGCCCAGCCCTGCACATTTCGGCCCACCATCCAGCGCTCCACTGGAGAGGCTTCCTACTCCTGTGTAGAGATGCATCTCAGAATCCCTCAGGCCCAGTTCTCCCCTCTCTCCTGACTCAGAATCACCTCTGTGACAGCGAGTGATCCAGCTGTCTGGCCCTTGACTCTCCTGCCTGCCTAGGGCCAGGTACAACAGTGGGCCAGGTATGACAGTCGCAGGGTCCCACATGCCTTACTAGGACGAGACAGATGTGACAGGCTGCCTGAAGGCCCTGGAGACCATGGTAATGCGTGCCAGCACCCCTACCCCCACCATCCTGTGGCCTGGCTTCCTGTGGGGCCGGTACCTAGGAACCTGGGAGGTGGACAAGGCTCTGCGCAGATCCGTCCCTCTTGGCTGTGACTGCCTGGCACCGTCCTCTGACCAGCCCTCGGCCTGTCCCCGTCACTAGGTGTGTAATAAATTGGAGCTCAGGCCCAGGCTTGGGTTGTCCCAGACCAAATCCAATGCACAGTTTCAAGTGTGTGTTTTCTGATTACCAGGGACTTGCAAACTCAACCTGTGACTTCCTGAGGAGATTTTATAGCTTTAGTATAGAAACCTGCTCGAAAGTACATTTTTGGAGTATTGGATGTATGAGGCCAGAATTCACTTCTGGAAAAGTTCTGGCACATGAATGGTGTGTGCATGGGTGCACTATGCCAGCACTTTCTTTTACATCATTTTATCATTTTGGCGTGTGTGTGTGTGTGCGCGTGTGTGCGCGCGCGCGTTCATGTGTGCTATTCCTGTGGACATGCTATTTGAGAAGAAAAAACATGGTAATTCTATCCCCAGTGGAAATCCTGTTTCCTGATGGTAACTTTCCGCTCCACCTGCTGAAAACTCACTTTTCTTGGGGATGAAGCCACAGGCAGTGTAGCAGTCAAGGTATGGGAAAACATGTACACGGGTGGGGCAATTTTTTCCCCATTTCTCAGATTTTTTCTTCTGAAAACCCCATCTTAGCCATTAAAATAAACTAAAAAGATCCGGATGCCTCCAATGTTCATGCAGAACATTGCTGCCACTCTCACAGCACCACACTACACTGTTGCCAGCCCAACTAATGTCTCGCTTTCTTTTCTTTCTTTCTTTTCCAAAGGTAGGCAGTCATTTTTCTTTAAATAAAGGACACGTAATGGGGTAAGATATGATAAAATAATAATAATTTATAAATTATAAATTATCAGGGGGGAGGGGGAGCGGGGAGAGAGGGGGGGAAATGAGCTGACACCAAGGGCTCGAGTGGAAAGTGGGTGTTGTGAGAATGATGAAGTCAACATATGTACTAATGTGCTGGACACAAATGACGTATGTACAGATTGTGATGAGTTGTATGAGCCCCTAATAAAATGATTATTTAATTTAAAAAAATAAAGGACAGGTATGACTACGGGGAAAGAGAACACTCGCATAGACATCGTCAGCTCTGTAGCAGATGACAGCCACCTCTTTGGGGAGGAGAGGTAACCAACCTCATGAGCTGTCAAAAGAGCTTTGACGGAGGATAGAATTAAAATGTGTGACGATGGTTATTCACATGTGCATACACGTGTGTGTAGATTATCGAGGCATATGTGTGTGTGCCATCGACAGAGCCTCTGTAATATTTGATAGATGAAAGAAACACACCACTAGAGAAGGCAGAGAAGCCTGCAGCATTCTTCGGACTTCGTTTACACCACAACAAAGGGTTGCTATGGAAACATGACATCCCCAGCAGAGTTCCTGGAAGTTGAGGATCTGCTTGCTGACTTGCTTCCAGATGCTGACTTGCTTGCTTGTTCAATAAAACTTGGCATCTATCGTCTGGGAGATTTGTATCCTTAAACTCACTGCAAGGACCACCTGAAGTACCTGGTGCCGCACTCATATTGGGTAGGAATGGATGAATACTGTTAGGCCTGGCCCATCCAGTTGGGTGTTTTAAGAATTGGAGCTCTGTTCCTATCAAATTGATGTGTTTTCCCCCTTCCTCCATCAACGTTTTCTATAAAAGAGGAGCTCTAAAAATTAACCCTTAGGGACCAGGTGAGAGCAAATCACTGTGTGGAAATAATTGTGGATCTGTGAAAAGCAGTTTACTTGTTCCTGGGTACCAGTGAGAGAATCACCTTTTCCTACCAAGGAGTTAGGAATTTCTCTTGAAGAGTAATTTCTCCCTAATGATTATATAGCAGTTTGCTCTCAGAAAATTAGGAAGCTGTTAAATGATTTCTTAAAAAAAAGTCTAAAATGGATCTTGCATCTCCTCAATCAAACTGACATGTCACACTTTCGTTGTGTTTTAAGAAGAAAACCAAAAACCTTTATTAGTGAGTGTATCATAATACTGGAGCACAAGGAACGATCGCTGGCCACAGATGAGGAATCCGTTGTAAATCATGAAGAAGAATAGTCCTCTGTTCATCAGAAGGCCACCTGTCAGGTGTTCCCCTCGACTGCCACCACCTCTCTACCTCCCTCCCCTCCAGGTTCTTTACCTCATTCGACTGCTGGAACCACTTTGGGAGAAGGCCAGTCAGGCTCCACTGGGCTGTTTGTCTTCAAACTCTGAACCCAGCCTGCAGCCCAGACAATTTCCCAGCTCGCCAGCCCCTGCACACCACTCACAAAAGGGTCAGCTGCTAGTGTGGTGGTGGGTGTGTGCTTTGAGTTGAAACCAACTCTCAGCGACCCTAGATCACAAAACAAAACCTAACAAATCATCACAGGCCCTCCAGGCGCAATTGTACAGTGATAATAAGTAAAGATGATAGTGAAGTCATAGAGAATAAGAGATAGGAGAGAGATTGAAATAATGGAGTCAGACACATTTCATGGTAGCATGCTCACCTCAGCCCCACTCCGTGGCACAGGGCAAGAGAGAGAGGTTTATTACTAACCAAGGCTTATGTATCTTTTGGGGGTGTGCAAACCCCTTAATTATAGGTAAAGACATACATCACAGGAATGGGTGGTACTATAGGTAATACAATAATGGGAGGGGGATGAGCTAGGGATATACACGCAATAGGAGGGGGAGGGCTTGGGGGCACACATGTGACAAGATGGGTGGATCCTTGATACAGGGAGGCAGCCTAATTTTGGATGTCACCAAGCAGGTTTGATCTGTCCTCTGGCTCTCCATAGAAACCATTATCAGTAGGGTGTGAACCCCACCTACAGTGGACTTGACTGATGGCTGAAAGCCTTCAGGGAGAAGTAATCCATTGTCCTTAACAGCAGGGAGTGGGCCCCACCTGTGGTGGGACCAGACAGTAGTCTGAAGGCTGAATGCATCTGACCTCCCACCATGCTGGCAAACAGCCTCTAATGTTTGGCCTATCTTTGGGGTAGACAAAGCTGGAGAAAAGTCTTTTTATATCCCACACAGAACTGCCCCAGAGTACTTCCTGGGTGATCGTCTGTATGGGAATAGATCTTCTGTAGCACAGCTGGCGACTTTTCTGTAGAAAATGCTGGCTTTTCAGTTAGCAGCCAAGGCCAACCACCAGGTCACCTTTCAACTGTTCATAAATAAATTAATAAATTTATAAAAATAAGCACAAGCACAGCAGAATGTCATGTTTCTTATATACTTAAAAAAAAAAACCTCGCTTCTTAATGGTGGGCTGCACATAGTGACTTCTTTCCAAAGAGTGCAATATGGGGAGTGGGAGGAGTAGGGGGTTGGGTCAGCTTGACAGTGAAGAAACCTGACAAACATTATTTCATCTAAGTCATCAAGGTCAACATCAACAGCCATAAATCATATAGACTTTGTGCACCCTTGATACAATACGATGAAAATGGCATGCTCCCATTCTAATCAAGGAAAAAATATAAGGCAAATTCCTAGTGTTAGGGACCTGGAGCGATTTCCCCTTCAATGAAATGAGATCAAACACAAGGCTTCTATATGCTAGCTTAAGCCAGGGCTCCAGTCCTCAGATGCTTAACTACATGCACGGTCTTGGGCTAGAGCCCCCACAAAAGAAATTCCAAAGTATTTATTTACAGGTATACATAAAGGGGTGTTCCAAGCCCCCACCCCCACCCCCTTTGTATAGTTCCCACGCTGGCCATGTAGTCCTCCCCTAGGCAGTTGGGATCGTAGTGCTGCTCCCGGGTTGGCTAGCCTCAGTCTCTGGGTACATCCTACTTCGCACTACTAGGAAACATGAAACCACAGCCTGCCCGAGATTGCGGTACCAGACATGGGGGCAATTTGACTTTACAGGAGATTCAGGCATCATACAGTATACCTGACCAGTGCTCCTCAAAACTGTCAACCAAAAGGGAAAAAAAAAAATAAAACCTCACTGCCATCAAAATGACAACTCATAGCAACCCTATAGGACAGGGTAGACCTGCCCCTGTGAGTTTTCAAGACTATAAATATCTGTGGGAGTAGCAAGCCCCATCTTTGTCCCATGGCAGAGTAGCTGGTGGTTTTGAACTGCTAACCATGTGGATACCAGCCTAAGGTGTAACTACTATGCTACCAGCACTTTGGTAAACAAATAAAGTCTATTAGTTAAAAAAGAGAAGTTGGAAAGACTGAGCCGTATGATTGTCAAGGGACTTATACAAAGCTTGGTGTTTGCTACTTTTGAATTTGAGGCTAGGGAGGGGACTCTCATAAGACTGAGTCACTAAGCCCCAGTGGGGCCTGTGCTGGGCTGGCTGAGGTGGACTGGCCTCAGGGTAGATCAGGCACAATGCCCTCCTCATCACACTAACTCCATGTTCAGCTCAACATCTTCAGTATGAACGACAGTCATCAAGCTCTTCCATTGCACTAAATGCTTTAGGCTTAGTATCTGAGACAGGTATTAATTGCCTAGATGAAGAAAACAGAGACCCAGAGAAGTTGAGTAATTTGTGAATTTGTCACACAGCTGTAATGGCAGTGCTAGGATTTGAACCCAGGCAGTTTGGTTTCCACACTATGTCGTCCTACAAGGGGACACTCCATAAATGCTTGAAGTGTGCCAAGATTTTCTGTGCTCACGTGTTAGATTTCAGTTATGAATCACTGGTTTTGAACATGTGACACCTGTAAACTGTTTGGCAGACCCAGTTGGTCCTAAGCACCTGGAGATCTACAGTGTTTGCCTTGGGCTCTGTGTGACTGGCACAAAATTACTGGCATAAAGGAACCAGCATCATCCTGCTGAAAGACTGGGCAGTTGGATTCTACTACCTACCAGAAAAATATAACCAAACCCACTGCCTCCAAGATGATCCAAACTTCCATTAAGGAGCAGATATTTAATTTGAGAATTCTCAGGTATAACCTCTGCAGAAGCTGGACCCTCAGCCCTGCCCCCTTGGCTGCAGCAGGTGCAGCAGCAGCAGCAGCTCAACGCGCTCCTCTAGTGGGAGGAGGCTGGGAGAATGATCCTAGTGGCCACCGTATCAGTAGATATCTTACCTTTATTCCTATTGAATTGTATGCCTCCCCCTCCCCACCAAGTGTGTGTTGAATTCCTGGTCCTTCTACCTATGGATGTGTTTGGAGCTAGGGGGTTCTTTTGTAGAGTAGAGGCTAAACCTAGTCACTTCTGAAGTGATAAAACAATCCACAGAGACCTAAAGACACGGGGAGACAGACATATATAAGGGTCCTCTAGAAGACAAAGAGTCCTAAGAAGAATCAATGCATTGAAATGATGGCACTGGCACAGAATTTGGAAAGTGCCATGGGCTGCCGAAAGGACACATGAATCTGCCTCGTAAGAACAGCCAGAATGTTCCCTAGAGGCAAGGGCGGCGAGATCACGTCACGTGCTTTGGCTATGCTGTCAGGAGAGACCAATCCCTGGAGAAGGACCTCATGCTTGGTAAAGGGGCGGGGCGGAGCAAAAGAAGACCTGGGCAGGATGGATCAACCGAGTGGCTACAAACCGTGGGCTCAAACATAAGAACAATTGTGAGGATGGCACAGGACCACACGGAGTTTCATTCTGTTGTACATAAGCTTCACTAGAAGTTGGAACGACTTAGTGGCACCTAACAACAACAACAATAAACAAAGCCCCAAGGAGCCCTGCAGGTGCTGTCGGATAAGCACTGGGCTGCTGACATTCAAAGCCATCAGCCTTTATGAGGCAGAAAGAAGAAAAGATGAGCTACCATCAAAGTTGGAAGTTTTGTTATTTTTTGTTTTAAGCAGTGCCTCGGGCTACCGAGCAGGAGCAAGAAGGAATCCACTCACCTGAGTCCTTCGAGCCTCTGGGACTGTGGGAAAACAATAGCCACCTACTTGTGATATTTTTGTAGCAGCAGCTCGAGACATGTCTCGTTGACAGTCCTCATGGTGTTGGCTGCAACAAACCACACACACACTCCGAGTCCATTAGGACTCATAGCGACTGTGGGGCAGAATACAAGTAGCTCGAGGGTGTCTGATGCTGGAAGTCCTTACAAGAGCAGAAAGTCTCACCTTTCCCTGAGAGCTGTGGGCTGGTGTCATGAGTTCACACTAATGATCTTGCAATTAGCAGCCCAACTCATAACCAGGACTCTCCTGTGCTGAGTGCACCTGTCATTGCTGAGCTAGGAGCTCTGTGGCACATGTCAGTAAATGCGTCCACTGTGGGCTTTGGTGCCATGTGCAGGCTCAGCAGATGACTGGTGTTCCCGCACGATTGTTAATACTGGCCTCTGTCACTCTCAGAAGGGCCTCAGCTCAGATGATGATTTCCATCGAAATCATATCTATAATCACCAAGTAGTCGGCTCCTCCCCAGTTCAGCTGCCAAGGGTCGCTCCAGTAGGTCAATGACAGCTGAGCTTCCTGTTCCTAGCGCTTCGGTGGAGTGAATTCATCTGGGGAAAAAAGGTGGTTGTGCAAGAAATCGCGATTTTCAGGAGCAGGCTTCCTTGCTCAGTCCACCCGGGTAGCTGTTTCGCAACTTTGAGGTGCATTTCAATGACATTCGTTTTGCAATCAGTGTCAAAACCAAACCAAGCACGCTGCCGTCGATTCTGACTCAACATGATGGATATGGGGGGTTGATGAGGCTGTACATTTTTATGGGAGTAGACCATCTTGTTGTTATAGAGCCTGCTAGCAGTCCAGCGCTTAAACCACAGTGCTACCAAGGTTCATGAATCAGAGTAGCCACTGGAAAATAGTTATTTATTTGAAAATATATATACTTTGTAGCCATCGCCTGAACATCGAAAACCGGAGGATTGCTCTTACATGATGGCAGATGGCATCATCCTGGGTGAAGACAGTTAGTGGCGGTCACATGAAGCCGTCTTGAGTATCAGGGTATCGATTGTTAACCTGTTAGAACCAAACTCATGGCCATTGAGTTGATTCCCAATCACAGCGACCCTGTGTTAGAACAGAGCTTGCCAAAGGCAATACTTTAGTTCTATCCTCATTCTTTGCCATTTCAACCTTTCGTTTCAGCTTGCACACTTGGCACATAACCGAAGTTCTTTTCAAGTCTAACATATCCGTCTTCCACTGAGTGTACAAAATGTCATGGCACTGCCTGCACCTGAGGAGCCCTGGTGACATAGTACATAAGTGTTGAGCTGCTAACCTCAAGGTCAGCAGTTTAAAACCACCAGTAGCTCAACCCAGAGAAAGATGAGGCTTTCTATTCCCATAAAGACTTGAAGCCCAGAAACCCACAGGAGGAGTTCTATTCTGTCCAATAGGGTCACTGAGTCAGAACCGACTCAAGGGCAGTGAGTTTGGTTTGGTTTTTTGGCCCTTCATCTCTCACACTAAAAGTCTACCATAGCTCTTTATATTTCTCTTCTAGCTAAATCATTTTCTTCTGTCCATTTTCTTATCCTTTGCGAGCTTAGTTAAGCCATGGAAAATTATGAGTTTTCACTTCTAAGACTTTTTTTTAAGTTAAGTACTAGTTGTTGGTTTCTATTATTTGCTCTCTCTCGAGAGTTTTAAAATTAATTACCACATGTTCTTCTCCAGGAATACCAGTTTGCCAGGCCTGCCACCACGAAGTCCCATACACGGAAGGATTTATAAGAACCGATGTCTGGCCTCATTGTCCTGGAGGCTAAAAGTCCAAATTCTGGACCTCAGCAGAGTCTCTGTCTGCTGCTGGTAGCCCCGGGTGCTCTGTGTCGCTCCTGGAGCTGGAGATACAATGTTATGAGACCTTCTTTCCCTGTGTGAGTATCTGTGTCTATGTTTCTTGTCTTTCTAGAAAGCGACCATGAAGACAGTCTTCTGTGAATGTGAAAGGTAGACACGGAATCTGGAAAGCCATGACTGCATCGATGCATTTGAATTGGGGTGCTGGTAAGTCACACTGGAAGTACATGTAGTAGTTGTTGTGATGTGCCCTTGAGTTGGTTCCGACCCATAGCAACCTCTGTCTGTGTGTATTTGGGTTTCTGGGAGGCTAATAGAATGTTATGGCTGTGTGTTTACAACTGAGTGGTGTTCTCCCCATAGGAAAATGTTGGAGACCTAGCTCCTGCTACCTTTTAGTTCTCATTCACTGCCATTGAGTCAATTTTGACTCATAGTGACCCTATAGGATGGGGTAGAACTGCCTCTGTGGGTTTTTGAGACTAACTTCATGGGAGTAAAAAGTCTCTTTCTCCCAAGGAGCGGCTGGTGGTTTTGAACTGCTGACCTTATGGTTCCCAGCCTAACATGCAACCTATTATGCCATCAGGGCTCCTTTGCTTCCTGTTAAAGTGCCCTCATTTGAAAATAGTCTTGGAGGATGTCATTAGGTAACCTGCGCTCTTGTCAGAGTGGTCCCTGTCCAAACTAAGTGCTGCTGTTGTTAGATGCCATTGCGTCGGTTCAGACTCGTAGTGGTAACCCTACAAAGGGCAAAATGAACCCCCGCCCAGTGCTATGCCACCTTCCCAAGTGTGGTCAGATTTGAGCCCATTGATGCAGTCACCGTGTCAATCCTCTTTTCCCCTTTCTCTCTACTTTACCAAGCTTTATGTCCTCCAAGAACTGCTTTCTCCCGATGGCAAGGTTCAAAGAACATGAGAGGAGGTCTTACCAAACTTTCCTTTAAGGTGCATTCTGAATGTACTTCCAAGACAAATTTGTTTATCCTTTTTGGCAGTCAGTGGTACTTGGGGCCTGAATTTCTGGCAGTTCCTTGCTAATGCTACACCTGGGGTCACCTTTCTCTCGAATGAGCACAAATAGGGAGCTCTTCATTTGTTGATGGGGCATGACACAGGTAAAGGAAAACAGCTGCACACAATCTTCCAGTGACTGGAGCTTGAAACGTGTGAAGGGTTGACGAGCTGTGTGGAGGGTTGACGAGCTGTGTGGAGGGTTGACACGGTGACGGCATCAATGCGCTCAAATCTGAGCGCATCTGTGGAGCTGGCAGAGGCCTGGGCGGGTTTCATTCTGCTGTTTATAGCGTTACTATGATGAGTCTGAACGGACTCGGTGGCATCATAGTTTACATATCACACAACTCAGCAGTTTAATCTCAGTCATAGCAAGGAGAATTGTACAATCATCACCACATCAATTTTGAAGCACATCCCCCTCCCCATGGTTAAATCGCCTTTAAAATGAGTTGTACAATCATAAAGCGTTCTAGTGTCCCCTGCCCCTCCCACCTTCAATAGTTACTCCCCAAATCCCTTTTACCTCCCTATCACCCACCCGCCCACCCCCATCTTCCCTATAGCCCCTGTATTGGTTATTATCATTACCCTTCCACTCCTCCTGTGCTTCACAGCTGGGAGACCGAAAAGAAAACAATAAAAAACAAAATCGCACTCAAGTGGCCAGGGTAAAACTATAATAGTATAAAGACAAACATGCTAATAATGCAAAAGAAGGAAAAGACCCCAATCAACATTCAAAGAGCCAGGGAAGAAGACAGTTCCTTTTTGACCATGACTGCAATGTCATTCCTCGTGAACCTGGCATTCCCAGTATAGATGATATTCGGATTCAAAATCGCCAGTACCAGTCCATTTTAGCTCATTAACACAAAGGATGTTGATCTTCATGTGTTCCATTTTATTTTTCACAACTTAGCATTTTCATAGGTTCATACTTTATACCTTCAAAGTTCTCATTATTGATGCTTACAACTGTCTTTTCTCATTTTAAGTCATGCCCCGTCAGCGAATGAAGGCCTGGAAGGGTTCATTTTCACAGGCTTTACTGTCCCCATCAGTATGGTCAACTCTAGTGTAAGAAGGCAGCTCTTCCCCAGGTATGTTTTCCTGAGGGACTCATCTCCTGGCACTGTCTTTAGTAATGTTCTGTTTCTATGCACTATCCTATGCTGAGACATTCAGTAGATGGCAATGTTTCAAGGCTAGCCGTAAGATTTTTCAGTAGCTACTTCCTCAGACGTGGGCAGCGTATTCCCTTTTCATAGTCTGTCATTAGCCCGGAAGCTCTGCTGAAACCTGTTCACGTTAGGTAATCTTGCTGCTATATTACAATAAACTGTGCACAGACCTAGAGTTAGAAAAACAAAAAGGAAGAAAACTCTCAGCCTATCTTAAACCGAAAGGGCAAAAGAAAAAATTCAAGCCTCAAGTTGCAATATTGAAAGATTCTATGGACAAAAATAGTGAATATTTTTTTAATCACTGAATAATTCCTAACATAGGAAGCTTCAAAAGAAGATGGAAAGAATGCACATTCACTTTACCAAAAAATAAAAAAGACTCGTCTATATTCAACCATTTCAAAAGGCAGCATATGAGCAAAAAAGCACTGGTACTGAAAGAAGATGCCCAAGAGCCACTGAAAGCATTAGCCAAAAACAAGGTTCCAGGAATTGATGAAATTCCCACGGCTGTGTTTCAGAAAGCTGAGGAAGCACTGGAAGCACTGAGTCATCTATCCCGTGAAATTTGGAAGACAACTTCTTGGCCAACTGATGGGAAGAGAACCGTAGTTGTCGCCACTCCAAAGAGGATGACACAACAGAACATGCAAATGATAGAGCAATATCATCAAAATCACACGCAAGTAAAATTTTGCTGAAGATCATCCACCAAATGTTTTTTGTTTTTTTTTTGCATGGGGACATCTGCTGTAAAAGACTTCTCTCAAGTCTTATAAAGCAATGATGCCGCAGTGTTGCTTAAGGTGCACCTGGTCCAAGTCATGGTATTTTCTATCCCCTCACATGCATTCAAAAAAATGGACGATGAAAAAGAAGATAGAAAAAGAATGGACACATTTGAATTGTGCTGTTGGGGAAGAATACCAAATATGCCAAGGCCTACCCAAAGAACAAACATAGCTATCTTAGAAAAAGTACAGTCAGCACCTCCTCCTGTTAGGTTTGCCGTGAGTTGGAATCGACTCAATTGTAGTGATTTTTTTAAAATGCTAACTGCCTGAAAATATTAGACAAAGGGCTTCAAAAAGTTTGTGAGGGGAAAAAAATCATTATCTTTTCATTCCATTTTCCATGAATTTTTTGAAGCTCCCTCAGAATCCTGGAGCTTCTTGATATGAAGTTCCCTGTCTTGGAATTTCCAGAGCTACACAAGTATTGTCATGGTTCAGAATGTGTTTCCCACAGATATGTGTTGTAAATCCTTTTCCCTGTACAAATGGTTGTAATCCCATTTGAGAATGTGATTTTTGTTGTTGTTCCTGAAGCTGTGTTCCTGTAGAAAATGCCATAAACCAATCTCTTTTGAAACATAAAATAACAGATTAAGCAAGCAAGGGAGCATGTGGGAAGACAGATGCCAGGCCACATGAATACTGACAAGGGACTGAGGAACAGACGTTAAAAAGACTTAAGCCCCTTCCTCCAAAAGCCACACAGAGAGAATGCTTTCCCCTAGAGACAGCCCCTGAAGGAAATTCATTTGTTAAAGCTACTCACTTGCACTTCTGTTATAGCAAAGCAACACTAGCTAAGTGTTGTTAGTTGCCATCAAGTTGGCTCCTGCGCACAGTGACCCTGTATACAACAGAGCGAAACACGGGCCTGTCCTATGCCGTCCTCCCATGTGTTATGTTTGAGCCCATTGCTATAGCCACTGTGTCGATCTCTCTCTTTGAAGATAGTCCGATTTTTGCTGCCCTTCTCTTTTGCCATGCACGATGCCCTTTTCCAGGATTGTTCTTTCCTGACAACATATCCATGAGACAATGTCTCACCATCTTCGCTGCTGAGAAGCATTCTGCCTGCACCTCTTCCAAGACAAATTTGTTGTTCTTTTGGAAGTCCGTGGTCTATTCAATGCCGGCACCGTCATTCAAGTGCTTCCGTTCCTCTCTGGTCCCCCTTATTCAATGTCCAATTTTCACAGGCATCTGAGGCGAGTGAACATGGCTAAGGTCATGTGCACCTTAGCCCTCCAAGTGACCTCCTTGCTCTTTGGCAAGCTAGCGAGGTCTTATGGCTGCAAATGTACCCGATGAAATGTGTCCTTGGATCTCCTGGCAGCTGCTTCCATGAGCATTGACTGTGGATCCAAGCAAGATAAGATCTTTGACAACTTCAATCATGATGTTACCCATTGGTCCAGTTATAAGGATTTTATTTCCTTTACATTGAGTGGTAATCCATATTGAAGCCTACCACATTCTAACACAGAGCAAGCCTTTATACATTTCTGAAAACCAAGCAACACCCTCATACGTGAGTTTTTTCATAATATTATTTGATTATTGTTTTAATGGCCATAGGATAAAAGTGATAGCCCTAATTTGTATCATCTCTCTCTATATCTCTCCTATTAATCTTTTTTAAAAGACAGTTTTATTGGCACTCCATCCACATATATAATCATTCAACCATATCAAGAAGAGTTATACAATCTTTACCACAATCAATTTTAGAATATTTTCTTTACTCATTGTTATTCATGTAAGTTTCCCCCAATTTTGACAAAAATATATGCAACAAAACATTCACCAATTTAACAACTTCTACATGTATAATTCAGTACCATGATTATCCTCTTCATGGTATACAACCATTATGGTTATCCCTCTCCAAATTGTTCCACCACCATTAATAGGAATGCAATGCCCTTTTCCTCCTTCACCCATGGTAACCATAGGTCAAGTTTGCTTTCTTTTCATTTTTCAGTAGTTGTCTTGATATAATATTCACATATCATACACTTCTGTAGTTAAGCCACTTCTAAAAAGAGTAGTCTATACATCATCACAATCAGCTCTAATGCTCCCTCCCATTCTCACATCCACTGATCTTCCCATAACCCATTACTTCAATTATTGTCTCTATGCATCCATTCCTTCTGTGCTTGCTAAATTGGAAGGCCTAATAGAAACAACAAAAAACAAAACAGAAAGAAGTAAACAACGGGGTGAGGGAGAAAGGGGGAACAGATGACAAGGTCTACATATAACCTCCTCCCTGGAGGACAGACAGCGGAGAAGTGAGTGAGGGAGACGCTGGATGGTGTAAGATATAATAAAATAATAATAATTTATAAATTATCAAGGGTTCAGGGTAGGGGGGAGCGGGGAGGGAGGGGGAAAATGCAGAGCTGACACCAAGGGCTCAAGTGGAAAGCAGGTGTTGTGAGAATGATGATGGCAACACATGTACTAATGTGCTGAACACAAATGATGCATGTACGGATTGTGAAGAGTTGTATGAGCCCCTAATAAAATGATTATTAAAAAAAAGATAAAAATCAAGGGAAAAGTATCAGAGCTTGAATTGTGAACACTCAATTTGTAGAAAACTATTGAGGACAGTGGGAGCCCAAAGCCATCTGCAGTGTGGTTGTATTGGGGTCTCTGGCAGATCCCCTCTAGTCACAGGTGAGTGACTCAAATAGCTTTACTATCAGATAGAAATTATTGTAAACTTGATCATGGTGAATCAAACCATGATGTAATATGACACTTGGCCAGTTGACCTCCCTCTTGACCCATCCTGAATTTGGTCCATGCTCAAATATTTCTCAATGGTTCCAAGAAAGAAATGTTTTCTCTGGCTTTTTAAATATCGTTGGTGGCTTCCTCTTTCTTGCTCTTTATTTTTACATTAGTTTTTCATGTGTGCTATATGTACTAGATGCATGTGCACATTATTTATGTGAGTGCATTGTATGCAAAGATATGGAAAATGTATGTGTAAATCTGTATGTAAATAGGTCTATGATCACTAATTTTGAGAAAGTATTTTTGCTCGCCCAGAACCTTGGTCAAAACAGAGATCTCTTATGTCCATTATGGGGCCAAGTTTCCCTTGCCCTGTTCTCACGGAGAACATACCGGCACAAGTTCCCATCTTCCGAGGGGATTCTGACTTCTACCCCACCGCTCACTTTTGCAGCCCTGAGATCTTGTTTGGCCCTCCCCATGTCCTTGAAAGCATGCCTCTTGTTATGCAATTGACAAATACCTTAAGCAAACTTACCTGCTTGCTTTCCGCTCCAAGGATTCCTCTTACTTTTTTCATCTTCAATGTGGCATTTGAGAAGAGACTGGTTCTGCTTTATCCAAATCTTCCAAGAGTGTGGCAATGGAAAGGCTTTCAAGCTATCTAATCCACCACATTATAAGAAATGGAAATAAATGTCTAGGAGTTGACTGCTGCTTTTGAGAAAACTTACAGTTCTGTTGGGGCTTGGGTTGGAAATGTCTTTGGAAAGACATAAAGAAATATATTTGAAAAGTCAGTCCTCTGAGATACTGTTCACTTGACCCAGATCCAAAGTCAATGAATGTACTGTTCTTCCATATCCCAACATTGCATGAGTATTCTTACTGCCACTTGGGTTTAGTGGGCGCAAGTCCATTGAACAGCAAGAACGTAGTGAAGTACATCAAAGGTTGGAGCAAAAAATAATGGAAGACAAGAAAAGGCTTTTGAGTCACTGCAGAGTGACTGTCAAATAACAATCCTCAGCTAAAATTGGGGAATCTTATATTACCATCACATAGCTAAGGGGGCATCTTATAAATAGTGCTTTTCATGAGGGGTTTGTCTAACCATTAGCCTCAGAATTATTCCAAGAATTTGTTTTAAAAGGTAAATATTCCCTTCACTTCACTCTCAGCTATTCTGACTCAGGAGACTGACAAGCAGTCTGGAAACCTGTGTTTTTAACAAGTGCTCTTAGAGATGTGTAAGCACACTGAAGTTGTAGACGCCCACTTCATTTATGCATGTTGGCACTTAAAAAGAGCAGATTTTCATCATCACAGGGCCCAGTAACTTATACTGTAGGAATAAAAACAGTGCAAACAGAAGAAATTTTGTTTCAGTTCTTGAGACTTATTATCCCTAAATCTATGTCCCTGGGCAAGGACATCATGCTTCATAATGTAGAAGGGCAGTGGGTAAAGTGGAAGTCTCTTGCCAAGATAGATTGGCATAGTGGCTACAACAAGGGACTCAAACATAAGAACAATTGTGCAACACCAGCAGTATTCGATTTGGAGCCAACTCGATGGCACCTAATGACCACAACATAATATCCATTGCACTAAACCCTAAGCTGTGAGCCATGGCAGGAAGATAAGAAGACAGAAACTAGATGAGACACACAGAGGGAGCCCTCTACAGTAGCTTCACAGTCCTGAGCCAACTGTACGGCCGATCTGAATTCTCACGGTGGGACTTCCATCACTACAGAATGCAAAAGTGTATGACAACGTTCAGAGAAATAGATTCAGGACCATAAAAAAAGAGTGGCTAGAACAAGAGCAAGATGCAAACCCCACTTTAGGTCTTCCTAGCAAGAAGCTGCCGCAATTGTAATTTAGGGAGGCATTTGTAATCAGAGTCCCTGGATGGTGCAAATGGTCAGCTGCTAACCAGAAAAGTGGATGTTCAAGTTGATCCAGAGGTATCTCACGAAGAAGGCTTGGCAATCTACTTCCTAAAACATAGTCCTAGAAACCCCTCTGGAGCACCATTCTACTCCCGTGCACATGCGACCACCAGGAGCTGGGATGCACTCAGTGAAAATTGATTGACTGGCTTGGATATTAGTGTCAGAAGTACATTGGATCACTGGTCCCGAGTCTGTGGGTTCTGTTGCATAAAGCCTATTTAATTTAAACATTCCTGCAATTACATGGGCTTAATCCATATCCTTAAATCAAGAGGTTGTAAATATCAAGTTTTTGTTGTTGTTTTTTAAAAAACACCTTCTGGTAAGTTGACGTAGAAGCATGTGAGTCCATGGCCGCCTGCCCAGAGCAGCTAAGTGGCACGTGTACTGAACTAATGACCAAACAGGGACCGTTGAAGGCAGCGATAGGGAAAAAATAATCCCCCAAATAATATGGAGTGTGTGGGGTGGGAGTAGGGGGGAGGAGAACCACCATCAATAGAACCAGACAGAGGATTAGGCTCATAAAAAGATGAATTGCAAGTACAATCATCCTTTGAGAAATGTAGTGAAGATGAAATACCTTGAAGAATGCCATCCATTGGAAAGAGGTTGAAGAAACTCATCGAGAGCAATTTCAAATGAGGAGCCTTGCTGTGATTGTTGCATCAAGCACCATTTTTGGTTTACAAATTACATGGCAAATTACAGACAACTGAAGAAACACAATCCAACTGCATTATTCCGTTACCCCGCGTTGTGAGCAGTTCCATATGGTTGACATCAGTCGAGCGGTTTCTTTAGAAACAATTAAAACTCTTGCCAGACACACAAGAAGAAGCCATGTGACTATGTTTTCTGCTTGCGGGTGACATTCCACCCCCTCCCTGTCACTTCAATCTTTGACAAATTGTCTCGCCCTCTGGAGTAGGATCCCTCAAAGGCTGGGAAATGACAGCCCTTGTCTTAGACACCCACTCTTCCCACACCCAAATTGGGCCTCTAGGCAAATAGCAATGCAGAAAGAGATCTGCTTTGCTTCCGTGGCACCAAATGACAGCATTAAGAAATGAAGCCAGTGTGAACAACAGCAGCTGCTGGGGGGCTTGAAATGCAATACACCATTCAAGGCCCCCACACACACAACCTAATAACCAACAAGGGAAATATGGACCGACTTTAGAAGATTTAAAGTCCCCGGGTGGCCCAAATGATTTGTGCTCCACTGCTAACCTAAATGTTGGTGGTTCGAACGTGGGGTTAAGAGAAAGCTCTGTCCATCTGCTTCAGTAAAGATTACAGCCAAGAAAACCCTATGGAAGAGTTCTGCTCTAAGGCAAGGAGTCTCGATCCCTTGGCATTGACTTGACAGACGGAACCTTTGGGGTGCTTCAGTCTGCAAAGACGATGCCATGAACCAAGGTTGACTTAACAAAATGTGTTTGTTTTACCATCCAAACTTGCTCTTCCTCCTGCAAGTCTGGTTCTCTGGATGACGCCTTATCGATGTAGTCTCAACACAAGAAACTTGACAGGCATCTGAGGTCCCACCTCTCCCTCTCTCTCTCCATTTAAAGCAAAATTGAACTGATTACCATGGAGTCGATGCCGACTCATAGTGACCCTAAAGGACAGGGTAGAACTTCCCTTGTGCATTTCCAAGACTAGCTTTTTAAAAAATCATTTTATTAGGGGCGCATACAA
>NW_022103898.1:34247303-34258169 GCF_000313985.2 Echinops telfairi | reverse complement strand
TATGCACATAGATCTATTTCCCCATCCTCATATATAAATATATTTACATATGTACATGCCTTTATTTAGACCTCTATAAATGCCCTTTGCCTCTTAGCTCTTTCTTCTATTTCCTTTGACTTTTCTCTTGTCTCACTACCATGCTCAGTCTTCATTTGGGTTTCAGTAATTCCTCTTGGTTACATTACCATTGAACACGCCCTACCAGGCCTCCTACACCCTCCTCACCACCGATTTGGATCACTGTTGTACTCTTGTCCCTGGGTTTGTTAACACCACTTCCTTTCCCCCCACCTCCCCCTCTCCCATGTCCTCCTGGAACTGTTGGTCCTGTTGTTTTCTCCTCCAGATTGTTCATCCAGCCTATCTTATTTAGACAGACCTGCAGCGATAATAACATGCACAAAAACAAGACAGAGCAAAACCAAGCAATAACATACAACAAAACAATGACCAAAAAAAACACAACAAGAAAGAAAAGCTTGTAGTTAGTTCAAGGATGGCCTTTAGGAGTGTTTTCCAGTCCAGTCCGTTGGGGCACCAAGCCCTGGCCCCAAAGTCCACCTTTGGCATTTCCTGGGGATCTCACCGCTCCATTCCCTTGCTGTTTTGTTGCACCCCCTTAGTGTTTTGCCTCAGTGTGGTGGGATCAGATCGCAATTCCCACACTGTGTCTCTGGTGCTGTCTCCTGCAGGGCCATGGGTCAGTGAGGGACATCATGTCTCATAGTGGGGCCAGCCATGTGGTCCACTCTGTGGACTTGCTGCTCTAATCAGGGGCATCGTCCTCACGGCCTGGTGGGCCAGGATGTGCTCCACTCTCTCCTCCTCCCCCTTCATCTGCTCCCTGGTGCTCCGATCAGATGCCTCCCTCTCGCAGAGCTGCAGATTCAGTTCTGTCATTTGAAATAAATTCTTCTTGGGGGAGGAGCAGGTGTCTACGTAGGTGGGATTGGGGCCGTTCCCTCAGATCTCTCCACTGGTTCCCTATTCCATGCTGGCATGTTGCATTCATATCTTGGAGCACTGGGTTGAATTATGGTCCCTCTTTCCCTGTGGAGATATAATAAACAATACCCTCCCTTTGGGTGGGTTAGTGCCCTGTGCCCCCATTACCCATTTCTTTTTATTATTAATTTGTTTTCCTTTTAGGTTGGCTGCCATATGTATCCCTGGCCAATCGCGTTTCTTACGGCAGGCCTTGCTGTCTCTTGCCAGAACTATTTCCATGACTTCCTGAATCCAGCCTTGCTCCTCTCTAATCCATCATGGTCAAACCTATCACAGTCTTTTTCATTACTTTCAGGAACTTTACTCTAGAGCAACTTTATCTGATGCTTTAATTTCCAAGTATTTTGCTAGAGACTTTTGTCACCTCCAGAGCTTCTTCCCATTAAGGCTCCTCCAGATAGATTGTTCTGTTTACTATTGCAAGGAAGGATGGTGGAAGCAGAAAGAAGAAAATAAAATTATTAAAATCTTGGCTTCTAAGAACGTGGATCAAAGCTTTAAGAGACTCTCCTATACATTTTATATCACGTGGTTTTTGAAGGTTATATGATCAGTCATGGTCAGCTTTCCCCACCACAGAATAGAAAAAAATGCTATGGGATGGGGGACAGGAAGGATATAGGATAAACATGACACCTAATATATCTGTCGCACCCCTCTCCCCCCAAGAGACTTTGCTCTTTGGCTTGCTGCCCCTATCCCAATTCTGTGGAGAGAAGTCCCAGGTAATTTTAGGGATCAGAGAACAAAGAAAGACCTGAACTATGTTCCTGGAAGTCTGGAAGGGTTTTTTGGCACCCAGTCTCAAGCAGGAGCAGTAGAGATGACTGAGTGGGTGTCTAGGCAGACAGGTGGCCAGCTGAGTAGATTCTTGATGGGAGACCAGATGGAAAGGAGGGCATATTAGTGGAGGCCAGCATGGACAGATGGGGACAAAAGGACCAGCTCCTTCCCCTCCCTGACCCTCCATGAGTATGTCAGCATTTTATAAGCTTCCCAAATTGAGAAACAATCTAGACATTGGGTAGAAGTCTTTAACTGATAAAAATTTAGTGTTCACTCCTGAACAGAAGAGTTTGAAATATAGGTTTCACCACACTTCCATCTAAAACACTTTTCATCTCTTCCTCTGCTTGGGAAATGTTTGAAAAAGCAAGTATCATCCTAACAGAATAATGGTTTAGATAAGAATTTGATCCTTGATAATTGTGGGACCTGTCAATAAAACCATCCCCTGTAAATTTAAAACCATCCCCTAGACTCAGCCCCAGAAGATCCTGCCTCTCCTTTGGCCCATCTTACTTTTTGGGGGGTTCTTACTTTCCTCGCAGCTATCTCCACAACAGCCTTCCTGCTGCTCCTCACTTGGCCTTGGCCTTTCCCCTTGCATTCTATTCTTCTAGGTCAGTTGTTGTTGATGCTACCGCCAAGTCAAGACTGCTTCATGGCATCCCCATAGATGACAGAAAAAAACACTGCCGGATCACGTGCCACTCCATGACCATTGATTGGTATGCTTGAGCCCTTAAAAAAGTCACTGTAGTTGAGTGTCTTACAAACAAGCTCGTCTTCCATCAGACAACATTCTGTAGTGATCCATAGGACTTCACTGACCAATGTTCAGAAAAAGATCTCCACTTGCTTTTGCTACTCTCTCTTAGTCTGGCAGCTCTGCTTAAACCTCTTCACCCTGGTAAGCCCTGATGTTATTTAAAGTGCTGTGGCATTTTGTTGTTGTTAGGTGCTGTTGAGTCAGCTCTGACTCACAGCTACCCTAAGCACAGCAGAAGGAAACACTGCCAGGTCCTGCTCCAGCCTCATCATTGTTCTTCTCTTTGTGCCCATTATTGCAGCCACTGTGTCAATCCATCCCATTGAGGTCGTCCTCTATTTCACTGCCCTGCTTCTTTACCAAACATGATGCTTTCTCAAGGGACTGGTCTCTCCTGACACAAGTCCAAAGTACATGAGATAGAGTCATGACATCTTGCCTCTAAGGAGCATTCTGGCTATTCTTATTCCAAGAATGATTTGTTCTTTTGCCCACTCATGATATTTTCCACATTCTTCACCAACACCATAGTTCAAATGCTTCAATTCCCTTTTGATCTTCTTTATTCAATATCCAACTTTCACATGCATATAAAGCGATTCCAAATACTTTGGGTCAGGCATAACCTAGTCCTCAAAGTAACATCCTGGCTTTTCAACACTTTAAAGAGGACTTCTGCAATGGACTTACCTAATGCAATGCTGCTTTTGATCTCTTGACTGCTTGCTTCCATGAGTATTGATTGTGGATCCAAGCAAGACCAAAATCTGGACAACTTCAGTCTTCTGTCTCCTTATCATGCTGTTACCTATTGGTCCAATTGTGAGGATTCTGCTCATCTTCACATTGAGTTGTAATCCATTCTGAAGGCTGCAATCCTTGATCTTCATCAGCAAGTGCTTCAATTCTTTCTAATTTTCAACAAGCAAGGTTGTGTCTTCTGCATATTACAGCCTGTTAATAAGCCTTCCTCCAATCTTGAGGTCACATTCTTCTTCATATACTCCAGGTTCTCTGATTATTTGCTCAGTATACAGATGGAATAAGTATGGTGAGAGGATACAACCCTGATACATACCTTTCCTAATTTTAAAACATGTAGTGTACCCTTGTTTAGTTCACTCAACTACCTCTTGATATAAGTTCCTCATGGGTACAATGACGTGTTCTGGAATTCCCATTCTTCTCAAAGTTATCCATAATTTGTTATGATTCACATAGTTGAATACCGTGGCATGGTCAATGAACCACAAGTAAACATCTTTCTGATATTCTTTGCTTTGTGCCAAGATCCATCTGACATCAGCAATGATACACCTTGTTCTACATCCTCTTCTGAATCCAGCCTGAACTCTGGCAGCTCCCTGTCAAGGTACTACTGCAACCATTGTTAAATGATCTTCGGCAATGTGTTAAATGCATGTGGTAGCAATGTTACTGCTTTAGAATTTTTGCATTCTTTTAGGCCACCTTTCTTTGGAATGGTTACAAATATAGGTAGATCTTTTCCAGTCTGTAGGCCAAGTATTGTCTTCCAAATTTCCTGGCATAGAGGAGTGAATGTTCCAGTGCTTCCTCAGCTGGGGGCTTAGCAACAAGCAACGGCAAGCCACCTCAGTACAACAAACTGAAAGGTGATCATCTCCATCTGCAGAATCCAACAGAGAATCATACTCATGAAACCCTATGCAGTTAAGACCACCCTCTACTTGTGACTCCCCTCTGATGGAAGTAAGGGACACAGAGGCAAGAGACGGGGGCTTTCATGACTTGCCTCCAGGCCTCTTTTTACCCCTTTCAACAACCCTTCCATTGTCTATGTTCTGCCTGGTGAGTTAGATACTCCCTTGTAAACAAATCCCCACCACCACCACCACCACCACTGAGTTCCCATTGGGTTTTTGTAAGAACCCAGAGCCTTAGGGACTGGAGAGGAAAGTTTTAAATTTTAGGGGAAGTTGAAATTACAACCCTTGGAGATTTGTGCCTGTGAATGTTTAGGTGTGATTACAGAGTCCAGAGGCAAGGGACAAAAGAGCCTATGGGCTATTAGAAAATACACAGGAAAAATTAAAACCAAAACCAAGTAGATGAAGATTCACTCAGATATTAATTCCTGGTGCTCCTAGATATTTCACCCATACAAACAGGGCCCCTTTCCTTAGCTTAGAGAGATAAGCCCCTCCTATGTAGTTGATTCTGACTCATAGTATGTGTGTGTGTGTGTGAGAGAGAGAGAGAGAGATCTTTCTCCCTCAGAGAGGAGGCTGGTGGGTTTGAACTGCTGGCCTTTCTGTTTTGAGTCCAGCACTTACCCAACTGGCCCACCCAGAGAGATGGGAGCACAAGACCCAAGCCCAGTTCTGTGAGACATTTGATGATTCACTTTGGGGGACAAAGTGTGGTTCTGGAACAAGTATTTAGACACAATTGTGTAATCACAAACCTGGGCCTCTCAGAAAATCATGGAGAAAATAAATAAAATACAGATTTGCTCGAAGTGGGTTGTGCATGTACAAGAGTGCACATGTGCTTGTGTGTGTGTGGTCCCCCATGAAGTAAGGGAACTTGACCCAGCTGTCAGCCTCAGATGCAGAGTCGCTGATGACTCTTTGTTCCCTTCTCTCGTGGACTGGTTCTTTTCCTTTCCTTTTCCTCCCCACCTCTCATCATCTTTGAACCTGTCTAACTCCTCTATTTCAAAGCAAGCTCAGACTTTCCTGTCCGCAACCTCAGCCACTCACGTTGAGTCACTCTGCTCTTTTCCGGGAGTCTGCACTTCAGTCCAACAGCTTTGCCGATTGAAAAAGCTTCTCTGTGGAAGCAGAGTGCCCCTTGCCATTGCTGAGTAAAATGAAAAGAAATGCAAACTATCATGATTCTTTCAAATTTATAACTAGCCCATTAATTATTATCACAAATAATTATTTCCAATTACTATGAAGTAATTCAGACATAAAAATATTTCCTGTTCTTACATGAGATATTCAGAATAGGCAAATGCATGGAGACAAAGCTTATGAGTGGTCACTGGGGTACCTATTGTCTAAGGAGCACTGCATTTCTGTTAAGGATGAGGAAAAAATTAGAACTAGATATCTAGTGAACATAAGTACTATCATGAAATTGTATGCATAAATAGTTGGATTGGCATATATATGTATATCACCACCATAATAAATTAAAATAAAAAACTTAGCCATGCCTCTGTAAAGCCTGTGGGGGCCCTGGATAGAAGCTCCAGGTCTTTAGGGCAAGGGATTCTGGGAGCTGGGGTACCCAGAGAGCGGTCTAGCAGGGGAGCTGAGGATAGGCATAGACACATCCTCCTGTGTACATGAAGCAGGCTGCTCCTGTAAAGATTTGCAGCCTTGGGAAACCGGATGGGGAAGTTCTACTCTGTTTTAGAGGCTCAGCATGAATCGGAATCAATGCCATCCCAAAGGGTTTGGTATTTTGGCTTTTCTTAGAGGGTCTAGGGCGAATAAACAGGTGATATAGATAAAGCATGTAAGAGCATGCATGGCATAGGAAGAAGTCTGCACATGCTCTCTCTCCCGTGGCCTGGCTGGACAGAGACCTCTCCCTTTCCCTTTGGCAGCTGCTACCTCTTACAGCTCCAGAAGCCACACCCAGCAGTTCTAGGTTGTGTCTGTGAGTAGAGACCTACCGTTTTTAATCTAGAGCTCTTTCAGTGTCATTACTTTCTAATTGTCTCCTCTGCCAGAAGACTATTAGTCAGAATTTATAGAGCACTTTTCTTCTGGGACGATGCTTCCTTTTTTTTTTTTTAACAGACCAGCGTCCCTCACCCTCACCACAGTCCTTGAGCTGAAGGCAGGTGGCATTTTCTTCTGGTGAACATCAGATATGAGCAGCCTTTAGTTCTGAAGGCGTCCTGGGGGCATGGTGGTTATGCATAGGGCTGCTAACTGCAAGATCAACCGTTTGAAACCACCGGCCACTCCACTGGAGGAAGATGAGGCTTTCTACTCCCACTAAGAATTACAGTCTTAGAGAGCCACGGGGGCAGTCTTACCTTGACCTACAGGATCGCTATGAGTCAGAGTCACCTGGGTGACAATGAATTTGGTTTTTCGTTAGGAGGTTGGACTCCAGCTAGGAGGAAGCAACAGGCTGCCCAGTCAAATTGGAAAGCCAACAGGTCTGTCTTTTGGGTGTCAGATTAGGGAGCCCAGAGGAAAGGTTCCCTTTTGTGAACAGGTGGAAGGGAGTTGTTTAAGTTCTTCAATCAGTTTCTGGGCCATAAAACTCCTTCCTCAGAATTAGGCCGTTAGCCTCATGCTCCAAGAAGAGTAGTTCCCGGAACAGCAGCGTGACAAGTCCCTAATCCTAAATCCATCAATCAACACAGGCTTGGTTTTGCTGCTGTCACAAGGACCACCCCAAATCCCAGAGCCTGTCAAGGTGTACTTCTAACTCACGTGCCTTTCCGCTGTGGGCTCAGCTGCATGGCATATCCCCACTCTGGGTCTCAGCCTAATTTGGGGTGTCGCCAGACTCACAGCCGAGGAAGAAAGCATGTTGCCATAGGTTGATTCCAACTCGGGGTGGCCTTCCTGTGCTTCAGAGTAGAACTGTTCTCCACAGGACTTTCAACAGCAGATTTTTGTCCGCAGTCACCAAGTTTTTCTTCCAAGGAGTGCAATCGTACCATCAACCTGTCAGATAGTGGCCAAGTGCTTGTACCACCTCAGGCATGTCATAAAACTACAGCCCAAATCAAACCAAACTCACTGCTATCGAGTCTTTTCTGACTTACAGTGGCCCTGTAGGTCAAAGTAACTCTTCAGGGGAGTAGAAAGCCTCCTCTTTCTCCAGTGCAGTGGCTGATAGTTTCAAACTGCTGACCATGTGGTCAGCAGCCTCACACATAGTCCACTACCCCAGCAGGGCGCCTATGAAACCACAAGGCAGCTCTTAAATGTTTTTGCAGCAAAAGTGACCAGTCTCGTCACAGCTCAGCTTGTGGGTAGTGTGTCCTTCCCAGGAGCCCAAAGTGGAGAGGCACCAGGTCGGTAAGCACAGAATGGGTGCTCCACTGGAGAAGGCTCCCAGGCCTTCTCACCGCCGTCATTCTGGACTCTTAGCCTCCCTGTCAGCACTTGAAACAGGAAATAAGTCCGTTTCACTTGGCCTTCCTTCTAACTCGACAACATCCCTAATTCTAGCTGAAACCTCTCTGTGGGAACTGAGTGCCTTAACAGTACCAATTTGCTCCCTCAAACTGACAAAGCTTTTCTAAAGAGGTGCCTTTGATGGTGTCCAGAGAAAGACTTGTTTTCCCTCCTGAGTTCTGCTTCATGCAACCCCTATCTGGGTCTGATTGTAAAACTCATCTGCATATCTTAAAAGCTCATTATGTAAATGTATCAGAGCCCATATCCATCAACAGATAATTAAGAAGTCTATCTACATATTTATGAGCTTGCTTAATATCACTTTAATGAGGAGATTTACTAGAAATATCAAATCAAGGAGGCAAGAAGAAAAACGGCTCTAACAAAGATGTGCACCGGTGTTCATCAGTTCTCAGTCGCTCTGAGAGCTGTCAGAACAGAGGGCTTCACGCTGAGGAGCCGCCTCTCAATGGTAGGACGATGCTAGGGAAAGAAACCCACACTGGAACGCTACCCGTCTTTGAAAGCAGGGCTGCATTTTCTGGCTTCAAGTCGACGGAAGATATTCTGAACCCAAAGTCTCACTTTTTCCACTGTCTGTAAAAATAGAATCATCAAGGGGACAGGGTGACAAGCCAAGCCATTTTGCCTCCTATCTAAACCTAGGTGTTTTGCAATTCACGTTTCATGAATTAACCTCTTCCCCTCTGTCCCACTGTGTCATCTCTTCTCTGGGGTCCTGGCGGTGGAACACCTTTGTCATTAAAAGGTGACCAATCATTCTAGTTTGCCAAGGCCGAGGGGCTTTGAGGCTGTGGGGCTTCGACTTTCAAAATCAAGACATCCAAAGCCATCCTGGGCAAGTTGGTCACCCTAGTTACTAAGAGCCATGGGTTACCAAAAATGATAGGAAAGACACCTATTTCCAGATCCCAAAGTTTATCTCCAATCTGTAGTTACTCTAACTTGGTGAGAATTTCACTCTAACCTCAAAAGTCAGCCGTGGAGATTACCTTTCTTTGTCTCTGTCTGGAAGTCTTCCTGGTCCTCCCTGCTCTCCTTGCCAGTTCCCGTGGTTTCCCTGGTGTTCAGAGGTTGCCCCTAGTATTGAATTGGTGTCTATCGCTGCATCACCTTCCCCCTTGCTCACCTCAGTTGACGTGCCTGATCTTTTGGTCTTTTTTCAAGGGGAAACTCTCGAACTCTAGGTCAGATGACTAGACAAGAGGGAGAGTGATCACAGAAAGAACTTCTGCAGAGCAAATAGTGAGGGTCCTTGCCAAAGAACCCCTCAGCAAAGCCCTTCAGTAGATAGTTAATAGCTACCTCTGGGCCCATCGCTAGCACTCGCAGGGACAGTCTCCAACACAAATGCTGTCACACAGCTCAGCTCTGAGAGAAAGGGACTGCCCAGGGCTGCCAACCACTGTTGGCCCCCATTTCATCCTCTCCCTGCCATGTTCGGCCCTGGCTTATGAACGGGTGTGAACTATCCAACATATTTCAGCAGCAACAGCCCGAAGACAAGGGGCTATTCAGAAAGAAGATAACTGCTCATCCTTCACCGAATCCTTTCCTTGTGTGAGACTTCATCCTGGGGAGCGAACAGCACAGCCCCGTCAGAGATGCTGACTCCTAAGCATGACTCACTGCGAGTGAGTTCTTCAGTTGGGCCAGTCTGACTAAAGATTGTTTTTATTGTTGTTAAATCAGTCCCTGATTCATGACAGCCTCATGCACAATGGAACCACACATTAGCTGGTCCTGTGCCGTGCTCACAATTGGTTCCTGATTGTGACGGATAGAGTTTTCACTGGCTGAGTTTTGGAAATAAATCACAAAGCCTTTCTTCCTAATACATTTGCCGAAACCTGCTCATTATCGCAGCTTCACACAAGCGCCCACCAACAAACAAATGATGACTGCAGGGGAAGTGCATGAGCCTAACACAGAACCCCTGTGTCCTGCACGGAAGGCAACAGTGCTGCCGGTATACTGCAAGAGGAGAGAAAAGGGAAAGGATTGAAAACACAAAACCAAAAAAACATTATGTAGCCCCACCCAGATTTACTTCAGTTAAGGTCTTCAGAGGGAGAGAATTGAAAGTGTGCATTTTAACAACGACACCAGGTATTGATTTTTTTAGGTTTATTGATATGTAAATAAAATGCTAAAATATATATCAAAAAACACAAATACTATTCAATTCACCTCACCAGAAGGAATACACAGAAATCAAATAGATTGCATCTATGGGAAGAGACCATGGGAAACTCAGTATCAGCAGTCAAAATGAGGCCAGCGGCTGACTGTGGAACAGACCATCAATTGCCCATATGCAAGCTCCATTTGAGGCTGAAGAAAGTTAAAACAAGTCCACAGGAGCCAAAATATGACACTGAGTGTATCCCTCCTGAATTTCAAGAACATCTCAAGAAAAGATTTGACTCCCTGAATACTCATGACAGAAGACGAGCTGTGAGGGACATCAAGAACATCATATCTACAAAGCAACGGCATTAGCAAGACAGGGAAGAAGAGATCAACGCGCGTGTCAGAAGAGACGCTGAAACTTGCTCTTGTTCCGAGATTAGCTAGAAAACATGGAAGAAGTGACGAGATAAAAGAGCTGAACAGATGATATGAAAGGGCTGCTTGAGAAGACAAAGTAAAGCATTATAATGACATGTGCACAGACCTGGAGGTAGAAAACCAAAAAGGAGAAATGTGCTCAGCATATACCACTCTTATAGAACTGAAGAAAAAAATCAAGGCTTGAGTTGGAATATTGAAAGTTTCTATGGTAAAAGTATGGAATAACGCAGAAAGCACTCAAAGGAGATGGAAATATTCTTTCACTGTACCAAAAAGAACTGGTTGATATTCAACCATTTCAAGAGGTAGCATATGGTCAAGAACCTATGGTACTGAACGAAGCAGTCCAAGCTGCACTGGAAGTGTTAATGAAACGCAAGTTTCCAAGAATTGATGGAACACCAACTGAGATGTTTCAACAAGCCGATGATACCCTAGAAGCACAGCTGTCTCGCCAACAAACTGGAAGTGATCCCTATTTGTACCCATTCCAAAGAAAGGTGACTCAGCAGAATACAGAAAATATTGAACAATGTCATTAAGATCACATGTAAGTGAATTTTTGCT
>NW_022103898.1:34244755-34247203 GCF_000313985.2 Echinops telfairi | reverse complement strand
TCCCTATTTGTACCCATTCCAAAGAAAGGTGACTCAGCAGAATACAGAAAATATTGAACAATGTCATTAAGATCACATGTAAGTGAATTTTTGCTGAAGATCATATAAGAATGTTGCAGCAATATATCAAGAGGAAGCTTCCAGAAATTCAAGCGGTATTTAGAAAAGACATGGAACAATGGATACCATTGCTGATGTCAGATGAATCTTGGTTCAAAGCAGAGAATACTGGAAAGATGTTTACTTCTGTTTTATCGGTTATGCAAAGGCATTCAACTCTATGAATCATAACAAACTATGAATCACACTGAGAAGAATGATACTTCCAGAACACTTCATTGTGTGCATGCGGAACCTGGACCTGGACCAAGAGGCACTCATTCAAACAAAGCAAAAGAATAGAGCATTGTTTTAAAGCAGGAACGTTGTGTGTCTGAGTTGTATCCTTTCACCATATTTATTCAATCTGTACACTGAGCACATAATCTGAGAATATGAATTTCATGTACATAAAGTACAAATTGAACTTTATGAATAAGAAAATAGTATCAGAATTGGAAGAAAGGTTGTTCTACGATAAACGGGTGGCACAACCTTTGTAGCAGTTACATACTCTGGTGTCAGTTTGGGACTTAAGAGGAGTAAGAGTGAAGAGGTGGAGTCTATGCTGTCAATCGAATCAGGCCATAAGCAATGAGGCTTCTGTGTGGGCATGGCCTTCCCCTGAGAATTCTGGGAACTCCGGTATTTCCTCCTTGGAGGTGGAAGGCACACTCTCTCTCCACTCACTTCCTGTGATATATCCCTGAGGAGAAGCCACATGGACCTACCCTCATGCAGCCTTCGAAGCTGGGAAAGCCACGTGGAGACCCCTGTCAGTGCTGAGATGCTTACACCACCACTGAATTCAAAAAGTTTCTGCCCACTGGCCTGTGATCGTCCTGCATTTGGTGCCATTGCATGTGTTTTGAGAGTCTGAAGAGAACTTTATAGATTGGTATCAGACATATGGGCTAATATCTGATTGATGGGCTTGGCCTGGATGGACTGGGTTGGGATGCTTTTTTAATGTTCAACTGTTTTTGTATATAAACCTCTTTCTTATACACATATGCATTTCTATAGATTTGTGTCTCTAGTCTACCCAGACTAACACAACCTTGTTTACTGAAAGTGAGAAAAACATGAAGTACTTGCTGATAGAGATCAAGGATTACAACTTTTAATATGAATTAAAACTCAGTGTAAAGAAACCCCAAATCCTCACAACTGAACCAATAGTAATATCATGGAAAATGGAGAAAATATTAAAGGTGCAGAGGATTTCTTTTAATTTGGACCCATAATCAATGCTCGTGGAGGTAGCAGACAAGAAATCAAATGACTCTTTGGATTGGGTAAATTCATTGCCTAAGCCCACTTTAACGTGTTGAAGAGCCAGGATGTCACTTTGAGGACTAAGTGCACCTGACCAAAGCTCCAGTATTTTCAATCACCTCTTAGGCATGTGAAAGTAGGACATTCGATAAAAAAGAGCCCATGCAGTTGACTCTTGGTGCTGGCAAAGAACCGTCGAAATACCATGGACTTCCAAAAGAACACACAAGCCACTCTCGGAAGTACAACTCTAATGCTCCTTGGAATCGGGGATGGCAAGCCTTTGTCTCCCAAACTTTGGGCATGTTATCAGAAGAGACCAGCCTCTGGAAAAGGACACCATGCTGGGTAAAGTAGAGGCTCAGTGGAAAAGAAGATTGTCATTGAGGTCAATGGACATCGCAATCACAGCAACAGGCCTGGCGTTGTTTCCCTCTGCTGTACTTCAGGTCGGTATTAAGTGGAACCGAATTGCTCTACAGTAGCACCTAAAAACAACAACAACAATGCACTCATTCATTTAAAATGTTCAATTCAATTGCTTTTAGTGTATTCAGAGGGTTGTGCAGACATCAAGCACATTTAGAACATTTGCATCACTCCTCAAAACAAGCCATTCCTCTTACCCGCCAACACTCAAAATTCCCATTCTCCTCCCCATGCAGCCCCAGTCAATCACTACTTTATGTTTGCATGGATATGCCAGCTGGTCACTTTGTGTATATGGAATCCTATAATGTGTGGCTTTTTGTGACTAGCTTCTTTTACTTAGTTTACCGTTTACAAGCCTTGCTCATGTTGTAGCATGCATCAATACTTCTTTTCTCCTCACGGTTAACTAGTATTTCATGGGATAAATAGACTACCTTCCTTCTACTTAACCATTTGTCAGTTGGTGGACATTTTCGTTGTTCCAGTGTTTTAGCCATTAAGAATAATGGTCCTGAAGACATATATGGAAAAGGCTTTGTATGGACCTATGTTTTTATTTCACTTGGTTATATACCTAGAGGTGGAATTGCTGGGTCATGTGGTAACTCAATGTTAGGAGACCATTTTCTGCAGTTGCTA
>NW_022103898.1:34232943-34244655 GCF_000313985.2 Echinops telfairi | reverse complement strand
CCTATGTTTTTATTTCACTTGGTTATATACCTAGAGGTGGAATTGCTGGGTCATGTGGTAACTCAATGTTAGGAGACCATTTTCTGCAGTTGCTACATTCCCACCTGCAGTATATGAGGAGTCTGTTTCTTCCTTATCCTCACCAACACTTGTTATTACATGTCTTTTTTTATTACAACCATCCTAATAGGTGTAAAGTGGTAGCTTTTTGTGCTTTTAGTTTGCATTTTCCTGATGGTGAGTGCAAATGCTTCTTATACACCCTAAATTTTGAGACTCTTTGATTCCCATAGTATAGTAATAAAGTGCAACAGTTAAGTGTTTCTTGCTAACCAGAAGGGCAGTGATTTAAAACCACCCACTGACTCCATAGCAGCAATATGCGTCTGCAAAGCACGTTGCTTTGTAACAACAACAGCAAGCTCTATAAAGACACTAGTTCTACTGTGTCGTGTGGGGTCAGATGAATTGGAATCGACTCAATGGCAATAGTGTCGTGATGGTGTTACTTGACAGTGGCCCCTACTAAATGGTAAGCTCCCAGAAGACCTATAGTATCTACCTGTTTAGATCCCTTCAATGATTGGCCAGTACCTGATCCATAAAAATTCAAAGCAATCAAACTCACTGCCATTGAGTTGATTCTGACTCATAGTGACCCTACAGGACAGGTTAGAATTGCCCCCTGTGAGTTTCGGAACCTGTAGCCTTTTACAGGGTAGAAAGGCTTGTCTTTGTCCCTCACAGTAGCTAGTGATTTGGAATTTCTGACCTTGTGGTTTGCAGCCCATTTCATAACCACTATACCACCAGGGCTCCTTGACACATAATAGGTGCTCCCAAAATAAGAATTAACATCGTTTATGGCTTATACCGATATCAGGCACAAGTTACACAGATTAGCTCATTTAATCATCACAATATCCCATGAGACTGATACAGTCCTAACTAACATTTTAGAAATGAAGAAACTGAAGCACAGAAATGTTAAGTAACTTGTCCAGGGTTACGCCCATAACAAAGGATAGGGCGAATATTTGAACACAAGTTTCATGGTTTCAGACTGGGTTGCGTCCTGCAATAAATATCACTTGAGGAAATGAATGACTTCAGAAGTTTGTGAAAAGAAGGCGGAGACCACGTGCTCCAAAGACAGGCATCATTCCATTACCCAACAGCCATCTTTCAAGAAAAACAGCACTAGATGTTTGGGCTGGCTTGTTCCTGTGAGTAGCCCTTTAACTGGCAAACACCTAATTCCTGATGAAGGATCAAAGACACAGGAAGTTTCACAGACTTAATTTTTTAAAAGCCAGAGAGATATTCATCTGAGCTTCCCAACCCATAATTTTTTTAATGTCCTTACCTATTGCCTGACAGGAATGAAAAAATAATATCATTGTTGTGGGAATCAGTATGCCAGCTCCTTCAAAAACTAACTTCCTAGGTGGAAATGCTCTTTACCCAAATGACTTGAAAGCAGAGCCACAAAAACGGACTTCTCCACCAATGACCGGTGCAGCCCATTCACCGTGGCCATCAGCACGTGAAGGAAAACAAACCGCGGTACATCCACACACCGGAATACGACTCCGTCAGTAGGCGAAGGGAAATCTTGAAATGCCACAATCTTGATGCAGCATGAAGTCATTGTGTTGAGTAAAACCGGTCAGTCACACAGGAAAACTAGTGTATGGTCTTATACAAAAAAAAACCAAAAGCAATAAAAAGCAGATGTATAGCATAAAAAGTGTATTAGTGGTTACCAGAAGGACATCATATTGGGTAAAGTAGAGGCACAGCAAAAAAGAGGAAAGCCCCCAAGGAGATGGATTGACACTGTGACTGCAACAATGAGCTCAAGCTCAGGGCACCTGTGAGGATGATGCAGGCCTGGGCATATTTTCATTCTGTTATGCATAAGGTCTCTATGGATTGGAGCCCATGTGATACACCTAACAACAACAATACCAGGGGTGAGAGGGCATGGGGTGGAGGGAAGGAAGCTAATGGTGGTATAAAAATTACATTAAGGGTAGATTCGAACGTTGATTGTTGTAATTATGGTCAATAAGTTGCATGCCTATGGCACCTACACAATCTTCTGTCAACTTGGGAAGGGGTGGAGTCTAGCCTGTCAATCAGGTCATAGCCAATGGTGCCTCTGTGTGGCCATGGCCTTCTCCTGAGGAGTCTGGGAACTCCTTTCTTTCTCCGTGAGTCAGGACACACTCTCTCCCTGCAAAACATTCCTATTGACAAGCCACACGGAGCTACACTGATGGTGCCAGAACCCTGCAACTGGAGGACGAACGTGGAGATCCACGCCAGCACTGAAATGCTTCTACGGGCACTGTATTCACAAGACTTTCCACCCACTGGCCTAGGATCTTCCTGCCTTCGGCATCATTGCATGTGTTGTGTGAGTCTGAAGAAGAATTTATAGACTGGTATCGGACATATGGGCTAATATCGAACTTATGGACTTGATCTGGACTAGGCTGGGATGTTTTCTTAATATACAATTACTCTTTATATAAATCCCTTTCTTATACACATATAAGTGTTTCCCTGGATTTGTTTCTCTAGTCAACCCGGACTAACACAATACCTATAAAGACTTGAATTGAACAAAGATGGATACATTTCCAACAATTAAAAAGAGAATGATTGCTGCTTATGGCCAATCAAACACCCCTGGATTTGTTTCCTTGGTTTGGAGGTTTAGGGTCACACCAGAGAAAGGAGAGTCAGAAATCGGAGGAGGATTTGGAATGTGTGCTTAATTGCCTCTGTGAATAACGAACTGCATCCTTTGCCAAGAGACCAGAAGAACTAGATGGTACCTGGCTACCATTACTGCACATTTTGATCAAAGATTCTATTAAAAATCTGAAAGAAAAGGTAGAAAATGCAGAATAGAATTTCACATCCTCATGGCCTTCAGACTTTCTGGAACCACAAAGGGTGGATGAACCCTGGAAGTGATTTTCCTAAAATAATCTTTAAGCCTTTTAAGCCAACAATACCCCCTAAAGTCTCCTTAAAATCCAATAATCATTTAGCTCAAATAGTCAAACATTCTGCCTTGAACGATTTGTTCTAATAAGAACTACTTGTATGGGATCATGGTGACAATAGCAACTCAATGACGCGGGGACAGCAAGTTTATGTTAATGAGGGAGGAACAACTCAGAAAATACGGATGAAAACGATTGCACAACGCAAGGAGTATAGGTCACTAAATTATTCCTGAAAAAAAAAAAAAAGTTGAGTTGGTCTATATTCGGCTGTGTATATTTTCAACAACAAAACATAAAAATGTATCCCCAAAATCATTTATGATGAAGAATGGAAATAGAGACTCAATCTGGTGCCGAACCCCCAAACCAAATCTAAATGCACTGTCCGCTAGTCTATCCTGACTCATAGGGGGCTCTATCTAGACTGTTGTTGTTAGTCGGCATCAACTTGGTTCTGATGCCTATCAACCTTACGCACAACAGAACGAAATACTTCCCATCACGGCCCCATCCTCACAACTGTTCCTACACTTGAGCCCATTCAATTAGCAGCCAATTCACAGCGAATCAATTAATGTTACTTGAGCATATCAAGGATATATTCTTGGCAAGCTTGAGTTGTAGAAGGAAGTCTTAGAGTGCTGTAGGGACTCATTGCATATCAAAAGTGTCCTCTTGAGAGCAAGCATGCCAAATATTACCTTCTAATAGTTGATGTCATTTTCTACCTCTGGTATAGTGTAAATCATTCAACCAAGCAGCCTCATCATGACTTTGTATCATGATAGGCTCCTTCGGGCTGAGACGGGGTGTGTGCTTGGTACACTAGACATGGACTGAATTTAAGCTCTTTCCAGGCCCCTGATACAGTGCCCAACCTGAACAGCCACTTTATAGTAGCCCTGCTCCTACCCAGTAACTTGCATTCCAGAGTGGCTAGCTCTCCGAGTAGTGATGACTCACTGTTGTGGTTAGGTGTCATGGAGTCAGTTCTGACTCTTAGTGACCCTATGTATAACCAGAAGAATCCGTTATTGGGCCATCCTCACAATTGTTCCTGTGCTTGAGCCCATTATTGCAACCACTGTGCCAGTTCATCTCATTGAGGCACTTCCGCTTTTTCACTGATGCTCTGCTTTTCCAAGCACGATAACCTTCTCCAAGCACTAGTCCCTCCTGGGGATGTGTCCAAAGCAGGTAAGATGAAGTCTCGCCACCGTCACTTCCAAGGAGCATCCTTCTAGCAGTCCTTGATAGCTTCAGTATTCTTTGCCCATAACTACACATTCCTAATCCTAGGTGAACACAGGAATCTTGGCATTCGGGGAGCCATCTGCCATAAATCAAATAATGGATTGTTAAAAGTCACAGTTTTTGATAAGCCAGATGAAAGAAACAAATGACTGATAAAGCCTTTGTCTGGTAGATAGGCGAGAGAAGCCAGCTAGAGCCTGGCACACACCATTCAAGCAAAGTCACTCTCCAAAGCCAAAATCATTTACTGTCTTGACTTTCATGCTTCATCCGGGAAAACAGGATACCCCTGGAGACCTGAAAGACAGAAAATGTACTAACAAAGACCTGAAGGCATTCTGCTCACGACTGCAGGCAACTGCTCGCCATGGGATCAGACCAACTTCCAGCAACACATTTTGCAAAGTCACCTTTGAGGCAGGCTTTGTAAAGTGGCCCCATGAGGTACTGACTAACAGCCGGTCAGTGTCACCAAGCAATGCCTGCCTGAAAACAGCTCCAGGAATCAGGTGATAGAGGTGGAGATAGAGTGGGAGAGGAAGAAGCTGGGAGAGACAGCCAAAGAGCACCCACTATGATTTGTCTCCTTCCAAATTCCCAAGCCACTGATACACAACCTCAAATGATTTGGCATAGCGGTGACTTGCTGTGGTCAAAAGTATTCAAAAAGAGGTTAAGAGAGGAGGAGTATTTACATATGAACAGAGAGGCAGAGTCACGCCTCTAATAACACTAATAATAATTCTAACAGCATATTTATGAACTGTAGTAATTTGCTAAACCTGCACTATGCCCTTTACTCACTTAGTCTCCCTTCAACATTAAGGCATACAACAACTGTAAGATGTGGAATGATTAGTGTCGACTTCTTAGAGGGGAGGACACTGAAGCTCAGAGAGGCTTAGTGACGAACCCAAGAGCTCCCAGCTTATAAGTAGAGGCACCTGGAACTGGAGCCCTCGATCTGTCTCCCAGTTCCGTGTTCTTCGTCAGAGCCCTACTTCACATCTCGAAGGACTGGATCTTGGGTACGCATGAGCTCTAGAAATGGTTTGTGTTTGGCTGCTAAGTGCAGGTTTGGTGGTTCAATCCCATCCGCTGCTGTCTTCTTCCATAAAGATTTGAAGTTTCAGAAACCCCATATAGGGTTGCGAAGAGTCAGAATCAAATCTATGGCAGTGGGTTTGTTTTGTTGGGATATGAATCTGTGAAGCTACCTTGGTCTTTAAGGTCACCATCATGTGCATTAAGCAGGTTGTCCCCATCCACCTGTCCACCCACTTGGCTTGATGGCAGTGGGTTTGGTTTTGTGGGCTTTTTATTATGGGATCCCCGGGGACATAGAGAGCTCCTAACCACAAGGTCAGCCATTGCAACCCACCAGCTGCTCCTCAGGAGTCCTGCTGCCCTCTAAAGATTCAAAACTTTTGGAAACCCAATGAGGCAGTTCTATTCTGTTCCAGAGTGCATCTCTGAGTCAGAATAGACTTCGTGGTAGTGTGTTTAAAATTTTTTTTTGAACAGCAACGTTGTCATTTTTGGGTGCTGTGAACTGAACTGCAGCTCATCGTGACAGAAAAGAATGTCTGTTGGGTTTTCTGGCTGTAACCTTACGGAAGCAGATCTCCAGGTCTTTGTCCGGCAGAGCTGCTGGGTGGGCCCGGTCTTAGTCATCTAGTGTTACTCTAACAGAAATACTCCAAATTCAGAGTGGAGGCTCTAGGGAGATGCTTTCTCTCTGTCTACTCTGGGTGAAGGTCCTTCTGTCTGTAGCACCCGCTTCCTGGCCCCGTAAGGAGCCATAGTGGTATAGTGGTTAAGAATTGGACTGTGATTCCCCTGATTGGCAGTTCAAAACCACCAGCAGCTCCATGGGAGAACGACTGGGCTTTCTCCTCCCATAAACAGGTGCAGTCCTCGAAACCCACAAGGGGTCACAATGAATCAGAATTGACTCGATGGCCATTAGTCTGGTTATGGTTTTCCTGGTTCCTTGGAGAACTCCAAGGGTCTTGGTCTCTATCTTTCCCATACTGCTTCTTGTTTAGTCTCTTTTATGTCTCAGAAGAGATTGACTTGAGATGCTCATGAAGCCTTAACATGACATAGACCGCCCATTCCCGGATGAGAGTATATAACCGCAGGCATCTCAGCTCACAGCCATTGAATTGATTTGGACTCATAGCAATCTTATAGGACAGAGTAGCAGTGCCCCTTCGGGTGTCAGAGACTACTCTTTACAGGAATATAAAGTCTTATCTTCCTCCTGTGGAGCATGTGGTGGTTTCAAAGGGCCGATCTTGAAGTTGGCAGCCAACACATAACCCACTTTGCCACCAGGGCTCCCAGTGAGAGGCATTCAAAACAAGAACCAAATTCACTTCTGACTCATAGCAGCCCTAGAAGACAGGACCTGTGGGTTTCCAAGACTGTAACTCTTTGCAGGAGTAGAAAGCCTCATCTTCCCACCAAGCACCGCACAGGTTAGAATTTACAGCACTGATTTTACAGGGATCAATTTAACCCCCAACAGGTTTAAATCTCCAGTCTTTCAGTTAGTGGCCAAACATTACCTAGGGGACACAAATTAACAAGAAAAAAAGGGAACCCCTCCTTCATGGCATTTAATGAACCTTGAGTATGTGAAAGGCTAGTTTCAGACAGGATTCTGGTAGAAAGATCTTGGGGGAGAGTGGGGCTGGTGGGGTGGTGGTGAGGGGGGGAGTTCAAGGCATTTGGATCCTTATCCAGACTCTCCATCTAATTTGCAGTTTAATTGCAAAAGCACTGGCCTTTCTGGCCCTGGCCTTTCCTAGCTATGAAATGGAGATGGTAGCCTGCCTCCTTTTGCTCTCATAGACTCTTGAGAGAAACCCAAAGGATATGAGAATGGAAACGCCCTCCTCGCTGCAGCATCACCAGATAGGTGCGGCCCGGGCTTCACAGTGTAGGCTGCAGCCGAAGCAGGGGCTGGCAAACTGGAAGGAAGCAGCAACCTTTCAGACCAAAAGAATTTCTGGTCTCTGGAGTCTCCCCTTTCAAGTGCTAAGAGCTTTACTTGGAAATATGCCAGCCTTGCTTTTTCTGCATACCTGCTTTTTTCTATTTTTCGCCTCTGGCCAGGAGAGAAAAAAGGAAAACCTTTAAAATGATACATTGTCCACTGTTGGCCCTTCTAGCTATAATGTAGGTATTTCTCTGTGGGTTCATGAGTCGACGAGTCTTTTCATTACAGTTACAGAGTGAGCCAGGATTGGGGAGGAATTTTATAAGCAACCCAGTAGGCTGCAAGGAGCCCACCGTTGAATAAACTTTTCACCTGGGTTACAAGAGAGTATCCAAATCTGCCACGAGTCTGTTTAAAAACTCACTAGTGACTCCCCTATATTCTGCACAGAATTCCCAAGTTCCTTGAAAAAGCATGCAGATCCTCCATGGTCTGCCATTGCTTACCTCTCCAGCCCTGCCTCTCACTACTCCCCCTCACAGGATTCACGACAGGTATTGATCGCCTTGTTTCACTTCTGCCTTTGCATAAGCTATTCCTTTCATCCAGCTACCACCTCCTTTCCATCTTTGCTTAGCTAAGTCCCTAACCCTTCATTGTCCTTTCCACTGGACAGAAATCATTGACATCACTATGACACACAAAAAAGTCATCTATTGCCTTCAAGTTCACATCTTGCTTGTCAACATCTACTCCCTAGCAAGTAGTAATAGTAAAAGGATGTTTTGTGGTAGATGTGTTTGGTTTGTCCTATTAGATCATGCCCACAATGATCGTTCTAGACAATTTTTCCTACCAACAGTGTTAATGCTCCATATTATCACTACTTGTTATCACGTCTGAAGGTCCCAGTAAACAGAAAGCATCTGAAGGACAAGGACAGTGTCTTGTTAACTCTTGAAGCTCCTGATCCTGGTATAGAAACCAACCAATTGAGTCGACTCATGGCAACCCGCTGTGTGTCAGAGTAGCACTGTGCTCCAAAAGTGTCTAAGGGTGGATTGTTCAGAAGTAGATTGCTAGGCCTATCTTCCAAAGTGCCTCTGTGGGGGCTCCAACATGCAAACTTTCAGTTAACACATAACCATTTGCATCACCCAAGGAAGGTACTAGTAATCTGATGTTGTGTGCTGTTGAATACACTCTAACTCAGTTCACTGCCATTGCGTTGATTCCAACTCACCACAACCCTATAGGGCAGGATAGAGCTGTTACTGTGGGTTTCTGAGACTGCGACTCTTTATAAGAGCAGAAAAGCTTATCTTTCTTCCATGGAGCACTGGTGGTTTCAAACTGCCAACCTTGTGGTTAACAGCCCAACTCATCACCCACTGCCCTATAGGATTTCCAGGCTGCAGTCTTTATAGGAGTAGATTGCTAGGTTTTTCCTCCAGTAGAGTAGGTTTGAACAGTTAGTCGGCATCACCAGGGCACCTTGGCTCTAGGAAAGTGCCCCACCTAGTGTATGGAGTCTACATATAGTGAAAAACTCATTTCCTTCAGGTCAATACTGACTCACAGTGATTCCCTGTGGATTTCTGAGACTATAACTGTTTACAAGAATAGAAAGCCCAGTCTTTCTACCCTAGCATTTAGTAGGAACTCAGAAAATCCTTGTTGAATGGATTAAAAGGTTTTCTCTTTGAGGACTGATGTCATGGTTAGAATTTATGTCAACTGGACCCCACTGGGTGAAGGTAGAGATGAAGCCCAACCTATTAATCATGTGACAGCCTGATGACATCTTCTTAGGGGTGTGACCTTTTATATAAAAGAGAGAGCCAGAGCAGAGGTGAGCATGTTTCTTCTTTCACCTTCTACTGGATCTGGATACTGCACCTTATTCATTGATCTCCTGTCTTGTTGCCTGCCAATCCCAGAAGCCGTCAACAGACTGCCAACCTCAGGTTCATTTTGGTAGGCCTTGGATCCATTTACTTCTGCATCCACCAGCCTGTGGCCCTTCTGCTTCATCATCCTGCTTCCTGTTCATCCACTTCCACAGCTACATGAATCAGGAGACGCTTCCAGTTCACAGCTTCCAAACTGAACTGGATGTATGGGCTTCTACAACTGTGTAAGCCATTTCTTGATAAAAAAATCTCTTTCCATATGTGTACACATACAAACCTCACTGGTTTTGCTTCTCGAGAGAACCCAATCTACCACAACTGACTTACTTCCTTCAAGGAGCCTTTCAATGTCCCATAGATCCCACTCACCATGATGCAAACCCAGGCCATGATTGCTTCTCCAATCCCAGACAAGGGTACCTGGCATTCTGTCCCTTCAGACATTTCTCTTGCTTCTTACTGCAGCACAAGCCCTAACAGTCCCCTTGATGATCAGGCAGGGCAGATGAAAGAAGCAGTTCTCCTGCATTATGGCTCCAAATGAGAATCGGGAAGACCAAAGAGCCTTTCCCTGGCCAGGCCTCCTGCCCATCTCTCCAGTCCCAGCAGGTGAGCTAACTGGCAGTCCTCCCGAGGCCTTTGTGCCGCTGCCGGGAACCAAGGCTCACTGTCTTCCTGGATTCAACTCCCCAGAGAGAGCTGTTGGGGCTGCAGACACGATCCTCACCATTCTAATAGGCTTATGGGGTAGCCAGGATTTTCCCTGGATAATGAGCCTGTATAATTTAAATCAAGGCTAATTGATGCACTTTGCAAACTTGTTGCCAACCATAGATGAGCCTCCCTATTTGCCACTTGTTATTGCAGGAGGCAGGTCAAACATCATTAACGGACCGGGTGGCAGGCAAGCCTGATTTTCAGTTATTTGGGCTCAAGGGACACTACACACACACCTTCAGGTTTTCAGGGGCTGGGAAGGTCTGGAAACAATGGAACTGAAATATGAGAACTGAGAATAACGTCATCACATTAGATAACACCATTGTCGACCTTGTGGGCACGACTCGTTTGGGCCAGACACAAACGATAGATAGATAAAAGGAAGAAAGGGAGAAAGAAAAGGAATGAGAAGGTCTTTGCTAAATGGTGGCCTCGCAGAATCCCAGGAGCTCTGACAGATGCCGGCTGGGACCAGGTGAAAGCAGAGGCAGAAGACTAGAACAAGCATAAAGGCTTGGAGTGGTCTCAGCTGCAGCGTGGACCCCTGGGAAAGTTCAGTAAGGTTAGTAGTTCATAACAATATATACAGCCCCAGGCAGAGGGGTAAATGGAAGGCAAAGAATGGGAGACAGGGTTACAGATCTGAAAGGTGACTCATTTGGCCTTCTCTGCTTGTTCTTTTTCATCTTGCAACTAAGAAGGCAGGCCGGCTCTAGCCTGTGCTCAGCCGTGATGCCCGTCCCACTTTAAGACAACCCCAGGCTACAGAGTTGGAAGCTTTATCTTTTGCAGAAACCAAGCCCTTCCATCTTGGCTTACATAAATGGAGCATGAGAACCCCCTGCAGCCTGTAGTTGCTGCATGTTTCTACGGGTGCCAGCAAAGCACACCTTCTAGTAATGGGATCAGTAACCGAGGAGGAGAACTGAAAGGCAAATCTGAATTTATTGCCATCTGTCATGTTCCAGTGAACAATGAAAGCACGGTAATGAGAAATGTTGCATTTTTACATGTTCGTGCCGGTCCAGCTCTGCTAAGTGCTATTATTAGTAGCAGTATTAATAAATATTTCTGACATGCAGTAAAGATTCAGAGTGCTGGAGACAGAGCTACAGCGTGTGCCAAGCACTTAAACTGACTGCCCCCAGTGGCTCCCGGGCATGAAGGATACAAGAGGAGGCCCAGCTGGGCTGGGGAGAGGTTATGAGATGGGGAGATTTTTCATGTCTGTGCTGGAGATGCGAATGACAAGGCTTGGCACCCACTGCCTAGCAGTTGATCCCATCAGCAGAGCTACTCTGGGGAAATCATTGGCAAGATGATGGAAGACAAGTGACAGTCCATTGCCAATGTCACCTCTATCATCTTGGAGCCTTGAGGGGGAAAACGGAAGACCTGTCCAGCCTAACAGCTATCTAAGGTTAGACTGAGGCCAAGACTGCTAATTGTTCCCGAGAGAGAATTCTCATCTTTACTTTTAGAAACAGAACTCTGAGTGAGTAGAGAACTCCTGCAAATAGAATTTCTTAAGCGAGAGTGAGAGACGATCTAGCCTAGACTTCGTGGTTGTGGGTATAGGTGCATGGCGGGATTCTGGCCAATGGTTGAGTGCAGGAGCGATGCATTCCACTTGTGAGTCTTATGTGTGCCACTCAGAAGCTCTCCAGGATCTTCCCTCCCACTGGCTGGGAAAGGACAGCACATGGAGCACCCACCTGGGACCAGAGAGGAAGACGGACTTGGCCCCAGAGCATGGGGAATCTCTGCTGGCGGCATCCACCCCTACTGCTCTCGACTTCTGGCTTCCTCTGCTCTGCACAGGGAAGACAGTGAAACGCTCCTTGTCTTAGCTTCC
>NW_022103898.1:34230470-34231795 GCF_000313985.2 Echinops telfairi | reverse complement strand
GGGGCAGGATATTTATTCCTGCCAAACTAACCACTCCAAACCTTACATCCTTCACAGTCTTCCATTTGCTCCTGGTTCTGGTATTTGAGAATGTGTTTGGCGAGATCAGCTCATGGCCGCTCCACTTGGTACCAGCTGATGAAGGGCTGGAATCATCTGAAGACTTGCTCGCTCACTTACTTCAAGTTGACTGTTAGCTGGGACCTGAGCTGAAGCTGTCCATTGAACGCTAACTTACACATTGTCTCTATGTGGACCTGAACTTTTTTCAATGTGGTGGGTGGGCTCTAAGGCTAAGCATCCCAAGAGAGAGGGGCCAAGATGGAAGTCACCTTGCCTTGGAAATCAGACCGTATCCTTTGCTCCTTCACTTCTTCATGGCCTCGGCCCAAATACGGCCTTGCCAATGATGCTACCTGGCCTATCTGTGCCTCTCTGCTGCCCTTCCGGTTCTCAGTGTATTTATTACCATTGAGTTTATTTAATTTTACTCTTTTGCAACCCTATTGATATGTTTATTTTCTTTTTACCCTCTCTGGAGCATGAATTCCATTCACCTAGTGTAAAGAAGGCACTCCTTAACCTTTATTGAATAAATCAATATATAAATACACTTTATTTTTATTACCCTCAACATCACTATCATTATCAGTTAGATATTTTTAATGGAATTTCTATACATCTATATAACTTTCACATATGCATGTGAAAGGTGGACATTGAAGGTGTTAGGCTGGGTCTATTAGAGAAATAACTTCAGTGACATTCATGTATGTATAAGAGAGAACTCTATATCACAGAGTAATTACATATCAAGCAAACATCCCGACCCAGTCCAAATCATGTCCATAAGTCCTGTAACTCATCCATAAGTTCCTCTTCAGACTCATGCAGCCACATGCAATGTTGCAAAGTGCCGGAAGATCACAGGCCAGTGGGTAAAGAGTCTTGTGGGTCCAGTGGCAGTGGAAGCATTACAGGGCTCTGGAAGGTCTCAGCATGTCTCACCAACAGGAAGGCAAAAGCAGTGTCACTATGAGTCAGCATTGACCCGTTGACAATGAGTTTGGTTGTGTGTGTGTGTGTGTTTCCTTCTCCAAATATAAAACAAAAGCCCTGGAAGACAATTGGTGGTAGATGTTTAAGAAAAGGAGATGAAAACAGAATCCCTGAAACATATCCACTTATTATTTACAGATACAGTGTAAAGGCTTCCTATTAAATTTTTAAAAACATAAATGAGTAGAAATGTATACATGTTTTCCTTAACTGATAAAGTTAGTAAATAGATCATCTTCTACAATACAAAAAATTTTAGGGAATAA
>NW_022103898.1:34227223-34229028 GCF_000313985.2 Echinops telfairi | reverse complement strand
GCTTCCGCTCCTCATTTCCAGGGCAGTCATCATGTGGCATGGCACCTGTCGTCCCTGCTGTGTGCTGCTTGCTGCTATGTCTGCCGTGCTCGTCTTTTAAAACATGTAATAGTTTCATTGATATATAATTCATGTATCAGACAATTCCATAAGAGTTGTGCAATCACCATTCCGATCCATTTTAGAGCACTCCCTTTTTTTCTTGCACTTATTATGAGCTGCCCCTTTCCCCTCAGCCCAGCCCCCACCATCACCCCAAGAAGCTATTAATCCAGTTATTGTCTCTATAGATTTACCTAGGCTGGTTTTCATGTAAAGAAAAACATTCAAAAGAATAATAATAACAAAATAGACTTTTTAAAACCTTGATCATAAAGGTAACAGAAAATAATAAGAACTAGAACAAATTAAAAGTGGGTCAAAAGGAAGAACACATAAGGTGCTAAATTTTAACCTAACTGCATCTGCATTAGCCCACTTTCCAACGGCACTCTCAGACTCTCGATGTTGATGAGCCACTGTCTCCTTGAGTTCTTGGAGTTACAAACCATTAAGGTACTCAGCAGATTTGGAGATTGGAGTCCACCCAGCAGAGCCTTAGAAGAAAGGCCTGGGGGATCTACTTCTAACAAACCAGCCACTGAAAACCCCCCGGGGAGCCCAGGTCCACGCTAATACACATGTCCTCTTCCAGGGTTGGAATCAACTTGGCAGCGGCTGGTTTCGCTTTCTCTTCCTTTCCACTTTGTCTGAAAGGGTCACTCAGATGTGAAGGTTAAAGTTCAAGTTCAAGGTGAGGGGTGAGATCCGTACCCAAGTAGGCCTAGGAGAGTAAGAGAGAGTGAAGGATGGCTCGCTCCTTCAGGGCTTTCCTGCCAATGGACAGGATTAGAATGGTCCCCATGATAATCCCTCTTCTGCAGCACGGCGCTGTGTCTCCAGAGCTCCCTGTTATAATGCAAATATGATTCCTGGAGGAGATGCAGGCCATCTGGTCAACCCCATTAACACCCCAGGACAAGGTTGCTTACCAAATTAGTGAATCTTTGAGCATAAAACCTGAAGAAACTGCCCAATATACAGCCAGAAGACAGCTTGTGGAGGAGGTGGGCAAATGGTTTGTGAGAGATGAGGGCTGGATTACAAGAAAGAGATTGGAGGGGAGACTGGGGTTGATGAGAGGAGTTGAGTAGAGAAAAGTTCTTTATCTGGTGCCCTGTCAATTTAGCTGTGCTAAGCCCTCTCTCTTTCCCAGCTTCAGACACCAAGTCCCTGCATGGTTATGCTTGGAATGTGGTGTTCTCTCCTCCCCGGCCCCCTTCAAGTTAGCCACGTCCTGCCTCCACAATTTTGTCAGTAGCTCTCTCGCTGACACTGCAGCTTGTCCTTAGAAAGTTGCACATACTTGATAGTGTGGCGAAAGTAGAAGTATTTTTCTCTTTTTGTTCTTGTGAAACATAGAAGTACATAAAATGTAAATCATAAGCAAAAGAAATACCATTGAATCCCCAGCCCCGGAAACACCCCCAGCCCCAGGAATAACTCCCGAACCTTCCACCCTGGTCACTGTCACTCTCCTGACCACTGGGAGGTTTTTCCTTTCTTTCTTTCTTTATCTTAATATTTTCTACCTTGTTCTGCCTACCATGGCATCTTTTTGTTTTTTTAAATCATTTTATTAGGGGCTCATACAACTCTTCTCACAATCCATAAATACATCAATTGTGTAAAGCACATTTGTACATTCATTGCCCTCATCATTCTCAAAACATTTGCTCTCCACTTAAGCCCCCCGCATCAGGTCC
>NW_022103898.1:34222630-34225335 GCF_000313985.2 Echinops telfairi | reverse complement strand
ATGTTGCATTCACATCTTGGAGCACTGGGTTGAAGTCTGGTCCCTCTTTCCCTGTGGAGATATAAACAATACCCTCCCCTTGGGTGGGTTAGTGCAGGGCATCTTTATATATTGTTTGTATCAACAAAACCAAAAATAAATAAATATTGTTTGTCTCATCCCAACTCAAACACAAACACCATTTGCCGTGTCATCAAGTGGATTCTGACTCATAGTGTCCCGATGGGACAGAGTAGAACTGCCACTGTGGGTTTTATATGGGAGCAGAAAGCGTCACCTGTCCCCTGGGAGACTGAAGGGTTCCAACAGCCGATCTTCCAGTTAGCAGCATCACTTGTAAGCCACCATGCCACCAGGGTATCTTTATATCCACTGAATGGTGCAGTTCATTTTAAAAATACATTTTCTTTATTTTTGTTGGAAACAGATACAATCCAATGTGCATCTTTTCACAATGTGTACCCACTTAGTCACAGTTAGTTGCACATATTTCCCCTGGTGTCACCATTCTCCTGTCTCCGCCCATGTTGCTTCATCACCCTTCATTCACAGGCTCCCTGCCCTTTCCCATCGTCATCTGAGCTTTAGAGGAACTGCTGTCAGAGGCAGGTCATAGCAATAATTCTTCATAAGAGCACAATGCTCAAGGCAAACAGAATTTATCAATTAGGCTGAACTTTTTTTTCCCTTCCACTTAACAATGGCTTCCTGGGATCGTTTCATTTCAAGATTATTCCCAGGCATTGGTTTCAGGGGTTCTCTCGTCTCAATGGATTCGGTGAGTATGGAATTATGAAATATGTATTTCACATGCTTGGCTTCTCTCGTCCAGTATCCTGTCTTTAAGAAAGTTACTGTGGGTATGTGAAACAGTTCATGTTTATTTGGATTGCTATGTGGATTCCACCGTTTGAACACATGCCAGTTGTTTACTCAGTCTACAAGATAGACATTTGGGATGTTTTCATGCTGCTGCTGTTGTTGTTAGGTGTTGTTGAATTGGTTCTGTCTCATAGCAGCCCTTTGTAGAACAGAATGAGACACCATCCAGTCTTACACCAGCCTCACAATTGTTTGGATGGTAAAGCCCCTGGTTGTAGGCACTGGGTCACTGGAAGACCATCTCCTAGAGGGTCTTCCTCTTTTCTGCCTTTCTACCAAGCATGATGCCTGGGTTAGGTTGGACTCTCAAGAGAAGCAAAACCATTGATGCTTTTATGTGTTGGTATATGAAAAGAGAAGTAAATCAAGAAATGGCTTACACTATTGTAGAAAGAGATTCCGTCCAGTCCTGTTCACGTGAGGCTTCTCCTGACTCGTGAAAGCTGATGAATAGGAAACAGGAGGATGAAGCTGAGATGGCAAGAGCTGAGGCTGGCAATGCAAGATGAGAATATCCGAAGTCAGCCGCATGAATCTGCCATCTGCAATCTGCTAATGGCTTCTGGGAGAAGCAAGCAAGGCAACAAGAGATTAAGGAACCAAATGCAAGACCAATCTCCAGTAGAAGGCCAAGGGCCAAAGAGGACTCAGTGTCTCCTTGTACAAAGAGCCACAGCACAAAGCCCCACCACCGAGGAATTGTCATTGGGTTGCTACACAATTGATAGGTGGAACTCCACCCCTACCCTTACCCAAGAGTGTCTAGCTGGCATAATCTCTAACCAGCACATTGTCCTTTTCTAAGGACTGAACTCTCCTGCACATGTTCAACGTGCCTGACATGAAGTCTTGCCCTTGGTGTTTCCAAGGAGCATTCTGGCTGTACTTCTTCCAAGACAGATGTGTGTTCTGTTGTCAGTCCATGGTACTGTCACCATGCTTTGCCAGCCCCAGAGTTCAAGTGTGTTGATTCCTCTTTGGTCTTTCTTATTTAAGATCCACCTTTCACGAGCATACGTGATTGAAAATACCATGACTCCCGTATGTTAGTCCTCAAAGTAACTTCTTTGTTTTTCGACACTTTAAAGAGGTCTTGTGCAGCAGAATCACCAATTGCAATGTATTGTTTAATCTCTTGACTGCTGCTTCCATGAGCATTGATTGTGGATCCAAACAAGATGGATTCCTTGACAATGTCAGTCTTTTCTCCATTGATCATTGATGTCAACCATTGGTCCGGTTATGAGGATTTACGTTTTCTTTATATTAAGTTGTAATCTGAGGGGTGACATCCTTGATCTTCATCAGCCAGGGCTTCAGCTCATCCTCACTTTCAGCAAGCAAGGTTGTGTCATCTGTTATCAAGCCTTCCTCCAATCCCGCTGCTGCATTCTCCTTCATATCATCCACTTCCTCTGATGATTTGCTCAGAATACGGATGGAGTCAGTGTGGGGAGAGGAAACAAGCCTGACACACACTGTTCTTGATTTAAAAGCATACAGTATTCCCTTGTTCTATCTGCACAATCGTACAAAATGTACAGGTTTCACATGAGCATGATTAACTGTTCCAGAAATCTCATTCTCCTGAGAGGCGATCAGAACGCCTGGGGCTCAGGTTTGGGAGGGGGAGGGCTTGGTCTAGAGGAGTGGTTCTCAACCTTTCTAATGCCGAGACCCTTTAAGACATTTCCTCATGTGGTGGTGACCGCCAACTATAAAATTATTTTCGTTGCTACTTCATAACTGTAATTTTGCTATTGTTATGAATCGTAATGTAAATATCTGATATGTAGTATATATTTCATTGTTACAAATGGAAC
>NW_022103898.1:34219100-34221717 GCF_000313985.2 Echinops telfairi | reverse complement strand
ATATTCTTCTCCAGTACTACAATTCAAATTTGCCATCCTCATAGCATATAGAAATGGTTTTTAATGCTTCAGTGTCCAGACATTTTGGTATTTGTTGAGCAAGATTTTATTCTAAAGCAGTAGACTAGAGACACTCACTTCTCCCATAGCTTAGTATATAATCAAAGATACAAGAAGAGCAAAACACCCTCACATGATGGACCAAATGGAGCTTGAAAGTGGGATGGGACCTTACAGAAAGAGCATTGTGCCAATATTCTATCATACATAACAATTTTACTGAGCTCAGAGTTCACCATAAAATAAGTATAACAATTCCTGCCCCTGCATCACATGATGTTAGGAGGGAAATGGAGGAGTCCCTGTGGTTCAAACATTTTAGTTACTGACCGTAGGATTGGAGGTTCAGCCCACCCAGAGGCATCTTGGGAGAATGGTCGGGTGATCTAATCCCAAAACATCAACCGTTGAAAACCCCGTGGGAGCACAGTCCTACTCCGATGCACATGGGCTTGCCATGAGTTAGAATTGATGAGTATAACATGCCTTAAGTCATGAACTAAGTAGCATTACAGTATTTATGAGGTATCAAGTATTTCAGCCATAATCCCAACCAGCTTCCACTGTATCCCAAAGCAGAATGTGATGGTGGGGTCTCTGGTATTAGGGGCACAAGGCCTGGCTGAATAAAATGTTAAATTCTGGGCCACAGGCCAGACTCAGGCACCCTCTCTCTCTAACCCCTCAGGTAACTGAAGCACAATAAATGATGAAGCCACTGGCCTAGGGACTAACTTTGATGGACTGGAAGAAGAAATCTAGACTAGTGATTGCCTACTTAAGTGTCCATATCTTCTTGACATGGTGATGGGTGCTAACTTATCAAGGATAGACCCTCTTCTTTACATTGGAATCTGCCCCATGGGTGGTACAGAGCGCTCCATTCAAAAGAGTTGTATCGTGACACTTGTCAGAATTTTAAATAGACCACGGTGATTGCTACACACATTCCCTCTGAAGGGACACTTTTAATGTAGACTCTTCTGTCTACAGATGAATTTCCATGATCTCTTCCTGGTCCCTCCTCTGCCCTCAGAACCCTCAGCCTGGGCTTTGCTTGGTACTTTTCTAAGGGCGACACGTTTCAGGACTCGATGAGTCCGTGCCCTTCAGAGCTGGGCTCATCTCCCACAGCCCTTCTATTACCATGGCCAAGTGAGCCATCACACCTGCAATATTCATCCAGGCAAGTGCCCTGAGGACAGCCTGTCCTGGATGAGCAGATGCTCCAGTTCTTGCTGCACGTTGATTCAGCAGGACCCAGAAGGTTCTAAGAGCCAGATGGGCACCGGTTGTTTCTACATAGATAATAAGCTCTCTAGCTTGGCTCCCAACCCCAGAGTTTCTGGCTAGACATTTCTCCCTTCATACAAGAAGCAAGAAGCGTTGTGATCACACAAAGACGCTCTAGAATTCGTTTGGAAGAAGTTGAATGTGTAGTAGAGAAAGGGGCTTTCTAAGAAGGGCCAGCAACACTTGGGGATTTGTTCTCTAGGTAAATATGGCAGAAGCAGTGTCTTTATTTCTGGGATCCGGTGGTCCAGCAGGAAGTGATCTGGGAATTCTCTCCAAAGACAACCCACACATCCTCTCTCTTCTCTGCCCCACTCCCATTGAGTACTGTAAAGCTCTGGGCTGTCCTGATCAGTGGGCATTTCCCCTTCCCTGCCTAGGACACAGCCAGGGTCACTCAAGCTCATGGCACAGAAGTGGCTGTAGAGCATTTCTTCACTCCCACAATGTCACCAGTGCAAAGGAAGTCAAGACCAAGTGCAGCCTGTGGGGAGGCAGGCCGAGAGCCTAGCAGATCGGAGGCCGGGCCCAATGGCAATTCTCAAAAAGAGAAACTTCCAAGCATCTGGTGACAAGTTGAAGGGGAGAAGGCACCCAGAGCTAGAAGAAATCATCCAGGCACCATTGCTTCTACAGAAGGACTTTCAGATTGTGGTGAAGGTTGAATGAGATAATGTTTGAAATACAGTTCTTAACACAGTCCCTAGAAACTAGGAAGTACCTGAAAAATAGTTCTTCTTGTTGTTTTTCTTCTTCTTGTTAGGTGTTGTCTGGTTGGTCTCAACTCCCAATGACCCCACGGACAGCAGAATGAAACGCGGTCCAATCCTGTGCCGTCCTCACAATCGCTCCCATGTTTGGCCCATTGTTACAGACACTGAGCCGATCCACTTGTCGAAGGCCTTCTTCTTCACAGCTCCTCTCTGTCACCCAGCCCGGTGTCCTTTCCCAGGGGCTGGTCTCTCCTGACCACCTGGCTAAAGCACTGGAGATAAAGTCTTGTTTCTCTGCTTCGAAGGAGCATTTTTTTAAAGCTATTTATTTATTTATTAGGTATTTGTCATTTTTTTAAAATCCTTTTATTGGGGACTCATACAACTCAGATCACAACCCATACATACATCAATTGTGTAAAGCACATTTGTCCATTCGTTGCCCTCATCATTCTCAAAACATTTGCTCTCCACTTAAGCCCCTGGCATCAGCTCCTCATTTTCCCCTCCCTCCCCGCTCCCCCCCTCCCTCATGAACCCTTAATAATTTA
>NW_022103898.1:34206733-34217272 GCF_000313985.2 Echinops telfairi | reverse complement strand
CAACAACAACAAAGAAAGCTTGTAGTTAGTGCAAGGCTGTTTGTTGACCTTTCAGAGTGTTTTCCGGTTGAGTCTGATGGGGTGCCAAGCCCTGACCCCACAGTCTATTTTTGGTATTCCCTGGGGACTTCCTTGCTCTGTTTCCTTGCTGTTCTGTTGCACGCCTCTAAGGAACATTTTGGCTGTGCTTCTTCCAAGACAGACTTGTTGGTCCCATTGGCAGTCCTTGGGACTCTCAGCATTTTTTGTCAGCACCATAATTCAACTGCATTGATTTTTCTTCGGTCTTCCTTATTCAATGTCCAACCTGCATATGCATAGGAAGCAATTGAAAATGCCATGGCTTGGAGAGGAGTACTTTAAACAGTAGTTATTGTTACTGTTAGTAGCGATTGTTATTATGAACAAATAATCAGGGAAAACATACATAACTCACTGCCACAGAATCAATTTTGACTCACAGCGACCCTAAAGGACAGGATAGAACTGCCTGTGTGGGTTTCCAAGACTGTTACTGTTTATGGTAGTAGAAAACCTCATCTTTCTCCTGCAGAGCAGCTGGTGATTTCGAACTGCTGACCTTGCAGTTGGCAGTCTAATGTGTAACTACTATACCACCATAGTTCCAGATTAAGTTTGGAGGAAGGTTTATCAACAACCTGCAATACTCAGATGACACCACCTTGCCTACTGAAAGTGAGGAGATTTGACGAGCTTGATGGTAAATATCAAGGATTACAGCCTCTAGTGAGGATTACAACTCTATGTATGGAAAACGAAAATCCTCATAACCAACCAATAGGTAACATCATGAAGAACTGAGAAAAGATCAAAGTTGTCAAGGATCCACAATCGATGCTCAAGGAAGCAGTCCTCAAGAGATCAAGTAAATAGGGGAGGAAACCCAGCACTATATGAACCTTCTTGTGTTTCTATGAGCCCACCCATGAGTACTGCTTTGCTCTGCCAGGACCACTGTTCAGCGGCTAGTGTGTTCTAAGGAAGATGCTAAACCCCAGGTTGGGAAGAAGTGAGGACTCCTTCAGCACAGGTGCTACCTCCTAACTAGTCCCACAGAGCAAAAGCTGCCCATTCATGCCTTCTCTCTCTTGAGCATCCATTCCGTAGCTATTTAGTCACCACGTAGGTGCGTCAAACACACTCCCAGGCACCGGGGCTAAAGCTATGAACCAGCCTGGTGTATTGCAGAGAACAAGCACAAATGAACACATAAGAAAGACACGATGGGGGTGATCTCTAGTTTAGGAAGCACAAATAGAGGGGTTTGTGATGGACAGAGAATGGAGCGGCCACTCTCACAAGGTGGCATCTAATGCACTAAGTCAGTGATAGGAAAGTGCCACCAGGCAAAGTGTTCCAGGAAGAGCGGGCCATGAAAAGATAAACCCAGAGGCAGGGACACGTTTGCAAATAGGTGCTAGGACCATGTGTCACAAGCAGAGAGAGCAGAGGCCAGGGGCAGAGGGAGGCAGGGCCAGGAACCATACGGTGTCTTGGCTTATCCTAAGTGCATAGGAAGCTCACTGAGAGGTTAAGCAAAGAAACCACATGAGCATCTCCTTTGTTCATAAAAATGGTGACATGAATTGGTTGTCATCAGACTGTCCCCTTGACGTGAGGGTGGACTGAGATACTCATGCCAAACTCTGAGCCCTGAGCCTGGGGAGACTATGTGGCCTTGGGGAAGGCAGAGAGTATGTGCTGTGCTGAGCTTCTCCAGAGGTACAGGAGTCAGAAGATCCCAATGGACGGCTGGTTTGCACTATGATGTTTACCGTGTTTTCATGGTTGCCCTGGACCTGCTTGGCCCCAGGCCAAGTTGCTTCCTTACCTGGAATGCCTTTCATCTTCCTCAGTGCTACCAGTCTTCTTGGTCCACTTCCCCCATGCTGCCTCCTGAATCTACCAAGTCCTCTTGGGCCCCCCTGAACTCTCAGAGCTCAGCATGGTCATCAGCCTTGGCTGACTGTGTAGGTGACTCTGACATTCCCAGCTAGACAATGTGGTGGGTGCCAGGTCTGTGAGTCCTTCCTGTCTCCACTTCAATACCAACCCCAAACCATGGAGTCAGTTCTGACCTGGTGACCCTAGAGGTCAGAGTAGAACCTCCCCTGCAGGGTTTATAGATGATCTTCAGGAAAGCAGACTGCCATGTGGGTCTTCTGCAAAATGGCTGGTGGCTTCACCCCACAACCAAAAAGCATTTTCACCACGGTGCCACCGGGACATCCTACCGGTGCCACCGGGATATCCTACCGACTGCCTAACACAGTGCTTGTTAAATGCCTGCTGACTAATTATAACGGCCCCCCTCCACACAGTTTTTTTAAATTTGCACTCCTGTGTGTGTATGACTGAGTGATGGGAAGCTGAGCAACTCCATTTCCAATGGAACACTTTTCTCACGGAGCACATTATGTTCCATGTACTTGATTGTGTTTGCTTCGTTTTGTTAGGACCAGCTCTAGCTAGGACATAGACATCAGTTTTCAAAATCAAATTGGATAACACAGTAAACTTGTGAAAATTAGACGCCACCTGAATGAGAAATGAGCTGTGGCAAAACAAGGACGAAAGGATTAGTCCACCCCTCCACCCCTCACACATGAGAGGGAGAGAGCAAAATCAATGAAAGCCCCCAGTGACATCAGCTTTGGCAGTCCCTAGTGGAAAGTGACCTGCCAGAACCCTGCTCCCTTGTTCCATCCGGGAACACTTTCCATTAACGCTATTAACCAGGAGCCGTGGTCAGAAGCAGCGCTGGAGGCCCAGCCAAATGTGCTGGGCTCCAATTGCTGCATCATCTCCCTATCTCCTGTCCTTCCTAAACCTTTGAGACTTAGAAGAAGCGAAGGAGGAGGAGCACCACACCAGATGCTATTAACCTGTGCAGTGCCTTCCGCCTCCTGCCATGCCCACTCCTTCCATGAAAAACATTCCTCCAACATGTGGAGGCTTCTCAAATGTAGCATTTTTGAACCGAAAGAAAAATTCTCAGCTCCCCAACACATTCCTCAGGGAACAACATCACTCTTTTCAGCTTACATCTTGACTTTCTGAACACTGATTGGAAGAAGAGAGGACTATGTTGCTGTTCCCTTAATTCAGCGTGATCAAAATTGTAAAGGGACCCCAGGACCAGAGATGGGAACAGCAAGGCGTAAGTGCAATCAGACAGAAGCGCGAAGTGGCAGACTGGGTCCTCTGTGAGAAGATGGAAGGTTGGAGCTGAGAGAGACTCATGAGTAGGAGAATCCGTGCGACTCTGAAACCCCCTTGAGGCCGTGGGTTTGACTGGGGGAGGGCTTGCCAGGAAGGCTACCCTTCCTGTGAGCACTCAGTCTCGAGTGCCTCCCCACCACCACTCTGCCTGTTTGTCAATCTGTGGTGGCTTGAGTGTTGCTATGGTGCTGGGAGCTATGCCACCAGTATTTCAATTACCAGCAGGCTCACCCAGGGGAGACAAGTTTCCATGGTGTTTCCAGACCAAAATAGACCAGGAAGAAAGACCTTGTGATTTACTTCCAAAACTTAGTCAATGAAAACACCCGGGGATCACAATAGGGTGTTCTCTTACATCGTGCTGGAAGATGTTTTTGGTGGTGGTGGTCGATGCCATTGAGTCGTCCCGACTTGTAGCTACCTTATGTACAACCAAACAAGACCTCGTCCTGTCCCGGGCCATCTGCACAATTGCTCTTACGTTTGAGTCCATTTATTCAGCCACTGTCTCAACCCATCTTGTCAAGGGCCTTCCTCTGTTTCATTGCCCCTCCACTTTACCAAGCACGATGTACCTTTCCAAGGACTGGTCTTGTCTGATAACATGTCTAAAGCACATGAAACGAAGTCTTCATCCTTGCCTCAAAGAAGCATTGTGGCTGTGCTTCTTTCAAGACAGATCTGTTTGTTCTTTTGGTAGACCAATATTCTTTGCCAGAATGGTAGTTTACATGTATTGATTCTTCTTCACTCTTCCTGGTACACATTGGCCACCCTAATGAACTTGAGCATGCCAATGGTCATGAAGATGGAGCAAGATTGGACAAACTTTGTACTTGGGGAGAGTAGGTGCCGACTTGATGGCATCTAACAACAAGAAATGGGCTTTTCGTTTATGATCTCAGCTGGTGTGTTAGTCCGGATAGACTAGAGAATCAAATGCATAGAATTCATGTGTATAAGAGAGTTTTATATAAAGGGTAATTGTACATTAAGAGAGCATCCCAACCAGTCCAGTCCAAGCCCATAAGTCCGATATTAGCCTATATGTCTGATACCAATCTATAAAGTCTTCTTCAGACTCACAGATCACATGCAATGACACTGAATGCAGGACGATCACAGGCCAGTGGGTAGAAAGTCTTTGGATCCAGTGGCATTGAAAGCATCTCAGCCCTGGCAGGAGTCTCCACATGGCTCCTCCAGTTCCCAGGGTATGGGGTCTATCAGCATAGTGATATGTGTCTTGTCAGTACAGTGTCTCCAAGGGAGTGAGCCAAGAGAGAGACAGTCTGTCTCCTGCCTCCAAGGAGGAAAACCAAGCATTCCCAGACTTCTCAGGAGAAGATCATACCCACCCAGAGGCCTCATTGGTGTGACCCGATTGACAGAGTAGACTCCACCTCTTCACTCTTAATCCTCTCCAGTCCCAAATTGACACCAGATTATGTAACTACCACAGCTGGGTACTGCCACAACCCTTGAGGCCATTATTTTCTGAGAAGAGTGAGACCAGGAATGTCAATTCACATGCCTGACGACATACAAGTGGGTAATCACAAAAGCAAGGATGCTAACCCAGAGATGAATTACTCCAATGTTCATTTTCTTGCTTTTTGTCTTGATAGTTAATCTCTCCTTCTTGGACACCGGTAACTGTGGGTGACTTAATCATGCTCCGTGGAATTGCCAGCAGTTCAGTCCAAACTACATATTAGAATTACCTGGAGGTATTTTCTCACCTGCCAACCGCTCAAGTTCCACCTCTGGAAATTCTGATTTTAACTGAGCTGAAAGGAAGTTCCAGCTTCAGTAGATTTAAAAAGTCCTCCAGGTGATTTCAATATGTAACCAACATCGAGAATTTCTACTTTGATTTACCTGCAGAAAAGGTGGAACCCGCAACCATTGGTGCCCCCAAACCTGGGACTCGGCATTTAATAATATTTAATATCCTTTCTAAGGATACAGGTCAAATAATAGAATATGCTTTGTGATGTCATGGGTAGACTGAATAATTGTCTTCCAAAGATGTCCACATCCTAATTCTAATCCCCTAGGATTCAGCAAACAGGACTCTACTAATTCGATGATAAGCTGTATCTCAAACCTATTGTTGTCTAGTTGATTCTGATTAGAAAGAAGTGTTCCATGGGTTTTCTTGTTTATAATTTTTACATATTTATATGGAAGTGTATATGCATATGCATGTGTATATGTATACACACATGCACAAATCACCTGGGGCAATGTTAACATATAGATCCTGTTTCAGTATCTCTGAGGTGGAAATGCAAATTCTCAGTAGGGGTTTGAACTGAAATAAGTTGGTGAAAAGCCTTCGTGTGGGGTGAATGGAGAGGAGTAACTTGGTCAAAACTAGTGGAAGAGAGCAGTGAGGGAAGGATTTCGCAGCCAGCTGGATTGTGAATCATCATGTGCACCTGAAGGAGCCTGGTGGCACAGTGGTTGAGCACTCAACTGCTAACTGCCAAGTAGAGGTTTGTACCCACTACTTGCTCAAGGGTAGAAAAGATCTGGCAATCTGCTCCTATAAAAACTGCAATTTAAAAAAACAAAACCCTGTGATCTAAGAAGCCCTGTGAGGTAGTCCCACTCTATCCTGCAGGTCACTAAGATAAAGTGTCAAAATGGACTTGCTAGCATTAAGTAACAGGGGCACAAATAATAATAATAACGATAAACAGGGGCACTAACTGTTTGTGTTGAGTCAGAATTGAATCCAGGGCAGTGAGTTTGGGTTGGGGCTATTCTAAAGGTAGGTGGTTCAAACTCGCTCTGCAGTGCCAAAGAAGAAAAGGGCTGGAGATTTGCTTCTATTAAGATTATGAAATGGTACCTACTTAATATTACTGAACATTTAGATCAAATATTCCTGGGGTCCCCAAACTTTTTAAAAAGGGGGCCAGTTCACTGTCCCTCAGACCTGTTGGAGGGCCGGATTATAGTTTAACAAAAGCTATGAACAAATTCCTATGCACACTGCACCATATCTCATTTTGAAGTAAAAAAACAAATGGGGCAAAAACACCCGGCGGGCAGGATAAATATCCTTGGCGGGCCGCATGTGGCCCGAAGGCCATAGTTTGAGGACCCCTGAATAGTCTATAGAAGAATACTGATGGGGGCAGGGGGCGGGGAATGATGAACAGAATTTCAAATTGTTATAGACTCCAGATTTTCTGGAACCATTGAGGCCAGATGACACCTCTTTCCCCCCCCACCCCCCGTACACCCACCCCAAAATTATCACTGTTGTTATTCAGTGCTATCAGCTTATTGCTGACTCCTAGAAACCCTGTGTACAAAAGGAAGGTTAAACAAAACATACACTGCCCAGTCCTGCTGCATGCTCACAATCATCAGTGTACAAAACTACTGTCCTGACAAAATCTCTAAACCTTGAACTGAACCCATCTCCTGAAGTCGTCTCTAAACCAAACTTAACCAACTAGAAAAAAATGTCTGCTTTAAGCATCACACTCATAAAGAATTGACAGCAGCAACTTGAAAGGATCGATGAGACGCTTATCAGGGATCAATGAGTTTGTGTTAATGATGGTGAAGGTTTGGGAAAAGGTGTCAAGAGATGTGGCTCAACTTGAAGGATGTAATCAATGTCACTGAATTGTACATGTAGAAATGGTTGGCACGGCATATGTTTTGCTGCCTCTATGTTTATATACACAGATTACAACCAAGAACCCCCCAGGTAGCAGTTCCACTCTGTAACACATGAGGTCACATCGGATCTGAATCAACTGTAAGACAATGTGCTCTTCCCCCCAAACCCCCCGATTTTATACTTGCTGTTCCTTCTGGTGACATGAAATGCTATTATGACCCTTACTCTAAAGCAGCCCAGCTTAACTTGTACCCTGACCACACCTGAATCCAACCAGAAGTTAATAATTCCAGACAATTCAGACTCGGCCTGACACAGTAATCTCTTCTTGATTAATTCATCTCAGCAGCTGAAAGCATTGGAAAAACACACCAACCTAGACCAAGAGAAAAGAAGGCCCCCAAGCTCATGGCCCCAGGGAAGCACTCAGCACCTGACCTCCCCCTTCCCACCACTCTTTCTCTACCTGACAATACAAGACGCTCTCCCAAGTTCGTACAAAATTAAAAGGGGGAAATATGCTTTGACTTTAGATAGTGCTGTGTACTATGTTTCAGAGATAAGAACAAGATTTCAGACAAGAGAAAACTAGCTTCTCAAATGCTGACCATCTCACTCCCTTTGAAAAAAGTTCTTATTGAGGTTGGAAGGAAGGCAGCGTTGAATACCTGATTTATTCAATTGAGTTATAATCAATTAAGATGGTCCTTTAGCCATAATTCCATATGTTTTATATCAGTGGTTCTCAACCTGTGGGCCTCGGCCCCTTTGTGGGTTGAACGACCCTTTCACGGGGGTTGCCCAATTCATAACAGTAGCAAAAATTACAGTTATGAAGTAGAAATGAAAATAATTTTATGGTTCGGGGGTCACCAATATGAGGAACTGTATTAAAGGGTGGCGGCATTAGGAAGGTGGAGAGCCCCTGTTTTATAGTATAATTCGGGCTTTATATGTCTGTGGCTATAATCCCATTTTGGAGGCCATTCTCCACTAATGAGCAGGAATGGGATGGAATTAAGACCTGAATTTAGTAGACGGTGTGAAGGGAGCCACACTCTTTGTTTACATGGTGACAGCTTTAAGGTCCTACTTTAAAACCAGCCATGAACCCCTCCTCTCCCATGTCCCCCCAGAACCACTGGTCCTGTTGCTTTTTCCTCAGGATTGTCTGTCCTGCCTATCTTATCTAGATAGACACAGGGGGAAAGAAAAGGAAAAAAAAAAACAAAAAACAAAACATAATAAAACAAAAAAACAATAGATAATTCCAGGTCTGTCTGCTGACCTTATTTATGTTTTCTGATCAAGCCTGATGAGTGACAAGCCCTGTCCCCCAAGTCAGAAGTCTATTTGCAGGATTCCTTGGGGGCTTGGTTACTTTGCTCCCCTTGCCGCCCACTGGGCATGGGGTAGACTGGGCACACTTTCCCCACAATGTTTTCCCCACAGGGTTGTCCCCGTAGTGCAGTGTTATGGGTCAGTAAGGAAATATCCTGTCTCATGGTCCATTCCTATCATGGTGGGGCTGGTCCTAAGGTCCACTCTATGCACTGGCTGCTCTGAGCAGATTCAGATTTGTCATTCCTGGGGTTTGGTGGGCCGTGATGAGGTCCATTCTCTCTCTCTCTCTCTCTCTCTCTCTCTCTCTCTCTCTCTCTCTCTCCCTCTTAGTTCACTCCTGTGTGGTCTGGACAGACCCACCTCTCACTCTACAGGCTATATCTTCAGTGTTCTCCTCTGAAGTGCTTCTTTGGGGGAGAGGGTCAACATAATTTGACTTTGGCCCGGTCCCATCGTCCTCTCTGCTAGTTCCCTGTTCCATGCCAATGTAGTGCCCTAAAGGCTTGGCGCTCAGGGATGGGGTCTGGGGTCTGGTCCCTCTCTCCCTTCCCTGCAGAGACTAAACAATACCCTCCCCGTGTGTATATTGGTGTCCAAATTCCCATCACCCTCATTTTCTTTTTTCTTTTTTTTCTTTCCCCTCTCTTTTCCCCTCCTTTTTAGTTGGCTGCCATATGCATCCCAGAGTTGGGTCAGACCCCTGCCAAAGTGCTTAGACCTCGACCCAGGATTTATGCATGAAGTAGCGTATCCGCTATGCCCATTGTACTTTTTGAGCTTATCTCAGTGGACTTGTGTTGTACTTGTCCCTTTGTGCTTGGCTAACTTCGCTTAGCATAGCTTCCTCCAACTCTTCCCATGAGGCAATGTGCTTCATGTGTTCATTGCTGCTTTTTAGGACTGCATAGTACTCCTTTGTATGTATATACTACAGTTTTTAAATCCATTCATCAGTTGATGGAAATTTAGATTGTTTCCAGGTATCCCCAATTGTGAACTGTGCCACGATGAACATTGGAATACAGATGTCTGGTCTTGGTCTGTTTCTTGCTTCTTCTGGGTATACACCCAGTAGGGGGATGGTGGGAACAGATGGTGGCTTGATTTCCATTTGTTTTAGGGATTGCCACATCGACTTCCGTAGTGGCTGTATGCATCTGCAGGACCACCAGCAGTGGACGAGAGCTCCTGTCTCCCCACACCTTCTTCAGCACTGGTTCCTCTCTGGTTTTTGATTGGGCCATCTTTGAGGGTGTTAGGTAATATCTCATAGTTGTTTTCATTTCCATTTCCCTTATGGCTAATGATCAGAAACATTTCTCATGTGTTTTTGGCCATTTGGATTTATGCCCTTGTGAAACTTCAATTTAGGTCTTTTGCCCACTTCCTCGTTGGGCTCTTTGGGGTTTTTTTAGTTGTAGGTTAGCAGAATATTGTATATTTTATTAATGAGCCCCTTGTCTAAAGTGTCATCGCTAAAGATGTTCTCCCAGTCTGTGGGCTCTATTATTACTATCTCGGCAAAGTCGTTCAATGTGCACAGATGTGTTATCTTCAGTGTATCTCACTTGTCAATGTGTGCCTTCTCTGTTTGTGTCCTTCCTTGTTTCCGACAGCCTGTCTTTTCCCTGTACCATAGTCCTTAAATTTGTCCCAATTCCCTTGTTGATGGCTCTAATTGCTTGGGGTTTTACTTCGAGGTCTGTGATCCACCTTGACTTTTTTATTATGTATGGAGTGAGGTGAGAGTCTTGCTTCATTTTTCTGCAGGTAGATATCCATTTTTTCCAGCACCATTTGTTGAAGAGGGTTTCTGATTCCCATTTGATATTTTGGGGGCCCTTATCAAAGATCAGTTGTCTGTATGCAGATGTTTTATTTCTGCATTTTCTATTTTTTCCCCATTAGTTTGAGTATGTGTCATTATACCAGTACCATGCTGTTTTGACCACTGTGGCTGTATAGTAAGTGTTAAAGTCAGGCAAAGCAAACCCTCCTACTTTGTCCTTCTTCTTGAGGAGTTCTCTACTAATTCTGGGCTTCTTCCCTCTCCATATGAAGTTGGTAGTAAGTTTCTCCAATTCCTTTGAAAAAGATGTTGATACTTGTGTCGGGAAAGCGTTAAATGTATATAGTGCCTTGGGTAGGATTGACATCTTTACTATATTGAATCTTCTGGTCCATTAGCATGGGATATACAGTGAACCCTTGTTTATCGCGGTTAATCGGTTCTAGACCCTACCGTGATAAATGAAATTCCGCGAAGTAGGATTCCTTATTTGTAAATCAAATATTTTCGTAGTTAG
>NW_022103898.1:34180931-34204961 GCF_000313985.2 Echinops telfairi | reverse complement strand
CGGTATTATTGCCTCTGTTTTGTGAGGTGAAGGACTTTGTGGACTGGTGTTGGGTATGGGTTAATGTTGGACTTGTGGGCTTGGGCAGCATTGGGTTGGGGTGTTTTCGTGATGCACCTTTTCTTTACATAAAACTCTCTCTTATACGTGAGTTGCTGTGGATTTGTTTCTCCAAAGTACCCAGACTAATACAGTGTTCATTAGAAATATTGGTCTATAGTTCTCAATTCTTACGGGATCCTTGGCGCTTTCCATATCGGTGTTATACTAGCTTCATTGAAAGAGTTTGGGAGTTTGCCATCCCTTTCTATGCGCTGGAAGAGTTTGTGTAGGATTGGTGTCACTTCTTCTCTGACTGCTTGGTAAAATTCTCCTGTGAAGCTGCCTGGCCCAGGGAATATTTTTAGTTGGTATTCCCTTGATAACCGTATCTATTTCTTCTATTGTTATGGGTCGGTTGAAGTTCTTGACTTCTATCTGGAATAATCTAGGGAGGGATTGTTTTTCCAGGTATTTTTCCAAATCTTCCAAATTGTTACATCCATTGGAGAACAGGCATTTGTAGTACTGTGTAATTAACCTCTTAGTTTCATTAGAGTCCATTGTAATTTCCCCCATTTCATTCCTCATCCAGCTATTGATGTTTGTTCCTTCCTATCTTTGATTAGGTTTGCCAGTAGTCTATCAATTCTATTAATCCTTTCAAAGAACCCAAGCTTTTTTGCTCTATTGATTTTTTGCGTTGTTTTCCAACTTGCTTATCTTTGCTTTGATTTTTATGATTTCTTCTCTCTTGCTATTGGTAGGAACATTCTGTTGAGTCTGCTCTGATTGCTGGAGGCTTTGTGACAAACTGTCAATCATCATAATCTCTCTTCCTTGTTCATGTGTGCAGTTATTGCTACCAGGTTTCCTATGATAACTGCTTTTGCTGTGTCCCAAAGGTTTTGGTATGTTGTATTCTCATTCTCATTGGTTTCTAAAAACTTCCTAATTTCATCTCTGATCTGGACCAGTACCCATTCATTTTGCAGTAGGTAGTTATTATTTAAGTAATTTATTATTTAAATTATTTGCCCTTGTTTTATTAACTGTCCTGTTGTTGATTTCCAGCCTTATTGCGCAGTGGTCCAAGAGGGAATTTTGAGTGATCTCTATGTGCTTGAATTTACTGAGACTCAACTTGTGCCCCAGCATGTGGTCTATCTTCGAGTATGTGCCATGTACACTTGAAAAGAATGTGGAGGTTTTTATTTTGTTTGTTTGTTTGCTTGCATTTGGGTGTAAAGCTTTATTCCTATAACACCTGAATTTTTAATCTCAGGAAAAAAACATTTTTTTGTTTTTATTCTTTACTTTCATAGTTATCAATATATATAATAATATATACATTTAATTAAATGTTACGAAAACGTCACGCTTGGCATCATAGGGTTAAAATATGCATTAGCTCAAGTTGCCTAATTATAGAATTTGGTTCTGTAGCTTCCTTGTTAAGTTTCTTGCCCTGTGATCTACCTTTCTCAGAGAGCGATGTATTAATGTCACCTACTATGATTCTTGAACCTGTGATTTCTTTTTTCATCTTCTGGCATGCTTGATTGATGAATTTTGCAGGTCTCTCGTTGGGTGCATTTATGACTTGGCACAATTCTCTCATGTGATTTCCAACTTTATTTCCATAACCAAGATCATAATTTCCAACCACTATTTCTTCCTCTTTGTTTCCAACTCTTCATTCGAAATGCCAATAATTATCAATGCATCTTGATTGCATGTCTGATCAATTTCAGACTAAAATTTTGGTAAAATTTTTCAATTTCTTCCTCACTAGCTTTCATGGTTGGTAAATAAATTTGAGTAATAATTGTATTAATTAAATTACCTTGAATGCAGATAGATATAATCCTACTAGAGACAACTTTATACTTCAAGATAGATCTTGAAATATCCTTTTTGACAATGAAAGCAAAAGTACTCTTTTTTTTCTTTACCCCTTTTAATTTATTTTTTAATTAAAAGATTGTGTTAGTCTGGGTAGACTTGAGAAACAAATCCATGGACACACATATGTGTATAAGGGAGAGGTACCCTCCTGGTAGCACTACTTCCATTCCTGTTCATGTGTCCTGAGCTCTTATCTCTTCTCTGTACCTGTGTACATGCTCCAGCCTAGTCCACAGTAAAAGGCAGGACTGAGGTCATGATAGTGAGGGGTGAGGAAGCCTCAAGGAAACAGAGGAATATTGTGTGTTACATCTGTGCTATACTGCGCCCTGGTTGACTCATCCCTTCCTTGTGACCCTTGTGTGAAGAGATGTCCCATTGTCTACAGATGGGTTTGAAGTCTCTGCTCCAACCCCTCTCATTCTCAATAATATGGTTTTGTTTGATTTTGGGGGGGGTCTTCAGATGCCCATTACCCAATCCCATCAACACCTCATAATCACATAGGCTGATGTGCTTTTTCCATATGGGCTTGTTGTTTCCTTGCTAGATGGCCGCTTGTTTAACTTCAAGACTTTAAGACCCCAACAGCTATATCTTTTGATAGCAAGACACCATCAACTTACTTCACCACATTTACTTATGCACCCATTTTGTCTTCAGCAATTGTGCCAGGAGGGTGAGCAATACAGAATGTCAGGTTCTTAGAACAAAGTGTTCTGGCATTGAGGCGGGGCTTGAGCAGAGGCCAAAGTTCCCTACCTCAGTGAAAAATACGCTGGATCATATCATTCCTGGTATGGTAAACCAAAATTTTCTGATTCAAATGGCCAATACCAGTCCATTTCAGCTCATTAATGCCTAAGATATCAATCTTTATGCATTCCATTTCATTGTTGATGCCTTCCAATTTTCCTAGATTCATACTTCTTACATTCCAGATTTTTGCAGCTGTTTCTTCTCACTGTGAGCTGTGCCCCATCAGCAAATGAATATCCTGAAGGCTTTACTCCATTCATGTCACCATAGTCCACTCTTCTTCAAGAAAGCAGCTTCTCCTCAGTCACAATTTGAATGCCTTCCAACCTGAGGGCCCCAAACTCTTGCACTATCTCTGACAATGTTCTGCTTTCATTCATTGGGCCCTCAGAATCTGACAATGTTGGAGATCAAAATAATAAATCTGACTTAAATGGTTAAAACCTTGTCGTTTGATCCTCCCTGGGATGCACATTAGGCCTGCTTTGGTTTTCAACATTTTCTGGGTTTGTTTGGTTTTTGTTGTTTTCATATTGGGGTATTTCATCATTGTGGATATACCTCTTGAATTTTCGTCATATGGTTTCTGCTTTCTGGTATATGAAACCCAAGATTGATGAATCTATAGAGACAACAAGTAGAATAAAGTTTTCTGAGGCTACAGGGGTGGGGACGGTGGGGTAAAGGGTTGCTGATGTGAAGGAGTTCAAGAAGGAAGAGAATGTTTTGAAACTGATTGTCGTTTGTGGCAGCAGTTGTACAATACTGATTGATGCGGTTAAACTATGGAATGATATGATATCTGTATTAGCCCCCCAATAAAACGACTTTGGAGGAAAAAGTTTTCAGAGGTTACTTCCCCTGTAGGGGGCAGCCGATTACTTCTTCATCTGTTCTTAGTCTGGAAGCTCCACTGAAGCCTGTTCACTTTGGGTGACCCTGCTGGCCTTTGAAACACTAGTGCCACAGCTTCCAGAATCACAGCAACACATAAGCTACCACAGTACAACAAACTGACAAACAAGTGGCTAACTGAAACCCTAGGCTCACACATAGCAACGATTTGAGGATGGCACAGGAATGGACAGGATTTCATTTCATTATACATAAGCTTGTTACGTGTAAGAACTGACTCAAAGACACCTAGCAATAGCAACCACTTGTTACATCCTTCTTATGCACAGGACACTTTATATTTAGCACAGAACCAGGCAATGTTTCTTTCTGTTGTCTTTTACTAAATTTGAAACAATCACCTAATCATATGTAGTCACCCTTAGCTGCATGTTTTCCTCAAACTCCACACTGATAAAATTTCCTATGAGAAGCACATTCCTACCGGTGAATGAAAGGACAGTTGATCAAGTGTTTGGTAGAAGATGGGAAACAATGGCTAAGTCATCTTTGGGACTTGGGCATTTCGTTCCTATACTTATTGCCAATGTACCTGTTTGTTTCCACCTATAAAGAGGAAACTAAAAAAAAAAAAAAAGATCCATGTCTATCTTGCTCACTATTGTCTCCTCATTGCTTACATATTGCCTAGAATTGCCTCTAGAATCTCATTCTGATATTTTCCCTTCTGATCTTCTGGTAGTTTTCCAATTACAATTTTCATGTGACCTTTTCTACTTCTTAGGATGTTTTGGTCTCTGTCATTTCAACCACATCCTATAATTACAAAATAACTTGAACCAACATAAAAATTTCCAATCTTTTTCTTTTTGTGTGTGACATAGCAAGAATAAAGACACAGACTATAATTTGCCTTGAGATAACATCCTTTGGGATGTTTCCAGTATTTAAAACCATGTGTATGTTGACGTGTCTTTGCCAAAGGCTTTTGCCTTGTATTCTCTTGTTGGCGTGAATGGCAAAAGGAGCAGATAGAAAGAATATCATGCAAGAAGTCAGAAAATCTAAGTTCTAAACAGGACTTTGAACCCGTGTAGGTATGGTTGACCAAGCGACACCAGATGGGCCCCAAGCAAACCAAAACAGGAAAAATTATGGGTCAAGGACCTACTAGAAATTTAATCTCCCTCTTAGAAAACAAAGGCTACAGTGCATGTTGCATGGCAACCAAGACTCTTGATGGGCTGAATCTAACACATTGGTGGCCAGCTCAAAGATGGCAGCCAACTGCACTATTTTAAATATGTGTTGCTCTCCAATCACCTTGCTGCCATAGAGTTAGTGCCTATTCACGGGGACCCCATAGGACAGGGTTTAAAGAACAAAACCTATGAGTTTCTGAGACTATAACTCTTTATGGGATTAAAAAGCCTCATCTTTCTTCCTCGGAACAAGTGATGGCATCAAACTGCTGACCTTATCCATAGTCTTTGAAATAATTCAAGGTCAAGCATCAGACTCCTGAAAAGACTCCCTACTGTTCTTCTGAGTCACATATTGCAGGACTTCAATGTGTAATTTTTCCTGATCCAGTCGAGGTCATCCAAATTTTAAACATTTGTGTCTGTTCTGATTTCACTTGACATTCATTTGGATATGACTGACATAGTTCAAACTGGTTAGAAGCTCAAGTTCTAAATCTATGTCCTACTTACACCACTTTCAAATAAGGCAAGCATTCTTCCTTTGGCTTCTTTATGAATGAGGACAATATCTTATGCTCTTAGCACACCCTCTGAAATTATTTTCCCCAGTCAACAAATAATTGATGTTTAAATAAATATCAAATATTTGTTCAGTAAAAAGGAAAATCGTTTAATCAAGCTGTGCTGTTGGCATTGGGAAACTCTGACTCCATGGATATAAAGCGCAAATTTTAACTGATAACTTCAGGGACCATGAAAGTTCATTACAAGTGTTTTGTTTGTTCAGAGGTTTGTTTGTTTTTTTTAATTGATTTCAGTTATTAAAATATTTCAATTTTGGGAAGCTTCACATAAAAATTCTGGGGTCCTTTAGAATATATAAAAAAGTGTCAGCAACTGGCTGGAGTTAAGCAATGACTGTTTCCTTTAAGGATGCTGGTTGCAGTTCCCATCACTCCTTATGTTATTACCCAAATCTTTGCCGCAGTCCCCACCACTCCCTGCTGTAATACACCCAGCTTTCTTGACTCTCCTGTGTTATTGTCCAGTTTCTGAAGGTCTTAAACTCTGGAAATGTCTTTTAAGGGATATTATCCGGCATGTAGTTGGATCCTTAATCTGCAGTTTTCAGATTGGTCCTGTCCAGAAATACCTCCAAAGAAGAAAATGTCATATTTGGTCATCCATTTCAACTTTGAAATGTCTCTCTTCTATCTAGAAAAAATTTCTTTGCAATATAAAGAGACTCAACAAGAATAATATGAATTTAGATATGGGTAACATAGCTCATCTGGACCAATACCTTAATAATATAAATGAGAAAAGCAAAGTACTATTTGGCCAAGATGCTTGCTTGAAACCCAGTAGATGATCTCTAAACTTACTGCCATTGAGTAGATGCTGACACCTATAGATTTTAAAGAAACAAATCCATAGAAACTCATGTATAAGAGAAAGTTTTATACAAAGGTTAAGTGCACATCAAGAAAACATCCCAACCTAGTGTTGCCCAAGCCCATAAGTCCAACATTAACCCATTAACCCATATGTCCAACACCAATCCACAAAGTCCTCCTCCAGCTCACAAAACAGACGCAATGATGCCAACTGCAGGAGGAAAGCCAAGTCAGTGAATGTGTAAGCATCTCAGTGCTGGCAGGGGTCTCCACATGGCTTCTCCAGAACCCAGGGCTATATCAGGGTAGGTCCATGTGGCTTCTCCTTAGGGATGTCTTGCAGGAAGTGAGCCTTGTCAGCTAACGCAGGGAACTGGCTAAGGCAGCTGCACCCTGGTCCAACCATCAGAAAGCAAGAGACCCGAGAACTAGAAAGGTGAGGCTCACTGAGCCATTTATCCCTCCCCCCTTCAATTAACCCCACATGTGTTTATCGGCCAGGTTGGCACAATAAACTAACTAACTCAGAGAGGTAGAACTGCTCCGTGTGAGTTTCCAATACTGTAACTTTTTGTGGAAGTAAAAAGCTCCATATTTCTCCCACAGAGCAACTGGTTGTTTCAAACTGGCGCCCATGCAGTTACCAGCACAATGTGTAACCACCATTTCACCATGGCTCCTCCCCAGTACATGATAGAAACCAGAACTACATTCTTTCTGGAAAGCTTTCTAAGTGGCCATTTCTCATTGTTCTTTCCAGCTGCTTGCTTTCCTTTATGAAAAGCACATGAGATCTGACTCAAAAATAACAGTGGATTTTTTTTCTCTTGTTCTAGCCTTTAGATACACAAAGAGCCTATTTTCTTACCTTTAATTGCCAACATTTTTTTGAACCCTTCCCAAATGTCCCAACATTTTTCTAAAACATGTAGGTCTGCCCAGTGGGTCTGGTTATTTCATGATACCTAAGGGTCCTACCACCATTGCTATAAGTCATTAAATGTATGTTTTAAAGGTGAGAGGCTCAAACCCTGATTATCTTTCGGGTTCTTATAGCAGAGTGTAATGTTCAAAAGCTTGGACATTTTGTCTTAGGCTATTTGGCCTTGAGAACCATTACCAAGGCTTCTTTTCAATTGCTTCATAAGCATCTAACAGACAATTTTTAAAAAGAAGGCAGAAAAATAATTGATACATTTGAATTGTGGTATTATTGAAGAATATTGAATATCCTGTGGACTTCCATAAGAATGAACAAATCCATCAAAGAAGTAATAGATGTCCTTGCAAATACAGCACATGAGCTTTGACTCACTTTGGACAAAACAAACACTCACTGCCATAGAGTCATAGCAACTCTATAGAATAAGGTTAAACTGCCCCTGTGAGTTTCCAAGACTGTAATTCTTTACAGGAGTAGAAATCCCCGTCTTCCTCCCAAAGAGCGGCTGGTAGTTTCAAACTGCCGACCTTATGGTTAGGAGCCCAACTCATAACCACTACACCACCAGGGGTCCTTGGACAATCATCAGGAAAGACCACTCACTAGAAAAGTGCATTATGTTTGATAAAGTGAAGAGTCAGAGAAAATGAGAAAGACCCTCACGGAAGTGGATTGGCATCATTGTTGCAATAATGAAGATGGCACAAGACCAGGCAACATTTCATTCTGGCATCCATAAGATCCCCAAGAGCTGGAGCCAACTCAACGGCATCAAACAGCGAAAACCCTAGCTCAGAGGAAGACTGGGAAAATGCGCCTTGGGAATTGTCAGGCCCTTTCGCCAGGAAGCAGGTTGTGCCAAGAAGGAAGAACAATGAAGAAGAATGGCTCTGGGCACACACAGTACCTGCCCGTTGCCTCTCACGCTTGCTTGGCACAAAGAAAGCGCTCATTGATATTGTATCTTGTTATTCATATGACCATTTTGTAGATGAGTTGTTTGCTTCCCCCTCCCATTCTTTCCTTTGGCCTACTTTCTCTCTCTTTTTTTTTTTTAACATTTTATTAGGGGCTCATACAACTGTTATCGCAATCCATACACACATCAATTGTGTAAAGCGCATTTGGACATCATTCTCAAAACATTTTCTCTCCACTTAAAACCCCCACATTAGGTCCTCATTTTTCCCCTCCCTCCCTGCTCCCCCCTCCCTCATGAGCCCTTGATAGTTTATAAATGGGTATTTTGTCATATCTTGCCCTGTCCGACGTCTCCCTTCACCCACTTTTCGGTTGTCTGTCCCCCAGGGAGGAGGTCACATATAGTTCCTTGTAATCGGTTCCCTCTTTCCTACCCATTCTCCCTTTACCCTCCCTGTTTCGCCACTCACACCACTGGTCCTGTAGGGCTCATCCGCCCTGGATTCCCTGGATTTTCAATTCCTATCTGTACCAGTGTACATCCTCTGGTCTAGCCAGACTTGCAAGGTCGAATTCGAGTCATGGTAGTGGGAGCGGGGAGGAAACATTTAGGAACTAGAGGAAAGTTGTATTTCTCATCATTGTTACATCACACCCTGACTGGCTCATCTCCTCCCCGAGTGGCCTACTTTCTCAAAGGGACTAATTTACTTTATTTGTTCAGTACCTCATGGGATCTGGTAGGCATTTTTCAGTGAAATAATTTAGGTAACTGATGATTTGTCCATGAATTGGGGTAGAGTTAAAACCCAGCTCAAGGACAATGCTTCAGGGTCCAAACCCTAGTTCTGTAGCCAACCTGTGTTTAACAAGGACTTTAACAGTCATCTCTGGACCCAAGAGTTATAGCTCCTGAAGTCATATCTACCCAGCATCCAGAAGGCTCCTTTAGACAGTTTGACTACAGAGCTCAACCACTATGTTAACTTGTGTTAACATACAAGTTCATGGCTTACTCTATTTTACATTATTTTACATTCCTGAAGAATATAATTTCAGTAGTTGAATAGTTACCATATGTTATTGATAATAAATTGTACTTTTTTACACCATTTAAATTGGAATGCATCTTCAATTAGAAATGCAAGTCATAATTTATTTGATGGTATTTCTCCCCTCCCCCTTGTCATTAGCTGCTATTGAGTCGGTTCCAACTCTTGCAACCCTACACAAACAAAACATTGCTTGGTCCTTCATCATTCCCATGATTGGTTGTAGATGGGATTATTGTGATGCCTAGGGTCTTCATTGGCTGGTTTTCAGAAGTAGATCACCAGGCTTTTCTTCCTAGTCTGTCTTAGTCTGAAAGCTCCATTGAAACCTGTTCAGTATGATAGAAACATGCACATCACTAGTGAGAGAATGAGGTGAATGGGCTAAAAATCAAATTCAGGTCTCCTAAAATAATGGTATATTTCAATGAAATATGATATTTGAATTTTTGACTCTAGAGTTTTTCAGCCCTAATATAAAATATAGTGCTAATATAGTATCCCAATATAGTACCAGAAGATGAGTCCTTAAGGCTAGAAAGTATTCAAAATACAACTAGAAAGATCTACCTCGCCATAGAGTTGACCTCTATGAAGTGAATGGCAGAAAGCTTTTAGAACTTTCATTTGCTGATGTGGAATGACCCAAAATGAGAAGAAGCAGATAAAAGCAACCATTAATAACTGAAAGATGGACTCTAAAAGGTAGCCATCTACAAAAGTGGGAAGTCGTCAAAATGAAATGGAATTCACAAAAATCAATATCATAGGCATTTTGAATTGGACAAGGATATGCTCTACCATAGCAGGAAAGACAAAGTAAACAGGCATGGCCTCACATTTTACTGTCAAAAAGAGCTTTTCAATATCTATCCTGAAAACCAATGTTGACATTGATATAATAATACTCATATACCTACAAGGAAGACTGGTTAGTGTAACTGTCACTCAAATTTTCACACCAGCGACTAATGCCATTGATGGAGAAATAGAAGATTTAACCACTTCTGCAGTCTGAATCTGATGAAACATGCAATCAAGGTGCATTGATAATTACTACTGATAGGAATGTGAATCTTCAAAATAAAGAAGGGCAGGTAGCTAGTGAACATGGCCTTGGTGAAACAATGCCAGGGATCCCATGATAGAATTTTGCAAAACCAACAACTTTTTCATCACAAATACTGTTTCTCAGCAACTCCACACATGTACCTCACCAGGAGGAATGCACAGTAATCAAATCGACCACATCTGTGAAAAGAGACGATGAAGACACTCAGTGTCATCAGTCAACACAGGGCCAGGAACGCCAACAGTCTGTCAATTGCTCAGGTACCAGGTCCAGTTGACGCTGAAGAAAATTAAAACAAGTCCATGAAAATATATCTACATCCCACCTGAATCTATATATCATATCAGAAATAGATTTGACACACTGAATACTAATGACCAAAGACCAGATACACTATGATATGACATCAAGGACCTTGTGCATGAAGAAGAAAAACATCATGAAAACATATAATAAGGGAAAAAAACACCAAAATGAATGCTAGAGGAGACTGTGATCCTTGCCCTTGAATATAAAGTAGCTAAAACATATGAAAGAAATGGCGGCATAAAAGAGCCGAACAGATTTCAAAGGGAGGCTGGAGAAGACAGAGTGTAATGAAATGTTCAAAGACCTGCAATTAGGAAGCAGAAGGGGAAGAACACATTTGATATATCTCAAACTGGAAGAACAGAAGATGGATCTTGGCTGAAAACAAAGAATACCAGAAAAATGTTAAACAGTGTTTTATTGACTATACAAAAGCATTCAACTATGTTAATCATAACCAAGTATTGATAACATTGTGAAGAATGGCAATTTCAAAACACTCAGTTGGCCCATTCTGAACTTGTACATAGACAAAAAGGCACTTGTTTGAGCAGAGCAAAGGCATACAGCACAGTTAAAAAATCAGGAAAGGTATATTTCAGGATTATGTCTTTCCCCTAAAGGTACTACATCTGCATGCTGAGCAAATAGCAGAGAAGGGGAACCATCTGAAGAAGCACATGGCCTCAGGACGGGAGGAGAATTCTCTAACAACCTGGGATCTGCTGAAAGCTAAGAAGACTAATGGCACTACTGATGGAGGTCAAACAAATTACTGGATTACACTTCAATGTAGAGGGGGAATTTTCCCATAACTGCATCAATATCATGATAAATGGGGAAAAGATTGAAGTTATTAAGAATTTCATTTTACTTAAATCCACAATCAGTGCCTATGGAAAGAGCAGTCAAGAAATCAACCTATTGCATCGGGCAAATTTGCTGCACAAGACCTCTTTGAAGTGTTGCAGAGCTAAGAAGTCACTTGAGAACTAAAGCATGCCTGCCCCCCCGCCCGCCGCCCATGGTGTTTTCAACGTGCCTGCAAAAGTCTCACATGCTCGCAAAAGTGAGACAATGAATGAGGAAGACTAAAGAAGACTTGATACTTTCGAATGGTGGTGTTGGCAAGGAATATTGAATATTCAATGGGCTGCCGGAAGAACCAACCCATCTGTCTTAGAAGAAGTATATCCCAGATGCTCCCTAGAAGCAAGGATGGTGAGACTTCATTTCACCTACTTTGGACATGTTTTCAGAAGGCACCAGTCCCTGGAGAAGAACATCATGCTTGGTAAAGTAGAGGGACAGAGAAAAAGAGGAAGACCCTCAATCAGATGTATTGATACCGTGGCTGCAGCAGTTGGCTCAAAGATAACAATTATGAGGGGATTGTAGGACTGGGCATAGGGTGTGTCTATGAGTCAGAACTGATTCAAAATCACCTAACAAAAACAATGACAATATTTTTAAAAATAACTATTTGAAAACTATCTCCACTTCCTGTAAACCTGTTAGTAAATAGCAAGCACATTAAGGCCTAACATCCAACTAGAACTGCTGCCATAAACCTCAGAGAGTTCCAAGCAAAGAATGTTTGAAACTTTGTTGAATTACTATGCCTCCATACTAGGCGCTATCATAATAGATCCTTGTAACTTCCCTTCAAACCAAGGTCTCCAAGAAGTTCCAAGCTAGTTTTCTTAATACTTTAAAACTATTTTATTTATATGTATATTTTATAAACCATTTTATTGGGACACAATCCAAGTATCATACAATTCAATAGTTCAATCATATCAAGTAGTGTTATGCAATCATTACCACAGTCTTAGAACATTTTCTATTTTCTTGTACTCTTTATGCGCTTCCCATTTCCCCCTAACCCCCCTGCCATACCCCTGAGGAACCATTACTCCAGTTGCTGTCTCTATAGAGTCACCAGTCCTGGATTTTACAGACCAAAAACATACAAAATGAAGAGCCAAAAGAGCTAGCAGCAATAACAAAATACAACAGAGAACAACCCCAGTTAGAAAGAAACTATTAAAAACTAGAAAAACTTTAAAATGGGTCAAAGGGGGGAATTAAATGAAAAGGTGTTAGATGTTAACCTAGTCATGTCAGAATCCACTTTCCAATACCTTCTGTGTGAGATCGCAAAGCTATGTTCAGAGGATTTACCAGAGGCCTCTTCCACGCGTATTCCCGCCCCCCACTTTTTTTTAATGTAACAGCTGATTTTAATTCCCCTTTCACGCATCTCAAAGCTCTCGCAGTTAAAAGTTAACTTTTGTGCCAATGGGTTTCTCTCGCCTTCTTCAACCTAGGGCCTCCTGTCTGCGTTTCCAGGGAGCCTTGTCGGATTGCTGGGGAAGAAGGTGCTATCTGCAGTGACACAACTGAGCAAGGAAAATATAGACTATTCATGGTTTCTAAAATGCACCTCTGTGGGTGAACCTCCCCTCCTAGAGGTCATTCTCAGCCCTGTTTTCTACCTCCAAACGCCGTCCTGACAACATCATCTCGTTGTTCTGTGCCACTGAGTAGAATCCAACTCAGGCTGACCCTCTCGCAGAATAGAGTTTGCTTGTTTTGTCATCTCTCATGTTTGTTTTAGTTCTTAAAAAAATTTTTTTGGTATGTTTTAGGTGAAATTTTACACAGCAAATTAGGTTTCTATTTCACAGTTTTTGCACAAAATTTTCTGTGATATTGGTAACAGTTTTTGCAATGTGACAGCATCTCATTATTTCCAATTATCTAGCTTCTCTGCTATTTCTTCCCTTCTCAGCTTTGCTTTAAGTAAATATTGGCCACTTGGTCTCTTAGAGTTGATTGTCGAAGGGAACACATGCCTCATAGACGAAGATATAATCCTTACAGATCCCCATGCCACTAGCATGGGCTTGAACTGCCAACCTTGCAGTTAGCGAATGAGCGCTTGCTTAATCATTATGCCACGAGGGCTCCTGTTCTTTTTATTACCTGCAGTAAATCAGGTTGGGGTGAAGGGATCATGAAACTTGGAACATCCACTTAGAAAAGATCAGAATCCCTCAGGACTAAGCCAAGAGCCCATCCCCACCCCTGCTGCCAGTCATCTCTATTTCCAGGAGAGTGATTTTCACATAGTAATTAATGACTCAGCGCACCGTGGCAGAATAATGCAACATTAAGAATAGAAAACTAGACATAAGGTGACCCCAGTAAGTAATCAGTTCTGAGGTTTAATCTTTAATAGCTTATAAATTTACCCATGTATCTGCCCAATGAGCAGCAGCATGTATTTCTTCTCATAAGTCTCTCTAAAGGGGCTCTATTCTTCCCTTTCCCTATTTTTCTACCTGGAACTCGCTTATGATGGCTAGAGCTCCAGTCGCTGCCTGGGACCAGGAGGATGGGAATTAAAACCCAGATGGAGGAGCCTGGGTCTCTGATGATTTGGGGAAGCTGCCCGCCAACCCTGTGTTGCCTCCCTTCTATTTCTTGTAAAATAAGAAGGCCTTGGGGACTCTACCTTTATCTTGGAGATCTCGCTTACTACCAGGCAAGCCCAGTTAATCACTGATGCAGCCTCACTGATTGATCTATAAATAAAGGACATAGATGGTGTTAGGGATCAAAATCAGGAAAAAAGCCTAAACCTGAAGGCTTGAAAACCCACTTTCTAGTTTTTGTTCTGAAAGTTATGCCAGCAGTTTGCACCATGCATTTAAGTGACCCACTTCACCTCTAGTTAATCACATGACTTCACTTAAAGAAAGAAAAAAAAAGTCCTCTCACAGAGTATGATAGTTAAATGACATAAAAATGGGGAAGTACTTTGAGACAGTAAAAACCTTGCATCTTTTTTTATCATTAGCTATCGTAGTGAATTATTGTGAAACAATCCTTCCATTGTTGCACTCCTCCTAACTGAGCTCAATTCTAGACTCTCATGCCCTTGGCAACGGTGTTGAGGTTAAAATTAAACCATGAACAGTGGCTAGAACTGTTCAGCTGGCAGATACAAGGAGGTTCCAGAGAGTTTGTAGAAGAAAATTAAAAGCCACTGGAATTTACCCATGAACTTTAAAGCTCCTCCTAGAAGATGGGAAATCGTGGTATACACAAGCGTGGTCAGCTTTTCGTTTCCTTTCTTCTCTAAGGAAACCAAGCCCACCACTGTCCAGTGAATTCCGACTCATAGTAACCTAATAAGACGGAGTCAAACTACCCCAGAGGGCTTTCAAAATGTAGTCCACAATACCATTTGGATTCTTTTCTCTAAGGATTTTGTTGTTGTTGTTGTTGTTAGGTGCCATCAAGTCGGATCTGAAACCCTGTATAAATTGGAACAAATACTGTTCAACCCTGTGCCAGCCTCAGTGATTGCATTCGAACCCATTATTGCAACCACTGTGACAACACAATCCGACGCTCCACTTTATCTCCCAATGATATCTTGCTTGTTCTTCTGCCATTCCACAGTACTTTCAATATTCTTCACCAGCTCCGTAATTCCAATGCATCTGTTCTTCTATGTCTTCCTTCCTTATTGTCCAACTCTCACATGCAATTGAAAAATACCACAGCTTGGGTATATCTTAGTTCTCCCAGTGGGATCCTTGCTCTTCAACACTTTAAAAGAGGTCTTGTGCAGCAGGTTTAGCCAATGCAATAGGTGATTTGATTTCCTGACTACTGCTTGCCTCCATACGCATTGATTATAAATCCAAGCCAAAGGAAATCCCGGACAACTTCAATATTTTCTGCTTAACATGATGTTGACTATTGGTCCAGTTGTGAGGATTCTGGTTTTCTTTAGACAGAGGTTTGATTTTCATCAGTCCTCCTCATGTCCAGCAAGCACGGTCATGTCACCTGCAAATGGCTGCATTCTTTTTCATAGAACCTTCAGCTTCTCCAGTGGTGTTCTCAACATACAGATTGAATAAGTATGGGGAGAGGATGCAACCCTGACTCAACCTTTCCTCATTTTAAGCCATGAAGTATGCCCTCCGACCATCTGCTGGAATGACAGTCCTTGGTCCATGTGCGGGTTCTGCATGACCACAATAAAGTGTTCTGCACAGTTAAAGGACGGCAATGAGTGAAGTAAAGATTTTTCTAGTTGGTTATTATCTTAGACCCAGTTCCATAATAGCAGAGACTCTGAGATAGGTATTCTTATGCAAGAGATGTAAGGGAGAAAGCAGACACAGATTAGAATAGAGGGCAAGATGGATGTAAAGGAATTCAGATGAAGCCTATTCTCAGTCAGCTACCAGAGGAACCCTTGATGCAGGGAGACCATCAAGGGAGTCTTCCACCACTCAAGCAAAATGCAGCCACCTCCCAAGCATCACTGGGTAAAGAGGTTCCCCTGACCAAGAGTGACATTCAATAGCCCAAGAGTCATCCCAGCTGTGGGATGACTGCACTGGCCAGCTAAGCGGGATCTGGGTGGGGAACCCCATTGACTTTATAGGAACAGAATACTGAAACACGAAAGCAGAATTAGAGAAAGCTTCTGCCTGACAGCCAATAGGACTTTCCAATGCCACTTATTTCTACTTTCAAATCCTTCCAGGCCTGCTATCCTGAAAAACTTGTATGTCTGTCAATGATTGGTGTGCTCTTAATGATCATCTCTGAGCTTGTTCTTAAATATCAACTTAAGGCAAGGAAAAACAAAGGACATGTTACTGACACTTAGAATTGACATCGCACCTCATGAGTTTCCCCACAAAATTGGGGATTCAAGTGTGCCAATTACTCAGTTTCTTTTTGCCTTTGAGCCAGGATAGAAACAATACATCAGAATCAAAGTTCAGACTAAGGGTGGTGTTGCCAAGACTTTGAAGACTTAACTTAGATTCAAGGCCAAATGATACATCTCCTCAGCCTTGACCTGAAATCAAGACCAGTTTACAGGGTGAGTGGTGCAAGTACACATCTGAGCCTCCTGGCTGTGCTTGCACTTGGAGAGGAGAATGGGCACTCAGAACACGCTGAGTGAGGTGAGCACTGTGCTCAATCCCTATTTGCTCTAGGCAGAGGAGAAAGCTGGGCTGGAACCTTCCTAGGCTAAAACATATTGCAGGAGAAGAGTCCTATCTAAGGTACAGATCATGTGAAGTCAATCATCCCTCCCAACAGATTGCTAAAAGAGGAAAAGAAAACAATTGGCATGGGTTTGACTGACTCATGGAGATCCTGTGTGTATCAGAGTATAACTAATCTGCTAATGTACAGAATTGTTCAGACTGCAGTTGTGTGGGGGCACAGGAGAGGGGGAGGTGGGAGAAAAGAAGTGGGTGCTAACAAACCCAGGGACAAGGGAAAGACAAGTGATCTGCAATCAATGAGGAGGAGGGCATCAGATGCCTGGAAGGGCTTGATCAAGGGCAATGTAACTAAGAGGAATTAATGAATCTGAATGAAGATTGAACATGATAGTGGGACAAGGGGAAAGTGAAAGGAAATAGAGGAAAGAACTAGGAGGCAAGGGGCATTTATAGAGGTTTAAATACAGGCATATACATATATAAATATATTTATATATAACAATAGGGAAATAGGCCTAGTACATATATTTATTTGTGTGCTAAGTATCAAGGTAGCAGACGGACATTGGGCCTCTACTCAAATACTCCCACAATGGAAGAACACTTTGTTCTAATAACCTGGCATTCCATGATACTCACCTTCCCGACATGATTGCTGAAGACAAAATAGGCACATAAGCAAATGTGGTAAAGAAAGCTGATGGTGCCCAGCTATCAAAAGATATAGTGTCTGGGATCTTAAAGGCTTAGAGACAAACAAACAGCCATCTAGCTGAGAAGCAACAAAGCTCACATGGAAGAAACACACCAGCCTGGTTGATCATGAGGTGTCAGTGGGATCAAGTATCATGCACCAAAGGAAAAAAAATCATATCATTGTGAATGAGGGGGACTGGATAGTGGAAACCCAAAGCCCATCTGTAGGCAACTGGACATCCCCCTACAGAGAGGGTCACGGGGAGGAGATGAGCCAGTCAGGGTGCAGTATAGCACCAATGAAACATACAACTTTCCTCTAGTTCTTTAATGCTTTCCCCCCCAACCCCCCCATTATCATGATCCCAATTCTACCTTACGAATCCAGATAGACCAGAGCATGTGCATGGGTTCAGATAAGAGCTGGAAACACAGGGAATGGAAGACAGATAATCCCCTCAGGACCAATAATGAGAGTAGCCATACCAGGAGGGTGGGGGGAGAAAGAGGGAACCGACCACAATGATCTACATAGAATCCTCTCCCTAGGGGACTGACAACAGAAAAGTGGGTGACGGGAGACATCAGTCAGTATAAGACATGCAAAAACAATGATTTATAAATTATCAGGGGTTTGTGAGAGAGGGAGAGTGGAGAAGGAAGGGGAAAAAATGAGGAGCTGATACCAAGGGCTCAAGTAGAAAGAAAATGTTTTGAGAATGATGATGGCAACAAATGTACAAATGTGCTTGACACAATAAATGGATGGATGGATTGTGATAAGAGCTATATGAGCCCCCAATAAAATGACTTTAAAAAAAAGAAGAACAATTGTTCTGACTACTTCTGGCTTTTCCGCGGTAGGTCATCAGCATCATCCAAGGACTCCAAAAACACTTCAGAGACGGCTTAGGAGCCCCGGTAGACACACTGTGAAAGAAGAGCCCACCTGGGCTCCTGAATCACTCACAGAATCACCACCTTTCAACGATCTCGGGTTTCTTTCATCTTTTGCACCAAGCAGCTGCCTGGCATTGTACTTCTTGGCCACGTCCCTTGGGCACATCAGCTCCTATTGATTCACACACATCACATCTGTCTTCTCTGGCCATTGCTGATGGTTCCTTTCCCCTGACCCCTCTCCTGAAAGCATGATGCAGCATTAAATAAAGGTTAACATTTGAAGTATTGCTTTTCCTGAATTTGTCACATCGCCATTCTTGGAAGTAATGGATTGCCTGCTCTGCCTGCCTTCCATGCAGTCACAGGTCTCCTGTCACCACAGCTCCGGGTACATTAGCAGATTAGGCAGGGTGGAATGACAGCATCTTGGGTGCCACATGCTTTCCCGATCCAAGTGGTGTTTTCCGATCTGCTAGCACTTCACAAAGAAAACATTGTTTGAATGATTTGGGGCTCTGCAGATAGGGCAGACTTTCTCTGTCTTTCTCTCCCTAGCCCCCTTTGGGGTGTCTCCTAGAAACACGTCCTTCCAGTTGTCATGAGCACCCTGGGAGGTGGGCGGAAGGGCACTGCTGTTTACCATCTCCTCCCAGGCTTGGTCTTCACTTAGTGGATCACTGGATGGCCTGCTTGGTTGACTTTAAGGTTAATTCTCACAGAGGTGATTGACCTGATTGTCTACCCACTTTAAATGGCCTCCTCCTTAAAATCCTTGTACCTGTTAAGCTGTCCAATTGCCCAAGCAGGGTGAAATGTTCCAGATGAAGCCATGTCAGGGCAGAGGGCTAACGCAGTCAGCGCTGCCTGGTTGTGCAATGGCTTCCCCTAACAGGCAAGGCTGCTGGGAATGAAGGAGAGGCAGGTCCCACAAGAGCCAAGAAGAATGTAGGCAAATACCCCAGGGCTGAATGGCCATGATGGTATCTTGAATTTGTCTCCCTTCCAAAGAACAAAGGTGTATTTTACATACACATGATCTCAGTTTCACAATTTTTATTTTTAATGATAAAATTTATTTTAAAGGATCTCTAAACCACCCCTCAGCCTACCAATTTGGGGCCTTCATTCTCTCTTACCTACATTGGCCTTTAATCCTTCCACTTTGCTCTTGACCCCCTGCTACCATCACCACCACTACCTCCACCCCAGTTCCCAGCCTCAGGCTCCCAGCACCTGTTTTAATCGTGTATTTGTTAAAAAACTGTCCGTCTTGCCTTACTGACTTAAGTACAAATGTCTCAGTCTTGGGTCAAGGTCTGCTGGAAAGTAGCTTTGACTGCCCCTTCTAAGGATTACCTAATCGCCAGCCCCGCGGTCTACTTCCTCAGAGGGCCATCTTCACAAAGTAAGTATTAACTGGGCAGTTTATAAGAAGAGGAACAGACCCTCTCTGGACAACTACTCTCTTTGCCACATGACCAGAAGAAATGATGGTGCCTGGTTACCATGACCGATCGTTTTGATCAAGGGCCCAATAGAGGGATCTTGATCCAAAGGAGAAAAAGCATGGAACAGAAATTCAGGTTCATCTGGCAACCAGACTTCCTGGATCCATTAAGACTGGGGGAACCCCAGATTCTAATCCCTAGAATAATCTTTAAACCTTGAATGACATCATCCCATGATGCCATCATGAAATTAAAGGACAGTCTAGCCCAATTACTAAAGAATGTTTGCCTCAGGCAGAGCACGCTTATAGAGAACTATCTGTGTAATTGTAAACTGTCAACAAATGATCTACATCACAGGACTTTCAGGGGCAGAGAGCTTCAATGAATGGCGCTGAAGTAACATTGGTAGAGCTAGAACGGTGACACTGCGTCAAGTGCGCAACCAAATTACATATGGATATTTGATAGTCTCTATTGACAGCAAAAAAAAAATCTAAATAAAGCATGAAGTTGAAATCTGAACAATGTTAAAATAACAGAAGTTTACTGAAATCACAGTTGTGGACGGTCCAAAAACTAAAACTCAACTGCCATCGAGTTGATGCTGGCTCATAGCAATCCCATACGACAGAGTAGAACTGTTCCCATGGGCTTCCAAAGGTTGTAACTCTTTACAAGAACAGAAGTCTTCATCATTCTCCTGAGGAGTGGCTGGTGATCTCGAACCACTGATCTTTTGGTTACCAGTGTTAGGAGTCTAAAATCAGAGTGTTGGCCAAGACTCTGAGGAAGAATCTGTTTCATGACTCTCTCTTGGCTTTTGGTGATAGGCAGCAATTCTTAGGGTTCCTGGTCTTGCAGATCCAATCTCTGCCGTCACCCGACTGGCTTTCCTTTAGATGTGCCTCTGTGGGTCTCTGCTCTTGTACAGTCATCCTGGACTAGAGACCACTCTAATATGGCCTCGTGTGAATTTAAGCGATAACCTTCTCAAAGACCTAATTTCCAACAAGATCACATTCACAGATTTCAGAGGTTAAAACTTTAACATATCTTATGCGTGTGTGGTGGAGGAAAGGGCACACAGTTCAATCCATGAACGTCCCATGTCACCTCTCCCCTGCTCAAATTGATCTTTCACTGACTACTTGTGTTATCTCAAACAGCACCCTTACAAACTTATTGTACTCGGTCCAATAATTCATTGCAATGGCTATTAAGAACTCAAAGATAATATTCATGACTAAAGGTTTATTAGTAACATTAACAGGTTGCAATTAAGATGAGAAAAGTTCAGGATTCAGTGGTCCAGTCAGGACACATTATAAAGTTCTTTCAGGACTGCTAATAAATGCCCAAAGGGCAAGCCACTCTGTTGGTAAGACTCAATCTGAAGGTATTCAGCTTAAGCTGTGTGGGTCAGCAAGTTCAGCTCCCCCAGTTAAGTGCCCAGAGTCACGGCACTCCACGAGCCAGGCACCTGCCCCAAAGCACTCAGTTTTACTTGCTCTGTGGGCTGGGAAGCCCAACACTGTGTTCTATGCTCTGGCTCCTGGTACTGCTGCGGCTACTCCTCTGACATCGTCACAGCTGTCTTCCAAATCAAGGAGGTTCACTGCACAGGAATCTCGGGGTCCAGAGAACATACTCCACTCCTCGGTCTAGCTTACGGTAAAACCCTCCCACTTCCTGCTTCTCACAGGGCTCATTTTATACCCAGCAGAATGGCAAACCAATGAATTCTCTTTAGCAACTACTCACAGGGGAATCCTTTTAGTGTCTTCCCCCACCTTCTCACACAGGCCCACGCAAGAAAAGGTTGCGTGGTGGGAGTTACAGAGACTTTGACTAGAAGAGTTGCATTAAATAATTCACTGCCCCTGCAGTGGCCTAGAGCAAGTTATTTTATCTTTTAACCCCAAGTTCTTATTCCTAAATGGGAGTCAAAATTATCTATTGTGCGTATTTTTTCATGAGATTTCCATCTAAAGCAGTGGTTCTCAACCTTCCTCATAGAGTTCCTCATGTTGTGGTAACCCCCAACCATAAAATTATTTTCGTTGCTGCTTTATAACAGTCATTTTGCTACTGTTAGGAATCAGGCGCCTCCTGTGAAAGGGTCCTTCAACCCCCAAAAGGGTCGCGGCCCACAGGTTGAGAACCACTGCTCTAAAGGTTTCGGTGAACTCCTAGCAGGTGTGGAGAAAACGAGTGCTTCCATCACCATGCTTTCCTACTCATAGTTTATTTCAGAATCCAATGCTGACCTTTTCCAGTGCATCCGCTCCTGACCACTCCCTTGGCCTGCCTTCGACTGCAGTCGGTGCAAATATTAACTATGGCTGGGCCCCAGCACACAGGTAATAATCTGACGGAATGGACAGTGTTCACACACAGTGTTGACCTATGCCACAGATGTTCAAATACATGTAAAAGGTAAAGGGATTTCCTTACATCAAAGGGAGGTCACCATAAATGTGGTAATGAGACACCCCTGGCAAAGCCCACAAGCCCCATGGCCCAAGGCCCACCTCTCTTAGAGCTGTCCCAGACTGAACGCCGCCGGATCACTGCAGCAGGACCGGCTTCCTTGGTCAGGCCCCCATTCGGCGGACTCCTGCCTGGTCTAATGCTCTGCTCTGCTGCCTTGAAAGCCTCACTTTTTTTTTAACAGCCATCCAGACATTTTTATTTTGCGCTGAGCCCCGTGAATAACGTAGACAGTTCTGCTGGTAGACATTTGAGTTTTCGGTTCCAGTATTTGTGTCAAATCTATGGGGAAAGGGAATCGTGCTGAATTCCTTTGCTGTTGCTTGGTTCCCGTTGCCTGACATGTTCACACTCACTGCCACTGAGTCAAATCTGACTCCCAGAGACCCTCTAGGATAGGACATGGCAGAACTGCCCTGTGAGTTCCCGAGACTGTTGAACTCTTCACGTGAACAGAAAGCCCTGTCTTTCTTGCTCAGAGCAGCTGGTGAGTTGGCACACCGACCTTGTGGTTCGCAGTCCAATGTGTAACCACTACCCCACCAACCCCCCTCCTGATATCCTATCTGCTCATAAATATTTCTAGATTAAATTGGCCAATTTCACCTCAGTGATCACCTAGAAGTTTACTTCTCAGACTTACAACGTGAAGTGCACTTGTGCATTGGACTTGAGATGCTCAAAAACACAGTGGGGTATGTCCTAGAAAATCTGACTGCAGAAGGAATGACGAAAGCAGCTGGGTGACTCCTTCACCCTCTCTTATTGTTGTTGTTGTTGTTGTTGTCCTTCTCCTCCTCCTCCTCCCCCTCTTTCTTGTCTTTCCTCTCCTTTTTCTTTTCTTTTCTTCTTTTTTGAAGATACCAGATACTTTACTGAAAATGACTGGCAAATACGTACATTGAAAACAATCATCAAAAAGGCCTTAGAGACTGACATGTGTTTAAACTATGTGTTTTTTCCCTTCCACTGAACACCAACATGTTAAGTACTTGATGAGATGATCTAGTCTCACATAATTTCATGAGTGTACCCTCATCCCAGGAGCTCTGGCGGTGCAGCAGGTAAGTGCCCTGCTGCCCACAGAAAGGTTAACAGTTCAAACCTCCAGCCACTCTATGGAAAAATGATGTGGATCTCTATACCCATAATGAATTACAGTCTCAGAAACCCACAGGAACAGTTCTACCCTGGCTTACAGGGTCGCTATGTGGAGGAATCAGCTTGATAGCAGTGAGTTTGGAAGTTTGCTTTAAAAACAACAACAACAACAGCTTTAAAGAAGACAATTGCTCATAAGCTATAAGGTGACCAGATTTTAACATTGGTAAAGCTGGACAAAAGCGGGACACCATTGATAAAACTCATATCCTGGCGAAATAGCCACATGGCAGCCGGAAACCGTATTCCCTAGCTTGTCGTGCATTCTTTCCAAAAATCGGGACTTTTTAAAAATGCCACAGGACACGGGAAAAATTGTTAAAAATCGGGACTGTCCCACCAAAAGCAGGATGTCTGGTCACCTTATCATGAGGAGAGGCCCTGTGGAGCTCCATTTCCTTCACAGCTGTTAGAAATTGTTGTTGCTGTTTTGTTAGGTGCCATAGAAACAGGTCAGACTCATGGCTGTATTTCTTCCAAGGCAGATTGATTTGTTTTTCTGGACGTTCACGGTGCTTTCAATATTCTTCACCAGCACCATAGTTAAAATGCACCAATTCTTCCATCATCCAATTTTCACATGCACAGGAGGCCATTGAAAATACCATGGCTTTGGCTAATCCTCAAAGTAATTTCCTTGCTCTTCAACACTTTAAGGAGATCTTGTGCAGTAGATTTGCCAAATGCAACATGTTTGATTTCTTTTTTTTTTTTCTGTGTGGTTTTTTTTGTTTTGTTTTATTTTTTTAAAACATTTTATTAGGGGCTCATACAACTGTTATCGCAATCCATACACACATCAATTGTGTAAAGCGC
>NW_022103898.1:34174085-34179855 GCF_000313985.2 Echinops telfairi | reverse complement strand
CCAATGTCCTTCTGCTACCTTAATACTAAACCTATAAATATAGGCTCATAGATCTATTTCCCCATCCTCATATAAATATATTTGCATATGTACATGTTTGATATCTTGACTGTTGCTTTCATGAGTGTTTATTGTGAATCAAAGTCAAATGAAATCAAAGAAAAGATGGAAATCTAGACGTTGTAGATGATGAAAATCTTGTTAATTGACTAACAGATCTCAGTTCTTAACGCTTTCATTTTACATATTTATTTTACACATGAAATTATACCCCTAGATTGCCTCACACTCAATGCCCAACCCCATTCCCCACCACACACACATGAACACACTTCTTCCTGACCTTGTTTTTTTAGGTCAGGTTGTACTTTCAAATAAAGAAAATGTCTAGCATACATCTGAACAGCAGTACAAAAGTGCTGGAGTCGCAGTAAGCAAGGAAAAGAGACATTTGAAAAGAGATTCAGATAGAGTTTGAAGGACAGAATTACAGTATTCCATCTAAGCCTTTCGGTTTTCCAATATGTAACATAACATCTGTTGAAGATGGGCTCTAATTTCTCTCATCACCAGGGAGCTGGTCCACCTCTCCCAAACAGCCCCCAGAGGTTATCTGCCATCGCAAAGAGAATTCTGCCAGGAAGAAGGAAGAAAAGACATCTCCAGGGATAAATGTTTGGCAAAACCTGGGTTTGTTAATCGGTGTTTCAGAAACATCCTTTCAACACTCAAATGCCCAATGGGAATGCCAACTTTATGAACAAGATACAGATGAATAAAGGCCTCACACCTTCAAAGATCATTTCCAAATTAACTTAAAGGATCCTCAAAACCATTCCAGCTTCAGGCTTGCTCTGAAACTGGTCCAGAGGTGAGGTATAGGACCTTCTTTCTCTCTCCATTAGGAAAGTGGAATGTGGAGATGGAAGGCAGGGGAAGAGGAGGTGAGGAGCCCTGGTGGTGGTGCTGGTTAGGTGTGGGGCTGCTAACCACAAGGCTGGCAGTTCAAACACACCAGCCACACTGAGGGAGAAAGGTGAGCCATCTGCTTCAGTAAAGATTTACAGCATCAGTCAACCAAGACAGAGTCACTATGAGTGGCAATCAACTTGATGACAGTGGGTTTTGTTTTCATTTGGTCCAAGCAGTTGGCCATGTAGCCATCATCCAAATTTCTTGGAAGATGAGTGAGTGCTTTCAGAGCTGCATCAGCATGTTGAATATTTCAATTTGTATCTGTCAATTCTTAGAGACTGTTTTGGACTAATATCTTCAGTGCCATTCGGACTTTGTCCTTCAACATGATTTTGACCATATGCTACCTCTTGAAACGGTGGATGCCAACCAGTTCTTTTTGGTACAGTGACTGTGCATTCCTTCCATCTTCTCATGTTCCCTGCATCGTTCAATATTTTGCCCATAGAATCTTCGCTCTTTCAACTCGAGGCTTAAAATTTTTTTCTTCGGTTATTCCAGCTGAGGAATGCCAACTATGTTCTTCTCTTATGGTTTTCTAAATTTAGGTCTTTGCACATTTCATTATAATGCTTTACAGTTTGTCTTCTTGAACTGCCCTTTGAAATGTTCTGTTCAGCTCTTTAGCTTCATGTCCCTTCCATTCACTTTAACTGCTCTACATCCAAGAGCAAGCTTCACAACTTTTTCTGGCATACACTTTGGTCTTTTCTTTATTCTTGTCATAGGAATGGCCTTTGCTTTCTTTATGTTTGATGTTTTTGATGTTGTTGTCTGGTTGAATCTGTTCTTAACATGTTCCCTAAATTCAGAGGGGATAGACTCGGGTCATATTTTGGCTCTCGTGGACTTGTTTTTATTTCCCCAAGCTTCCATCTGAAATCGCATCTAAGAAATGGATGGTATGCTTCATGGTTGGCCACTAGCCTTGTCTTAACTGATGATTCTAAGTCTCTCCATTTTCTCTTCCCAAAGATGTAGTCAATTTGATTCCTATGTGTCCCATCTGGGGAAGGCCATGTGAATTTTCACCATCTATCATGTGAGCAAAGGGTATTTGCAATGAAGAAGTCTTGGTTTTGCAAAATTCCATCATGGAATCTCCAGCTTATTCTCTATCACTGAGGCCCTATTTCCCAACTACTAAGTCTTCCTCTTTGCTTCCAACTTTTGCAGTCTAATATAACTAGCCATTATTGATGCATCTTGATTGCATATTTGGACAATTTCAGGCTGAAGGAGTTGGTAAAATTCTTCAATCTTTTCATCACTACTTTTAAAGTAGGTGTTTCCATTTGAATAATAGTTGTTCTAACTGGCCTTCCTTGTACGTCTATAGATATCCTATCACATACTACTTTGTATTTCAAGATAAACCTTTACATGTTCTTTTTAATGATGAATGTGAAGCCATTCATCTTGAATTTGTCATTCCCAAAATGTCACGCGATAGTGTGATTTGCAATGGCCAATTACCAGCGTCCATTTTAGCTCACCAATACCTGAGATTTCCATCTTAATGTGTTCCATTTCATTTTTGATGACTTCCGAGAGTTTCCTCAATTCACACTTGGTACATTCCACATTCTAATGATTATTGGATATTTGCAGCTGTTTCTTCTCATCTGGATATCTGCCTCATTAGCATATGAATGTCCTGAAGGCTCTACTCCATCCCCGTTACTGAGGTGAGCTTCGCTTCCAGAAGACAGCTCTTCCCCGGTACATGAGTGTCTTCGAACATGAGGGCTCACCTTCCAGCACTATATCAGATAATGGTCTGCTGCTATTCGTAAGGTTTCCGGTTGCTAAGCACTCTGAAATGGACAGCCTATTCCTCCACCCTGATCTTCTTTTGTCTCAAAGCTTCAATGAAACCTGCTCATCGTGGGTCACCCTGCTGGCTGGTATTTGCAATACCAGTGGCATTGTTTCCAGCATCATGGTAGCACACAAGCCACCACAAAATGAGAAACTGACAGTGGAGATTCCAGGCAAAGGAACTGACAAATGCAAAGGCCTAGATTTAGAAAAAAAAAATGTGTTCAAGCTGCAGAAAGCAGGCTCCTCTGACCACAGCAAAAACAACACACAATTGGTAGAGAAGGCAGAGCCATGTGGATGTGTGGCAAGGGTCTTGACAGTTATGGTAGCCACAGGAAGGTAATAATAGTTTTGCTTTGTACTTAAAGGAGTATGCTAGCTTCAGGGTAGAAAATAGAATGTGGGGATAACAAAAGTGTTAAACTATATTGCAACACTCTGAAAGAGGCCGGGGAAGATGCCACCTTCATCACTAACTACATGGCAAAGATGGGAGCCCTGGTGGTGTAGTGGGCTGCAAGTTGAAAGTACCAACTGCTTTTCTGGAGAAAGAAGAGGATTGCAATGAGTCAAAATCAACTCAGTAGCAGTGCACCCAGTATGGCATTTAGTGATTTTGAGGTTGTCGATCTTTGTGGCAGCAGACTGCCTCATTTTTCTCCCATGGAATAGCTGGTGGGTTAAAACCAATGACCCTTCTGCTAGCTGCCAAGTGCGTAATCCATGGAACCACCAAGGATCCTCCTATACTTGCAGATACCCACTGATTATAATAAAAGGCTACAAGTGAAACCTATTAGGCAAGGGTGGGGAGAGCTACCAGCACAAGGCCTCCGGTGTCCCCAAAGATGTGCCACCCTCTTTCGTTCTTAGATGTTCTAACCACTCCTGGAAGAACTGAATTAGAAACCTCCAATGTCCAAGATTCCTTCGTCATTGGATTGGGAATTTAATGTACGGTTTGATTAATACAACCAATGAATCTGCATGACTGATTGCATCGTGTCCCCTCCTTTCCTGTAGGCCCCTGATTACTTACTGTTGTTGTTAGATGCCATAAAGTCAGTTCCAATTCATAGTAAGTGTGGTAGTTACATAATCTCATGTCAATTTGGGACTTAAGAGGATTAAACTTGAAGGGATGGAGTGTAGTCTGTCAATTGGGTCATAACCAATGAGGCCTCTGTGTGCACGGCCTTTTCCTGAGGAATCTGGGAACTCCTGTATTTCCTCGTTGGAGGTGGAAGACATACTCTCTTTTTGGTTCAATCCCTTGGAGACTCTCTACTGACAATGCTTACTCCCTGAGATGCTCTGCTGACAAGACACATGGCACTATGCTGATAGACCCCGTGCCCTGGGAGCTGGAGAAACCACATGGAGACCCCTGCCAGCACTGAGATGCTTCTTTCAATGCCACCGGATCCAAAGACTTTCTACCCACTGGCCTGTTATTGTCCTGCATTTGGCATCATTTCATGTGCTTTGTGAGTCTGAAGAGGACTTTATAGATTCGTATCGGACATATGGGCTAATATAGGACTTACGACCTTGGACTAGACTGGGTTGGGATGTTTTCTTAATGTATATTACCCTTCATATAAAACTCTTTCTTATACACATATTTGTTTCAATAGTCTACCCGGACTAACACAGTGAGCCATTGTGAAACAGAATGAATTGCTGCTCAGTCCTCTCAGTCCCTGGCATGTTTGAGCCCATTGTTGCAGCCACCATCTCCATGAGGGTCTCCCTTTTTTCACTCCCCTCTATTTTACCAAACTTGACCTCCTTCTCCAGGATGCTTCCCGATAACATGTCAAAAGTACAAAGGAGTGGTCTGGCTATACTTCTTCCAAGACACATGTGTTCATTTTCCTGCCAGTCCATGGCATATTTGATATTCTTGGCCAACACAATAATTCAAAGCCATCAATTCTGTGGTCTCTCTTATTCATTGTCCTGCTTCTGCATGCCATTAAAATGAGCACAGTTGGGGGTCAGGTGAAACCTAGTCCTCAAAGTGACATATTTGCTATTTAACACTTTCAAAAGGTGTTGCATCAGTAGATTCTCCCAGTGCAATATGTTGTTTGATTTTATGACTGCTACTTCTTGAGTGTTGGGTGTGACTATAGTCAGTAGTCTTCGATCTTCACCAGGACCTACCATTCACACATGTTGAAGTGCTAGCTAAGAAGTTCTGAGAGAAGCCCTGGTGGTGTAGTGGTTACTCGTTGGGCTGCGATCTGCAAGGTCAGCAGTTCCAAGCCACCAGCCAGTCCTTGGGAGAAGGATGGGGCTTTCTGGTCCCATGTAGAGTTACAATCTCAGAACTCGCAAGGGGCCATTCTACCCTCTCCTACAGGATCGATATGAGGCAGAATGGACATGAAAGCCGTGAGTTTGTTTGGGGTCTCAAGAAGTTCTGATGGTTACACACTAAGTTAAAAACCAGAACATCTGCCCAGCTGCTCCATGGGAGAAGTAATGAGCTTCAAGAAGCCTGTGGGACAGTTCGACTCTGTCACATAGACTAGCTTAAGTCACAATGGACACAGCAGCAAGCATTGCCTCGGTGGGCACAGCTACTCACGCAAAGGGAATCCATTCAAACCCACCTCACAGCTCCATGGGTGAAAAGACTTAATGATCGGATCCCTCAAAAATTACAGCCGAGGAAACCTTATGGGGCGAGGTCTCTCACTTGAGGTAGTTTGAGGGAGGGCAACTGAATGACACTTAACAACAATGACGGCAAGTTTTGTCTGGCTATGTTGGAAAATAAAAAGCTCCTTAACTACTAAGGCTAATCTAGCTCAGAAGCAACAAAGCCCACATGGAACAACATATCAACCTGTGTGATCACGGGTTGTCGAACGGATCACTGAAGACAAATGGGTGCATAAGCAAATGTGGCGAAGAAAGCTGATGGTGCCCGGCTATCAAAAAGTATAGCGTCTGGGGTCTT
>NW_022103898.1:34161334-34173265 GCF_000313985.2 Echinops telfairi | reverse complement strand
CTACTAAGGCTATTTGCAGGAACTTGGGAAACCCAAGTTCTTTGTTCCACATATGCGAAGGTACTTCAAAAAGTTCGTGGAAAATGGTATTCAAAGATAATAGGTACTGCCCCCAGCCCCCATGAGTGCCTTCGTATGATTACTATTTTATTATTTTTATTTTTATTATTAATCCTTTTATAGGGAGTGCATACAGATATCATAACAATCCATAATTTAATTAGGTCAAGCATAACTGCACAGTTGTTACCACAAGCAAGGAGTTCTTGAACTCCTTGATATCAGTTCCCCTTTCTCCCCTCCCTCCATCACTGTGCCCCCCAGGAGCCCTTATTGCTTATGTATATATGTATACAGAGGGGGAGAGAGAGAGTCATCTCTTACCCCACCCAATAAATCCATTCCCCTACAATTCTGTTGTTTGCCCCTCTTGCGTGGGGTTGTATAAGCACCCTTGCTATCAGCCCCCATGAGCTTCTCAAAGTCCTCTGACACTAACTCAAATGATAAAATCTCACCACTAGAAGGACAGAGCTAATACCCTTCCAGAATTTTATATTGGTGGGGAGGGTTGGCAGAAAAGCATTTACTGCAGGCTCATAACATCTGTACGCAGAAAGAAAGAAATTTAGACTATCGAATTTGCCATTGATAATGTTTTGGGACACCTCTCTTTATTTTAGGAGAAGTTGGCATTCTTGTGCTGGTTTTTATTTATTTATTTATTTATTTATTTATTGAAAAAGTTTATATTTAGCATTAGCCAGCTGGGCTCACTTTAGATGATTCCAATTTTGTTGGCAACATCTAAAGGGTCATAGTCAGGAGCCAGTCGAACATATGCCTTCTTCTTGCCGTCAGGCCTGATCAAGGTGTTGACCTTGGCTACGTCATAGTCATAGAGCTTTTTCACAGCCTGCGTGATCTAGTGTTTGTTGGCTTTGACATCCACAATGAACACAAGTGTGTTGTTATCTTCGATCTTCTTCATGGCAGACTCTGTGGTCCAGGGGAACGTGATGATGGCATAATGGTCCAGCTTATTGCTCCTGGGGGCGCTCTTCTGAGGGTTTTGGGGCTGCCTTCTTAGTCTCAAGGTCTTGGGCCACCAGAAGGTGGGTGACGTGCGGGTCTTCTTTTTTGTGTGGCTGTGGACGCCTTCCAGCACCGCCTTCTTGGCTTTTAAAGCTTTTGCTTTGGCTTCCATTTTGGGAGGGGCAGGAGCTTCCTTCTGCGCCTTCGGCGCCATCTTCCTCTTGTGCTGTTTTTTGACTCGGCAAATGCTGGCAATAGAAGATCATTTAAGTCAGCCTCTTCACTTCTATGGAGCAGGGAACTGATTGCCTCAAATATGCAACGCAGGTTAGCAACACTTAGGGTGCAAATGCGTGTCTTGTAAACTTCCTGGCTGTCTAACTAGCGAAAGATAGGCTAGATTTCCATGCTTCCTGCAGGCAACAGGGAGCCACTAACGAATTTTAAGCCAAAGGTTAATGCAACCATATCTATATTTTAGAAAGTTTCAAGTCTGTCGCAAGACTATCAGAATAGAGAATAAAAGAAAGCAACTTCCAGAGGACCAAGAGATGGTGATGAGACAGGTTAAAGAGAGGTCTAGGTCTTCAGCTTCAGGGAGTAAGACCTTTTAGATTAGGAAAATGGGATTTGAGGCAGCAACAATCAGGTCAATTTTAGTTCTGTGATTATAGAAGACCAAGGTCGTCGTCCTGTGGAGTAGATAGTTGGACATATTCATGCCCAAAGCCGGGAAGGGATGACTGGGCTGGAACTATAGTTAGATATCTATCAGTAGCATATTGTATTAGTCTAGGTACTTTGGAGAAACAAATCCACGGCGACTCATGTATAAGAGAGAGTTTTATGCAAAGAAAATGTGCATCATGAAAACATCCCAACCCAATGCTCCCCAAGCCCACAAGTCCAACATTAACCCATTAACCCAACACCAGTCCACAAAGTCCTTCACCTCACAAAACAGAGGCAATGATGCCGACTGCAGGAGGAAAGCTGAGTCAGTAAATGAATAAGCATCTCAGCACTAGCAGGGGTCTCCACACGGCTGCTCCAGCACCCAGGGCTGCATCGGGATAGGTCCATGCGGCTTCTCCTTGGGGATGTCTTGTAGGACGTCAATCTTGCAAGCTGAAGCAGGGAGCTGCTAAGGCAGCTGCATCCTGGTGTGACCATCACAAAGCAAGAGACCCGAGAACTTTTACTGAGGTGGAGGGTGCCTGAATCTTCGTTGGGTTAATTTCCCAACCTCTTGTACGTAGATATTGTACCAATGAATCTAGAGTCTTTGACACATATGAAGTCATGAAAGGGCATGACACATCTTGGGGAACTATGTGGAACAAGAAAAGACCAAAACCAGATCTCTCGGCCAGGTTAAGCCAAGTCAAAAAAAGGGACAGTGAAATGGGGCATTCAGACAGAGCCAGAGGAGGACAGTTTCAAGAAATAGGGTGTGGCCATCCATGCCAACCAGCCATCCACCACTTGACTACCCATTGCAAAATGGAGTTGGTTCAGCCACTGACTGGGGAGCCACTCGCTGCTCCCCAGGTCACAGAATCTTTTTCTTTGAGTCTGTCTGAAGAACAGAAGGAGGGGTGCTGGGATGTGAGGAGATGAAGGGCATACTGGAGCTGTTTGACTGAATCGGAGAAGGCTTTTTCCTGGTGCTGAATAACCTAAGCAATCTCCTTCAGGGGCTGTAGGCACTAGTCCATCTCCAAGCTTGGACTAATAGTGGGGGCTATTCAGACAGAGGGAGTAGCAAAGTGCCTGTGATCAAGTCTGCAGGGACTGTCGGGTGCATGTGGGACACGCATGACCAGAGAAGAGGTCAGATGAGGTGACAACAGATTTTACGTTCTTCTTAAGGGTGTGGCGCATATTTAATTTGAAGGCTATGAGGATTTGTCAAGGTATTTTAAGCAGAAGGATAATATGATCAAATTTACATTTTGGACTGGTCCCCTTGGCAACAGAGTGAGGTTGTTACATTAATGCAAGGTGAGAAAATACAAAGGCTGTGGTGGGGAGGATGGATGGGTGACGTATTAAGGAAGAAGAACTGGCAAGGCACTTTACTCTGACTGCCGGAATTAGAAGGTGACACCTGAGTCAGGTCCTGCAGCAAAGATTGCTAGTAATAGAACTGTGTCTGCCCCAGATAACAACTGCATTTCCCACCCTTCCTTGCAGGTACGAGCGACGTGCGACTTGTTCTGTCCACTGACTTGTAAGTCGATTTGTCTTCCTCTGGGAGCCCTGGTGGGATCATGGTTTTGCATTGGCCTCCCATCCACAAGGTCAGCAAGTCAAACACCACTAGCCGCTCCTCAGCAGAAAGATGGGGCTTTCAACTCCTGTAAAGGGTTACAGTCTTGGAAACTTACAAGAACAGTTCTACCCTGTCCTATTGCGTCACTGTGAGTCAGCATCGGCGTGACGGCAGTGATAGTGAGAGTTGTCTAGTATGCGTGGATGGTTGGGTGCATGTGGATCCACCCTCTTAGGAGTCCTGGTTGTGCAATGATTCAGCGCTAAGTTGCCCACTGAAGAGTTGGCAGTTTGAGCACCCAGTCACTCTGCAAGAGAAAAGACCTGGTGATTGGCTCCTGTAAATATCTCTGCCTAGGAAACCCTCATGGGGCTGTTCTACTCTGCCCCTTAGGGCTCCTATGAGCTGGAATCTGTCCTATAGGGTCCTTATGAGTGAGAACATTCTTGATGGCGTGCAACAAGACCACCACCCTCTTTAGACATCTCTAGGTGGTGCGCTCCGCTGCTGTATCAAAGGTTGGAAGTTGGTAGCTCACACCTAACCAGGAGTCCCTGGGAAGACAGCCCTGGCTCTTAGTATGCATGACCCTTGAGAATACAATGATTTTAGGCATGGAGGTCGGAAACAAGATAAAAGGAGCCTGGGTGCCCGAGGGCTTCTTCTAGCAGGGCCTCTATATTCACTCTGGAAAACCAGAAACAAACTTCAATTTTCTATCTCATTTAAGCCACTGTCATTCTGGATCTTTTATCCTTTTATCTAATTAGTGGACCTAATTACAAGTTCACACAGTGACCATATAGGACAGAGTAGAACTGCCCCTGTGGGTTGCTGACACCGCAACTCCTTACAAGAGTAGAAAGCCTCCTCTTTCTCCACAGAGTGGTAGCTCTCAACTGCCGGCCTGGGCAATTAGCAGCCCCGTGCACCCGCTACACCACCAGGAGTGACACACCAGCAGGGAGTTTGGGTTTTTCTTGGAATTACGAGTGGGCCCACTAACCACAAGGTCAGCGTTTCACAGGCCCTCTGTGGGAGAAAGGCCAGGCCTTCCACTGCCGTGACGCGTGGCCGCCTCAGTGACCCACAGGGGAAAGGCTGTCCTGCCTAGTCGTACAGGGTTGCCTTGGTTCAGAATCGACTCGATGGCAGCGAGGTTGGGTTTGGGAATGATTAGCGCTCTCCTTTTTGTTGTTGTCGATGTTATTAGGTGCCGCCTATTGGTTCCACCTCAGAGTGGCCGGGTGCGCCACAGAATGAGACACTGTGCGGCCTGCCCCTGCCTCGTGGCTGTCATGAGGCCCGGGCCGTGGTTGCAGCCTCTGTGTTAGTCCATTCCCTTTCACTCATTCTCTACCAAGCAGGATGCCCTCGCACAGGGACTGGTCCAAAGTACGTGAGATGAAATCACACCGCCTCTTCTTCTCAGGGGCATGCTGACTGGCCTTCCTTCAAGACAGTCGTTTATCCTTCTGGCCATCCATGTTACCTTCAATATTCTTCCCCAGCATCATCATTCAAACGCATCCGTTCTTCTTTGGTCTTCTTTATTCATGGTCTAACTCTTACATCCATGGGAGGCAACTGAAAGCATCATGGCTGGAGTCAAGTGCATCTTCGTCCTCAGAGTGACATCCTTGCTCTGAACACTTTGAAGAGGTCTTGCGCGGCAGATTTTCCCAGTGCAATAACATCATTTGATTTCATGGCTGAAATCCTGGACAACTTCAATCTCTTCTCCATTGACCGTGCTATTGCCTACGTGTGGGGTCCAGTGATGGGGTTTGTTACTTTCTTTACATTGCGGTATAGCTGACACAGCAACTACTAATGCTCTCATCGTTAGCTGTGCATGAAATCTTAAACACGGGGACCCATTGGTCTGCACACCCATTGGTCTTTAGCATAGTCCTCCGTGTCTCTGATGCGCATTTGCACCCTTGGAACGGAGCACCCAACCCCATAGCTGAGAGAGTCTGGCAAACATGGAGGAAGGCGCAGCACCCAGAGCTGTCTTGTTTTGTTTCTGAGGTCAGTGGTCCCTATACAAAAGAAAGAAAGAGAGAAAGAAAGAAAGAAAGAAAGGTCACGTAAATTGTATCATGCAGAATAGCTACAGCCTTGCCCAGTGTCACTCGGCTCAGGAGTATGAACGCATAGGCAGGAGAGGCCAGCAAGATTCTGACTCCGATTACCTCACCCAGAGACACGCAGCCTTGAATGCCCTGACTCACCAGCTCCTATGCCGTGACTTTTACCCCACTGCCAGCATCGCCATGAAGTTGGAGGAAAGCTGAGCCCGAGACTCGGGCGAGCATTTCAGCCAGTTGCCGGTGGCACCCTCTCTCAACAACCTCTGCTTCTCCCTTGGAGTATGTATCTTCTTTACAGCCAGTCACCGTTTTCTGTAGTTATTTGTTTACAAGGGAGCCCTGGTGGGACAGTGGGTCACGAGGTGGGCTGCTAACATCAAGGTCACCAGTTGGAAACCACCAGAGGAGGCTTTCTACTCCTGTAAAGAGTTATAGTTTGGGGAGAGGAATTCAATGTGGCCATGTGGTTGGAGCCTCAGTTAACTCCCCTCTCAAGAAAAACTCTGAAAAGAGTTACAGCCTCAGAGTACTGAGGCTTCCATTCTGAATGTGTCCCTTACTATACCATGACAAACCAGTTGATGTCAAATTGTCTCTGACTATGGGGGCCCGTGGGTGTCAGAGTAGAACTGTGCTCCATAGGGTTTGGGATGGTTGATTTTTTGGGAAGTTCATTGCCAGGCCTTTCTTCCAATGTACCACTGAGTAGACTCAACCCCCTAACCTTCCAGCTATCAGCCTAGCATACAAACTCTTCACACCATCCAAGGTCCTACTAGACCATAACGTCGCATATGTTGCTCCCAAGTGGATTCCAGCTTAGAGTGACCTTATTAGACGGTTGAACTGCCCATAGGATTTCCAAGGAAGTAGCTGGTGGGTCCACACTGCCTGCCTTTTAGTTAGCAGCTGTGTCAGGCAGGATTCTCTAGAGAAACGAAATCAGGACACTTATTATTACATATATATGTTTATACAGTGAGAAGGAATATAACAGATAATTAGTCCACACAGCAGTACAGAGGATTCAGTTCAACTCACTTCTGTGCAATAGCTAAGATATTGGAAGTCCTTCAACTTGCATAGACTGCCAGGTCCAAGGTCAAGGAAGCAAAAAACAGAGTCCTCCCTGGGGCCAGGCAAGCTGAGTCTGCCCACAGGCAGCAAGCAGCAGGGTGGGTCACCGAGTCAATAGCTCTGGAGCTTAGCGAAACAGGCCCAGGTGGGATATGGAACACAAGCAATGCAAGGCGACAGAATCCACCAGCCTCAAGCTCAAGCGATGCATGCACCAGCAGCATGGCGAAGCAGGTCTAGAAGGTGCCTCAAGCTCTAGTGACGTGATCCATGGATTAGCCTGGCCCACAGGTGGTGTAGCTCACAGGTTGAGGCAGAGAACTAGTTAAAGCAGCAGCATGCATATTCCAGCACTGATCAACAGAGAGCAAGAGAGGCGAGGGGGGAGGCGGGAAACAGGGGTGGGTTTTACAGAGCCATTTATCTCTTTGCCCTGCAATCAAACTGTGACCTGATTAATCCCACATGTTCCTATTGGCCAGGTTGGAACAATAAACCTAACTATCACAGCAGCCAAGCCCTTAACCAGTGCATCACCAGAACTTCTTGCTTTAGACCATTAACTCCACCAAATCTGCTTTCTTCACCCTGGTACATGGTACATCAAAGTGAGGCAATAATATCCTGGTTGACTGGGTGAAGGGCCAGGCAATATAAAATATGAGGGTGCTTGGCCAAAACGATAGAGACAGGGGAAGACGCTTGGAGGAATGCAAGGGTTGAAGGCAACAGAGGACAATCCTGCTATACTGTATATCCAGTCCTGCATTATCAGTGACCTACAGGCTGATGCATGGATGGACATACCAGCTGAATGGGTGTAGGAGAGAAAATAGGGGTGTACTCACAGATAGATACATGTGTTTAAGAGAGGATATATTTGCTTCAAATGTATCCATGAATGTGGTGGAGCACACAGGGGGCCAAGTTATGAAAACTTCTTAGATGTAACCAAACATCTTGAGAGAATGAGAGTTGCCAGGCCTGAGGGCTCAAACTTTAGTCTCCAGGGACACCAAGGTCAACTGACCTAATATACCCGACAAAGACAAGGTTCTACATCCTACTTCGGTGAGTAGTGACCAGGGTCTAAAAAGCTAATGAGCAGCCATCTAGGGCACAACTACTGGTCTCTCCATGACTGAGACTAGAGGAACTAGACGGGGCCTGTGATAGGCCGGGCTGACTAGAGAAACAAATCCAGAGACAATCACGTATGTATAAGAAAGAGCTTTCTATCGAGAAGTAATTATTTATTGAGAAAGCTTCCCAGCCCAGTCCAACTCAAGTCCATTAGTCTGATACTAGTGCATAGGGCCCTCCTCAGACTCACCCAGTCAAATGCAATGATGCAGAGTGCGAGATTATCACAGGTTGCAGAGTCATGTGGATCCAATGATGGTGGTGCTAGCAGCGATCAGGGATGGTGAGCCGAAAGGCGAAGGCAGAGAAAAAAGGGGAGGTCCTCAGGACCCTCCTTATGAGCAGGCCATGCCCACAAGGAGTCACCATCAGGCTGTGACCTGACTGACAGGCTAGACTCCACCCCTACGCTTTCATATGTCTTCAAGTTGACATGAAATTATGTTACTACCACAGTACCTGACTGTGACTGCTAACATTTCTGTAAGCGAACACATTAGAAGACCCTGGATAGACTGAGAGATTCAAAATCACAAAAAGGAAGACATAATAGTCAGACACAGACTGGTGGGACCTCCACAAATGGCCCTTAGTCACCTTTCACCCACCTCTATGGCTCAATACTCAGTCAAACAATAGACCAGTTGACAAAGGGAACAATAGCACTGGGGAGGTACAGCACCTTAGAACAATAAACCCTGAGATCAAAAGAGCAGCGGCTGTCCAAGGACAAAGGTGAGATGGATTAGAAAGAAGGAGAAAGGGAAACAGGAGGCACAGGGCTTGTCATCCGATGACTGAGATAAAATGGGTGGCAGTTATTGGGGATCTGCTCTGTGAACCTCCACTCAATTCACAGGTAAAAGTTGTTTGTTTCTTTTTTAAACAGAAAAATAATCAATTCAATACAATCCCTCACTCCCTGCCATCGAGTGGATTCTGACTCATGGCAGAGTAGACCTGCCCCGTGGATTTCCAAGCCTGCAAATCTCCATGGTAGCAGAAAGCCTCCTTTTACTCCCCTGGAGTGCCTGGTTGGTTTGGGCTGCTGACGGACTGACAGACGGTTGGACGACGATCAGACGGTGTGGTTAGCTGCTCAATGCGTAAAGCACTACACACCGGGACTCCTTTTAAAATAAAATATGGTTGAGAAATACATCCAAGAATTGACCTTTTCATACAAAGAGGGAAGCGATTAATAAATAGTGTGGATCAAGCTTGGGAAAACCCGTTTGCAACTCTGTTGATTGTTGATACGTACTTGTGTTTGAGTCCTGGCAGGAGTCTCCTTCCTGTGCTAACTACCTTAGCCAGATTTTCTTACCCCCAGTGGCCTCACCCGGTTACCCCAGCAGCTCCGGAAAATGCAAATGATTTTCAACCTCCTTTTTAAAAAGAAAAGGCATGCTAAGCAAGTCGGGAGGCAAAGGACAGGTCATTCAAAGGCCATGCCCAAGACGCACAGAAATGACTTCTAAATTTTCCCCGCAGGAGGACTGGGGTCGGGGTGGGGTGGGGGTGGGGGTGTCCAGGCTGGACTAGCTGGGGAGGGGGGGAGGAGGGGGGTTTGCCCCCGCTGGGAGCTGGCATGGGAGAAAGGCACCCTCTGCCGGGGGTGGAAGGAAACACATCCACACCCGCAGGGCGTCCTTGACTCCGGGGACTCCCTAACTTCTGACTCCTCCGAGTGGTGAAGAAAAACCCATTAAAAAGGCCTGCCAGATAAACTGTGCCCCGCACAAGGGTCCTCCGCCTCTCACCGCTTCAGCTCCGAGGCACAGAGAAGGCACTTATTGGCAGAGGCTCAGGACTTTAGTCAGGACTTTGGAGGCCACCCCATCTCCTCACCCCAAACCCAGGGGAAAGAGTGCTTGGGGCAACTCGAAGTGGCCGGTCCTAAGGGGCCCGCAGGCTCTTCTCTTCCGAGCTTGGCACAGCCCCCTTTCTGGATCCTGGGCCTCCATCTCCTTGGAGAGCAGGCTGAGCGGGTCAGGACACACTTTAACCCACTTGGGCAGGGAGGGGAGGACGGACGCCTGAAGGAGAGGTGTGAACTGGCCTCTGACCTCGCCCTTCACAAGCCCCCACTCTGATGGCCCTTCTACAAAATCCGGAGGCTGAAATAGACAGCCAGTTGGCCCCCAAGCCTAGGATGTCCTGGCTCCGTTGTCCTTTGCGAGATCCAGATTGTGTCCGCGGAGGGAGCTGAAGGTAGGTGGGCATGGGTGGGGGCCTTCAAACCAGCCCCCTCCACAAGAAAGGACTGCCTGGGACCCGGGGTTTCCGTTCTTGAATCGGGAGTGACACCTAGTGGCACGTCGCCGCACGACCATGCTGAGTCTGAGTGGCGTTTTGAGGACTCTTGACTGCCCTTGGTATTCTGCTGAAAGAAGACGTGGGGACCTTGGGAGAGCATTTTCTAGGGCTCCCGGAAAACATGTCCTGCCACGTGGCAACAGCCCTGCCATCCTAGTATACAGCTCCTTATAAGCACGCCCTTCTGGTCTGGAGAGCTTTCTGGGCCCAGCATGCATTCAGAGGCAGCATATAGTTATTAAAGCCAACCATGTTTTGAGTGTTGGGGCACACAAAGATGAATAAGGCCTGGTTTCTGCACGCCCAGCCCAACTGGAGGGCTAATAGGCTAGTTCAACTCCTTGTACTAGCTGGGACAAATGTTATATTGAGAATTCGTTCTGGCTGCTGTAAAGAGACCAGTAAGCTGCCTAGGCAGTAGGGGTGGGCCTAACTCTGCCTAGGGACATCAGAGAAGGCATTAACCCTTGAGCTGGGTTTCCAAGATTAGAAGATGTGGTTGGCAGAATTCTGAGATGTTCCAGAGCCCCAGTTCCTGGTATAGATACACCCTTTCCCATCTAAGTGCTATGAGTTGGAACATCCAGGTGAAAAGCCACATAGATAACTGGATGGAATAAGATGGACATGCTAACTAAGGTATGGCGGCACCATAGACTACATTGAGCTGCTAACCACAAGGTCAGCAGCTCAAAACCACCAGCCACTCAACAGGAGAAAGATGAGGCTTTCTACTCCCATAAAGCCTTACAGTCTGGAAAATCCCCAGAGGCAATTCAACTCTGTCCTATAGGATCTCTATGAGTCAGAATTGACTTGGTGTTCCTGAGGTAGCTGAGGTCAGGGCATGGTGTCTACAGGAGGAGAAGATAGTTAAGAACACACAAGTTTAAAGTGTACCAGAGTTAGGGCATGTGCCTAGAAGTTGGAGCACGAGTTGATTAGTGGTGTGCGCTCCAGAAAGTTAGAGGTGTGCTCTGTGAAGGTCAGTCCAAGGCCGGGTCTCCAGGGGCCCAGGCTGTGGAGCAGTCACACAAAGGAAGCACATCTCTGAGCTCCACTCACTTGCAGATCCGCAAGTGGTGGCATTTCCCTGAAGTCCACTCCAGTCTGGTCACACACACACACACACACACACACACACACACACACACTCACACACACACAATGATATTACCCACCAGTTGTCTGTCAATTTGTCATGTGTCGTGCTGTGGGGGCTTGTGTGCTGCTGGGATGCTGGAAGCGATGTCACGACAGTTCAAAGGTCAGCAGGGTCACCCAAAGTGAACAGGTCTCAGTGGAGCTTTCAATTTGGAACAGACAATGAACGAAGAAGGACTAGGCTGCCCACGTCAGAAGTGGGTACTTAAAACCTTCTGTATAGCCAGCAAACATTGTCAGATGGTGAAGTAACAACAACATATGAGGGGGCTTCAAATGGTTCCTGAAAAAAAATGGAAGTAAAAGATACAGATTTTCCCCACAAACATTTTGAAGCCCCCTCATATAAATGATAAATGTTATATTTTATTATATCTATTAAATATAATAAATAGTATATTGTAGCTAAGGATCCCTGGGAGCATAATGGTTATGCATTGGTCTTCTAACTTTAAGGTCAGCAGTTGGAAACCACTAGCTGCTCCATGGAGCAAAGATGAGGCTTTCTACTCCCTGAAAGATTTACTGACTTGCAGAGAGGTCTCGGGGAGGAGACGAGCCAGTCAGGGTACCATGTAGCAACGATGAAAAATACAACTTTCCTCTAGTTCCTAAATGCTTCCTCCTTCCCCGCCCCCTCCACCCCGCTATCATGATCCGAATTCTGCCTTGCAAGTCTGGCTAGACCAGAGGATGTACACTGATATATTTAGGAACTGGAAGCACAGGAAATCCAGGGCGGATGATCCCTTCAGGACCAGTGGTGTGAATGGCGATACTGGGAGGGTAGAGGGAGAGTGGGTTGGAGTGAGGGAACCGATT
>NW_022103898.1:34134739-34161068 GCF_000313985.2 Echinops telfairi | reverse complement strand
TATGGATTGTGATAAGATTCATATGAGCCCCTAATAAAACAATTTTTAAAAAAAGGTTTACTGACTTGGAAACCCACAGGGGCAGTTCTACTGTATCCTATAGAGCTGCTATGAGTCAGAACTGACTCCCAGTTAGTGAGTTTTTTTATCGTATAGCTGATTGTGTATGTTATAGTTGTATCTATATCTTATCTCTGATCAAGACAGTGATCATTCCTTATGTACTCTGTGCCCAGTCTCATTGTCCAGTTCATCTATCAGCCACTGTTGCAAAGGTCTATTAAAATTACCTACATAAAAAACTAAATATAAATAAAAGTAAAGATACACACACACACACACATATGTAGTTTTGCAGAAGGGAATTCACCCAGCCATAGACAGGGGGCTGGTTATCATCTTGCAAAACTGTGAAGGATCAGAGATTTTTTCCTGCTTATAAAGGAGCCCTGGTGGCAGAGTGCATTATGCAATTGGCTGTTAACGACAAGGTCAGCAGATTGAAACCACCGGCTGATCTGCAGGAGAAAGATGAGGCTTTCTACTTCCGTAAAGATTTGCAGCTTCAGAAACCCTGCCCTGTAGGATTGCTATGAGTCAGAATCATCTCAAAGGCAATCATCCGTTTTGCAGTTTCAAGCTGAGAAGCGAGTCGGCCACTGTTTCATCAATGCTGGCAGAGAACACAAGCCTCCGGGTCAGAAACAATGGGTTTTATTGCTCACAGCATAGATGTAGCTAGGATGTCTGCTTTTTTATCAGTTCTCTGAGCTCAGTTCCCACCGGGGAATGCAGATGATGCCTGCACACCTACACCAAAAGCAAGCCTCCTGCCAGCAAGTCTGTTCACCGAGCCTGAACTCAAATTCCATGACTAGCCATTAGTAGTTGTTACATGTCTTTATATAGATGCACAGCAAGCTTATATAGGGCTTCCAAGACTGTAAATCTACACAGGAGCAGACAGCCTCATTTTTCCCTGCATGGTGGGCTGAATTACTCAAACTCACTCACTGCCATCCAGTCCATTCCAACTCCTGGACCCCGTAGAACTAGAACTGCCCCTGTGGGTTTCAGAGACTGTCACTCTTTCTGCCATGGGGCAACTGCTGGTTTGAACCGCTGACCTTGTGGTTAGCAGCCCAATATGTAACCACTGCACCACCTAGTCTTAGGAAGTCTACATATTTTGCAACAAGCATTAAGCATGCCTGTCCTTTCCTCTAGAGGGAGATGCTATCTCTATCTTCCACAGGTTGACATTACACAAGCCTCATCTGGAACAAAGGCAGATGATGCCCCTCCCCCTATGCAGTAGAGAAGTCCTACCTCCCATCAGCAGGCGGTTCGAACAATTAGTATTATGATGACTACTGCAGAGAAACTTATCCATGCTGCATAACCTCCTTTCTCTTGGTTACTCTCAAATGGTTATTCTCAAATGGATAGAAATGATCGCCGCGCAAACCAGGACACAGACTAAGGAACAGTTACAAAGACTAATGGCAAGTCATCGAGTTTTGAGTTAATGTTTGGTGACTAGACTACCAAATATGTTTCTGAAGAAACCGCTGTCAGCAATTGATTATGACATTGGGCAAATGAGTTTGCAATTTCATGATGAATGATCTATCACTTCCTATCTCACAAACCCGGGCACTCAATCTTTTTTGACAAGCAGCATATATATTCTATTGCCAGAAAGGAAGGCATTTGTCAAATCCCGAATTTTTCTCTTTGAGAAATTAATGTTTAACTCCAATGTAAGATCCAGAAGTACACATACGACTTTAATTACAAAGCGCAATCCAAGATTTGCATTAATTGATAAGGTGGGCTTGAGACACGCATTGAAACTCAGAGAAGGAAGGAGGGGGCAGGGTTTAACCAGTGTTAACACTGAGCTCTAGAAAAGGCTTATGTGTATCCAAACAGGCAGCTCCCCCTTGGTCGTAATTGTAATGCAATCAGTGCAATGGTCATTTCTAGGACTTCAGTGGCCTAATGGAACTAAGAAAGGAGATTATTTCTTTAAACGTTGCCATTTTTGACAGTTGTATGGTTGCCATGAGTCGGAGCTGACCCACAGCAATCAAACAAAACAGCAACCTGTGTGACCTCAAGCTAATTATTGACATTGTATGGTCTCAGTTTCCTTAGAGGTCAAACAGGAGTAATAATAGTACCTCGTGGTGGTTGTTAGGTTTATACAAGATAAGGCATGTGGAAAAGAGGCACTGAGAACCGAGTGCATGTGGGCAATTCTCGGTGCTCATGATAAAGGATTTGGAGGGCCATGACTGGCGGAGGAAGCCCTTTGAGTCTGTGAGTTGGAGATGAATCCCAGCCACATTCTCCAGGCTAAAAATCATCTCACGAATTGCCCCCATCATAGAGCTACTGTTAAGATGATTCTTACAAGCAGATGGCTGCTTACCACAGAGGCTATCTGCCATTAAAAGCAATCGGGCCTATTAGCCTCCCCTCCCAAAGCACAGCCAACTCCCTTCTGATACTGATATTGTTCCCCCTGTAGAGGGCTCAGGGACACCCAAGCTCCAGCCAGCTCAGGGACATCGAAGGGTAAGCCTCCATGTTAACTGTAGTACTTGCCCATCCTGTTACGTACGTGCCTCTAGTACCTGCACACTTTGTTATGTATGTGCTTCGCTAGCCCAAGACTATATACGCCCTGTTGGAGAATACATTTGCTCTCTCTCTCATTCCTGACTCCATGAAGTGGTGAACCCTTGCATGCCTTGTCTGTTATCTCTTTATTTTCCCTTCCAATTGTACAACTGGTCCTCAGGACCCTCTTGGTTACCAGGCTGGTCCTGGCAAAGACACAGTTAGATCTCAGAGATGTTGCGGATCCCATACCACACCACCACAAGGCAGTGGATGCTGCAATGAGGCCAGGTGCGTGGATGTTTTGGTCCTGCCATGTCTCTCAACGTTGTACTTACGCTATCCTGTCGTCGATTCCGTGTGATCGCATTATGAAAAAGTTGGAAATATTGTGACCGACCAGAATGTGACAAGGACATGACTTGTGCACTTGCGGTTGGAAACATAGCACCAATCTGACTTGATTAACCAAGTTTGCCACAAACTTTGTTCTCTTTAAAATAAGAAGGACAGATTTGTGAAGCACAACAAAGTAACGTGCAATAGAGAAAGGCTGTGCTTGTTTTTGTGAAAGCATTTGCGAAAGTACCTGGCCCACCCCCAGCACTCTACAAGTATTAGCTATTGCTAACACTTGGTAAACAATGACTGTTGTTTACCAAGTTCCTGATTTTGAAGGACCCTAAATGCCCTGGGTCAATTATTTGCTTCCTTTCTTATTTACTTATAAATCAACTTCACCAGTATCTTCACCAACCACACCCAAACTCCTGCCATCCAGTCAATTCTGACTCTTAGTGACTCTAGGTCAGGGCCGAACTGCCCTGGTGGATTTCTGAGCCTGGAATGCTTTCTACCACAGGGGGAAGGGTGATTTTGAACTGCTAACTTCCAGGTTAGCAGACCAACCAGTAACCAGTGTTCCACCAGTGTCTAAAATCAGAGGTTTGAAGAGCTGGCTATGTTGATACAAAACCTCTTAAAGCAAAATACACATGTCTTTACACAAAGCCTGAATCTCTGAGGAGCCTCACGATCATTTCCTCTTCCAACACACCTGAAGAAGCATCCTTTTACTTTAGCTCATGAGGGCCAGGGCCAGGCTGAGTTCACCTCTCATTAAGTTCTCTACCACGGAGTCCAGCACATAGAGGCCCATAGGGCAGGGTAGAATGCCCCTGTCGGTTTCCAAGACGACAACTCTTTACAGGAGTCAGTTTTCATTTTTCCTCCCAAGGAGCAGCTCGTGGTTTCAAAGGACAGACCTTTGGCAGTTAGCAACCAAAGGGTAACACACTGAGTCACAGTGACGATTCAGTGGCAGAAGTCTCACTTTCATGGTAAGGTAAGCCCCAGGTTCAATTCCCAGCTGATGCACCTCAAAGACAGACACCACCCACTCAGGGGAGGTTTACACGTTGTAATGCTGAACAGGTTCAGCTGTAATGCTGAACAGGTGACTCGGAAGAAAGGTCTGGCAAGCTATTTTTGAAAAGCAAACCCCACTGAGAGTGGCGCATGGGGTTGCCGTGGGGCAGGGCTGCCTCAAGGAAAGCTAACGGCAGCAGCTTTGCAAGTCAGACCTGCATAAGTCAGACCCCCTCAGTCACTGCGGAATGAAAGAGTGAATTCAATAGAAGGAATCTATGTGGGATTGGGAAGCCAGAGCCCTCTATCCTAAGGTCAGAACACAACAGGGCCATTTTTCTGAGCTGCCACCTCCATGTGTCTCACCTTTATCCCTGACTTGAAATCACTGGGATGCCTGCCATCTAACCACACCCACCTCCTGCATCCCCTTTTCAACCAACCAACTCTCCTTCCTGCTAATGTGACAGCGAGTCAGAGGGGGCTCCAGGTGGGATGAATCATGCCATCGTAATGAATCTGAAATTGAGCAAAAACTCCATGCCTGCAGCAACCAAATACCTTCCCGCTCACTGTGGAGAAAGCACCCAGTATCCCTTAGGCTTGAAGAGATTAGAAGCTAATCATTTATATTGAAATCCGGTGGAGCCCTCCCCAAAATCTGGTGGCTTGTTCCAACCTTGTGACTGACAGGTATGAAAATACAGACTGATTCGAAAACCTCAGGCTGTTTAACTAGAATGCCATTCATTACTCCATCAGGAACTAAGAACTGAGAGGGTGGGGTCAGTCCAGACGCCACAATGACACAGATGTTCCTGATAGAGAGAGGGCCTCCCCTTTTTCCAAATGTGGAACTCACACCCATTCTTCAAGTTGAGGTCACCTCCCAAGCTTCCTGGGCCTCAAATTGGCAAAATATATATATTCACAGTCCCAGGTTAGTTCAAACGCCCTCAGGCTAGATTTGCTGGACAACAGCAGCAGTCTGATGTTATCGGTGCTGTCTTCCTGTTTTCATGAATAATGTATAAGCAGGAGCTATTAGGAATGGATTCTTCCATGGCTGACGGTACCGCCACTAGACAAGTCCCTGACTTCTCAAGCATTTCATCGGCGGCTCTAACGGATCTCCTTCCTCACCTTCTGATTGCCTCGTGGCTTCCTGCCAGGCACCCAGGCCCTGCTCCCTGCTTCTCCCCTCCTCACCACACCCCCAATCAGATGGCAAGGAGGCTGGGAGACAAGGCACTCACTGCCAGCCTGCCTTTTTCTTGCGGGTCCATGTCAGAGGAAAGGCGCTGGGGTCACAGGTCCCAATATCATAGGTTCGATTCCTGGCCCTGGCCCATATGGGCTGGCTGGAATTGCTCTGCCCCCAAACTCCTGGCCAGAAAATGCTTCTTGGCCCCTGGAAGGGTTAGAGGAGAATGTGTGCAGACACCCTCCTCCTCTCTTCCAGGTGCCCCTCTTTTTCCATCTCTGTATGGACTGAACAACCTGTCATATTTTTACATATGTGTATCTGATAGCCCACACCTGATTCACTCATTCAACAGGTTTTTAGTATCCAGGAAAGGAGTGTCCAATAACCCAGGGTTACAGAAATGAAATACACATGCTTTACAAAGAGTGTAAATTATGAGACTTGAATAATAATAATAATAATAGCAGTCAGTGAAGGGAATGAGAGGACTAAGCTAAGAGCTGAAAAGCAAAGGACCGTAAAGCTGTATTTAGAGGCCCAGGCAGCGGGAACAGCATGTGCAAAGTCCTGGTGGCAGGAGGGGTAGGGGATGCCTCAGAGGATATGGAAACCCCAATCAACAGGAACCAAAGCCTCTCCTTCCTTTCACACTGTCCATTCTCTTGGGACTCTGAGAACCACTCAGTCCAGCCTCTCCTCCCTCCTACCCTAGACCCAGAGACCTTCACTACTGTCTGCTAACTGATGTGAACTTAGAGCCTTCCTCTGTGTGCCCCACCCAGAAGGCACACAATGCCTAAGCACTAAGCACCAATCATTCTCAGCTCAGATTGTGACCTTGAAACCATGAATGTCCAATGGAACCAATGGTTGGAACTGACTTCAACCCATGATGTCAGAGAGGAACTGTGGTCCGTAGGATTTTCAGTGGCCGACTTTGTAGAAGCAGATCACCACGCCTTTCTCCCAAGTCCTCTCTGGGTGGACTCAGCCCTCCGGCCTTTCTTTCAGTTCGCACCCAAGCAACCGTTTGCACCACCCAAGGATGCCGTGTTCAGTGTAGAAGAAGCAAATACATTACAGATGATACTCAATTTAGGACCTACTCGAATTATGACCAGACATACAATCATCCATTTTTCCTTGCACATCATATGTATTGCATACAATTGCTGATCCTATCATTCTCAGGTGTTCACTTACAGGTGTTCAAAGGGTGGAATTATGGAGACACTGATAACAGCAATAATAAGAACCTTTTTTAAAGGGAAAAAAAGAGGTTTCTGACTTGTGATGGGATTGTGGGAACAGAACCTCATCCCAAGTCAGGGGCTACCTGTAGGATACACCTATATATTGGAATGGCAATGAATCATAAAAAAGAAAAAATCTGAAATGAGGCTTCTAGAAGCTCTCCACTGGCCTGCTACACTTCTCCTGCTATAAGATGAACTTGTGAGAAGCACAATTCAACTTTTTTTGCTCTTTAAAAAAGTTTTGCTTTGTGTGAAGGAACATGTACATGCATGCAAAGAAAAAGACAGGAAGCCACCGCAAGATGTTTCATTGGAAAGGCCCCTGGTGGCACTGCAGGTTAAGTATTCAGGGGCTGCTAATCTACAGGTAGGGGTTCTGAACCTGCCAGTCTCTCGGTAGAAGAAAAAAAAAAATAAGGCAGTTGCTTCTGTAAAGATGGGCAACCTCAGAGCCCCCTGGATCAGGTCCACTCCATCCTACAGCGTCTGTCTGAGCTGCAATCAAGTCCATGGCAGCGGAGCTTTTTGTTTGGTTGCTTGCTTGTTTTATCTTTCTGGGCAGAATTACTAATGAGTTTTTAAATGTTCTCTCCCTTCAATTTGCCCTGAAATGCCCTTATGAACACCTTTCACTAATAAGCAACTTAAACGAGTTGTTTTGATCACCTGTACTAGAGGATATGTGTTGAGCACCTGTCTTGCTGTCCACTGGGAGATAAATGGAGAACAAACATGGTCTCTACCCTGAAGGATGGTATCTAAAGCTTTAAAAAGGAAATATGTTAGGTCGAGGGAGAGTGGGTTGGAAAGAGGGAACCGATTACAGGGAGCTATATGTGACCTCCTCCCTGGGGGACGGACAACAGAAAAGTGGGTGAAGGGAGACGTCGGACAGGGCAAGATATGACAAAATAATAATTTATAAATGATCAAGGGCTCATGAGGGAGGGGGGAGCGGGGAGGGAGGGGAAAAATGAGGACCTAATGCCGGGGGCTTAAGTGGAGAGGAAATGTTTTGAGAATGATGAGGGCAATGAATGTACAAATGCGCTTTACACAATTGATGTATGTATGGATTGTGATAAGAGTTGTATGAGCCCCTAATAAAATGAATTTTTAAAAAGGAAATATGTTATATTGAAAATCAAGATTATAAAAAAAGACGTGGCCATCATCAGTCCCGGGAAACAATGCAGACTTTCTGTCAGTAGGGTAAATTCCCTCCATCAGCATCTCGAGATTACCAGCGGCAAAAGGTGCCAAGGATTGGACCTTGGTGACTATCCATTCATCATTTCTGCCCAAGGCAAGATGCTCAGAACAAGGACTTCCTCCTGTCAGCTACATAAAACCAGCAGCCCCTATTAATTTGGAGTGGAAAGCTCTCCATACCATTCACTTTATAAAGTTGCCTCCCCACCTCTCTGAAAATGTACAGCCCTTGCCAGCTCTCCCGTGGGCACAATTTCCAGAGTTTCTTGCCTGGGAATTGGCCCTTGTGGAGTGTATGTAACAAGCACATCTCCCCGGGTTTGCATTCCCGCTCCTCTGCCCCAGGTACCCGAGGGGGGGGGGGGCGTGGGGCGTGATTAAGCCAAAGACAAAGCCTTCAAAGTCTGAACAAGGGAGGAAACAGCAGGATCCGCAAGAACTCCTGTGAAGTCAGAGTCTGATTGTTTTCATGCAAATTGTGTTTAGTAGAAGGGAGATAACCGGTGATGAAATATGGGTGATAAGCTGAGCTCTTTTCTAAACCAATGGTGGGGGAGAGGGAGTTCTTTAATAAACCACAGCATGTCTGTAACAGTTCCCATATTTCTGATCAAGCGGAATAGGGTTTCATTATATTGTGCCCCCTCCTCCCTCACCCCGAGCCCAACACAATGGATGCCTCTCCCGGCTTCCCCACCATTCAGTCTCAGGCCTGTCTGAAATCGTTTGTTTCAGAACGGCAGTTCTGAATGATAAGTGCCTCACCGGAGAATCATTGTTTTGAACAGTGTATTGTGGTCTGTGTGAACATTCACAGAGCAAATTGGGTTTCCATTTAACGATGGATCCACAATTGGCTTCATAACTTTACTTGCAATCCCCTCAGTGCAACAGCAACCATTCTGCTTCCTCCCTGTTCCCTGTGCCCATTGTCTCTCTTCCCTGCACGCTCTGCCTTCTGCACTTTGTTTTTGAGGACATGCTGCCCGTTGGGATCTCCTGGTTGATTGTTCTGAGGTGCCCACTTCTCACAGTGTTACCGTCCCCATGAGAGGGGTGTCCATTGTTTGGCTGATGGGTGAGCTCCTTCTGTAGGCTCCATCCCTGGCTGGAAGGTTTTCAGAGGGCCATGATCCTGAGGGTTACGACAGCCTCTAGCACACCAGGCAGTCTGAGCCTCTCTATGATTTTGAAAAGGACCTTCTATTGTGATCTGAATCAGAGAGATCAGTCTTGGTAGCCAAGCACCACCTATTTCTTCTATTCTCAGGATCCTGGTGGCTATGGGTCACATGGTCCACTAGTCCTTTAGACAAATTGTTCCCTTAAGAGCCAGAGAATATGTTTTCAGTAGTGCATAGGATGAGCAATATTAATTCCTGCAGTTTAACATACCCACACAAAACGACTTCTAGCACAGGGAGCCCTGGTGGCATAGTGCCTTACATATATACTGGGCTGCTCACCTCAAAGTCAGCAGTTCAAAACCACCAGCCATTCCACAAGAACAAGCTGAGGTCTCCTACTCTCTTAAAGAGTTGCAGTCTTGGAAACACACGGGGCCAGAGCTACTCTGTCCTATAGGGTCGCTATGAGTTGGAATCAACTGCATGGCGATGAAGATGAGTGCTTGAGTTGATGGTGAACACATCAAGCCCATTGCTTATTATAGGCTAAGACAACCTAAGAAACCCTGGGCCAGCAGTTCTCAACCTGTGGGTCGTGACCCCTTTGGGTGTCGAACAAGCCTTTCACCAGGGTTGCCTCAGAACATCGGAAATATATTTCTGATGGTCTTAGGAACCGAGACACTGCTCCTCTATCCGTCTCCAGGCGGGTCCGCCCACATGCAGATACACCCACATACAGTACCCGGCCTTAAGACTGTTACCCAGGCTACACCATGCTTTAAGACAAAATTTCATTTATTTGTAATTAGAAATAAATATTTCATAATCTATAATTACATATTATTTTTGTGATTAATCGCTATGCTCTAATTATGTTCAATTTGTAACAATGAAAATACATCCTGCATATCAGATATTTACATGATGATTCATAACAGTAGTAGCAAAATTACAGTTATGAAATAGCAACGAAAATAATTTTATGGGTAGGGGTCACCACAACATGAGGAACTATACTAAAGGGTCGCAGCATTAGGAACGTTGAGAACCATTGTCCTGGATGGTGGAAATGGTTAAGTGCTTGGCTGCTGACTGAAAAATTCCCGAGGTGCCACAGAAGTAAAGCCTGGCAACCTGCTACTGAAAAATCCGCCACTAAAGAACCCTATGGAGCAAAGTGAGTTGGAATTCACTTGATGACAACTGGTTATCTTTGCCAGTGAATCAAGATACCTGTGGCTACAAATGTGGCAAAAGCTGAGTCATGCCTACCTGTCTCAGTGTTGGGAAATCTGAGCAGAAATTCTACCGCAAATTCAACAAACCAGTTGGTTCACGGCAGTCACTTGGTGTTGTCATTGCTGTTAGGTACTATTGAGTCAGTACTGACTCACGGCCACCAAGTGTACAACCAACAAAATACTGCCTGGTCTCACACCATCTCAACCACTGCTTGAGCCGTTGTTGCAGCCCTTGTGTCGATCCACCTTGGCGAGGGTCTTCTCCTCTTCACTGCCGTTGGACTTTACCCAGCAGGATGTCCTCTTCCAGGTACTGCTCTGTCCTCATAACATGCCCCCCTGACTCAGAAGAGAAGCTTCCAACCACCTAGTACATTATTTTTGTTTAGTATGTGTGAAGTAGGGATCAAGCTTCTATTTTCTGCCTGCTTACGACATCAGATGGGCCAATAGAGCACAGCCGAAGAGAGTATACATTTTGGTGCTAGAGTGTCTGTGTGCAAATCTTGATCTAGTTTCTAACAATACGATCATGGCAAGACCTTACACATTGAGTTGCTAAATGCAAGGTCAGCAGTTCAAAACCACCAACTGCTTCGTGGGAGAAAGGTGAGGCTTTCTGCTCCGGTAAAGCATTATAGTCTTGGAAACCCACCTGGGCAGTTCTACCCTTTCCTAAAGCGTCCCTTTGAGTTGGACTTGACTTAATAAGTCAACTTAATCGAATTATTAGTTCATTCACGAACTCGGGGAATGTAGGCAGGCCTTCCAGAGATGCTTGTGAGTCATCCTGATCCCTCTTGTGTGTTCAGGGGAATATTATTTATGAATCTCCCTCTCACAGGACGTCCGTCTTTTGCCCAGCCCCAGTGGGCCCCACTTCTCTGTGATCCACTGTGTGAGGTGGTGGTATTGTTCTGTAAGGAACACGCTTGGCTTCTCTCCTTGTGCTTAGACCTGTTCTCCTATCCTCTGAGTTCTCAGGTTAAGTATGTTAAGTGATTCATTCTCCAGCCTGGTTGTTTATCTGAAATTCAGCCAGCTTAAAAAAGGATCACAATGATGCGTGTCACAGGTTCCATCTCTGGAGAGGCTGGCGTGGGCATCGTTTCTGCCCTGGGTCCAAGTTCCCCAGGGATTGCAGGGCTGGGAGTGGAGACTCAGGGAACGTTGGACGGACGCGGGTCTGACATTCCTGAGCTCCGCGACATTTTGGGTCCTGTGGAACAAAGAGGGGTGATGCCTGCCCTGCGTGTGCGCGTTTCCATTGTGAGCGTTTGTGTGACAGAACTTTGGAAAGGCGGTGCGAATTTCGAGGAGGTGCGAGCTGGTGACCCCAGGTCAGGCCCCACCTGCAAACCAGCTGGCGGTGCAAAGCCCGGTGACGTGCGCATCTGTGTTCTCCGGCCTGCCTCCATTAGTGCGCTAAAAAATGGGACGAGGGCGTGGGTGGAACTCAAAATCCGTTCGCTCTAGTGGAATCATGTGGCAGCTTCGACGACAGCCAGGTGACGCTGGACAAATGGAAGCCAGCCTGGCTGTGCGTAGCTCTATTTATTGTCAAAGTTGCTGTTGAGTGGTCCCCGAGGGATCTCGGACGTTTGTTTCAGTTTTATCTGTTTTAAAGCCTTTAGTCCATGAGATTAGAAATCCCCAGGCACGAATCAGGAGGCGGAGGTGCAGGACTTGTCTAGTCCCAACCTCAGATCTGAGACTCAGGGCGAGCCTAGAGCCATTTGACATGGGAACATGTCAATTTGGAGAGTCAAGTGCTGGTGAAAGATACAATTCCCCTCTCCTTCATGTCCCAAATAATGCGCGTATACACACACACACACACACACACACACACACACACACACACACACATCAGTAAATGTCCAGAATTAGCCACTATTGGATCCTGGTTATACAGAGTCACGCAAAGATGAACAAACGGATCTATTCCATATCTGTTACCTTGGCGCACTCGGGGCATCATACATTGGCCAGAGCCAGAAAAGACCCCCACCTGGGATCAGGGGCTCGCTCAAGGCTGACAGGGATTCTGGAGAGAAGCTCAGCTTTGATGATCCTGATGTAACTATTCCAAGCCTCATAGACAACGGATTACCGTGTCTTCCTCTAAGACAGACATTCTCAAACTCACATTCCTGTGAGAAGCCCAATGAGAATAGGTGTCAGAACCCAGTCAGAAACACTGGGTGGGTAAGCATGTAGCCGTTGTTAAAGCTTAAAGCCCAACCATGCGGTGTGCAGAGCACCGTCCCAGGTTGGAGAACTGACCAGGACTGGGTAAACCAAGTAAGAAATGAAAAGCAAACAAAAAGCTCATTACCGTTGAGCCGATTCTGACTCAAAGTGACCCTTTAGGACAGAGTAGAATTGCCCTGTGGGTTTCCAAGACTGTAAATGCCTTTTCTTCATTTCTTCCCCCAAAACCTTTGTATTGGGAAGTAATACAGCTATCTTATCATTTTATAGTTCAATCACATCACCAGTATTGTATACTTAAGGCTACCACAGTTTCAAAACATTCCCTCCCTTCTTGACCCCCTTGACATCGGCTCCCCTTTATCCCCTTCCCCATCTCACCCACCATACCCCCCAGGAACCCCTATTCTACTTGTTGTCTCTATAGGTCCATTAGTCCTGGGTTTCATATACCAAAAACATATAGCCAAAATTCAAGAGGGCTGTCCCCAATGACAAAATACATCAGAGCTAAACCTCAATATGAAGGAAAAGATAAAAAGAAAGAAGAAAAAAAAACATACAATGTTGAAAACCATATCAAGCCCAATGTGTATGGGAGGAATCAGCCAACAAGGTCTTTTAACTGTTCAATTCAGGTTTATCATTTTCATCTCCTATAGTCATCTCTCCAATGTACTCTGTTTTGTAACCAGTTTATTCTCATCCCAAATTACCGGAAGCTTATTTCCTGTATAAAACTCACAAACGTATCTTGTGTTATGCATAGTCTTCTACAAACCAGAATCTCACCATGGGGGTTCTAATCCTATTTCCTCCTCCGGCTTCGGATTATATGATTTGTGATCCTTTGGTCACTGATTTTGGAGTTCTTCTTCCACGTGGGCTTAGTTGACATCTCTGTTAGATGGCTGCTTGTTGGGAAACAAGCCTTTAAGACCCCAGATGCGATTTCATCTGGTAGCCAGGCACCATCTAATTTCTTCACTACATTTTGCTCTGTCCCCCAGATCTTCCGAGTTTCCTTCTTGAGTATGGAGCAGGCCCTTGATTAAGATCTAATTGTTCTTAAATTGGAACTAGGGTTCAATGGGAGCCCAAAACCCATTCTGAGATGGGCCCCCCCCCTTTTTTTTTAATCTGCCTTTGGCTCCCTTTAGAGACCTCCTTGTTAATTTATGGTAGAGAGTCTTATCGATCCTCTCTCTAGAGCATAAAGATCTTCCGTTGAAAGCCCCATCTTTCTCCCTCAGAGTGACTGATGGTTTTGAACTGTTGACCTTGTGGTCAGCAGCTGAGCTGCTGACCATAAAAAAATAAAAAATAAAATAAAATACCTCACTGTCACCGAGTTGAGATCTACTCTACAGGGCAGGGTAGAATTGCCCCTGTGAGTTGATGGGACTGTAACTCTTTATGGGAGTAGACATCCCTGTCTTTCTACTGCAGATCAGCTGGCAATTTCCAACTGCTGCCCTTGCAGTTAGCAGCTCAATGTATAACCAGTACACTCGCAAGCAAGAGAAGCCACCATCCTCACCGTGACCTCTGCCTGCACCCAGCGCCGTCTGCTAACAGAAGGCTGGGCTGAAAGGGTTGCAGAGACCACCTGTTTGTCTTTCTAATACATCACCGGTTGGGTATCACTGGTGCGCATTAGGACTTTGGATTTCTAACCCAATTGCCCAGCACAATTGCATAGGTTGAACACTGCACACAGGCACCCCGTTGAAAGAGCTGCCACTTATCTTTTATCAAGCATCTCAATTTGGATATTTCTTACTACAGGCGCCTGGGAGATAGCAGTAACACATCTTATTCCAACATATCAGACCCTGACAAGAATTTTCCAACAGATGGAAATAAAATGCTTTGGAGAAGGGGTACCAGGCCCCTTTGTAGTTCACACACAGAGGCGATCTCTTCCCTGCTCATCCCTGTCCACAGGGTCGAGAGCCTGGCACCTGCCACAAGGGCTAAGAAGCCCCAGCAGCCTCTCCACCCCTGTAGGGCAGGGCACCACAGTCTGGCTTCCCACTGGTCAGTTTATTATATATGGGACTCCACCCCTCCCCCCTACTTAATCCTACAAAAACAGAAAACCTCAGTCTTCTCTCTCAATTTGTTCCATCTCTATTCTCAGGAGGTTTGCTCTAGGGTTCTTTTCACCTTTTTGCCTCCTCTGTAGCTGGCCTTTAGCTTGGAGTCATCCAGGAGGCCCTGTATTGTTCTCTCAGTATCTGAGGGTACCCAAAGCTGATGGTGACCCAAAGCTTTGAAGTCTGGGCATGTAGTAATGCTCCGACTTCCTTCCTCCCAAGGAAGTATCTAAAGAGCAGTGTGTCTTAGTGGAAGGGTAGCCACCTGTTGCTGCTAAGTCAATTCTGACTCGCAGTGACCTTATAGGACAGAGTAGAACTGCCCCGATTGGATTTCCAAAGCTATAAATCTTTGCAGAAGTAGATTAACACATCTTTCTCCTGTGGAGTTAAAAACAGAAACCTTAGCCCCTGCACCACCAGGGCTCCTTCAAAGGGTAGTTGAACCTCACATTCTACCATCTCCCCTTACTGTCGCGTCTCAGCTGTTCTCAGGATAACCTCCCCTTCACCGCTCTCTGTGAGCCAGCTCAAAATGAGAAGCATTTTTATGTGATGTCATGGTGGTTATGCATTGGACTGCTGCTAACCACAAGGTCAGCAGTTTGAAACCACGAGTTGCTCCAAGGGAAAAAGACAAGGCTTTCTACTCCGGTAGAGTTACAGTCTCAGAAGCTCACTGGGGTGGTTCTGTCCTGTCCTACAGGGTCTCTCTGAGTCAGAATGGGCTCAGTGGCCATGTGTTTGAGGTTTGGGTTGGTTGGTAGGTTTGGGGTGTTCGTTGTTTTGGGCATGTAACACACAAACTCTGGGATCTTGGAAGAAATTGGAGAGGATAAAAAGTTTGATTGCAATCTGAAGGCAGGGGTACATTACCTAATTGTGTATGTGATTTAGAGAAGCAAATATCTTGAAGGCTAGGAAGATGGCATGGCCACCTTGTTTAGGAGGAACCCTGATCTGGTCCTTCATTCCTTTTGTTGCAGTAGGCACACTGATCCATTGTTTACTGAGCAGCTAGTGTGTGCCACACACTTTGCTAGAAACTGAGGGTCATCCCTAATCCCCACCACGCCCTGCCCTCATAGAGTGAGCCATCTGAAGTGGAGGCAGAGAGATGGGTAAGCAAATCATTACAACTAGTACCAAAGACACACTTAGACTTTGAAACTGAGACCCGAAGGTTAGAAGGAGCCAACCATAAGAAGAGTTTAGGGAAGCTTGTTTGAGACAGCTGGCACATTAATACGAAATAAAATGGTAAGCTAAAAATTCTAGAATACAAGTTTCTACCCTCAGAACATAGGAAGGATTTGTGGTTTAAAATCAGGAAAGATGCGCATCAGGATTGGCTCTTTTCACCGTATGCATCCAATCTGTATGCTGAGCAAAAAGAATCAGAGCTGCTGCACTGTTTGAAACAGACCGTGCCATTGGACTGAGGAAAGGCTTCTTACCACCTCAAATGTGGCTCACTGAAAGCCAGAGGGCTTGAAACAGTTACTGATGACGATGAAGAACTGCAGCCTTCAGTATGATTACACTTCAATGAATTGAAAGCAAACCCTTCACAAGTGGCCCAACGAACAGCTGCGTGATAAACTGAGAAGAGTGAAATTGTCAAGGATTTCATCTTGCTTGGGACACACGGAAGTAGCCGTTTAGACAACAAATGATACATTGCATTCAGCAAACCTGCTTCAAAATATCTCTTTAAAATCTTAAAGAGCAAAAACATCACTTTGAGGACGATGGTGCACCAGACCCAAGCCACAGTATTTTCAATCACCTCATATGCGTGCAGGAAGACCGAGAGAAAAAAAATACTGTCTTTGCATTACGGTGCCATGAACTGCCGGAAGAATGAGCAAATCGATCTTGCAAGAAGTATAGCTAGCATGTTCCCTAGAAGCGAAGATGGTAAGATTTTGTTTCCTGTACTAGGGACATGTTGTCATGAAGGACCAGTCCCTGGAAAAGGACATCATGCTTGGTAAAGTGGAAAAGAAGACCTTCCATGGGATGGATTGGGTCAGTTGCTGGCACACTAGGCTTAAAAACAGCCACAACCATAAGGAGGGCACAGGACTGAGCGGTGGTTTGTTCTGCTGTGCACGGGTTCACTCTGAGTCGGCACCAGCTCAGCCACAGCTAACAACAATCGCCTTCTTGGTGTTTCCCCAACTCCTAAGGTATTCTTCATTCTAGCTCTTACTCTGTTTTCGCTGTGAAAGGTGAGCAGCACTGAGCACCATGCTGAAAAGCTGCCTGCCTATACACTCGAGTATAAGCGGACCCAAATATCAGCCGAGGTACCTAATATTACCAGCAAAATATTGTGCTGCATAAAACGTGCTGAAAAACTCAGCTTATACGAGTATATACGGTATAACAAAAACAAAGCAAAAGCCCATTGCCTTCAAGTCAAGTGTGACCCCGGTGACCCCCTCCATCATAGAGGAGAACTGTTCCAGGGAATTGTCTTGACTATGAGCCTCATGGAGGCAGGTCAGGCTTTTCCTCTGCAGTAGATTCAACTGCCATCCTTTAAGTTGGTCCACGAGCACAAATCATTTGTGTCACCAGGGAGTCCAGTCTCTATCACAGCTAAGACTTACTGTGTGCCAGGTGCATGCTAAGCATGCTGTCTGAATTAACTCATTCATTCCTCATAACAGCCCCAAGACGTAGGTTACATTCATGTATCCAGTTCACAGCTGAAGAGCTACACAAGTCAGCCAGCGATGATGATTGTTATTATTAGTACAATTAGCGAATTATTCTATAAGTATCTGTATAGTGGGTTTTAGGTTCCTGGTGATCTAATGTTCATTTCTGACCTCTCCTCTGCTGTGTCCACTGACAGTTCAGAGCCTCGTCTCTAGACTCTCTTCCTCTCCGTCATTTGCAAAATGTAAAGATGCTTTATAATCCATTGTTCGTCTTATTGGCTAAAAAAAAATTAACATTGCTCATCGGGCTTCCAGAAAGTTCTTTGCTGTATCTTCCCTAGTCAGCTCCACCTCTTTGGATTCTATTCAGTTGAGCAAATGTTTGTTGAGAACTAATTTCTCAGCATGACCCTGCAGATGCCAAGACTATCTCCCAAAGTTTAAACTGCAGGAAAGAAACACACACACACTAATTAGAATAGAATAGATGCTCTGTTTGCCTTACAGTTGAAATGCAAATACAAATTAAGAAGTGATTTATTCTCTGGCTGATGATAGGAATGAATGCTACCCAATAGACTGCCGCCCCACGCCCCACCCCAAGTAGGTATATTCTTAACCTTCGTTCACTGTGTTACTTTTCTTCTTTAATAGTAAGGGTGTCACTCATCAAAAGACTTTTTGGTATGAAGAAGTAGCGATTCCACATCTTGGAGTCTGTTGCTCTCATAAATCCGACTTGTCTGAGAATTGTTTTCCCCAATCATCTGAATGTTTTCCCCCAATTAGATATAGATTTGTCTACTGCCAAATAGATTTCGTCTTTGTTGTTTTGGGAATGTGCAGGCATGGAAGCCAGCCTTTGAGAACAAACTTTAATTATTAAACAAAAATCGGTGCACAGTGTGTTATTGCTAAGATGAAAAGGGACTTGATTTTGCAACAATAAAGCCACGATTCCACCCTTCCCGAGGGCATTTTCCCTGTCCTCCCTCCTCCACTTCTCAGGTAAGTGATGAAATAAACAGATCAAGGAAACTGCATATAATGTATGAGGTTTTGTGTCAATGTGACTGGGCCAAGATTCTCAGGAGTTTGGTAATTAAGAGGTAGACATTGCACAATGATGAGATCTAATATAACGTAATCGTCTCCATGGTGAGATGGCCTACTTTTAATATATGGATGGATATTCAGAAAAAGTTTGTTTGATTCTTACTGAGTCTGAATTCTGCATCTGGCTTCTCCTCTGACTTCTGGTTTTTTTTGTTTGTTTGTTTGTTTGTTTGTTTTTCTTTTAAAAAAATCATTTTATTTGGGGCTCATACAACTGTTATCCCAATCCATACACACATCAATTGTGTAAAGCGCATTTGTACATCGTTTCTCAAAACATTTTCTCTCCATTTAAACCCCCGACATTAGGTCCTCATTTTTCCCCTCCCTCCCCGCTCCCCCCTCCCGCATGAGCCCTTGATAGTTTATAAATGGTTATTTTGTCATATCTTGCCCTGTCCGACGTCTCCCTTCATCCACTTTTTGATTGTCTGTCCCCCAGGGAGGAGGTCACACACAGTTCCATGTAATCGGTTCCCTCTTTCCTACCCATTCTCCCTTTACCCACCCTGTTTTGCCACTCATACCACTGGTCCTATAGGGCTCATCCTGACTTCTGGTTTTTATTGTTGTTGTTGTTTATGGTTTCTGGGTTTTGCACTTGTGCCAGCAACCTGCCATACTGCCTGCTGATTGTGGGAGTCATCAGCAGCCTGCCATCGTTTCTATAAACCTTGGATTCATCAGCTTCCGCAGATGTGTAAGTGAGAAGCCTGCAGCCTAGCTCATAGATTTGGAACTTGCTCACCTCTACAAATGTGTGAACCATTTCCTTGAGATAAACCTCTTTCTCTCTCTACATATTTATAAACTTCACCAATTTTGCTTCTCTAGAAAGCCCGGCCAAAGGCAATGCCATAAGCAACCAATCCAATCAATTATGACTATAGCTTTGTATTTGTGAAGAGATCGATTAACCAATTACAAGAGTTTCTTATTTGTATTATAATGGATGCAAACTTCCTTTTCCATAAGGGTCTGTCTCTATCAACTTCATGCAATTAACTGCCATCCGCTTCCCCTGACACAAAGTTTGAATTTCCTCTTCCTGTATCATTTCCTATATCTGAAATGTCCACATAATAGGAGGCAAAAACACCAGGCAAAGGGATCTAAAAGCATGTAAATTGGCAGAAAACATTGTGCTAGAGAACAACATTCCAGGCAGAATTCATGGGAATGGATTCGATGAAGGTCTTTTCCAACCCGCACCATGAGAGGGTTCTTTCTCCCTTCCTCCTTCTGAATCTAATAATGATCTGGCTCTTTCTTAAGGAGCAGAATAGGTAAGAAATTACATGTCAGATTTGTTCCCATCCTACTCATTTTGTAGGGCCTCCTTAACAAAGTGCTGCACATTGAGTGGCAGGGTGGAAACAGTTAAAACACTCATCTGCTAATCAAAAGATTAAAGTTTGCCAGAAGAAAGTCCGGGTGACCCACTCCTGAAAAAGCAGTCATTGAAAAGTCTATGGAGCCAGGGGAGGGAGCACTAGAAGTGAATGTGAGTATGCAACGCATTTAAAAGAGATCTAAGCATGGAAGTACATGGTATGTAAATACCATATCAAGAAAACCATGAAAATAAAAAAACAAAAAGAAGCAAAACTTGACCAATGGTTGCCATAGGTGAAGAGGGGGAAGTTGTTGCATAGGGGACATTGAGTTTATGTCAATGGTGGTGGGATAATTTGGAAAAAAGATATCAATAATGGTTTTACAACACAAAGAGTTTAATCAACGACACTGAATTATACAAGTAGAAGCTGTGGACTTGGATAATGTTCTGCCACAATTAGAAAAAAAATAATAATAATTACATGACTAACATGACTACAAGGAAGGAGAAAATGTTCTAGAATTGAATATGATGACAATTATACAACTCTTCTTGATGTGATTGAATTATTGAAGTGTATGACATGTGGATGAAGTGCTAATGAAATTGTTTAAAAAAGCAAAGTCTATGGACCACAGTTCTCCTCAGGGATGCATGAGGGGACCATGGTTGATAAGAGCAGAGACGTATTGTTTCCCAGTTCCGGAGTCCAAATCCCAGGTATCAGCAGGGACATGTTCTTTCCCAAGACTCCAAGGGAAGATTAGTTCTTCTCTGCTCTCTCTCAGCTTCCTGTAGCCCCAGACACCCCTTCCTTTGCAGCTGCAACTTCCCCCCATAGTTGCCTGGTCATCTTTCCTCTGTCTTTCTGTCTCTTCTGCTCTTTTACAAGACCCTTCTCAAACTGGGTTGAGTCACATCCTACTCCTGTATGACCTCATGTTCATCTATATATCTTAACTAATACCATATCGAAAGACCCCAATTTCAGACAGGTCATGTTCACAGGTACCAGGGGTTAAGACTTCCAACATAAATTTTGAGGGACTGCAGTTCCATTCACAACATCCATCAATGGCAGAAAATGCATGCCGACCTCAACTTGGGTCCCCCAAAGCTGAGTTCGAAGAACCTCAGAACAGTGGCCTTTCATCTGAATCTCTGAACATGGAACTCACTCACTCTCGTTGCCATCGAGTTGATTCCTACTCATCGCGACCCTATAGGACAGGGTAGCCTTGCTCCTGTGGATTTCCAAGACTGAAACTCTTTATGGGAGTAGAAAACCTCATCTTTCTCCCATGGAGCGGTTGGCGGTTTCAAACTGCTGACTTTGATGTTAGTGTAATGAGTAACCCATCACATCACGGTAACACAAAATTATAGCTTTAGTTTCTCTAACTTATAACCAAAAGGAAGTACTTCATTCAATTACTACTGTAGGAAAAACAAAACACACACACATACACACACACACACACACACACACACAAACAGGGCTGTATGAGCAGTGCTTGTGACGTTGTCACTACCAAGAGAGATCACTGATATTTTTAAATCCCATGATGGTTATTTTAGATACTATGCTGACCACAACTTCAGATGGTGATTAAGTATTAGAGGTACTCCTGGACCTTGTTAATGACCCTGTTACAAACAAGGCACACATGTTAACATGTCATAATTATGTTTTGACTGTGTTTCAATATACTTGGTGTGTTAGGCTGGGCTGACCAGAGAAACAAATTCAGTGACACTCATATATGTAAGAGAGAGCTTTATCTCCAGAAGTAATTACATACCAGGAAAACATCTCATCCCAGTCCAACTCAAGTCCATAAGTCCAATTCTAGTCCATAATTCCCTCTTCAGACTCACGAAGCCATAGCAATGTGGCAGGAAGATCACACATTGGTAGATGCAGAGTTTTCGGGATCCAATGGCGGTGTCTCTGGCAGCTCTCTGAGTGACTTGACAGCAGGAAGGCGCAGCAGAGAGAGATAGGGGAGCCCACCTCCAGAGAGCCATTTATTTTGGTGGCACCTCCAAATGAAGTCATCAAGCTGAGACCTGATTTTCAAGCTAAACTCAAACCATATCTTCTTATGGGTGCCATATTGGAACCAAGAAACCCTAACTCTCACAATTTGCTTCCTTTCTTGTTGATCGCCAGTCCATCTTGACTCATGGCAATCCCATGGAAGCAGACGAGACCTATTCCGTGCGTTTTAAGACGATTACTGTTCCGAAGAAAGCAGACGGCCAGGCCTGTTTTCCCAGGTGCCTCTGGGTGGGTTCAAACCACCAGCCTTGTAGCTAGTAGTTCACGGCTTGTACCACGCATGAGCTTTATTCCATACACTTAAAAACATTCTCAGAAAAATGTACAGACTTCACCAGGCTATCAAAGGGGTCCATGGCACCCCCCAAAAGGTTAAGAACTGCCTTTAGCAAACTCTCAGTGTTGTTCTCATCACTTTAAAAGATTTTTAGCATACCCCATTGCAAAATGACTGTTTTCAAGCTTATATCCACTAGGGTGGGTACCACCAGATAAAAAGAGACACCAATACTAGTTGGTGAGGACATGGAAAATGAAATTTCCTTTGTGCATTACTGGTGGGAAGGTAAAATTGGATACCTAGTATGCAAAACAATTTGGCAGTTCAACAGCTGAGCATAGAATTACTATATGGCCCCGTGATTCCAATCGGAGGTAAATGTCCCAGAGATTTGAAAGCAGAGACTCAAGCAGATCCAAACAGCTATTTGTGCACCGATGTTTAAAAGTAGAAATAACCCAATTGTCCATCAACAGATGGACGGATAAATAAAGTGTGGTATATGCAGTGGAATATACCACAAAGAGAAGGGAAGTCCCGATACGTGTTTTAAATGGATGACTCTTAAGAACATTATGCTATGTGGAGTAAATCAGACACAAAAGGGCTTTTATCAAAGTGGGTGGTTCCACTATATGAACTGTCTAGAAGAGGCAAGTGTACAGAGACAAACATTTGTCAGAAGTTACCATATCACTGTGTGTTCACCTTCCCAATACAATCACTGAAGACAAATGGTGCATAAGAAAATGTGGTGATGAAAGCTGATGGTGCTTTTGATGGTATTAGGCATCAAAAAACAAAAAATCAAATCGTTGTGAATGAGGGGGAGTGCAGATTGGGGACCCAAGACCAATCTGTAGGCAACTGGACATCCTTTACAGAAGGGTCTCAGGGAGGAGACGAGCCAGTCAGGGTGCAGTGTAGCAACAATGAAACATACAACTTTCCTCTAGTTCCTAAATGCTTCCTTTCTGCCCACCCCACCCCCATCATGATCCCAATTCTACCTTATAAATCCAGCTAAACCGGAGAATGTACACTGGTGCAGATAGGAACTGGAAACACAGGGGATCCAGGACAGATGATCCCTTCAAGACCAGTAGTTAGAGTGGCAATACCAGGAGGGTGGGTTGGAAAGGGGGAACCGATTACAAGGATCTACATATAACCTCCTGCCTGGGGGATGGACAACAGAAAAGTGGGTGAAGAGAGATGTTGGGCAGTGTAAGATATGACAAAATAATAATAATTTATAAATTATCAAGGGTTCATGAAGGAGGAGGGAGCGGGGAGGGCGGGGAAAACATGAGAAGATGATACCAAGGGTTCAAGTAGAAAGCAAATGTTTTGAGAATGATGATGGCAGCAAATGTACAAATGTGCTTGACACAATGGGTGTATGTATGGATTGTGATAAGAGTTATATGAGCCCCCAATAAAATGATTAAATACAATTAAATAATTAATTTAAGAAAGACGTTACCGGTGACTCAATGGCAGTGAGTTTGATTTTCTGATTTACCTAAGGTAGGTAATAGGGGGTGGGGAGAGAAGAGCTAATATTTAAGGGGCTGCTATTCGAGTTGCTATTTGGGCTGATGTGAAACTTCTGAAAATGGACAGTGGTGATGACAGTACCAAAACAAACAAACAGAACAATGTAAACCCTCACTGCCATCAGGTGAGGGTTTTGACTCTTGGCAAACCCTGTAGTACAGAGGAGAACTGTCCTTGTGAATTTCTGAGACTGAAAATCTTCACTGGAGCAGAACGCCTCATCTTTCTCCCACGGGAGGGCTGGTGACTTTGAACTGTTGGCCTTGTGACTAGCAGCTCTGTGCCACCAGGGCTCCTGATGACAGAACAGCATGGGGAAAGTGACCCGTGTTGCTGAATTATACAAGTGAACGTGGTCCCAATGGGCAAAGGTTGGGGAATAGTTTTTACCACAATGAAAGTGAAAAACAAAATAGCTTCCATTCAGTGAAGGGTTTATAACCTGATCCATTGAGCACCCTTTACCGGGCCTTTCACAGTAAAACGAGAGGCCTGTGTCCCAGTGAGACCTTAACTCAAGCCTCCAGGGCGGTTCAGTTGTGAAGGATGGAGTCATGTGGTCTTCAGATCACTGGAGAAAATGACATCACTTTCAACCGACTCCCTCAGTCGTGGCTTTCTAACGCCCCCCTCATCTCCTTGCTTCCTCGTTAGCCATTTATCGTGTGACTTCTCTGGTCTGTTTTTACTGCTGGGTCACAAGTGCAACCCCCTCAGAGGAACTGGCATTCACACCAGTCCATTTCCCTATATTCCTAGGAAGTTGGGGGTGGGCGGAGGTTGAATGTGCTGATGAAATTAAGATTTTGGATTACCTGTGGATTTTAATGACCATGTTATCCCTGTCCCAATCTTCTTCTCTCCTGTCACTGGAGTCCAATAGTTCTAATGAGCTGCTTCTCAGATGCTACTTTGTATTGTTTGTTATCTTTCCAATGCATCCACTCTTGGCGATCATGAAATCCGCATTATCCTTCGCTCCTGTTGCCCCTGCTGCTTGGCAGACAATAGACCCACCATAAACTGTGTGGCTAAATTAGATCACTGTCTACTGTGCATGCTCAGTGGGCCTTCATGCTCGAGGATGCCAGTGTTGACATGATTATTTTCTAGTTCAGATTTGTTTGGGCAACAGCTCTCCCCCAAAGGCTGCACACTTACTTCGTGGTAGGCATCAGGCTGGGCAGTGCAGACAAGAGGAGCATGGTGCACCTCTTTCACCTAAGGAGTCCCAGGATCATCGAGGCAATAGACAGACAGAGTGCGGTACAGAGTAACGAGAGAAAATGCAGAGAGGGGTCAGATGTGAGGGTGGGACCCAGGAGGAAGGAGGAGTCTGTAGAGGATCAATATCGGAAAAGATGCCACAGAGGAAGAGTGGGAATCTGAGGGTTGAACGGGACTTATCCAATGGGACGAGGGAAGCAGTGGAGAACTACAGATATTTCAGTGATGAAGTAGTGCACAACAGTCTTTAATCTCTTAGACTGTGCTCTATTGAAAAGCACAACCAGTAAAGGATATACACACATATCTGTGGCTTCGTATAAATACTAGATTTAGAAATGCTACAATTTCTAATACATAGCCTCCTAGAGAGCAATGTGGAAAGAGCCCTGGTAGTGTAGTGGTTACACGTTGGGCTGTTAACCACAAGGTCAGCAGTTCAAAACTACCAGCCACTCTGAGGGAGAAAGACTTGGCTTTTCACTCCCAGAAAGAGTGGGAAGCCCACGCAGGCAACTCTGTTGCTGTTGTTAGATGCCAGTAAATCCATTCCGCCCACCGCGACCCCGGGCCCAAGAGAAGCAACCATTGCTTAGTTGGGCAGCATGCTCACAATTGTCCCAGTGCTTGAGCCCCTAGTTGCAGCCACTGTGTCCATTGCTCTCTTCGAGGGCCTTGCACCTTCACTGCCCCTCCACTTTCCCAAACATGATGTCCTTCTCCAGGGACTGGACTCGCTGGACAACACGTCCACAGTAAGTAAGACGAAATCTCACCATCCTTGCCTCTAAGGAGCACTCTGGCCATACTTCTGAAAGACAGGTCTGTTTGTCCTTTTAGCTGTCCAAGGTACTTTCCACAGTCTTCTCCAACACCACCGTTCGGATCCATCAACTCTCCTTCCGTCTTCTTTATCCACCATCCCACTTTCACATGCATATGAGGCAACGGGGCCATGGAGAATACCATGGCGTGACTCAGGTGCACCTTAGTCCTCAGTCACATCCTTGCTCCTCGGTACTCTAAAAAGCTCTTGTGCAGCAGATTTACCTAAAGCAACTCGTCTCTGATCTCTTGACTGCTGATCCCATGAGCATGGATTGTGGATCCAAGTAAGATGAAATCCCTGACAAGCTTAATCTTTTCTTCATTTGTCGTGATGTTACCTATTGGTCCAGTTATGAGGATTTTCATCTTCTTGACATTGAGTTGTAATCCATACGGATGGCTGCAATCCTTGATCTTCATCAGCAAATTCTTCAAGTCCTCCTATTCAACAAGCAAAGTTGTGTCATCTGCATAGAGCAGCTTGTTGATAGGCCTCCTCCAACCCTGATGCCACATTCTTCTTCATATAGTTCAGCCTCTCTGATTAGTTGCTCAGCAGACGTCTTGAGTAAGTATGGTGACAGGATACAAACCTGTTGCACGCTTTTTCTGATTTGAAACCACGCAGTCTCCCCCTGCTCTGTTTGCACAGCTGCTTCTGGATCCATGCGCAAGTTCCACATGAGCACAATGAAGTGCTCCGCATTTCCCCTTCTTCTCGAGGTTCTGCACAGTTTGTTGTGATCCATTTAAATACAGTTCTGATACCTGATCCCTTCAACACCTCGTGATCATACAGGCTGGTGTGCTACTTCCATGTGGGCTTTGTTGCTTCTGAGCTAGATGGCCACTTGTTTACCTTCAAGCCTTTAAGACCCCAGATGCTATAT
>NW_022103898.1:34122018-34132428 GCF_000313985.2 Echinops telfairi | reverse complement strand
TCCTCCCCCTTCATCTGCTCCCGTGTGCTCCGATCAGATATGTCCCTCTCCCAGAGCTGCAGATTCAGTGCCGTCCTTTGAAATAAATTCTTCTGTGGGGAGGGGCAGGCATCCACTTAGTATTTGTGATTGGGCCAGCCCCCTAGATCTCTCCACTGGTTCCCAACTCGGCGCCGGCATGTTGCATTCACACCTTGGAACACTGGGTTGAAGTCTGGTCCCTCTTTCCCTGTGGAGATATAAACAATATCCTCCCCTTGGGTGGGTTGATGCTATATCTTTTGATAGCCAGGCACCATCAGCTTTCTTCACCACTTCTGCTTATGCACCCATTTGTCTTCAGCAATTGTATCGGAAGATGAGCACACCATGATATGATTTTTTTTCTTATTTGATGCCTGATAACTGATCCCTTTGGCACCTCGTGATCACACAGGCTGGTGTGCTTCTTCCATTAAGACATCAAAGAACAAAAAAAAACAAAGAACAACAAATGTACAAATGTGCTTGACACAACGGATGTATGTATGGATTGTGATAAGAGTTGTACAAGCCCCCAATAAAATGATTTAAATAAATACAGTTCTACTCTGTCCTATAAGGTCACTATGAGTCTGAATTGACTTGATGACAGGGAGTTTTGTTTGTTTGAAAAAGAACATTGTCCCAACTTTTCAAGGTGTTGTCACTTTTCTGTCATTGTACCTGTGTCTTTAGAAGCCCATACTATTGTTCTATCAAGCTTAAGGATGATGCAAAACATGGGGAGACAAGTGAATTCTGTGAGCATGAGCCCACTGCTGAACTTCGTTTGCTGTGGAGTGAGTTCCTTGATTTGAGGCAATGCTGTTGGGAGTACTATGATGATGGATAAGCACTGCATAAATCTATGGTGGTGGTTTCAGCAGATGCATTGCCTACAGGGATGCCAAACCCATATCCAGAGTAAGTGTCCATCCCAGTAAGAACAAAATGCTGCCCTCTCCATGTTGAAAGTGGTCCAATGTAACTCATCTGCTGCCAGGTTCCTAGCTGATCACCCCTAAGAACGGTGCCATAGCAGAGACGCAGAGTTGGTGTCTGCTGATGGCAGATTGGGCATTCAGCAGTGGATGTAGCCAAATTGGCTTTGGTGAGTGAAAGCCCATGTAGCTGAGGCCATGCATAATCTCCATCTCTGTTATTTGGGTCACTTTTTTCTTGAGCCTGTTGGGCAGGGACAGGAGAGACCGGGTAAAGAGGGAACTGATACCCACAGTATGAATCATTCTGCGCTTTTTCCCTCCTTAATTTTCTTTATTTTTTAAAGGGTTTCTCCACTTAATTTAGTCTTTTCTTTTTTTAATTTTAATAAATCATTTTATTGAGGGCTCTTATAGTTCTTATAACAATCCATACAATTTATACTGAAACATATGAAACTGCAATCCTTGATCTTCATCAGCAAGGGCTTCAAGTCCTCCTGACTTTCGGCCAGCACGGTTGTGTCATCTGCACACCACGGGTTGTTAATAAGTCTTCCTCTGATCCTGATCCTGAGTTCCTCTTCATCTTGTCTAACTTCTCAGATTACTTGCTCATTATATAGATTGAATAAGTATGATGCTTGGATACAACCCTGATGCACAACTTTCCACATTTAAAGCATGCAGCATCCCCTTATTCTATTCAAATAACTGCTTCTTGTTCCATGTACAGATTCCTCAAGAGAAGGGCTCTAGAATTCCCATTCTACTCAATGGTATTCATAGTGTTACATGATCCATGGTCACATGCCTTTGCTTAGTCAATAAAACATAAATTGACATCTTCCTTGTATTTTCTGCTTTCAGTTAAGATCAAGCTGATGTCAGCAATTATACTATGTCCTCTTCTGAATCTGGCCTTAATCTCTGGAAAGTCTCCGTCAGTGTATTGCTGCAGCTGTTTTTCCATTATTCCCAATAAAGGTTAAATGTGCATGTGATATTAATGATAGTATTCAATAGCTTCTGCATTCTGTTGGATCATCTGTCTTAGGAATGGGTACAAATATGTTTCTCTTCCAGTTGACAAAAGCAATTGTCTTCCCACTGCTTGCCATAGACAAGTGAGTGCTTCCAGTTCTTAATCAGCTTCTTGAAGCATTTCAATTGGTCTCTGTCAATCCCTAGAACCTCGAATTTAGCTAATGTCTTCAGTGCGGTTCCCACTTCTTCTTTCAATACCAGTTCTTGACTATATGTTACCTCTTGAAATGGTTGTTGGTTCACCAATTATTTTTTGTACAGTGTTGGGTTTTTTCATTCCTTCCATTTTTCTTTGATGCTTCCTGAACTGTTCAATAGTCTGCCCTGGGGTCTTCAATATTACAACTCAAGGCTGGAAGTTTTCTTCAAAACGTTCACCTTGAGATATGCTGAGTGCATCCTTTTTGACTTTCTAACTCCAGGTTTTTGCCTATTTTATGATAAACTTGTAATATAATACTATAATCATTGTTGCAATGTTATGATTAATGTCGTAATGTTTATTATAACATTTTAATAGACACCATCTTTACTATGAAATTTACTTCATCGTTCTTCCATTCCTTGCAGCTGCTCTGTGTTCAAGAGCAAGTTTCAGGGTCTTTCAGACATTCATGCTGGCCTTTTCTTTCTTTCCCGTCTTTTCAATGACCTGTTGGCTGTCTTCACCTATGATTTTCTGCAAGTCATCCCACAACCCTGGCATCGATTCCAAGCTGGGTGGTCGTTTCTTTTTCTGTTTTCTTTCGGCTTTCAGGGCCTTGTCTTTCCATTCTTCAGCTTCAACCTGATTTTGCATGTGAACAGTTGATGTTCTCTCCCACAGTCTGTCCCTGGACTTGTTTCAGCTGATAATATTGAGCCTTTCTGTTATCTCTCTCCACAGATGCAGTCAATTTGACTCCTGTGTAGCTGATGGTGTCCACATGGATCGTCACTACCTATGCTGTTGAAAAAAGGTATTTGCAATGAAAAAGTCCTTGATCTTGCAAAATTCTATCATGTGATCTCCAGCTTTGTTTCTATCCCCACTGCCATATCTAGTTTCCAACTATTTCCTCTTTAAGTCCAATGGTTGCATTCCAATCACCAACAATTTCCAATGCATCCGGATTGCATATTTGATCAATAGCAGACTGAGGAAGTTGCTAGAATTCTTCAATTTACTCAGTACTATCTTTGGTGGTTGGTGCATAAGTTGGAATGCCAGTTGTATTAACTGGACTTCCTTGCAGGTGTATTGATATGATCCTATCACAGACACCATTGTACTTCAAAGTAGATCTTGAAATGTTCTCTTTGGAGATTAATGCAATGCCATTTCTCTTGTATTTGTCATTCCCTGCATAGTAAACCACTTGACTGTCCAGCTCAAAATGGCCAATACTAATCCATATCAGCTCATTGATGTTCTATTTCCATTTTAACAACTTCCAGTTTTTCTAGATTTCACTTACCAATTATTAGTGGATGTTTGCATCTGCTTCTTCCTATTTTGAGTCATGCCTCATCAACAAATAAAGGTCCCCAAAGCTTTACTCCATCCATGTCACTACACAAACGTACATCTGGTCATTTCTCCTATCCACCAAAGTGAACAGCCAAGGTGCATTGGTTAAGTTCTGCCACTGGGAAGATTTTCCCTCATCACTGCCCTTGAGGGAGGTCCCAGACAAGAGCTGTTGTGCTCCTACTGTCCACTTCATTATATAGAGCCATCTGTAAACCAAGGATGAGGTTTCTCTTCCTTAGTCAGCTAATTATAAGGAGTGCTCTATGAGGCCAAGGGTGCAGACTGGGAGAAGGAAGGTAATGTGGCAGGAATAGGAACTATCTGTGTTTGGGCTATTTCTTCTAGCAACTTATTTGTACCTTAATGTTCTGCTTGAGTCTGAACTCATATATATCACTTCGATAATGAAGAAATGCTGCTGTGTGCATATCCAATTTTTTTACTCTGTTTGCCAGAGTCAATAGTCAGGCAATAATGGGAAGCTACAGTAGTCAGGCAATAATGGGAAGCTACAGATACATGGTGTCTTCGTGGCCTATGGTTAGGTCTTCAATCTCTACTAAGGCCCATTAACAAGCTCTTTCTCAAAAGGACAGAACTTGTATGCAGACGCTGGCAGAGCTTCGCTCCTAAATCCTAAGAGTCTGTGCTGTGATTCCCCATTAGGGACCTGCCAAAGACTCCAAACGGCATCTCTGATCGCCACTGACACTTCCTGCAACATTGGATCAGCTGGATCATATAGCCCAAGTAGTAGAGTGACTTGCTCAGCAACCCGAACCTGTTCCAAAGCCTTCCCTTATTCTGGGTCCAATCAAAACTAGCAGCTTTTCAAGTCACTTGGTAAATAGGCCAGAAAGTCTCACCCACTGAATCAATTCTGACTCACAGCTACACAGTAGACCAGAACGTGGTTGCTCCATAGGACTCCCAAGGCTGTAAATTTCTACAAAAGCAGATTACCTCATTTGTCTCTCACAGAGCAGCTGGGGGGTTTGAACCTCCCACCTTTCAGTTAGCTCCTCTGAAATCAGCAATGATATCCACATCTTCTTCTGAATCTGGCCTGAACTTCTGGCAGCTCCCTGTCAACGTGCTGCTGCAAACTTTTTTGGATGATCTTCAGCACAATTTTACTTGCATGGGATATCAATGATGTTGTTCAATAGTTTGAGCATTCTGTTGGGTCACCTTTCCTTGGAAGGGGCACTAATATGGACCACTTCCAGTCAGTTGGCCAAGTAGCTGTTTTCCAAATTTCCTAGCATAGACGAGGGAGTGCGCCCAGTGCTTCATCAGCTTGTTGAAATGATTCCAGTGGTTTCCCACTAATTCCTGGAACCTTGTTTTGGCTAATGCTTTCTGTGCAGCTTGAACTTCTTCCTTCAGCACCATTGGTTCTCCTGAAATAGTGCACTGTTGACTAGTTCTTTTTGGTACTGTGGCTCTGTGTGCTCTTCCCATCTTCTTTAGATTCTCCCTGCATTTTTCATTATGTTGCCCATAGAATCTAATTCTGAGTCATTGCACATTTTGTTATAATGTTTTATTTTGACTTTTTGAGCTGCCCTTTGAAATATTCTGTTCAGCACGTTTACTTTGTAATTTCTTGCATTTGTATTAGCTACCCTGTAATTAAGAGCAAATTTCGGAGACTCTTCTGACGTCCACTTTGATCTTTACTTTCTTTCCTGTCTTCTTTGTGATAGTTGGCTTCCTTCATGTAGAATGGTTTTGATGCCCTCCCACAGCTCATGAGGTCTTCTGCCATTAGCGTTCAATGCAACAGATCTGTTCTTGAGAGCCGCCTGCCACTGTGCCTCCTTTTTGGCAATGTTCTCACTTATCCTCCACTTTCAGAAGGAATATCTTGACCTGCCCAACCCCACTGGATCCCTAAACATTTCCCTTAGGTGGCTGGTGCCTGAGTGTTTCATTTCCATCTCTCGAGCATGTCAGTAAGGAGCCTGCGTGCGACCGTGGGCTAGGTTTTGGACTGCTAACCCCCCGGTCAGCGACTGAGTACCTCTAGTTGTTTCCCAGGCGCAGGACAAGGAAGTCTGCTCCTGTCAAGGTGTGTAGCCTTGGAAAGCCCAGAGAAGGTTGCTATGAGCCAGAATCAACTCAATGGCATTGAGTTTGGGTTTGGGGTGGTTTTTTTCTTTCTTTCTTTTTTTTAAAATCATTTTATTAGGGGCTCATACAACTCTTATCACAATCCATACACACATCAATTGTGTAAAGTGCATTTGTACATTCATTGCCCTCATCATTCTCAAAACATTTTCTCTCCACTTAAACCCCCAGCATTAGGTCCTCATTTTTCCCCTCCCTCCCCGGTCCCCCCTCCCTCATGAGCCCTTGATAGTTTATAAATTGTTATTTTGTCATATCTTGCCCTGTCCGATGTCTCCCTTCACCCACTTTTCTGTTGCCCGTCCCCCAGGGAGGAGGTCACATATAGTTCTTTGTAATCGGTTCCCTCTTTCCTACCCACTTTCCCTCTACCCTCCCTGTTTTGCCACTCACACCACTGGTCCTGTAGGGCTCATCCGCCCCGGATTCCCTGTATTTTCAGTTCCTATCTGTACCAGTGTACATCCTCTGGTCTAGCCAGACTTGCAAGGTCGAATTCGAGTCATGGTAGTAGAAGCGGGGAGGAAACATTTAGGAACTAGAGGAAAGTTGTATTTTTCATCGTTGTTACATCTCATTGGGGTGGTTTTTTTATGGGGAGGGGCTTCTAAACATATAAATGTCTTACCAGTAAGTCCAAAGCCATTAATCTTTCTAGGTCAAATCAGCATAATGTTGGCACGGTAATGAAACAGCATGACATCTTATTGAAGAAAAAGGCAATCAAGAAAAAGGCAATCGAATTCTGATACAGAACCGAAGCATTAATAGGCCCCTGATATAGGACAGTAACGTTCCATTTCTGGCCTGGCCATTTGAAGAAAAACTGCTTCTGGTAATTCTTTGACACTGGAACAAGGAAAAGGTGTTGATCAGATCAATTCACTAAAACAAAACAAAAATCCACTGCCATTGAATCAATTCTAACACATAGGACAGGGTAGAACTTCCCTGTGGGTTTCCCAAACTGTAACTCATTATGGGAATAGAAAGCTGCATCTTTCTCTCTCAGAGCAGCTGGTGGTTTTGAACTACTGACCTTGAGGTTAACAGCCCAATAAATAACCAGTACATTGCCAGGGCTTCTCTGGTCAGATCAGTAGAAGATCTACTAATACGCTCATCCATTGAAACTATTTCTGGAAGAGCGGTTGCAATTGGAGCCACCCCCTGGTTATGTTACAATAATCCATTGTCATTTTCTACTATTCATCTGTTTGTTTCCTGTTTTTGTTTGTTTGTTGAGTTCTTCTGCACAAGCCAAATAGATGAACTAAATGAGAATGTGGTGGGAGTCACCACCCCGCCACCCTGCAAGTCCTGGACAGTGGCACTAATCTCTGCATTCCCTCCAGGAACGCAGTATATTGCTTTTGGTTTACTGGTTTTCTAGGTAGAGGCAAGGATCCCTGGTGACACTGAGCCGTCTGATCAGTTCCAACTTAACCCGGGCAAGAGGCCTGGGTTGGACCTGGAATGCAAATCGCAAGGTTGATGATTCCAACCACTCCTCCATGCCTGCTCCCACAAACATGTACAACCTCATGAACCCTATATAGGACCGCTGTGAGTCAGAATGGACTCGATGGCGGTGGATTTGGCTTCGGTAGGGAGAGACAGTTCTAATGGCTTCCGCTTGGCTCTTCTGACCTTATGGACCTGATTCCCCTGTCAGGGATCCTATGGTGGAGTTCCACCAGGTGCAGAGTATGTCTGCTTCAATCCCGTGTTCTGGAACCGGGGGAATCACTGCAGCATGGGTTCAGGGACCCAATGAACCTACCCAGAGATGAACCTGTGCTATTAAATCTGACTTTCCATGACCTCCACTCTGATTGGTGGCCACTGTGATGGTTTGGGTCTCCTGAAATCAGTGTCAGTTCAGAGGCACCGTCCGGTAATCCCCCAAATGTCTGATTATTTCCCTTTCCCCCGGGGAACAGTTGCTCTCAAAAAAGACCCTAAATACCTCTGGGGAAGTTTGAAAGAAATATTAACAGCATAAATTTGTGATAGTGTAGTGGGAGCCCTTCCTCAAGGGGACTCAATCTCCCCTTCATGTAGACGGTTGTGGGTTTGGAAACTGGCTCAAGTCTGGGAATTGATTGAGAGGCCATGGCTCTGTTCTGATGCTTCACCTCGGACTGTGGTTCCCTTGACCTAGGAATCTTAGCTTGTAGAGATCAGCACAGTATGTTCGCACCAGTCTGACTGTTCCGACGACTGCTGGACTGCTGTCAATTAGTGTAACCATGCTCACAGTGTCTTTGGCAATTAAGTGCTGCCGCTTTGCCTCTACCACCCCAGTGTCCAATGAGTCCCGTTGTAGTGAGGCATCCTAAATTAAGTTAGGGCCGTTCCTGCTGTCAAGTATGACTTATGTAAAGAATAATTGTTAGGTCGCTCTTGTGGGAGACTTACCTCGGTCCTTGGCTTTGCGCCCAAGAAAGAATCCACTCTGTAACCTGCATTGTGATCCAAGTGAGTATTATGAAAGATAGAAGAAGTTTCAGGTTGACACAGGCACCTCAGGGCCCTTCACCCCCACACGTGGAGCCCTGAGGCCAGAGGAGATGTCTGCACAGCTTCCGAGTAGCAGCTTGAGGAGCCGAAGGGGCCGCCAGGTTCCGGATTCCGGCTCTTCAGGTCCTCCCACTAGCTGAATTGAATTTACCCAATTGGGCCAACCAGGTGTAAAGCCCACCTTCCTGGCTGGAAGTTCAAACCTCTGAGCATGCACAATGGACACCCCAGTCCCTGTGCTAGCTACCTAACATAATCACAACGACCTTCAAGGATGCTGCGGCTCTCTTTGCAAATGTGTTCCTCGTCCTTATGGTCGAAAGTGTAACCTCGGGACTCCATTGGTCCAGTCTGAACAATCCACTCCAGTGTGCCAACCGCCCTCAGTTTTCCGCTACCTTCTGCTGTGGTACACCAGGCAGTTTCTGGTACTTGAACTTGATGTGTGGTTTTGCTCTTGTCAGGTGCCCTCCATCCAGTGCCAGCTCCCAGCTCCCCTCTGTGCAGCAGACCCAAGCGCTGCCCAGTCTCATGCTAGCCTTCAAATGGTTGTCATCTTTAAGCCCATTGTGGCCCCTCTGCTCAATCCATCTGGAACGGCGTTCTCTTTGTCGCTGATATTATCAAGCACAACTCCATCTCTGGTTCTAGTCTGTCCTTCACCACGTGTTCAAAATACGTGAGACAAAGCCATGCCATTGTTCCCTTTTAAGGAGCATCTGAGCTATATTCCTCTCAAGGAAGGTGGGTTTGTTCTGGTGGCCATCCATGGTACTGTCAGTAATACTTTCTTTCAACAACATACTTCAAATACATCAATTCTCTTCCAATCTCTCTCTCTCTCTCTCTCTCTGTTCACTGCAGCACTTTTATGATCCCTCACACAATGTGTCTTGCTTGGGCCTATTTGCACATAACAGCAGAAGGCCACAATTTGTTATGGCATCTAAAGAGTTGAAAATTGTGAACACATGGAGATATCGGACAGTGTGAGACATGACAAAAGAATAATAATTTATAAATTATCAAGAGTTCATGAGAGATGGGGGGACTGGGAGGGAGGGGGAAAATGAGGAGCTGATATCAAGGGCTCAAGTAGAAAGCATTTGTTTTGAGAATGATGATGGCAGCAAATGTACAAATGTGTTTGACACCATGGACGGATGTAAAGATTGTGATGAGTTGTATGAGTCCCCAATAAAATGATTTTTTTTAAAAAACCTTATATAAATTAACAGGATGAGTAAGTTTACAGGTTTAAATGCAAACCATCTTCCAACTCAAGGCAAATAACATCCCCCAGGGCTTGAGAGGTCACCATTAGCTAAAGAAAGGACACTTGGCCCGAAGGCTCACATTTTTCCACAAGCTGCAAGTCCTGGCTGCTTCCCTTCTCCTGCTAGCCTCCCAGCGATCCTGGGGCAACATTTCTTCTCTGGAGCACCCTGCACAGACCGGCCAGGCCTCCTCTGCCGGCTGCCGGTTGCTAGGGTTGACATCAAAGGATGTACAGGGCATTGAACACAGGCCAGGGGGCCGTTAAAGTGATACAAGGTCGAGATCAGCACTGCCGCCAGAGAGGACTTCAAGGATAATTCTTTCAGAGGCTTCTTCCAGTTTCACAAGGGACCCTGAGGGCCTGGCCTGCGCTGTCGTGGAGCTCCTGCTGCAGTGTGTTTAGGAGCATTTGGGGCAACGATGAAGGAGCCCGACTCGTCGTATCCCTGCTTGCTGACCCACATCTGCTGAAAGGTGGGCCGTGAGGCCAGGATGGAGCCGCGGATCCACGCGGAGGACTTGCATGCCCCGGGGGGTGCGATGATCTTGATTTTGGGGGGGCTGGGCGCCAGTGCTGCGATCTCCTTCTGCATGCTGTCTGCGATGCCAGGGTCCTTGGTGGTGCCGCCGGACAGCATGTCCTTCTGTATGTCTGTGTCACGCTTCCTGATGGAGTTGAAGGTGGCCTCGTGGATGCCCGCCTCAGGACTCCGTACCCAGGACGCAGGGCTGGAAGAGCGCTTCGAGAGGGCGGACAGGACCAGGTGGCGGCGGAGAATTCCTGCTCCAAGTGCAGAGCCACGTAGCAGAGCTTCTCCTTGAGGTCGCGCACCGTGTCGTGCTCGGCCGTGGGGGGAAGCTGCAGCCCCCTGGGTCAGGATCTTCACGAGGTCAGACGCAGAGTGGCATGGGGAGGGCGGAGCCCTCAGGGATGGCCACCGGTTGCGTGAC
>NW_022103898.1:34106519-34119611 GCF_000313985.2 Echinops telfairi | reverse complement strand
AAGGCTCTGGGTTGCATTTTCAACGATATCAGCTCTTGTCAGGAGACAAGTGACAACATTTGAGTCTTCTACGTAAGACTTGAACCGTGACTCTGAAGCCTTGAGGTCATCTCTTACTTACAGTACATTATTTTGTCGAATTAAAGTAGAACCAACCAATCAGCTTCTTCATACTTCTCACTCTGCCAAATTTGTTGTTGCTGTTGCTAGGTGTCATGGAGTCTGTTCTGACCCATAGCGGCTTCACAGAGCAAAGCACTGCCCAGTCCTGTGCCATCCTCACAATAGTTCCTATGCCCAAACCCATTGTTGCAGCCACTGTGACAATCCATCTCATTGAAGGCTTTCCTCTTTTTTGCTGCCCCTCCAATTTACCAAGCACAATGTCCTTCTCCAGGGACTGGTGTCTCCTGACAATGTGTCCAAAGTTTGTAAAGCAGAGCCTTGTCGTCCTTTCCTCTAAGGAACCTCTGACTGGACTTCTTCTAAGACAGGTCGGTTTGTCCTCTCAGTCCTCCATGATATGTTCACTACTTCTATCCAGCATCACAATTCAAATGCACTGATTTTCCTTCAGTTTTCCTTATTCAGTGTCCAACACCCACATGCATATGATGCAATGGAAAATACAATGGCTTGGGTCAGACTCACCTTCGTCCTCAAAGTAGCGTCAGAGGATGAACCGGCCAATGCGGGATCTGGAAAGAGTGAGCTTCACCCAAACCTTCGCATATATTGGATGCAGGTTACAACCACCAAAGAAACAGTGCTTTCTTCTGATTGCTCCTGTTAGATAACAACATGGAGGGTGATTACAGCTGCCAAATCCCTGAGAATCATGGTCTAGCTCACGGGACACATAACCCTAACACATTTACCTGTCCAGTAACCATTTTCTCCCTTGCCTGCCTTCTCTCCTTGTCCATGACGAATAGAGCCCTATATTGTATATGTGGTGATCGCTCGGAAGATAAGTTGTTCCCCAAGGCTTATGACCGATCACGAGCCATCAGCACCATTCACTTCTCTTTGCCGATGGTTGGTCTAAAGTGCACAGGGGGCTGGTTTCTGGGCAACAAAATGTCAAGAGGGCAGCTGGGAGGGCTTGCCTTTGGAGATGAAAAGAGGCTTGCTAGGAGAAAGCTTCAGCCCCTTCACCGTCTTGCCTGAAAATGGCGCTGGTGTTTGGGGCCGTGGCTGCCATTGTGAAACAGTGGAGAGTCCTTGGGTGTGACGTCAGCATTGAAAGTGTTTTGCTGAGGAAGTGCAGCCAATGGACCAAGAGCCACGTCTTGCTCATAGTAGTGGTTTCCTCTGTGGCCTCACCCTTTGGTACCCCAAGCTTTGTGAGTGAAATGAATCCATCCACAGCACCCATGAAAGTAGTTGGGATTGGTCAAAAGACCCGACAAAGACTGGCACCCATAGATCTAATTTTTGACAATATACTGCAAGCAAGCAAGGGAACAAGTGAGCATGTTTTGAAGCCTCCAGCTACCAGGGCTCCACGCCAAAATGGTTGCATGTGGGGCTGCCGTGAGTGAGGTCCTAAGTTCGAAACCACCATCCGCTCGTAGAGGGAGACGGGGCTTTCTATTCCTGTAAACAGTTACAATCTCAGAAACTCACAGAGGCAGCTCCACCCTGTCCTAGAGGGTGGCGGTGGGTCGGCACCGACTCGATAAAAAAGCGCCACCAGGACAGAGATACTAATAGGTTTTCTGAATATGTCGATCTTATTCATGGTTCCGATGAAGGCACCATGTCAGTTTGGACCACCGCAGTCCTAGATGCTAACTTGGAACTTGATTTGGGGAGTGTCTTGTGGAAACCCAGTGGTGGTGCCATAAAAGAGTGCCCTTTGTCCTACTGCTCCGTCCTGGAGCTAACTGTAATTTCATGCTGCGTTTGCAAGCCTGCAGGAAGATGCCTTAATTACTAAGGTTTCCAACTAGAAGGAGGAGTGCTAATCATACTTGTATTACTCGGTGACATACTTCCAACTTTCAGGAACAGATGCTAGGGAGGGAAGAAGACTTGTAAACCACAGCACCTACTAGCTCTGTATTTTTTCCTGTGAAGTACCTTTTTATCCACTAGGGGGCATCTTAGTGTACGGCAGAGGTTGGTCTTTCCTATGCTCAGTGGAATGGTGCACCCGGGAAAAACATGATTCCCTGTTGATGGGTGACACAGCCTCCACTCGGGAAGGACGCGGAGCTCTCTCTAGTATTCTGTCCTATTTTTTAAACAGAAACAAGACTATCCTCAGAGGTGTGCTGAAGTGAATCGATTGTTTAAATTCTCACTGGATTGAGACAGGATCCGTTACCCTTGTGGGATGAAAGCTTTTTTTAATTGAAAACAGACGCCCACCCCCAACCCCGAAAAGAATCATGTTTATTTTTCACAATCTCTTGCTTATTAAAAATAGAAAATGCTGACACTGTGCCCTTTCAATTTTAAAGAGCTTAATTTTAAATACCTGTTAGACGCTAGTGTGATCTTTATGCTCAGTGGAGTTCTTAAAGTATTATTGGCACACAGTTGATAATTATTATAATTATTATAAGCTTGTCTGGCATAATTGCAGTATAAGACTCTTCCCTTTTCCCCACAAAGCTACTTCCAAAGTTTGAAAGGTGCTGTACATTAACAAATAAACCAAATGCAACACTCAGACTTGCTCCCCCATATTGTTAATAACACTTTTTGTGGCAGAGTGGGGCTCATTTCCTTTCATAATCTTTATCTACAGAGATAATCAATTCACTAATTGATAAATAGGAGGGCAGGGGTTGCTCCATGGTTAGAACTCCCACCTTTCATGGAGGAGACCTGGGTTCAATTCCTGGCAGTGCACCTCCAGTTCAGTCACCACGCATTGGCCAGTGGTGGCTTGTGTGTTGCTGTGAAGCTGAACAGGTTTCAGTGACGCTTCTAGACTAAGACGGACCAGGAAGAAAGGCCTGGTGATCTACTTAGGAAAATCAGCCCATACACGCAATGATGAATCTTGTTGTACCTCTGGTGGTCAGGAGGGAGGGGCTGACCTAAGGACCACTAACACACCAACAATAATACTGCGTAGAGCAGGATAGAGGGACCCTGGGGGCACCGTGGCTGTGTGTTGGGCTACAAGGTAGCAGTTTGAAATCACCCTCAGCCGCTCTGTGGGAGAAAGTTGAGGCTTTCTATTTCTATAAAGAGTTACAGTCTCAGAAACCCAGAGGGGGCAGTTCCACCCTGTCCTATAGGGCCGCTATGTGTCGGCGTCAACCTGACGGCAGGGATAAAGTGTTAGCAGCGGAAGGCTTTGTATTAGGGCTGTGGGTACCTCAAGGAAGAGCGTCTGCCTTTAAGGAGTGTGCAGTCCTGAAGATTCAATGCATCGAATGTCATGCTGCGGTCAAGTAAGCTGCATCAGGATGGAGCTGTCTGGCTGGCCCGCTGTCACCTCCTCAGTCCCCAGCCCAGGCCGCACACAGGGTAGGCTCTCGGGGAGAATGGGTTAATAGAATGAGTGAGTAAATGAACCCAAAGTTGGAGGCGTAAAGGAAGCTCCAGAGCTGAACTGGATCAGATGACATTCAGCACCTCAAGGAAATTGCCATTGAGCAGGAAGCTCTACGAATGTGCAATGTGTAAGGCAAGCCACAAGACATAGATGCCTCGCACAGACTTACAGAATGCGATTGCCCTCCAGAGGCGAGGATCCATGATCAAGTGGGAGAATCCACTCAGTTAAACCAATTCAACAGGCCAGTATCGAGCACACTGCTAGACCAGAGCCTGGCCCTTCAGAGACGCTCAATACCATAAGTGAATGAACACTTGTTACATATCAGGCCCATTGTTAGTTTCCAGGGACACAAGCCTTTGATCTGATTTTTTGTTTGTTTGTTTTAATTTGGGGAGGCGTCCCTAGGCTAGTGGAGAGCTTCTAGCTGATGTTCGAGAAAAGATTCCCAAGGGAACGGGAGGACACATGGGAATATGCGTGCTGGAGAAGAGGTGGAGAGTATGGCAGATGCAAATGCAGGAAGCTGGAAAGGGCCTAGCTTGCTTGAAGAAATGCAAACATGCTGAAAATGGACGATAGACATATCTTTAGCTCTCAGCATAAACCAGTGCCCATTGAGCGGTTTCCAACTCACGGCGATGCCATGGGGGGCAGGGTGAAACTGCCCCACAGGATTTTCAGTGGTTGAGTTTGGGGAAGTAAATCATCGCATAAAGTCTTCCCAGGCACCTCAAGGTGGACTTGAACTACCAATCTTTCAGTTAGCTGCCTAGCGTTTAACCATTTGTGCTACCCAGAGGCTAGGTCTTAACGTATGGCCTTAGATACAGAAGTCCCTTCAAAGCTACCTGTTCTTGGCGATCGTGAGGGTGACACCCAAAAGAGGCACAATATGTTTCTGGTGCCGGGCAGGTTCCATGCTGCGAGAGTGATCTGGGCCAAGGTCATGGCATCAGTTTACAGTCAACGTCTTTGCACTTTGTGTGATGAGCTTATAAATATATGTAGCTGGAGATAGAAATACCATTGTTGTGAGGTCACGTCACATCAATTCCGACTCACGGTGACCCTGCGCACAACATCTTAAAGGCTGGTGCTTCAAACTGAGCCAGCACCTCCTTGGGGAGAGAGGCCTGGCGACCAGTTCGCAGCCAGGCAAACCCTACGGAACAGGTCTGCTGTGCAGTGCGTGAGGTCCCATGAGTCAGAACGGACTCCCCAGCCAGAGGCAGCGTGCCATCGGTCTGCAGTAGGTGGCCGGCTATCAAAGCACAGACTCAAAGGTAAGGCTTTCTGGACTGTGTCGTTGTTGTTCTCAGGTGGCATCGAGTCCGTTCTGACTCGTGTTGATAACAGAGTGAAACACTGCCCAGTCCTGCGCCTTCCTCCCGATCATTGTTACAGAACCTTCCATACCAGCAGAGGGGCCTTTCCTACCAGTCTGTTGCTGTGGGAAACAGTCTCTATAGTGACGAGCTGACCGGGAAGGTGTTCTGCTCAGTGCCATTGCCGGCCGGGGGCTCCTGTTCCCCCGAGGCCCCCTTTCCTCACTTCCACCCGGACTGCATACCTCCCATGGGCGTTTGAGCTCTCATGGCTTTCTCCTGGGCCCCCGAAAAGTGAGGTTTTATCAGCTAGTTTTGGGGTTTTCTTGGATTAGATCATGCTCGTTCACATACAAGCAGCTGTGTTTTTGTTTCTTTGACATAGCCTGCAATTTGGAAGCAAATAATCTCTGATCACTGATACCACCAATAGCACAGACCCCTTTCTTCCAGAGGCTGACAGTCTAGCTGAAAAGATCCGACTTGTCTCTGAAAGGGTCAGTGATACGGCTGCCACTTGAATTCTTTGCATCGCACAAAAGCTGTGATCCTTGGTCCGGTCTCAGCCTCTCTCTCTCTCTCTCTCTCTCTCTCACTCGCTTGCTCTAGCTCTCCCTCTAGCTCTCTCTCTCTGGCACACACACTTCAAGTTCACAGGGTCCCTGAGGTACCTACCTGATAGACAACAAAACTAGTGGCTCCTGGTTTTGAACTGCTGACTTTGTGGTTAGCAGCCCAGTGCCTAGCCACTACAGCACCAGGGCTCCATGACAGACAATGACCCAGTTCTTTAATAATGAGAATGCTTATCCTCTAATACATCTCCTTCACAGCCTGCCTTTTTTTGTCTTAACTCTTCTTAAAGCAATGCACCTCACATTTTACCATTTCTAAAGCAGAGATCCATCCCTGGTAGGAAAAGACAATTCCCCTGTACAGTGACGTCATTACCATCTGCCTTCCTGCTTCCAACCTGCCTTTTTCTTCTGATATTTAAACCTCTGTAGTTTCCAAATCATCTTCTCCCCTCTTTCGAAGGATTTGCTCTGTCTGCTATTGTCCCTGCATGCATTCCATCTCTCCAAAGCCCTGCCACCCAGACCTGATGTCAGTTTTCCGCTCAGCGTCTCACACCATTGGACACCTCGGGGCCCTTGCAGCCGCTCAACTCCACTGGACTAGCCCCTCCGCCTGTCGCCAATGGGGATGTAGATGCAGCTTCCACAGCTGCTGTTCGATCCAGCTGCTCACCTCTTCCAACAGCATTTGAAACCTCCACAAACACACCCACTCTGGCTCGTTTCAGTGAAAATGAGCTCTTGTGAGTGAAAGCAAAGTTTTGGGTAATCCATTCTCACAGACAAGAAGGGGCCATCTCTGGGAAGCTTGGGAGACCAGGGGAGGAGGAGGCGGGGAGTATGTGGAACCCAAAAGGAAGATGTTAGGACACGCCTTCCCTTGATATGCCTCCCTCCTCTCTGACCGGTCTCCTCCGACATCCACTTGGAGGGCGTGGTTGTGTGTCGTGGATTCTTAGTGGATGCGCTCAAGAACACACCCACTGTCAATATCGAGGCACTACTCCCTCAAGGAACGCCGTCTGGCAGAGCCGTCCAATTCCGTTTTCAGTTGAGGGCATTTTGACTCGTGGAGACGTGTCTGTCATGGCTCACTTCAGGGAAGCAGACTGTGTGGCCTTTCTTCTGAGATACTTTTGAGGGACCCACACCTCCAACCTTTTGATTGGCAAGCAGCCCAGCACCTTAACCGTCTGTCCCAGCCAGGGACTCCATGTGCAACAGGCAAAAGATGGGTAAATCAATGGTGAGCCTCCAAAGGGCTAGTGAAATTCGTGCACTGTGAGCAGGCAAGGAGACACAGAGAGAAGGAAGTACTGTAATGAGGATTCAAGGAGAAGTTGCTGGAGGGAATGATTCTGACGACAGAGTCTTACCTCTGCTTTGGCTGTCTGTCTCCCCATCAGAGCCGGTAACACGACCACTCACACTTACTCGGGCAGCCTCATCAGCAGATTTCATGGAGAAGTCATACGCCTGACCAGAAGATGGAATTCAGGGCCCCGCCAGGACTCACCAGGCTGTGTGGCCTTGGCAAGTCCACTAAGCTCTTTGCATTGCATCTGGCTCCCCTGTAAAATAAGGTAACACTACATGCTGATTCCCAAAACAACAACAATAAAAAACAGAAGAAGCCCAAAGGAATGAATTCAGTAGTACCTAAGACAGGTGAGACAAAATTCTTTCCAAACAATGGAATTGGAGATTCCTGGTGTCTAGTCAGGAACCCTAGTTAGTGGTGCTGTGAACTAGGAGCTGTGCTAAACTAACCACAATGTCACCAGTTCAAAAATACCAGCTGTTCTGCAGAGGAAAGGTGAGGCTATCTGCTTTCATAAAGATTGATAGTCTCAGAAACCTTCTATAGGGTTGCTTGCTATGAGTCAGAATCGACTTGATGGTGCTTTTTTTGGTGGTGTCTAATCATAGTAATAATGATGTCATTATCACGACTTTGAGTATTTACTGTATGTCAGGCATTGTCCTAAATGCTTTCCACATGTGATCTCATTTAATATGCCAGAAAGCCCCATAAGGCAGACACCATTATTTGTAGTCTACGGTGAGGGTGCCGAGACTCAGAGAGCCCAAGGCCCTGTGGTCATGAAGTGGTGGGACTGGAACTTGCTGGAAGCCAGGCTTGTCTGCAGCCACCGAATGCCTACAGAGCCTTTATACCAAAAAAAAAAAAAAAAAAAGTGGGGCGACTCCTCTTCCGTTGAGCGTGTGTGTGCGTAGCCCCATGCTAGAGTACAGGGCTTCACGAGCAGAGGACAGGTTGGACTTCAGCCTCTTTTATGCACCTATTGGGTGTCCTTGTACAGACTTAGCCTTTAAGGTGATCCATTCTGGAGCCCAAGCTCTGAACCATTCTACTGGGCCACCCAATAGGTAACCACCTAATTGAAAGTACCATGGACTACCAAAAGAACCCACAAATCTGTCTTGGAAGAAGTATAGCCAGAATGCTCCTTGGGAGCAAGGCTGGTGAGACTTTGCCTCACTCATTTGGGATCTGTTTTCAGGTGAGACCAGCCCCTGGTAAAGCAGAGGGGCAGCGAGAAAGAGGAAGACCGTCAAGGAGATGGGTGGACACCGTGGCTGCAACAGTGAACTCCAGCAGAAGATCAATGGTGAGGGCGGCACAGGACTGGGCGGTGTTTCAGGCTGTTGTACAGAGAGTCCCTCTGGGTTGGAACCCATTCAGCAGCACCTAACGACAAGCACCCAATGGGATAGCTGGGGATGACCTGAGCAAGAGAGGAGGGGGATGCCAAGAGCGGGGAGTACAACTGCATGTATAGGGGTCATGAGACAGGTGGTAGTCTAGCCTCATGGGTGGCGGGGCTTTCAGGGGTCTTACAGAACACCCACTAGAGAGACTTGAGTCTACCCAATTCTGTGAACTGGCTTCAAAACAGCTCTAGCTGTTCTCAGTCATCAGTGAGCAGGAAATCCCGGATTCCAGTACCATACCCCTGCATTCCTGGCCTTACACCACCACCCTTCTCCCTGTTCACCTGGAACCCGATCAAAGAGACTGAGAAATGCATCTTGGCCTATTTGACTATGAATATAAGTGTGCTCTTCCTCCCAATTAAATCTCCTGAATGTTCCAAATTTGCAGCTTTCATGATGGAAAAGCAGGGGTAGGGGGGAGCCTCTGACAGTGTAAATATTTAATCACCATTAAGAATACCCAATAAATGAGGAGAGTTGGATTTCAAATTGGCTGGTTCAGATGATTAAAGAGCAGAAGTCTAGCAAGATAAAAATAAAGTCCCCTCTTTAAGAAAAAAAACATCTTTAGAACTCAAGATGGTTTCTATTTCTATGGCATAGGTATTTCTTGAGCGCTCAGGGGCCCTAGACTATATCCAATTTACCTTTTCACTATTAGTAGGGGGTAGGATGGGGTGAGGCTTGGAGATGAAGGAGTAATGGCGATCTTCTAATAGTCCTGTTGGGGTAATAATGAATAAAAATGGAATTTCTAGACTCTATGGAAGGGACTTGCTGGGGCTCAGACTTAAGGAGAAATACTTTAAAAGGAAAAAGCAGTTCTCTTCAGTTTTGTGTCTTGCTTGAAAATGTACTTCAAACATTCAGCAGTACTTTAGAGAGCGTAACCACCCCTGGTCCTTACCACCTTCTGAACCCTTAGCTTCCAGGAGTGGCTGGTTTGCTTTATAGATGATTTTAGTTTTATGGTTTAGCTAAAGGGGGAAAATAATCTTACCCAAGTTGAACTCGGTGTAGGAAAGTCTGAGCAAAGGCAATACAAATATAGCTCTGTCCATTGGCAGATTTGGGTGGGTGGGTGGGTGGGGGTGTTAGCAAATATCCCCAGACACAAATTCCCAGATTTCATTGTGTCTAGCAGTCATACATGCTTTCTATCAATGGACAAACAATACAAAGGGTTTAAGCATCCATTTAAGGTAGTTTCGATTCAGATTGAAGTCCCTGGGTGGTTCAAGTTGGAAAGGTTGGAGGGTCAAGTTTACCTAGAAATTCTTTGGAGGAAAGGGCCAATGATTTCGTGCTGTAAATGGGAAGCCCTGTGTAGCAGAGTTCTAGTCTGACCCATGTGGAGTGCCTGTGAGTTGGAATCCCCTCACTGGTGACTTGCTTTTTGATGGGTTTTTGCTTGTTTGTTCAGGAGCCGTTTGGAGGAAGGTGGGTTTGTCAGTCATGGTTCTAGCAAGAAAGAGGTAGGTGACCCTCACCTGGGTAAGTGAATGCAGAGACAAGGACAGAGGGAGGATTAAGGGCCACCCTTTGTAGGACTCAGTGACTCTCTTAGGAGGGGCATGAGGACATGGCTACTGAGCCCAGAGAGGGCTGGGGTGACGTCCATAGGTGGTGGTGATGCAGGAGGACAGCCCACAGGGGTGGTCCCTTTGAGAGAGATGCTGAGACCATAAACCTTCAGATCAGCGGGGAGGGAGCTGAGAGAAATATCTAGACTTTACCTTACTCGGTCACTCCTGGCTCTGGTTCTAGGGCCCACCCACTGGATGAATCCAACCAGAAACCAAGGAAGCCGGGGAGAGATCCATCCTCGTCAAACACCTGGGCTTAGAGCAGAGCAGAGGAAAGGTACTGGGATCTTAGGAGAAGATGGAAAAGACCCAGCGTAGTTGGGGAGGAGCAAGAGGTAGACGGGCTATGTCACTCTCCAGTCTGCCATGGTACTCTGCATTTGGGAGACAGTGTACAAGGTCAAGGGTGCTGGAGGGCTGTTGGGACCCTCACATTCTCAGTGACTTCCCCAGTGTGGGTTATTCTCACTCTTGGGACCATATGTCCGGTTCCCAGATGACAACAACCCAGGGCTCAGCGTTGACGGCAGCTGCTTCTTCCCCATGACCATAGCGCTATTTTCTAGGGAGGCTGGGGCCACAGGAAGGGGAGGAGAGCACGAGACCCCTCCCTACAGTCCAGCAGCTTCTCATCAGCTCCACTCATCTCCCATCCACATCAAAAGGCAGCAGAGGTCTAAGTAACTTTGAAGCTATCTCTGTTTTTATCTTATCTCCTGCTGTTCATTTCTAGAGTTTGAGCTCTTATTACTATGAGGGCCCAGTTTGCAGCAGCTCTTCTCTTTGAATGGGCTTTCACCAAGCTGCCATTCGTCAGAGGAGTTGGGCCTGGGAATCCACTGATAGGGAGCCCCTGAGTGACAAGAGCAGGGCTGAAGTTGGTGTCTAGTCCTTGGGCCCCTTCTTTCTAAGGAAGAACCAGATCGACACACAGGGACTGAGTTGAAGTGCATGAAAATCAGAGTAGAGCTATTCCGTTACAGAGACACCGCCCCACCCCCGCCCCCCAGTCCAAAGAGGTAATTGCGGGTGGCTTGTGTACTTCATACTCGATGAACTCCAGTTGGTGGCAGAAACCCAGGAGGGACGATCTTTTCACCAGTAATGGTTTCAGACCTTGAATGCTTGATGGTTGGGGGGAAAGACTACAAAGAAACCTTGTGAGAATATGATCTGAGAAGATCTTAGACACCACCGTCTCCCCTCCCCCAACAAAACATAACAACGCCTGACATTTTCTATTCTTTCCATAGGCAATATAGTTCATCCGTCCTCCAAAAAAGCACCTAAACTCACTGCTATTGAGTGGATGCTCAGTGACTCAGTAGGACAGTGTAGAACTGTATCTGTGAGTTTCCAAGACTTTTACAGGAGTAGAAAGTCCCCTCTTTCCCTTCAGAGTAGCTGGTGTTTTGAACAGCTGACTTTGAGGCTCTTGGCCCAAAATGTAACTACGATACCACCATGGCTCCATTATCCATCATTAAAGCAGAATGAAAGCCCTTATTTAGCTTTAAGAAAGTCATTTAACCTTGATGTTATTGATTAAATTACCTCCCCACCCCCACCTATACATGTGTCGCAATGCTAAGCCCTGTACCTGTGAATAGGGTCCTGGTTGAAAATAGGGTTCTTTTTGTTATGTTAATTAGATTGTTCCTTAATAGGAGAGGTTCTAAATCTAATCACTTCTGATACACACACATATAATTATGGTATTGTCAGAAAATATTGACTATATCAAGGACTGCCAGAAGAATAAACAAATTTATATCTACATATATAAACATATATTATATCTAAACATGTATTATATAAATAGGTATATAAATAAAATCAGGCACAGAGACCTGCACCCACAGGCAAAGACAGAGGCCATGTGAGGATCACCAGGGAGCCAAGGATTGCCCAGGGTTCCCAAAGAGGAGACTCTTGAGTAATCAAAGCTTCGCTACTAAATGACCCCATGCAGCACTGCCTCGGAAGGCAGGCCTGGCCGTCTGTGTCTCAAAGCTCAGAGCCTTGGCAACCCTTCGGAGCAGTTCTGCTGTGCACACAGGTGACCATGAGTTGGAACTGACTTGACAGCAACTAAGAAAAGAAGGGGTCGCTGTGGCCAAGACAGTGATTCTGGACGGCTAGCATCCCCGTTCTTGACAGCTGCCCACTCCACGCCCGTGGAAGCAGCAGAGAAATGGAATAATGTACTGTATGGTGAAAATCTGTTTCCAAAGGCCTCTTTAAAGTGCTCAAAAGCAAAGGAGTCCTGTTGGAGACTAAGGTTCCCTTGACCCAAGCCGACGTATTTTCAATCATCTCCTATGCATGTGAAAGCTGAGCAGCGAATGAGGAAGACTGGTAAAGAATTGATGCCCTTGAATTACGGTGATGTCAGAAAACACCGAGGATACCAGGGGCTTCCAGAAGAACGAACACATCTGTCTGGATGCTCCTTCGAAGCGAGCATGGTGAGCCTTCACCTCACACACTTAGGACCAGTTCTCAGGAGGGACTGTTTCCCGGTCAAGCAGAAGGTCAATGAAAACGAAGACAACCCACAAAGAGCTGGGTGGACGCAGTGGCTGCAACAGTGGGCTCAGACGTAGCAATGACCATGACCAGGGCCTAGGACCAGGTGGTGGTTCATTCTGTTGTTCATGGGGTCAGATGACTCAGAACCACCTCAACAGCACCTAACAACAACAACAACGCCACCTGCGCATGGTATTCTCGTTTTTACAACAGCACTAGGAAACGAAGATACTTGAGTTAAAAAAAAAAAGTTTCTTTGTGCATACCACTCCACACTGCCATCTACAGTGACAACTGAGCTCATGAATAAGGTGTTGAGTTGTGACAAGGGGCAGGGAGATAACTCTAATGTGGAGGGGGAACCCAAGTTCAACCTCCTAAAGGAACATCACTGAACCGTCATCACTTAAAGACACCAGGCACTATCGCCAATGGAAGAACACTCAGCTATCGCACCGGACCATGCTGGTGGTCAGAACTACTTCTTCTTCTTTTAGTTAAAAGATCATTTTATTGGGGGCTCTTAGAACAAGCCATACCTCAATTGTTTCAAGCATATTTGTACATATGTTGCCATCATTATTTTCTATTGAGCCCTTGTGTGTTAGTCTGGGTACTTTAGAGAAACACATCCATAGAAACTCATGTATAAGAGAAAGTTTTATGTAAAGGTTAAGTGTGCATCAAGAAAACATCCCAACCCAGTGCTTCCCAAATCCACAAGTCCAACATTAGCCCATGTGTCTGACACCAATCCACAAAGTCCTCCTCCATCTCACAAAACACACGCAATGATGCCAACTGCAGGA
>NW_022103898.1:34101035-34105765 GCF_000313985.2 Echinops telfairi | reverse complement strand
TGTCTAACCAGACTTGCAAGGTAGAATTCAGATCATGATAGTGGGCGGAGGGAAGGAAGCATTTAGGAACTAGAGGAAAGTTGTATTTTTCATCGTTCCTACATCGCACCCTGACTGGCTCATCTCCCCACATGTGTTTATTGGCCAGGTTGGCACAATAAACTTTAATCATCTCACCTTGGTATCAGCTCCTCTTTTTACCCTGCCTCCCTCCGTCATGACCTCTTGATAAATTATAAATTGTTATTATTTTCATATCTTATACCCACTGCTGTCTCCCTTCCCCCATGGTTTCTGTTGTTTGTCCCCCTGGTAGGGGTGTGCGGTTATGTGACAATCATTGCAATTGGTTCCCCCTTCCTCACCTCCTCTTCCCACCTTCCCCCTACCCTCCTGGTATCACTACTCCCATTCCTGTTCTTGGATTCTGTGTGCTGTGATCACTTCTTTCTTATCTACCTGTGTGCATGCTCCGGTCTAGCCCACAGTGAAAGGCAGGACTGGGGTCATGATAGTGGGGGGTAAGGAAGCCTCAGGGAACCAGAGGAGTATTGTGTGTTTCATCGGTGCTATACTGCGCCCTGGTTGACTCACTGCTTTCTTGTGACCATTGTGTGAGGGGATGTCCATTGTCTACAGATGGGTTTTTGGTTTTTGCTCTGACCCCCCTTGTTCTCAATAATATGTTTTTTGCTTGTTTTGGGTCTTCTGATGCCTGGGACTGGACCCACTTTTTTACCGTGCTCCATTCCACTGACTTTCCTTGTCGATGGAAATGCATTCAACTTGTCTGTCTGCATCAGGTCACATTCACTCAACTACTCTTCGCCGTACCCTCTTCTAACCGTCTTACTCAACAGCTGATTAGCAGGCAGGCCAGTGAACCAAAAGGGTCTTGGAGCTTTGATTAGGGCGTCAGTGCGGAAGACCACATCGGCTTGAGCCAAGCAGTGGAGAAGGAAGTGGCCTGTCTGAAGGCCTAGAAAGATAACATGGGTGATTATTTTCCAAACACTGTCCAGGGACCGTAGCTACACACAGACAAGTAGAGAACATGAGCTAGCTTTTAGAACCAATATTCTCAGCTCTGTCTGTTTCTTTCAGTAGAGTCATTTGAACAGACCTCTGACAGGTTTTGCTTTGTTTTGGTTTTAAGAAAGAAAACGGAAGCCCCAATGATAGCCATCTTGTGACTGTGACCAATTGTATACTGAATAGGCCTTAATGTTCTGAGCCCGGGCAGGAAACCACTGAATCTATCACGTTCTGTCCATTCGAAATGAGTTGGATGGTGGACAGTCTGGCGAACAACCCAGGCTTCCTTCCCAGCCTGAGGGAGTTGGTTTTTTCTCACTATAAATACGTCCCCATCGGCAAATCCAAGTGCTCGGCATACGGCTGCACTGCCCGTTTCCGTGGTAGCAGGCCTGCGTCTGGAGGATGAAACGGCACCATCTTCCTCTTGGGGGGGTGTCCGCCCTTTGTGTTACAAGGAGGGCCCAAAGTGCTGTCAGCGACCCCTGACAGGATAGGCCTGGTGGGTTGGCTAGGGAAGCCCCGTCGCTCCTGGGGCTTGCATCCGTGGGTCAGCCAGGCGGCAGCGACAGAGGGAGAAAAAGATCAAAGCGACCCAGAACCCACAGGCCTGAATATCCACCCTGCCCCGCGTGGCTCGTGTTTCCCACACTTTTCAAATGTGAACTTTTGTCCTGAAGGTGGAGCTTTAGTACACAAGAAAATTAGAAAGGGACGGCGGCGGGCTTGTACAAAATGGGGTAGAAGCAGGCAAAGACGGTTTGTATGCTTGCTGGCTGCCTCTGGCTTGATTTTTTGGCCAAAAAGTAGGCATGGGTTCTAGCTGTTGGTGGTGGTGGCTTGATTTCTTTCCCTTTCCCATAGGAGTCTGCGCACAGTTAAAGGGAAGGGGCAGAGAGGAAGTCTGCTCTCAACCTTGGGGACTTACATTTCCAGCAGAGTCCCAAGGAACTGTAGTTGCCGAAGCCATTTCTGCTTCTTGCTGGCAGGATTTTTAAAGATGATGTTTCTCTTTTTCCAAACGAGGCGGCAATGAATTGAGTAGTGATCAAAATGCCGCACCATAGAGTATGTTTAATCCAAATAGCTCCCAAGATGGTCTGCCACTGATTGTACAAGTCGACGGGACTTAAAGAAATTACTTGGTTACCAGTGGAGTAAAACTATCTCTGAAATGGAATGAACTGTGGCTTTCTCCGCACGTAACAACACTGCCCCAGCGATGACAGCGAGGTTCCTGTGTTCTTCGATATTCACAGGGGAAATTGTTCAAAATGCCCATGCATAAATGCCCTACTATCCCATGAACGATCCTATGAGCTGTGCTAGATATTGTGTAGATCCTACCTTTCCATTTTCCAGCAGTGCAAACATTCTTTAAATATTCCAGACAGATGGGGACTGGGGGAGTGAGGCCTGATTAAATTGACGCAGACAAGCCATTGTATTTGCTTTTGCTGGAGCTCACCTGATGAGCCTTAACTCAGGACCTCAGACATTTGTTTCCCATCCACTACTACTCTCCCCACTTACAACCCAGCCACTGTCACCACCAGGGTAAGGGCCGCCTCACATGTGCTGAGGGCAGTATTTGCTACCTACTGGCAGGCAACAAGGTGCCCTCTGGCTTAGTGGGTTATATGTTGGGCTGCTAACCACAAGGCCAGCAGTTTGACTCCACCAGTTGCTTCTCTGCAGACAGAGGAAGTGATCTCTTCCCGTAAAGATGTATAGCCTTGGAAACCCTAGTGAGCAGTTGGACTCAGTCCTACAGGGTCGCTATGAGTTGGAAAGGACTCGATAGCTATTGGGCAGACCAAGGTCATATCCACTTTCACATGAGATTATGAGGGAACAGCTGACCCTGCTGAGTTCAGATATGAAGGCCACTCAGAACAATGCGATGCTCTAACTGCCCTGGGAGGGCGGGAACTGCCTAGCTCTCATCTCTCCCTTCTTCCCTTAAGCCAGCGTCCCTGCCTTTTTCTTCAGAGTTGGATAAGAATTTAAAGAACAGGACTTGCATCACTGTTGCAGAAGTTTGCAAACTGCAACAGTTGCTCCTTCTCAGGGACTTGGTACTTGGAGCAAGCCCACCCACCCCTCCCCCTCCTCAAAACATTCTAGCTGGGCTGGGGAACTAGAGGAAGAAAGGCTAGCAACCAATTGCTCCCCCACCCCCACCCCAAAGGTCTCCTGTCTGGCAGCAGCCTGGGAAGGGATGGAGATGACTTCCCAAGGATGCATGGGGGTCCTTCTGCCAAGCTTTGAGGGAGCTACCTGCTGCCCCAGGAACGGATTTTCTGGTGTGCAATAATTCGCTATGCTATGAAAATTCTTGGGGATCTGGGGGGCCACCAGGTTGATCTTTGCCTCCTGGGTGAAGGGGTGGTACCTCAGGGGTTGTAAAAGGAAAGGGGGCAGCAGGGGAACCTTCAGCCAAATAAAGCAATCTGGCTCTGGGGTTAGAAGCTTGGGCTGGGTCCTGTGGGGTCTCTTGGACCCTTTTTAAAATCCTGGCCGGGGATGACCCATGCACAAGGCTAGAGTGGCATGTGTAAACGGCCCTGGCGCCTCCAGAGAAGGATTCAAATTCATCTGTTGTTTGTTTACCAGCAATAAGATTCCAGCAAGTTCCATAACCTCTCCATGGTCATTTTCCACGACTACTAAATGGGCATGATAATAACAGTCACTAATTAATAGGATTGTTATGAGGATTAAATGAGGTTTAATCCGTGCCTTGAATTTAGAACAGCACCGGGCACCCAGCAAATGCTCACTAAATGTTAGCCATGACCATTCAGGCTAGATGGTGAGCAGAACTTTCTAAACGCTGGGTTGAGAGCCTGGGACTCCGTTGCCAAGGGAGATTAGAGAACCTTTGCAAATATGAAAGCTCCAGCCCCAGGGATTGGCCAGAACAAGAGTCTTGGCGCTTGCCTTTCTCCCACCTCACTCCTTCGGCCCAGGGAAACCCGCTCCCTGCCACCGGGGCTCCTGGGTCCCCGGAGGCTTGGGCTCGTCCACGTCCCGCGCGCGCTTTCCTCGGGCTTCCCTCCCCCGCCGCTCCAACACCTGTCCGCCGCCCTCGCCGCCTCCCAATGGCCTGAGCCCGGCCCTCCTCTCCAAGCCCTCAGTGTCCTGGGTGCCCGATCCCCGCGCCTCGGCGTCTCCCCGCCGCTCTAGTAAACAAAACCCGGGCGCTGGAGCTGCCCGGCGGGCAGATGATCTCGGGAGCCCGCTCGGAGCGCCGTTTGCGCGCCCCGGGAGCCCCGGGCGAGCCAAAGGGCGAGGGTGGCGGCCGCGGTGGCAGCGGCAGGCGGCTCAGCTTTGTTATGAATAGATGAAAGAGGCCACCTACACAGTCACCCAAATTACGAGACCTCCCTCCTCCCTATCTCACCGAATCAAGAGAGGAGGGGAGATGGGCGTGGAGGGAGGGCGGGCGGAGGGCGGAGGAGGAAGAGGATGAGGAAGGGGGCCAGTTGCGTCCCACTTTGACAATGGGAAAGTGAAACGCGCAAGGGCACCCAACCTCTCCAGCCCTCCCCGCCCGCCTCGCTCCTCTCCGCCCGTCCCCTCCCTTCCCCTCCGCGCCTCCCCGCGGGCGCAGCGCTGCACAGAGGAACTCTCGGCCGAGGAAGAAGCGGCGCCGCAGCGCGCAGGGCTTGCCACCGCCGCCGCACGAGCCG
>NW_022103898.1:34089831-34100619 GCF_000313985.2 Echinops telfairi | reverse complement strand
GCAAGCCATCGGAGCCATCGCGGCGAGCCGGGAGCACGGCGTGTTCGTGGCGAGCGGCAGCTGCCTGGACCAGCTGGACTACAGCCTGCAGCGCCAGGTCTCGCGCCTGTACCGGGACCAAGCGGGCAACTGCACGGAGCCCGTCTTGCTGGCGCCCCCCGCGCGGCCCCGGCCCGGCAGCAGCTTCAGCAAGCTGCTGCTGCCCTACCGGGAGGGGGCGCCGGGCGTCGAGGGGCTGCTGCTCACCGGCTGGACCTTCGACCGGGGCGCCTGCGAGGTGCGGCCCCTGGACAGCCTGCACCGCGACTCGCTGCGCAACGGCACCGAGGTGGTGTCGTGCCACCCGCAGGGCTCGACGGCCGGCGTGGTGTACCGCGCCAGCCACAAGAACCGCTGGTACCTGGCCGTGGCCGCCACCTACGTGCTGCCCGAGCCGGAGAAGGCGAGCCGCTGCAACCCGGCCGCTTCGGACCGCGGCACGGCCATCGCACTCAAGGACACGGAGGGGCGCAGCCTGGCCACGGAGGAGATGGGTCGCCTCAAGCTGCGCGAGGGCGCGGGCAGCCTGCACTTCGTGGACGCCTTTCTGTGGAACGGCAGCGTCTACTTCCCCTACTACCCCTACAACTACAGCAGCGGGGCCGCCACCGGCTGGCCCAGCATGGCGCGCATCGCGCAGAGCGCCGAGGTGCTGCTGTTCCAGGGCCAGGCGGCCCTCGACTGCGGCCGCGGGCTCCCCGACGGCCGCCGCCTGCTCCTCTCCTCCAGCCTGGTGGAGGCTCTGGGCCTCTGGGCGGGCGTGTTCAGCGCGGCCACCGGGGAGGGCCAGGAGACTCGCTCCCCCGCCACCACGGCGCTCTGCCTCTTCAGGATGAGTGAGATCCAGGCGCGCGCCAAGAGCTGCAGCTGGGACTTCCAGACCGAGCACAACTGTGTAAGTCCTGCCTCCGGGACACCCCCCCCGTGGGGGGGGGCACGCTGCTCGGAAAGAGTGGGGTGGGGGGAGACCGGGGTGGACGTGTGCCAAGTCTCAGGTCCACGCACTCTAGTTGCCGCCTGACGGCCGTTGGCATAAAAACACCCCCAGCTACTCAAAAGCACCTCCCGGGGTCCCCAGAGGGAGGCTGGGAAAGGCAGAGAGGGTAGGAGTTAGGCGCCAAACTAGCGAGTGCATCCTAGAGCAGCCCTTCTCGGTCCAGATGTGGAAGCTTGTCCAGCGCTGAGCAGCCCCCACTTAGCCTAGCTGCCGGGCGAGGACATCCTCTGCCCCCTCAGCGTCACCACGGCAGGTTTGTGGGCTTGACCTTCTTGGTCAGCACGGTTAGCAAACACTGCGCCCCAGCAGAGGCCTTCGAATCTAAGGACTTAACTGCCACACCCCGCCCTTTGTGCCACCCCAACCCCACCTCCCCGGGTACACAGGTGGTGTGTCCTGAAGAGCTGGTGCCCCCTGTCTGCGTGGGTCGATGCTAGTAGCCTGGAGGAGGGGCTCCTGCTTGGTGGAACAGAGCCCTCAGCCAGAGACAGGGCAAGGGGGCGGGACTGTAGCTCTGCGGAGGGCTGTGGGCTCCAGCTGGAGGGAAGGGTTGGGAAGGGGGGCGGCTTTATGGGTGCCAGCCTCACCCTGGAGGGGAGAGAGCAAGGGAAAGTGTTAGGGGTTGCTACTGACAGTTCCTGAGCCGCAGCTTGATGGTCTGGATGGCTCGGCTTACTGGCACCACCGTTGTGTTGTGCCTGAACCAAGCAAACCTCATCGGCTTCCCCTGAGCTCCCAGGGCACCCACCGCTTGAATCTTGAGATTGGCATTTCTTTGACCAGCAAATAAAGCGGCGGTTCAAGAGGGTCCAGTTGATGGGGATTAGGGAGCCATTGTGCACTGCTCGCAGGCGGTTTCCCTTCCAAGACTGCTGGCAGATCAGCTCCACATATGGCTCCTTAGAGGGGAGCCCGCTGAAAGCCTCCTTTAAAACTGGACAGAAACCAAAGAGCACACATTCACGGCTACAGGTGTTGTCATTGTTTTTGGTATAAAATGAGTCAACTCGGAGGGGAGAAGTCTCCACTTAGAAGACGTGTTGTGCAGCCATATAGGAGAGGTTGGGGTGTAAGGTATATCAGTCTGTGTCTAGAAACGCACACACACCCTTTCCCTCCCCTCCCCCCTCTGCAAACACATTTTGGCAAATGTATTAGCCCTATTCATCAGGGGGTGTGAGTGGGGGGAAGACCAAAAAAATACTGGGAGATCTTTTTTCACATGGAATGGTCAGTTGCTTCTTTCTCGCCTGTGGACTGCCTTGGTGGTATAGTGGATTATGCATTGAGCTGCTGAATGTAAGATCAGTAGTTCAAATCCACCAGCCTCTCAGAGGGAGAAAGATGAGGCTATCTACTTCTATAAACAGTTATAGTCTTGGAAACCCACAGGGACAGTTTTACTTTGTCCTATAGGGTTGTTGTGCATCAGATTTAGCTCGATGGCTTTGAGGACTGTGAGTTCTTTGTTGGCATTTAGATACTGGTATAATTAATGCATATCTATATGTATGTACACATGTGTGTGCACATAAATGTAAGTAACGTATTGCCCCCTAAATGGCTTAGTTTTGTTATACTCATATAACTGCTTCCTTATTACCTGTTTTATTTAGGTCCTTATAATCTGAAAGTTAAAGTTTGGCAAAATCACTGCCATCTACTTCTCTGTTGAAAGACTCCACCTTGGGTCAAGATTTAGGCACACTGGATGTCTAGGATTGATTACAAGACCGCTCCAAAGCCCACAGCAGGTGATAACTTGGGAAGTGCAGGCTTTGCCATCTGACAGCTGTGTAGACGGATGGAGCCAAAGCAGTTCTCTTGACTGCCTCTCCCTACCCATTGCATCTTCTGCGGACTTAGTTCCCTTCCAAACCCAGTTGGCACCCTGAACATACACAGAAGCCACCTTTGGGCTCTATCCGGTGTCTCTGCTTGTGCTGGGATGGAGAAGGGGAGGCGAGGAGTTGGGGCAGACACACAGAAATACTTCTTAATCTTCCTGGAAGGTTGCTGCTCCTTGCAAATCCAGCAAGGGATAAACGCAGGCTGCCAGAAATCTGGAAGTGGAAAAATAAATAATTTAACAGAGTCCCCTCCCCACCACCACCACCATAGCATTTCTTGCTGCTGTTATTTATTGAGCACTCCAGCGTGCTCAGAGCTGTGTATGCTGAAAGACAGGTCGCTGCCCCTGGAGCTTGTCATCCGAGTTAAATAATATACTCAGGTTCAAACAATAGCATGTCACCACCGCACAGGTGGGAGCAAGCTTGAAGTTTTGCTTTTTTTTCTTCCTTTCTTTTTTTCATTTAAGTAAATTCCTTGCTGCTAATATGCATTAAAAAGACTTAATGGAATTGCATTTTTGAGAGTGGTTTTGAAGGGGGGGTGATGGTGGTGGTAGTTTTGATGACAAAGCTGATCATTTTCGAATCTATTGAATAGGCAGATAAGATACTTAATTCAATAGAGATTTGCCTCCTGCCTCCTAAATGTAAGCAGGGCTGTGTGCTAGGTGACACCAATTTTGTCGTTGAAAGGGCAGTAGCAGGTTGCAACCCTCTTTGTTGGGGTCATGGGATTGGCATGCACCCCCCTCTGCGCCCCCTCACACCCCCCAGCTGTCACTCAGGCGAATGATGTCATTTGATTGCATTTGTTCTACGTGTGATTTTCAGGTTTTAAGAGTGGGTTTTGGAAAAGGCATGCTGAATTACAGGTGCCTAAAACTGGAGACGGACGTGGAACGCTCTGGAGGCAGCCGCCATAGACCCCAAGGCGAGTCCTTCAGCCCAGACACGGGCATCTTCACAGTCAGCTGCAGGCAGGGAGGCACACACGGCTGGGTCTGTCCGCCCTCTCCCCTCCTGCTACATGGCTCCCGCTTAGTTTCCATCTTCACTCCACCATAGGTAGGAAAGTGACAGGGCTGCCTGGGTGGGTTTGCCATCTCTACGTTTCCCTCTTACCTCATTTTGGCGGGTTCTCCACCCCTTTGGCTTCCCCGGCCAAGGATTAATTTCTGAGAGGCTTGTGCAGTGGGTGTGTGCTTGACTACTTACAAATACACGGGGCCATTTACTTTCACTGCCTGGCCACCAACTTCAAGTACAGATTCAGGAAAAGAGCACATTCACTTCAGCTTCCAAATGCCAAGCAGCTCGTTTCTGTAGACTGTTTCCATAATAATCCTCAAGAGTATTTATAGAGTACTGCCCTAGATTGTAAAGCGTCCTGGTGATGCTGTGAGTTAGGCATTGGGCCACTAACTGTCAGGTCGGTGGTTCAAGCCCCTACTGCCTCTCCCGGGGACCAGGATGAGACTGTCTTCTCTCAGAATTAGTGTCAGAAACCCTATCTAGGGTCTCTCCAAGTCAGAATTGACTCCATTGGCAGTGGGTTTGGTTATTTGTTTGCCTAAATATGATGTTTTTGGCAGCACCTCATCACGTCCGAGGTGATTCTGTGAGGTAGACTTCTATTTTGTCTAATGAGGAAGCTGAAGCTCAGGTAAGTCGCTTCCTTGAGGCAAAGTGAGCTTAGTCAGAGCCCGCCTGCTCACGTTCACATTATCTAGTGGCAACTCCGCATTCGTTCCAGTGTCCTGGTGCTTTTCAGACGTTCTCCGACTTCCCTGAACTACAGAGATAGCAAACAATTTCCCTCTCCACCCGACCCGTCCCAGAATTGGGGGCTGAGACCAGAAAGGCCCCTTCAAGGCAGTGGTGCCTGGTTTCCTTCTACCCGCTTGTTCATTCAGAGTCCAAATCCTGACGTCATGCATCTTGCCCTGCAGACACGACTGAATGCTCACATGCTCTCCAGCTGATGCATGACCCCAGGGCACGCTGAGCTGTTGTGTGCTGATCCCGGGATCACCACACCAATGCACCCTGTTGACCTCAGAATCCACACTTGTCCTGTGATGTGCATAGTACTCTTCTAGTGTCCGTCACCAGCCCGGCAGGCCACTCTGCCTTCTTGTCGTTAATAGCTAACGGGTCCGCTCCTACCCCTGCCAGCCCTGTGTGGGGAGCCGGACGGCCCGTAGGATTTTCTCTAGTGGGCGTGGTGGTGAAAGTGCTCAACTACAAACCAAAAAGGCAGCAGTCGGGACACTGGATGAAAGGATCCACTTCCGTAAAGAAGTACAGCTGTGGAAACCCCACCGGGCCATTTGACCCTGGCTAAAAGGGTCGCTGTGAGTCAGAATTGACTTGCTGGCACTGGGCGGGTTGGACCTTTTGGAAGCAGCTCCCTTAGACCTGCCTGCCATCTCTGGGTGGATGTGAACTGCCAACCTTTCAGCCAGTAGCGTTTACCTCCATAAAACATCTGCTATGCAAAATTAGACTCACAAAGAGCCACAGTTGCCCACCCAGAAAGGGAGGAAAAGCAGCAATAGATACTGCTGACTGAATCGCTCCCCGTGCCAGGCTCCGGGCTAAGCACTTACATGCCATGTTTTCAGTTGATTGTCATGATCACTTTCTGAGGGCAAGGGCTGTGATTATTATTATGATTCAACAGATGTGAGCCAAGGCGTTCAGTAAGGTTCTAGTATAAGTGGTAAATGGCAGAAGACTTCGAATCTGGGTGGTTTGGCTCAAGGGCTTGAGCTTTAACCACCACCATGGTTAACCAGCACCGTGTCCAGGACCTGGGACACTGGGTTCTAATGCCAGTCCGATCCTGCGTAGAACAAACATAGGAGACCCTGCACAAGACTTGCTGCCTGTGGACAGAGACACAAGTTAGAACAGAGTATCCCTGCCTGAGAGGTGATCTCCTGGTTCTGCTTCTTTGCCCACTTGAAATTCTGACCCTGGAAGAGTTGTATTTCTCCAGGCGTGCGTTTCTAGACAGTGAGTGGTGTGATCTTGTATTCAGGCCTATAAACCTCAGAGAGTGGTCAGCGCTGCCAAGCTGAGCCAAGCCTCAGGGGACTGCTTGTGACTTTTTGTTCCTGGAGACCACCTGGCTCAACCGAAATGTAGAGATCTCAACTGGTCAGAGCAGGGCGACAGGCTGTCTTACCCGATGGCGGGCAAACAATGAAAACATAAGGCCAGAAGGGAAGGAACCTTGTAAACTTTAGTTCTGAACGAACCAAGCACTTAGCATCATGTCTGATACATTGCAGGGGCTGGGGAAATAGTTGTTGTATGAATAAACGGAGAGTCTTGGAGGAGGATGTTGGAAAAACTTTCTGTACTTGGCAGCAATGTTTGCTCGAGTTAGCGCACGTCATACGCCCTTAACCACTGTCCTCTTGCTGTCTGGTGGCTGGGAAACAAAGCACCAGGCTAGTGCCGAAGGACCCCTTCCTCCCGGGTCCTGGGCTGTAGCACCCTCCACTCTTCCCACTTTTCCATAGATCTTCATTCACTGGAACAGACTTCTTGTCTTGCCGACCTGACAATCGACGTTGACCATAGAAATGCACCATGTGTGGAACATATAATTTAATCATGTGCATGGCCATGCCTGTCAACAAACCACCAGAGAAAAGGGCTGTGTGCCACACGGCAGTGGCTCTCCATGTGTGGTTTCTGGACCCGCAGCAGCAGCGTCACCAAGGAACTTGCTGAAAAGGCAATTCTTGGGGTCTCACCCTCAGACTTACTAAATCAGAAACCCTGAGGGGTGGAGATTGGCGATCTAATCAGCCCTCTAACTTCGAGAACCGCTGCTCAGAGCGACACAATGCTCCTGATTGGCCTTGGGATTCCAGCTGTGGCACCTGGGAGAAGAATCAGTCTCGTTTTTTCCTATTGCATTTTACGTTATGACCATACAAAGGATTCCACTGGTTCTACTGCTCTCGTATTTTCTCTTCTAAGTGCTCAAAAGCAGTGCCTAGGAAACCCTCGGCAGACAGCATTTGGGGCTTGTAGTCTGACTCCCAAGAACCTATGCGTCTTGGTTTAATTAGCTCCTCTGCTCTTGCGTACAAAGTTTACATTTCATTCCAGATTGTAGGATAATTTCCCAAGTCTTCCTCCACCTGCTGCATACCGGAGCCAATCCCACACACCCGCCATTCTTTCCCAGGGTCTGGTCTCTGTACTGTCACTTCTGATACCCTTGTCTATCCTTGTCAGTCTCAGAGGTTTTAGGGAACTAAGATCTCCTTAGTCAAGTCCAAATTGGGGGAGGAGGGTAAGGGGACCAAGCCAGGTGGGATCACGTGGAAATCACGAAGAGGAGCAATGCTGGGTAGTGGTTCCTTTCAGAAAGTCTGGCGCCAGATCGTTGGGGCTCAAAGCTGCCACGTAGCACCTGTGTGTCCTTGGGCACATGATGGAACCTTCCTGCATAGCATCACGGTGAGTGGAAACCCGCTCGACGGCATTGTGTTCAGGTTTTTCGGTTTGGTGTTTCCATTCCTTCATCGATAAGTGATGATTGAAAAGTGCCCAATCCACAGGATTATGTCCAGATTAATGAATTAATGTGTACAGACTGCTTGAAATACCACTTGGCTCATAGTAAACGATACATACATGCTTGCTATCACCACCATCTTGCTTATTAATAATGATCGACTGGGCTCCTTGATACGAATCCAGGTGGCTCTGGATCAAGGTGGCCTGAAGGTGCTCGGCGGTGGCAGGCAGTGATGGATGCTTACCTGGAGGGCTCTCAGTGCTGGGCGTGGCTGCTTCCCCTCCCTTGCTCCTGAAGAGCCTGCGCTGCTTTCTCTTCCACCTGCATGTGCCTCGGCTTGTCTTGACCCTGCGATACCTTTGCACAGCCTTTCTTTGCCCCACCTCAGTGACTCTCTGGCAATGGCCACCTATGCTTTTCAGAACACATTATCAGGAGAGCTGGAATCAGGTTCGATGCATCTTTTCACCCCAGATTATGAGTCCTAGTTCAGGTTGTAACCCCAGTCATAAGAAGGGCATCCAACGTGGCTGAGGGCCCCAGCAGGCACTGTGGGCGGGTGCCTTTAGAATGGAGTGGTGGAAAGACCAACATCTGAACTACAACAGCATGGCCCCACTTCTGCCTCCCCTGAGCACCTGCTGGCATGGGCGAGGAACATTTAGATCAATGGTTCTCAACCTCCCTAATGCCGCGACCCTTTCATACAGCTCCTCATGTTGTGGTGACCCCCTCAACCATAAAATTATTTTCATTGCTACTTCATCACTGTCATTTTGCTACTGTTATGAATCGGGAGACCCCTGTGAAAGGGTCATTCGACCCCCAAAGGGGTTGCAACCCACAGGTTGAGAACCGGTGAAATAGATGATGATGAAGGCCGAGGTCTACTTGAGGTGGGGTGTAGGCCTTCTAGGTGGTCTAACATGTTTATGGGAGCAGGAACAGGGCAGTGGTGGGTTTCTTTATGAAATGTGCTAGTCATTTTTCTTAATGGTCCATCTGGATGAAAATGCTAATCTTGATGCTGTCGCAAAACAAATAGAATTGTGACCTGTGTTTCACATTCTCCATCATTGATTTTCATATGGGCTTGACTTTTCTATTCAATCGTTATACATATTGTTTTCCTTGCTTATGAATGAGGCTTTGACCCTAGCAATACCCAGCCACCCCGCTGGCCAACGCTGTAACACTGGGATCAGCGAATGTTTTCTGTAAAAGGGTAGATAGTCAATATTTGTGCAGGCTTTGCAGACTTCTCATGGTCTCTGCAGTAATTACTCCACGCTGCTGCCACAGCTCAAAAGCAGCCATAGACAATAAATAAAGCAACGAGCGGTGCTATCTGGATACTAAAATTTGAATTTCATATATTACAAAATATTGTTCTTTTTTCCCAAGCATTTAGAAACTGTCAGCTTGCGGGCCATAGGTGGTAGGGTACTGATCCTGCAGTTACACGAAGGGCGAGCATGAAACAACAGTGCAGTACAGTGTGATACCAGGTGGGATACAGAGGTAACATGCACGATGCTGGGAGCTCCAAGGAGGTGCCATGAAACTCAACCTGTGAGCTTCTCGGGGGCTTCAGAGAGAAGATGCTTAAGCTGCGGCTGCAAGAGTGTGTGTAAGTTGCTAAGTGGGGAGTGGAGGGAAGGGAAGTCCAGGAAGAAGAAACAGCTTGCGTCCATGCGGGAAGTTGAGTAAGCTTGTGAGCTGCAAGTGGCTCACTCTGGCTGAAGAGTGTCCAGAAATAACGTGTGCAGGCCCCTATGGAGCCAACCAAGGTCTTTGGATTTTATCCTGATGGTCGGTCATTTTCAGACTTTCCAAATCCTGACTTTAAAATAAATCTTAACCTGAAACTCCATCAGAAAGAAAACACACACACCCAACTTAACAAACTATCCTTAGTCTTCCACCTCTGGATAAGACCATTATCAAGTGCTGGGGATGTAGGGGTGGATCAGGACTTGGGATGTCCCTAGAACCCTACAATGTGTGCCCTGTCATGTCTCTCCCTGAGACATCTCAAATGATCTTCTGAGATCTGCTGATCATGAGTGAGAAAACCCTGGCTATGGGTGATGGGACAGTAGATCTGGAAGATTATTCAGAAGATGAACTGGATAGGCAAGACCAGTGCAAACTTCATTTCTTGAGCTCCTGTTATCTGCCAAGTACTGTCTGAAAATAAGTTTTTTTTCCCAATGGTAACTAAAGTAGATAATAAATTAAAGGGATTATTTTTATACTAACAAATGATAGCTAGCCAATAGTCTTGTTGTAGAAATGGAAAAGCTGATCCTCAAAATTATCTGGGGACCCCAAATAGCACCCGAATAGCCAAAACAACAGTCTTGAGAAAGAACAGTTAAGTACTCACATTTACCAATCCAGGATGTACGACAATGCTGCAGTAATCAAAACAATGTGGTGCTGATACAAGAATAGAGATGTGGATCAATGGGAAAGAAATGAGAGCCTAGAAATAAACTTACATACCTATACTCAACTGTTTTTTGAGAAGAGTGCTAAGTCCATTCAATGGAGAGAAATACTCTCTTCCACAAATGAGGCTCAGACAACTGGATATTCACATGCAAAAGAATAAAGTTGGACCCACACTTCACACCGTATATGAACATTAACTCTAAATGGATGAATGGCCTTATTATGAGAACTAAAACTCTTAGATGGAAATATGGAGGTAAAGTTTAAGATTTTGATTTTAATAGTGGATTCTTAGATATGATACCAAAAACTTGAGCGTTAAAGAAAAATAATAGTAAATTGGACTTCATCATGCTTAAAAACTGTGTCAACTTAACTGGCCCAGGATTCTCAGTGGTTTGGTAGTTAATGTCTAGTAATTTCCATGACCGAACCAATCACCGCCAATCAGTTATAAGTCTCCATAATGGGATTAGATTAGGGTGGAATGTAACCCCATACTTATGTCACAGTCCTGATGCAGTTAATATCCTTGGGGGTGTGACCTCTTTCCAATATAAGTGGATGTTGTGGGAAAGCTTACTTTATTTTTTATTCCTGGATCTGGCTCATCAACCTTTGATTCTTTGCCCCTGAACCAATGGTCTGCCGTATTGCCTGCTGATCCTGGGAGTTATTGGAGGCCTGCTAGCTGACCTGCCAACCATGGATTCATTCACCTTTACAGCCACCAGCTTGTAGTCTTCTTGCTGATCTTAAGCTTATCAGCTCCCGAAGCTACTCAAGTCAGTAGAAGCCTCCAGGTTAACATCTGACCTATGGGAGGACACATTTTTGTAACCATACATCTGATAAGAGTTTAACTTTCAGAATGTATAAAGAAATCCTGTAACACAACA
>NW_022103898.1:34057042-34089065 GCF_000313985.2 Echinops telfairi | reverse complement strand
GAAATGCTGCAGTCATTGTGGGAAAGAGTTTGGCAGTTCCTCAAAAAGTTAACCATAGAATTGCCACCTGACCCAGCAAATCCACTCCTAGGTTTATACTGACTGAATTGAAAGCAGGGACACAGACAGATACTTGTACATGAATGTTCACTGTAACATTATTTACAATAGCTAAAAGTGGAAACAATTCAAATTTCACATGTCCCATCAGTAGATGAATGGATAAATGCAAAGTGGTATATCCTTACACTGGACTACTACTCAGCCCTAGCAAGGAACAGTGAAGGGCTGATCTCTACTACAACGTGGATACTTTGACATCAAGAACCATTTAACCAGTTGCTGATGAGTTGACTCTGATTCAGAGTAGAATGTGTTTCTATGGCCCATTTGCACCACCCAGAGAGAGATTCTTTGGAAAACACTACGATATGTGAAGTAGTCAGACACGAATAACTAGCATATGATCCCAATGGTATGATACATCTCAAAAAGAAATAAAAAAAACCCCAACTCATTGCCATTGAGACAATTCTGACTCATAGTAACCTTATATGACATATCTAGAATAGGCAAATAAATGTGAGGAGAGAAAAGTAGATTAGTGGCTCCCAGGAGCTAGGGAGGATGGAATGGGGAGGTATTGCTTGAAGGGCAGAGGTTTTGTATGGATTGATGAAAAGCTTTTGGAGAGCGATGACACGGTGAATGTAATTAATGTTATGGCACATTTTTGTTATATGGATTTTGCCACAAGAAATTAAAAATAATGAGAAAGTATGGTAGAAGATTATAGATAAGGCTTATGGAGTATAGGATCACTATGGGTCAGAATCGAATTGGTGGTAGTGGGCTAGTGGTGGGTTAGTGGGCATTAGGTATTATTCTAATGATGTGAACAACATTACCCATTTGATCTTCACCACAGCCTTACAGTGTTGGGGGAGGGTAATAGGACTACTCTCATTTTACAGATCTGGAAACAGACTGAGATTTGGGCTGTAAGATAAAACAAACCAAACAAAACCAGGTGATATGAGATGACAAGGCCATTTTAGGAATGGTCCTGAGTAACTTCTTCGGGAAGGTGCTCTTACTGAGGATGAGGTTGCAGGGAGGCGTTCCCACAGAGCTGGGGACAGAGCACTCCTGGCAAGCCGGAGACCAAGGGCAAGGGATCAAAAGGGAGAAGGGTTTGGTTGGTGTGAAGAACAAAGGGTTAGTGTGGTTCCCTATAGGGACTTCGTGAGGGAGCGTGTGAGCGTTACATGAAAGGAGGCTGGAGAAGGGAGCAGGGGCCTTATCCTATTGGCCTTATAGATGGTGGGAAGGACATTGGATTTATGCTCAAAACATAAGGGGGCCTTTGAAGGGAAGTGAAATGATTAGATAGATGTGCGTTCCTACATAATGGCTGCCTGAAGGAGATGGATGAGAGATTGAGCATAATGGAGGCAAAGATACCTACAGAGCGCAACTGTTAAGAGTCCAGGCAAGAAATAATCTTTGTTTGTCCTAGAGTGTTGTGACAAATATGAAGAGAAACAGATGGATGCTGTTCATTACAATAATCCAACTGAGGGATATTGCGGATCTGGACTGAGGCTGTGGCTGTGAGGGTGGAGAGAGGGATAAGGTGAAATAGCTTTTTAAGATACAGAATTGAGAGGTGTGAGTGACTAATTAGAAGGTGAGTTTAATTAAAACAAAATCGTAAATGCCTTTAGGGCATTGATATCGATTGAGTTGTGTCCCCGCCCCCCTCAGGATATATGTTGAATTCCTATAGACCTTCTATAGTCTGAGATGGTGAGAGTTCCGGACACTGTCCCTGACAAATTGGATATCTTGTTCGATAATAGGAATTTTCTTTTGTTATGTTAATGAAGCCACAATTGTAGAATGGGTCCTAAACCCAATCACTTCTGAGTAGGTATAAAAGAGCAGAATTAACGCAGAAACACACATATAAGAGACGACAGACTCCATATGAAGATCATTTACCAGCCAAGGAACACCAAGGAACTGAGGAACATCTAAGGGTCCTAATGTGGAAGGTATCCACACTGCCAAACATCTGATTTGGACATTTAGCCTCTAGAACTATGAGATGGTGAGAAAATAAAGCCACCCACTTGTGGGATGTTTTTCTGTTACTACAGCACCAGGTAACTGTGTTAGGGTAGGTTCTTTAAGGAGCAAAACAGGCCACGCTTGTATGTGTCTGTATACAGAAAGAGATTTCTATCAGGAAATGGCTTATCCAGTTGTAGAAGTAGGTATGTCTGGTCCAGTTCAAGTCTGTAGGTTAGATGTAAGCTATAGACTTCTCTGTCTCATGTAGCTGTGGAAGCTGACAGAACAAGAAGGAGGGTGATGAAGCAGGAGGGCCACAGATGGCTTCTGAGATCAACAGGTGACACAACAAGAGATTGACAAACCAGACACAGGATCCAGATCCAGCTCTGCTCAGGGTCTCTCACTTATACTAAAGGCCCCGCAAGGAGGTACCATCAGGCTATGACTTGATTGATAGGTTAGGTTCCACCGTACCTCCCCAGGTATGTCTAGTTGACATAAACTCTAACCCTCACAGTAACTAAGATGGGTATCTAGAAGGAGCTGCTAGATAGATAGTTGGAAAGAGTGTTAGGAATCTGTCTTTCCAAATGTGGAGTGACTGTGATATGCCAGACTCAGTGTTAGACCCAACGCAGTCTTCTTTGGGCTGTGTGTGTGTGTGGGAGTGGCCAGGTCTGACTCACCTTTGCAGCTCAGGTACCTCTGAGACATCCCAAACAAGACTTTGTGTTTGTTGAACTGGAAAGAGAAGACTAAGGGGAAGACCAGTGATTATAGTGCAATAAGATGAGCTGTACTAGGAATGAGGATGGGAACTTTCTAAGGCATCCACACTTGAGCTGTGCTTATAGAAAGACCAAAAGCCAGGTCGCCAAGAAAGAAGTGTGCTTCCCCATCAATTCATGACCATTCTTCCATATCCTCCCAACTTGGTCTTCAAAGAGTCCTCTTGAGAAGTGCCTTAACTCACCGGCCAGCTGTTTCTGACTTCTAATCATGGACATCCCTGTAGCCCTTCTACAGTCGGAGAGGTCCTTTCTGAGGCTGCTCTCTTCCTCTGTGTGGCCACTTTAAACCCTGGATTCCAAGTGCTGGCCCTTGCTTCTCTGATGCAATCGGAAAGGGGTAGCCTAGAGCAGCAGGTAGCTGAGTTGTCATTAGTATCGGCCTCTTCTGTGTAGCAATACTTCTATGGCCTCTAATCCAGGACTCCTGACCCTGTGGAGTTCTTGTGCTGTGGACTTCTATTGAAGCCTATAGGTTTCTTCTTAGATCAGTCTGTTTAATTGAATAAAATACAAACACTGGGTTGCAAAATAAACCAATTATGTTAATATATGGATGCATGCAAATATCTAAACATTTTTAAGACATAGTAAAATATCCAAACTCATTAAATAGCAAGATTTAGAGTCAAGAACCAAAAATAGCAAACTCTAGAGGCCTGGAACAGGGGATATCATTGCTGATGTCAGCTGGATGTTGGCGGAAAGCAGAGAGTACCAGAAAGATGTTTACTTGTGTTATATTGACTATGCAAAGGCATTCAACTGTGTGGCTCATAACAAACTATGGATAGCCTGGAGGAGAATGGGGATTCCAGAACAATGGTTTGTACTCGTGCAGAATGTGTACATGGATTAAGAGGCAGTAGTGCAAACAGAATAGAACAAGGGGATGCTGCATGGTTTAAAATCAAGAAAGGTGTGTGTCAGAGTTGTAACTTCTCACTACACTTATTCAATCTATGTGCTGAACACATCATCAGAGAAGCTGGGCTATATGAAGAATGTGGCATCAGGATTAAAGGAAGGTTTATAAACAACCTTCAATAGGCAGATGACACTAACTTGTGCTTGCTGAAAGTGAGGAGCACTTTAAGCACTTGCTGATGGGATTGCAGCCTTCAGTATGGATTTCAACCCAATGTAAAGAACAAAAATTCTCACAACTGGATCAATAGGTCACCTCGTGGTCCACGGGTGGATGAGTGACTAAGTAGATGAGTAGGTCAATGGTTGGGTGGGTGCGGGAAGGCATGGAAAATCCCAGGAAGTGAAAGACTGCCTAAGGGTTTACAACTCATAAATAATAGAGCTCACACTTAACACCCAAATGCCTTTTAGCCTGAATCTCCTTTTCTTTTTACCATTCCATTTCACCATCAGCTACTTTTATTTTAAAGACTTAAAACCATATTAAGCCACATTTATAAAATTATGCAATTCTTATCCAGAGAAAGGACTGCCCCATTATGCTCGGAGCATGCCTAAAGAACTTTATCTACTTTCTAGAGTCACATTTTAAGTATACTGAATTTTTAAACCATCTATAAACTGAAATGGTGGGAAAGCTCAGAGTGTTTCTTTTACAGGTTGCTAATGAATTGTGGACGATACATTTAGAGAAGACCAAGGTACATGGTCATAGGAGATAAAAGGTAGCTTAATGTTCTTCCCAAAGGCCAGAATCAAGGCCTACTATTTACAAGGGACCAATCCAGACTCAGCTGAACTCTGTAATGGTAAAGCCCACTTAGCAATGAAACAATGGTGCCTGATGAAATAATGACTCAAAGTATTCAAACACTTATCCATGTATTCATTCATTCATTTATTCATTCAATAAATATTTATTGATAACTTACTACTTACCAGAAACATTCTCAATTCAAAGTGTAGAATAAGACATACTGTACTTGTAGACTGTAATCTACTGGGAGACAGAAAATAAATAAGTTTTACTAAAAAATTATAAAAGTAGTTTGAAGGAAGCCAATGGGATACTGAGATACAGAATCACAGTTGTGTAGGGGTGGAGACAACTATGTTCACGAGGAGGTGGCATTTAAACTTGAGACCTGAAAGATTAAAAGGAGCCAGGCTTCTTGTGAATTAGAAGTATTATGTGCAAAGGTGCTTAGGCAGAAATATTATAATATGTTCAAGAAGATGAAAGAAAGCCAATAGAGGAGTGTGAGTAAGAAGAGTGGCCAGGCCTAAGTGTGGAGAAGTAGGCAGGTAAGAACTCAGGTAAGGCCTGGGAGGCATTTGGACTTAATTGTAAGTAGGATGGAATTCCATTGACTGTAGCATGGGCTGTTCTATGTGTGGAAGCCCCCCTCTGACTCTGGAGGGAGACAGACCGTAGGATGAAATGGAGAAGCTGAGGACAGCAGATCATGGAGGGTCCTCCTTAGTGGGTGGAGGTTGTGGAGACTGAGAAGATGAATTCGCAGTAGAATTTCTTAATTCTGCAGCCATTTTCCTGGGCTGGCTATGGGGAATGAAGAGAGAGTGGAGGGTAAGGGCAGTGTCACTGCCCATGATAGGAACAACTGAAGAGTGGCAGCCTTGGCGGGAAGAAAAGTTTGGATACAATTTGTCGGTAACTATCAGCGTGTTGACAGGGGATGATGATATTTCCCTAGAGAGCATTTGGAAATGGAAATGTCAGGAGTGGGGGGAGGGAGATAAGTGCCTGGGTGGCACAAAAGGCTTATCTTTGGGTTGTCGCCCTAGCATGTTCACCACTTGTCTCAGCCAGGACCCCACTGAAAGACCAGGGACTTAAGTCAGTGGGTAGAGGTCCAGGCAGTGGGCATACCATATCAAAGCCCCTGCTGCTGACTGAAAGGTTAGTGGCTCATGTCCATTCAGAAGTGCTTTGGAAGGATGGTCTGGCAATCTACTGAGTGGCTAGTCATTGAACTGAATTGGGAGTGCCCTGGGGCGAATGTTTATGGCAGAGCAGTGTGCCCTTTGGGCCCGGTTGAAAAGAAGTACTCCTGACTAGAGGAACTGTATTCTGAACATTTCTGATGCTGGATTATAACCCATTAACTCCTCTACTAAACCCCGTAATCATGGGTGGCCAAAGGAAAGCAGCCATTGAAAACTTCCTGGCGCATACCGCATGCGCACAGGGTTCCACGGGTTGGAATTGACTCCATGGTAACTGAGATTAACCAGAGAGAGATCCATCAGGATGGGGGCATTTATATTGAGGAGGAATGGAAACATTTTGGAGGGTAGGATTTGGGCAGGGGGTCCGTGCGGGCATGCAGCGGTGCAGCGCTCAGGGGCTAAGCTGTGGTCAGCACCTGGACCCACAGCAGCTCTGTGAGAGAAAGCCGAGAAGTCTGTAAAGACTGCAGCCTACTCTGGCCGGTCAGGGCCTCATGAGTCAGAACTCGATGGCACACAGCAACAATAACAAGCTTGGGAGGCTGGTGAGAGCTGGGTCCCTCGGAGGGAAGAGAAGGTGCAAAAGGAGGAGGAGGAAGGGTGTTAAATGCTCATGGCACCGAGGTGTTTCCTGATCCGTGCTGCCCAATGCTTGCCTGATGCAGAGGCTGCTCAGCCGTGTCCTTGAACTTCTCTCTATCCCTCCCACACTCTGAACTTTTCAGACGCTCAGAGAGAGGCCATTAACTTGGCCAGAACTTAATCAATGCTGTATGCTCTAGACGAACGAAGAAAAGAGGCGGGAGCTGTATTGGCTGATAAAATCACAATCTAACTTGAGTGGATCAGACTTCTCTCATCTCGCCAGCTTGATGAAGGGAGTCTTGTCATTATTGTCGCACGCATTAGTTCATCGGAGCCTTACAGCAACTCTGAGAGGTATTTAGGGAAAGAGGTGCTGTTTCCATTTGTTAGGTGCACTAACCGAGGCTCATGGATGGTGCAAACAGAATGGGGAACAGAGCGCAGACATGGGGCTCCTCTTAAGGTCCCCTAACCACAAGTAGGTCCCTGGGTAAGTAATAGGAAATGATGAAGAAACAAACAGCTTCAAAACAAGTTCATGCCAAAGGGGAACCAACATGCAAAATGAACTGCAAGAGGAAGCATTTTATCAATGTGTAAGAAATAGGTAAACGTCTGGCTGATGTTTGCAATCTTCCTCTTGGAGCAATCAAAACAAGGGAGTCCTAGCTGAGGTCAGTAGTTCAAACCCACTGGCTACTCCAAGGGAGAAAGGTGAGGTTCTCTGCTGCGGTGAAGATTTACAGCCTCCGAAATCTTACACAGTGTCCTGATGAATCAGAATCACATTGATGACAGCGGGTTTCTTGATTACTACCTCAGAATCCTTGGGTTATGCAAATGGCCAACGCACTAGGCTACTAAATTGAAGGGTGTAGGTTTGAGTCCATGCAGAGGTGCCTTGGGAGAAAGGTCTTGAATTCTACTTCCAGAAAAACTTCCGATGACCACAGGATGTCACCAGGCATTGAAGCCAAGCAGAAGGCAACTGGCTTCTGCTTTTCACTTCATGCTTGCTTGGCCTTCAACACTTGAGGGCCCACTCTTATGCATATTTCCTCCTACCGTTGCTATGGCAGCTACAGCATGGACAAGAACACCCTTCTTAATAAACCCACAGGCAGTGCCACCGCCCACCATTAGGGCAGGGCATGCGTTGCTCAATGCCAGAAGGTGCCCTATAGCCTAGAATACATGACTCGCACCCCCTGGAATTGTGCGTTCATAACTAAGGATGTTTGTTGTCCGTGGATGATCGTATGGAGAGGTAGCAAGGCCATCCTGCTTCCCTTGTGCTAAGCTTATCACTACTCCCTCTACACACACACACACACACACACACACACACACACACACTGGTGCTCACCCCATCTCCTGAGCCTAGGTCCCAGCTTGATATGCCGGGCTTCAGTGCTCTCTCTTCAGCCCATACATTTTTTGAAACAAGGTAGCTTTTTCCTCAAACTGGAAACAGAAAAAGTTCCCCTCTGAGAGTTGGCTACCATGTAGGCATGACATGGCAGGCAAGAGAAGCAGAATGGCAACGCTGAGGGAACCAAGAACGCCCAAAGGGGAGACAAGGTTTAAAGCTAAATCAAGATAGGATTTTGTCATGAAAGGGAGGACTGGCAAAAGCATCATTACAAGGCATTAACCTTGTTACACAGGCAGAGGCTGGGATTCAGAGAGAAATTACACGTAATAAACTAGACAGAATAGGCTGAGAGCAACATTACTGATTATGCCCTAAGGGGAGAGAAGGGCAAGATTTAAAAAAAAAAAAAGGACCGAAAAGAGTAAGAATAATATCTGGACCCAGGGGGCCGGCTGCACCATTTCCCCCCTTTTCTGCTGTCTCCCTAGGTATTCACTCCACTTTTGTTAGGAGGTTTCTGGGGAGGCTTGTCTTTCTTTTGTTTTCATTTGCTGAAATGAGCATAAGAAAGCCATTCCCGGGGCTCTTTTTTCCATTCAAGGGGACCTGTCCCTTTCTGTGTGTCTCCAGCACAAAAGAACCCGTTTCCATTCAGCCAGCAGCCCCTAGAATTTGCAGGTGGTCCAGGCCTCCTTTTGCCCACTTTCTTCCAGGTCCACCTTTGTCATTGGCTGTAAAGTCCTGGCTGGGGCTGAGGCGCTGCAGGGTGGGGAGAGGACCAGGCCCTGCGAGGAAAAGTCAGAGCTTAAGGCTCAGCCCCACAAGTCCTGAGTCATTGTTTATACAACGTGACTGGCCTTTAGCTGCAAGAAATACAAAGCCCAACCAGACCGTAGGGCTTAAATCACGACATTGATTGTTAACTTCGTAAAAGGTATAAAGGATGGAGCTTCTGTCGCGCAGCGCTGACCTCAAGAACCTAGAGTGTGTCCATCTGTCTTCTGCAGCCAATCGTCGTTCCTGAGCTTTACGCTCCAGCCTGAACCTCATGGGAGGAAAGTGGCTCCCGTCTTTCTACCCTGTTGACCTCACAGACTGCATTCAGAGGGAGGAAGTAAGGAGAGAGGACAAAGAGGCTACCCAAACGCCTCCTGTTATCAATGAGAAAATCCATTCCCAGTAGCCCCTCCAGACTTCCTACACGTCACTGGTCAGAACCAGGCCTCATAGCCATGCCTCGTTCTACCACCTCCACCACCACCACCACCAATTGCTCATGAGCCCATTTGAACTTAGTGATCCCCATGCATGTCAGAGGAAAACTGTGCTCTATGGGGTTTTCCAGCGGTGGTTCCTTTGAAGTGGATCACGAGCCCTTTGCTCTGAGGTGCCTTTGCGTGGACTCAAACCTCCAGTCTTTGAGTTGAGCAGCTGAGCATACCAACTACTGTACCACCCAGTTCAACGAGGTGGAAGCACAAGTATCTGACTGCGGTGATGAGCTTACCATTGGGGCCGGGCTACTCATGCCGTCTCCCAGGCCTGAGCTCACCACTCCCTGAGCCAAGTGAGAGTCCTTCCGAGAAGGAAGAGAGCAGGAGTAACCGTGGGGTGGCAGCAATGTTTGCTTGTAGTGCTGCTGGGTGCCAGATACTGGTCTAGCCATATGTTCTGATTCCCTCAGTCCTCGTTGTAGGAGCAGGGAGTGATGGTGCTTATACTCACCTCCATTCATAGAGGGAGAGCCTGAGCCACAGCTCAATCATAGAGATAAAGAAGGAAGGACACAAGATTACTGATCTAGTAAGTGGGAGTGCCAGCATTCAAACCCAGGCAGCCTGGCTCACTACCCTATACTGTCTTTATTAGGTAAGATGAAAATCCTCCAGGGAGCAAACAGTAAGCTCTTAGCACACTTTAGCTGGTGGTGTGGTGGGCTGTGCATCGAGGTGCCAATCACAGGGTGAGCTATTCAAAACCACCACCTTGATCCTAGGGAGGAAGAGGAGACTTTCTGTTCCTCCAGCAGTCTGGAAAACCCACTGGGTAGTTCTCCCCTGTCCTCTGTGGTTGCTATGATTGGAACCGACTCGTTGTCGTGAGTAGTTTCCTTGCTTGGCCCTACCACCACCACCACCACGACTCCTGCTCTCGGTGTTCTTTCTTGTCTTGTCAACCCGACCAACTAGGCCCTGGATTAAAGAAATGCAGCAGGGAGCCACTGGGTGAGAACCAAGCTTGAATGTGCGCCTGACTACTCTGGCTCCTGGCCCCAGACGGCCATGAACCCTACCACCCGCCTTTGAAATTTGGAGTAGTGACTGCCTGGCAGTACTACTTGACTATTCTAGTGATCGAGGACGTGATTTAGAAAAGGACCGTGATTGAGGACCAGTCACCAGTCAGGGAAGGACTTGAGACGGGCCGAGAATTAAGAACCAATATCTCCTTTCTTCCCTTTCAACTTTTGAGCTGCTTTTGAGTGTGCGTGCGTGCGTGTGTGTGTGTGAATCTTTCCCACCTCCGCAAGCGTCGGTTACGGCATCATGATTCTTGGTTACTCAGAAGGGCTACAGTTATTTAGCACCCACTGCCTTTCAGAATTAGGGCAATGCTCTCCCAGTTGGTCCACAATCTCCAGACACGATCTTTCTGTGTCATGGGAGGAAGGCAGAAGGAACGCCTGCAAACAAAGATGGTGCACTAGCACATTTCGCTGGCCCACACCGAGACGATGCCAACTTCTCCTGGCTGACCTCTCTGGGGTGTTCACATGTTCCACAGAAATGATGAGCACAGTCAACTGGTCTAGAATTTGAACAAGGTGCTTTTATTTTAAAGCAAAGTGTGGGTTGTGGTTCTCTTTCTTTTCTTTTAAACCTAAAGGGTCACCCAATTTTTCTTTTTTTTGGGCTTATAGTCACGAGGCTGCCTTATCTAAACAGTGATCTAGTGTTTTGATCCTTAGACCCTTTTTTCGCTCTTAATTTTAATTTTAACCAAATTGCTCCTCATCTTCCCCAATGCATGAAAAGAAAGTAATCTTTTAACAGAGGGCGGAGGGGGGTGAGGATGGGGGTGAGGGAATCTCTAATGGGCTTTCCCCCAAACATCTTAAACCTAGTTCAGTGTAGTCTATTTTATGCAAATAAGTCACTTTCTCTTAGGTTATGCCTTGAAAAGTGATCCTAGTATTGGAGCCGGCTTATCTTCTCCTCGCAGTGCAAACTTTATCAAAGAAATATAGGCGACACTTTAAAGGCTTCAGAAATCTATTTAGCCCATGAATCCATTTAGTCTCGATGTTAATGAAACTTGGTGGGTTTAAAAATAATGAATATTTAATAAGACATAAATTGAAAGACATAAACACTGTTGGCAATAATATAATGAAGTTAATACGTCTTGGTTCTCCCCCTCTGTCCCCACACCACCTCCCCTCCCCAGAAACCGGGCGAGGTTAGGAGTTGCCTGATGAAGTTTGCCGGCTCTCCCATTGGCTGAGATGTGAATGTGCCTTAGAAAACCTTAATTCAGTTGGCAACTGAGCTCTGGCAGATAAAGTCCGCTATCGCAGTGTGCTCAGTCGCTTCAGACGGCAACGGCTCTTTCTAGCTCCCGATCTCCCTGAGATTTGTGCTACACACTCCGTTTCCTGTTGTTGCAGCCAGGAAACAGCATGAAGCACTTCATTCCTTTAAACTCGAAAGAAAGAGACATTTTGGTCAACACTCTCCCTGCTCTCAGTTGAAAGAGGGGCTTTATTGAATGATGAGGAACAAGTGTCTGCTTCTGTGTGCTCCAAGCCTCAGACAATGTAAATGGCCTTGGCGTTGCGAGTCAGAGCTCCCCGCTTCCTCCTCAAGAGTGTCAGCATCAGGTTCAGACTGTCCACTCGGAGTCTTAGCCACCGTCCATGACCAGGCTTGCCTCGCTCCCACCAATGAATGACCCATCTTTGCGCTTCCCAGTAGACCTCTCTTGTCCAACCCTCTTTGCCACTAGGATCGCTTGCCTCACATCTTGGGATATGGCTCGCCTACCTAATGCGCATCGCAGCGGGAACTTGCATACAGCCAGACTGCCTCTTTCCCATCCTGCTGCCGGCTCCCTTCGGGCAATGAAGGCGACAAGTCGGCTTCCTACATTAGCTGGGGGCGTGTTACATGGGCCGCTAGCTCACTGCTGGCAATTGGTACATGCCAAAAGCATAAACCAATGCTTTTCCACGGGTTCTGAGGAAAAGGGATTTTTGCACCTAATGACAGCCAAAGGCTGTGCTTGTGGTGATCTTGCCTGAGAAAATGCATTTAGGGCACAAGAATGGGATCCGCCGGAGGGGGGCGAGCAGTGATGTAGTCTCATTATAATGAGAATGATCACCATGAATAATTATCTTCTTTTTTTAAAATTTGTGTGTTTGTGTGAATGTTCAGAAAGAAGACGAAAAACCCGAAAGAATACAACCGATCGCCTCGTCCACCTTGATCCATTCTGACCTGACTTCCGTGTACGGCACTGTGGTTTTGAACAGGACTGTTTTGTTCTTGGGGACTGGAGATGGCCAGTTACTTAAGGTGGGTTTTTTGGGACTTCTTGAATGTCTATTTAAATAATGATTTCTTCTTTTTCTTCTTTTTTCACCTTTTTATTGCTTCTGGGTTATACCCCTAAACGATACCAATTGCATTGTGAAACCCCCAGAAGTGGCCTGAAAGAAATCCGGGCGCTCTAGCTGTAATAAGTACTCTACCCGTGTAAGGAAACGTCAGCCGCTCTGCTTCTGGGAGAGTGCCAGGACAGTTTCCCTTCCTTACTCACGACTCTTTGGGTGCGGTAAATGGGGGTCTGCTCTCTAACCGGTCCCTGACTCACTTTCGAAGACACTTAACCTTTCAGTCCCAGCTCCTTTGTAATGGAATGCACAAAGCACCTGACTTCTCACAACTTCTAAGAGAGGAGAGATTATAGGGCTGGAAATGGAGAGGGGAAAACAGCAACAACAGGTGTTCTTTTCCTTTAGCCCACTTGCCACCCACAGAGGGTTTGGTTTCTGCCCTTTGTACCCACACACATGATGGAGAGGTTAGAGATCTGGAATCCTTGGAAGAGACTCCATTTGCCTTTTATCTCTGAAGCCTATTTTATTTTCTCACTCCACGGACTGATTGAGATGTTTGTTCCATGAGAGGAGAAATGGGAAAAAAATAAAACCCAGAGACAGACTTGCCCCAAATTACATAGTGGCCACGGTATTTTCAATTGCCTCACATGCGTGTGAAAGTTGGACACTGAAGAAGAAGAAGAAGGTGGAAGAAGAATCGATGCATCTGCATTGTGGCACGGAATTTTGTTGGCATCATGGACTTCCAAAAGAACCAGCAAATCTGTCCTGGAAGAAGTACAGCCAGAATGCTCCTTAGGAGCCAGGATGGCCAGACTTCATCTCACATACTTTGGACATGTTAGCATAAGAGCACTTGTGCAGATGGCACAGGCCTGGGTAGAGCTTTGTTCTGTTGTGAACAGGGTCATTGTGAGCCAGAACTGACTCGACAGCACCGAACAACAGCAAACAGAGTGGCCATTGTGTCACTTATACCAGTGATGGCGAAATGGCACAGGTCTTGGCAATGTTTTGTTCGTGGTATTCATAATGTTGCCACAGCTCGAGGTGACTTGATGGTAACTAACAACAACAGCATTGTATCATGGCTTTTATTTTAGTCTCCACCATGTCAACTTGAGACTATTAAGAGTCTCAAGGGGTGGAGTTCAGCCTGTCAATCAGGTCGCAGCTTCATGACCTCATTTGGAGGCTCAACGGAGGTGAATAGCTCACTGGAGGCTAGATACACTCTCTCTGCTACACGTTCTTGTTGACAAGCCACATGGAGATACACTAGTGGAACCAGAGTCCTGGAGCTTGGAGGTGTCATGTGCTGAGATGCTTCCATCGCCACTGGATCCACAAGACTTTTCACTCTGATCTCCCTGCATTCAGCATCATTGCATGTGTTGTGTGAATTTATAGACTGGTCTAGGACATATGGGCTAATATTGGACTTATGGACTTGATCTGGAGTGGACTTGGCTGGGATGTTTTCTTAATATACAATTACTCATTGATATAAAGTTCTCTATTACACACATATGAGTGTCTCTCTGGATTTGTTTCTCTAGTCAACCCGGACTAACACATTCCCCCTCCTCAGCTGGTAACTCCTTTGTCTCTCAGGCTCTGTCAGCTTCTATCCTGTGTGAATACTGAGGGATCTCTTTCTAAACTGACCTGCATAACTAGCTGTGTGACTGGGTGAATCGCTGGACCTCTCTGAGCCTCCAGTTCCTCATCTATAAAATGAGATTGTACTAGATAGCCTAGAAAACTCCTTTCTGCTTTGATGGTCTCGTGCTCTGTGCATCAGTCCCTCATAAACCTATTCACTCGCTCTTCTCCAAATGTGGATTACATGACCCTGCTTGTGCCTCTCTACTCTGGCCGCCCCCACTGCCTGGCAGGTGTGCTTTCCCTCTCTGCTTTACTGATTCCTGCCTAACTGCCCACCACCCCCTTGTCAGTTTGCTCTGTCAGTTGGTGCCCTTCAAATGTCACCTCTTCATCGAGCCCGTCTACGTCTTCAGTGATCTTGTTTTTGCCTTCGCTCCTACAATACGTATGCTCTGTATCGTCCTTCTAGCTCCTTACAAGGGCCTTGCTTTGTTGTCTCAGTTCCTCCCTTACATTTGCCTTGCCTCCCCAACTGGATTCTCAGTGTCTTGAGAAGGAAGCCACGAATTCCCCACAGCCCTTAGAGGGCCGGGTGTCCGGTAGGCATTTGATTTAATCTGTTTTCTCTGGAGGAAACCCAGTAACATATGGGAGGGAATATGTTTGTATACATATTCTTTTAAAGTACACATTGGTCATCTTCCTATGGTAGTGGCTCCGTTTCCCGGGGAGAGGTCAATACCCATCCTTCATCCTGGACCGGTTGGTCGGTGCTACCAGGAAACGTCTGTGGCTTCTCCAACCTGGTGAGGCTGGTGGAGGCCTTTCCCCGGGCAGAAGTCTCCATCCCTCCTAACCGGGCCTTCTCACCAATGATCTTTTCAGATTTGGGATATTTTTGACAAGTGTTTTGACAAGAACACTGTTTCCCCAAAGCCGAGCCAACCAAACTGTTACACGGTGAGTTGGAGGTGAAGGAACACTGGGCTATAAATAGTCCCTCGTGGGATGGCCTGGTCTCGCCTGTCCTGTCTGTTCACCCCGACCGTTGGTGTGCGGCCAGCCAGCGCGTAGTGACTGTGGCCTGGGAGCAGGGAGGAGCGTCGGCTTTGCCTGTGGAGGAGGAGGAGGGAGCTGGCTGCCCCTTCAAAGGCCACAGCAAATAGCAAGGGCAGGTTGTTTTGTTGGTTTTGTTGCGGCTAACATTTATACAGTGCCTCCTCTGCGCCGGCCACTCTCCATCGTCTAATCCGCCTTTAATCCTCTCCACAACCTCTTGAGGTACACATGCTGTGGTTGTTAGCTGGGGTTGAATTGCTTCCAAGCGGCGGTGGCCTCCCATGGACAATGAAACAAAACGCAGCCTGGTCCTCTGCTGTGCCCGTGCATGCTGTGGTGTGGACTGCGGTGAGCAATCCGTAGCGTTTTCATTGGCTGATTTCAGAGACAGACGGCCAGGCCTTTCTTCTTAGCCTGTCTCACTCTGCCGGCCACTCTAAAGTGTGTGCAGTATCCTAGCAGCACACAAGCCTCCATCGACAGGTAAGTGGTGGCCGCACATGAATTACCATGGCTGGGAATCCAACCTGGGTCTCCAGCATGGACCGTGAGAATTCCACCGGGGAACCACCAGAGCCCTGCAGGTAAGTATGTGTGTTAGCCTGGGCTCTCTAATGAAGCACAACCAGTGACCCTTGTATGTGTCGTGTATAGAAAGGGATTTATATCAAGACATGGCTTACATAGCTGTAGAAATAGGTAGGTCCAGCCTGGTTCAAGCCAGGTGTCTTGTGACTCATGGAAGCTGATGAACAGGAAGAAGGAGGATGAAGCAGAGACATCAGGGGGCACAGGTTGGTGGATGCAGAGGCCCAAAGTTGGCTGAATGAATCCACTGTACGTAGTTCGCTGAAGGCTCCTGGGATCACCAGGAACCTTCAGGAACCAGATACAAGATCCAGCTCCTGCAGAGGGCCAAGGGCCAGAGAGGAGTTGACTGCTCAGTCTCTCTCTGTCATACAAAAAGGCTGATAACATCAAGGTGGTATCATCAGGCTGTGAATTGATTGACAGGTTGAGCTCCGCCCCTACCCTTTCCCAGACGTGTCTAGTTGACTTCTTCCCTAGCCATCACCATGTACCGTTTTCATGGAACAAACAAGGACACTGAGGTCCCGAGATGCTGCCGTCTGAGGTCCCGAGATGCTGCCGTCGCTTGCCCAGGATTGCACAGCAGCTGAGCAGAGATCTGAACCTGGATCAGCGTTTCGTAGACGGCACTGTTAACCCTCAAGCTACACTGGCTTTGTAACCTCTGCACGGAAGACAATCTCGTCCTGAGAGTTTGGGGAGGCATGCTGCTGGGGGTCTGTGCAGAGAAACTGGCGCTCCTGAGATGGTTAGGCATCCTCCGCCCCAGGGAAGAATTCCACCCCTGGAGGGAACATGGCTGACCATCTGACCAAGGGAAGACTGCGGCTCTGGTAGATCCCTGGGGATGAAAGTTCCCCTCTCAGAGATGACCTCAGGAGAATCCCCTCTTTCCACACAAGTTCTGAGTGACGAGCTGAGCTGGGCCCACCAGGCTCCCTAGACCAGCCCAATAATTCCTGAGACACCCTCATTTATCCTCTGGAATGCAGCCCTAAATTATCCAGAGAACCAAAGTCCCGGGATTGTACAGACGGGTTGGGAGCCACCATTAATCCCCAAATCCCTTTATTCAAAAGCTTCACACTTCCTTCTTGCCAGCTTGTCACCGGAACTGTTAGAAAAGACGAGCATTGATAGACCTAAGTTTGGCTTCTTAAGCCACAGCGTGGAGGAACTAACCAGTGGTGGAGAATAGTACCAAGCCCAACGCAGATGCAGACGCAGGGAGGAAGAGAGAGGGAAAGGGCTTGGATCGCCGGCAGCCTGACTCATCCGTTTCTCAGTGATCAAGAGTTGACAGCATTTCGACAGGAGACGTGCACTGGAGTCTACGCTTGTTTGGATGAGAGACAGACAACAGCGACTGGGGGCCAATGGCTGTTTTGGTTTGTTTTAAACAACAACACAAAAAAAGAAAAAACAAAACCCGAAAAACCTTGACTTCTCCAATCACTGAAAAGCTCGTGGAGTTTCTGTAAAATTTGATGCAGCTATAAACCTCATGCTATTAAAATGTTTCCTCTTGCCGTAAAAGTAATGTATGTTACACAGAAAGCTGTAAGCTAGCGCAGGGCGGGCGAGGCAAAGGGGGAAGCAAAAAGATACCCATCATTTCATCACGTCGAGGCAGCAGCAGTCTACATGTTGGGTGCTGCTTTATTTGTTTATTTATGTCTTTATTTTTATGTGAGATCAGACCCTTTACACCATTTTGTCTTTCCCTGTTAACCAGAGGAAGTGCTTATATGTAAACCCTATTGCCCATCCTTTGAAAACAGTTTAGTTACTGCTGTGAGTTGCTGTCGATTTGATTCCGACTCGTGGAGACCCAGGTGTACAGGATAGAACAACTGCTTCCTGGGGTTTTCACAGTGGCATCTGGTTATGGGTCAGGCTGCTCCCCACAAGGTCAGCAGTTCGAAACCATCAGCCACTCTTTGTGACTTTTCCGAAGTAGACTGCCAGCGGTGTTCTCTGAGGTGCCTCTTCGTGGGTTCAACCCATCAACCTTCCAGCTACGACCTTTCCTCTAGTGATAGAGACAGTTTGTGCCACCCAGGAACTCATGTTTTTCGTCGGTATGCCATATTCCATCATGTGGGAATCTTACGCTCGAATTTAAGCTGATGTAGGCAATCGCTCTCGCCTGTTATTAATAGCAAGATGTGCATTTTGTCCAAATAAGGCGATGTTTACCTCCGAAGGTGAGATTTTGCAATGATCTCTGGAAACACTAAAGACTTGGTCGTATGCCAATGCCTTAACGGCTGTCCCTCTCCCTTCCTACTCCCAAGTCCCTTTATACGGATTCAGAGAAAGGGAAGGAATTTAGAGCTGCAGGGACCCTGGAGGAGCATCTAACAGGCCCCCTAATTTCATCTGTGTGTGTTTTGAAAGGCCACGGAACAGGTTATGTCCACTCACGGCCCCACCACTTCCCACCCCCAGTTATTTCCCCATTTTACTTCCTTTCTGAACATGATTGCATGCTATAATTTTTTGGAGTTGTCAGCGTCTCCACTGAGATCAGCTGAAAAAAAAATATATATATATGGCAACTCTGAACTCAGTGTTTGGGAATCTGCTGTGCACATGATCCCCAGCCAGCCACGCGGCAGTCTCTCTCCCGATCCGCCCCCGTCCGTCCTGTGGTTGGGATGCCTGTGCGCTGACTCTGTGGCATATAGCAAATTGTGCTCATCTCAAGAGCAAAGTGGAATCTCTTTCAGCTTTTCCAGGTGGTAAAATAAGTAATAGCGGAATTTGCATGGAATTTAAAATGTGTAACTTTATGCCTGCCCATTAACCTTTCTTGTAAGCCTAAAAGATAAGAAGGCAGTGGGTGAAGAATAATAATAGCTCGTATTTCTGAGCCCTTACCATGTGCCAGGCATCAGGACTCACATTTGCATGGGCTAACTCATCTAATCCTTACGTGTAGCTGCTGTGACCACCTCCAATTTATAAATGATAGAACCCGAGGCTTAGACAGGTTAGAGAGCTCTCTCAAGGTGATTTCTACAGAAGCAATCGGTTGTTGCAGAAGTGCACATTTTTTAACCCTAGCATGCCAGGTGGCACAAGCGGTTAGCATTCTTGGAGGGCGGAGTCTCCCCGGGGGAAGTGCAGAAAAAAGGCCTGGAGATGTACTTCCGCAGAAACCAGCCATCAAAACCCTAGGTGTTCTCCCCCGTCGCCGCAAGTGGGAATTAACCCACTGAGATAGTTAAGGTTTATTGTGCCAACCTGGCCGATAAACACATGTGGGGTTAATTGGAGGGTGGAGGGATAAATGGCTCGGTGAGCCTCACCTTTCTAGTTCTCTTGTCTCTTGCTGTCTGATGGTCGGACCAGGGTGCAGCTGCCTTCGCCAGTTCCCTGCTTCAGCTGGCAAGGCTCACTTCCTGTGAGACATCCCTGAGGAGAAGCCACATGGACCTACCCTGATGCAGCACTGAGATGCTAACACTACCCCTGAATTCAAAGACTTTCTACCCAGTGGCCTGTGATCCTCCTGCATTTGGCGTCATTGTGTGTGTTTTGTGTGTCTGAGGAGGGCTTTGTAGATTGATGTCAGGCATATGGTGTCAGGCATTGGTGTCAGGCTAAGTCGGATTTAGGGGCTTGGACTGGATAGGGTTGGGATGCTTTCTGAATGTACACTTACCCTTTATATAAAACTCTCTTCTATACATATGAGTTTCTGTGGATTTGTTTCCCTAGTTTACCCAGACTAACACGCCCACCATGAGTACGAAGGCAATGCGTTTTCTGACGTGACTAACAATCACAATGTAAAGAGCCCTGGCGGTGCAGTGGAAGACCAGGTGCCTTTCCCGAGGGAGAAAAGACCCGGCAGTCCTTAAAGATGAAAACTCACTGCCATGTCATCAGTACTGAACTCATAGAGATCCTATCTGACAGGGTAGAACTGTCCCTGTGAGTTTCTGGGACTGTAAGTGTTTGTAGGAGTAGAATGCCCTGTCTTTCTCCCTCAGAGCTGTTGGTGGTTTCGAACTGCTTACCTTTCAGACCATAGCCTAATGTGTAACCACTGTGCCACAGCGTGGGAAACCCCACGTGACAGTTCCACGCTGTCTGACAGGATGGCGATGAGTCAGAAGTGACTTCATGGCACACACCACCAGCCAACCATTAAAATATAGTCTGTGGAGGTTGGGAGAGTTTGTGGAATCGGGTTCTATTTTCTTCTTAATATTTATGATATCTTAGTTGATTCCAATATGAAACTGAGGTTTTAAGCTAAGGGGCTTTGGCTTCTGTGGTTTGGGGAAAGCCTCCTGGCGACCTCGGCCAGTGCAGACTTCTTGACTGCAAGAAGGGAGAGCTCCTCTTTGGGAAGCCTCTGGGCCCTCGCAGAACCAGCTTTTCCCCACCAGGCTTCCTGTGAGCAAAGGCAGGAGCTTTGTGTTCAAGCTGATTCTTTTGAATGGCTCCAGAGAGATAGAAGGCCAGTCTGGGGTTCTCCCAACCTCTTGAGGCTAAAGTAGGGTTCGGGGTACAGGAAGGAGAGAGGAACTTCTCACAAACGTGGGAGGCCCTATCCCCACAAAGAACATGCATTTATCCAGATCAGGGAGTGGAGCTAAACCCAGCTCCAGAAAGTTCTTAAAAGAGGGGCTGGAATATTAAATCATTATATGGACAAGCTCTATGTTTACTCCCAAAGAAACATTACAGGAAAGAGAAGGAGGCCCTGAGGAAGCCGGCCCGGACCTGGGGCATTGCCGAGGTGAGGCAATGGGCACACACGTCAAAGCCGGAAGTGTCACAATGTAGAAGCAGGCCCCGTGGTTGACTGTGAAACCTGTTCCCAGGTTCCCCCCACCTCCCTCCCCCTTGTGAGTTTGCAGGAACTTCCCAATTTAGAACGGGAAATCCACAGATCAACAACCTTGCAACTCAGGCTGTGTGCTTCTCTTACTGTTTACCTTGAACTCAGTAGATTGGAAACAGTGGAAGGATTTACCTTCATTTTTATATTTCATCTTCATTACTCCTAACTACCGGCACTCATTAAACACCATTGGGCAATGATGTCGCTGTCCCTTGTGTGTATCTCTGTGCATACATCTCTGTGGTGGTTTATGTCGCCTCTGGTTTTACGGTACGTTGTTTATGGGAGAGAGACGGACAGGGAGAGACACAGAGATTTAACTCTGTTCACCCTTCAAATAGCTGGCCCCATAAAAAAGGCATGTCGTTGTGTGCCGTTGGGTCAGGTCTGAGTCACAGCCACCCGGATAAGATAGGGCCAAACTCCCCCCAAAGGGCTTACCAGGATCCCTGGTGGTGCTGTGGGATAAGCACCGTGCTGCTAACACAAGATCAGCGGTTCAAACCCTCCAGCTGCTCCTCAGGAGAAAGATGAGGCTGTCTGCTACCATAAAGATTTACAGACTTGGAGACCCGCTACAGGGTCACTGTGAGTTGGAATCATCTCGATGGTAGTGGGTTTGCTTTGGGGGTTTGCATCTTTACCAGAGCAGATTCCTCTTAGCCCCTTGTGGGTCCGAATGAATGACCTTTTGGTCAGCAGCTGAGCACTTGACCAGCACACCCCTAGTGCTCTTCAATGAGGCACAAGAAGATAACTTTGGACTTCAACTTGTGTAGCCTTTTGAGGACTTACTCCTTTCCTACTTCATGGTGATAAGCTCACAGCCATCCAGTCGGTTCTGACTCATAGTGGCCACGCTGGAGAGAGTCGAACTGTCCGTCACCCGGGTTTCTGAGATGTTGAGTCTTTATGAGAGTAGACAGCCTCATCTCTCTCCCTAGAGCAGCTGCTGGTTGGAGCCACTGAGCTGGGGGTTAGCCACTGAGGGCACAGCCCACTGCTCCTATTCAGAGTAACCAGTGCTCTAGTCAGAGTAAAGGTAACCAGTGCTCCTGCGGTAACCAGTGCTCCTATTCAGAGTAAAGGCAAAAAAAAAAAAAAAATCAAACTACCATTTGTTGAATCCCCCTACCCCCCTTTCATTTTCTTCCTTGCCATGTCTTTTTTGTGAGTGATGTTGGACTTTTAGTGCAAGGGTCTGGTATGAAAGTCCCTACCTGGGGACTGTAGCTGGGGAGGCTTTTTTTTGGTATGCAGCAAAAATCCCCAGGCTAGCTAATCACCGACCTTCAGGAAGATGCCAACTGAAGCAGTATGTTGACATGTACTGAAATCCTCCATCGGGGAAATCTGTTTTCTATACCGGTTTCAGATGGAAATATCTGAAGAGTCTTATGAAATAGTAAATGCTAATAGAGCACTTTCTTTTTCTTTTAATATGTAGTTACTGGGCACCTTTTAAGTGCCCAGCACTGTTCTAAGTTCTGCGGGTATAAAAGCAAGCAAAATAGACCTGACTTCCTGCTCCCATGGTGGGGAAAGGCACTGTGGAAGCAAGTACATGGGGACATTAGTGATAGATTGAAGTCATTTCAGATAGTGCAGATCGGGTGAAATTTCTCTTGTGCAGAATTCCATCCTTTCGGGGTTTCTGTGGCTCACTGTCGATTCTCGCTTTGCCTTACTGACCATGCTCCCTTTCCGAGGCTGCCCAGCTAAAGCCAGCCAAAGCAGACTTCTTCCCCTTCTGGCTTTGTCCCCTGTGCTACTACTGTCTCCAGGAAGTTTGAGTCACTGGTGGCCCAGGGGGCTGGGGCTGGCCTGCAGGTGGGTGGGGCAGAGGTAGTTAAGCAGAACCTGGAGGGGGAGAAGGGGACCTGTCTGGAATCCTCTGAGAGAGATGAGACTCTGAGGACCACTCTGCATACACAAAGGTCCCCAAGCCCTCCTTCCAGCAATTGGGGTCCCTGGTGGTGAACATTTAAACTGCTTTCTTATACTGCCTTCATGGGTGTGGTGATCATTCTGTGCACCTTCTAGCAAACATGCTGGGTCCCACTCATCCTCAGGCACTTAAGTTATCTAAATTGTGTGGATTAACTTATTTGAAGACAATACACAGACAGTGTATACAAAGGGGTACCCAAAGAAAATCAGATGTGATGTGAGGGGGATAGTGCATTTGGAGTTTGTCCCACCAGGTCAGACTGTTAATCAAGATTTCTAGTTAGAGGTTCTGAAAAGATTAACAGTGTGTTATAAGAAAGGCCTGATTTGTGGCAGATGGGGGACTGGTTTTGCCACCACGACAATGCACCTGCTCACGCAGCCATCTCAGTGTGCTAGTTTTTGGCATGTCTCTCCTGTCCCGCACACCTGAATCACTTGACCTCACTCCCCGTGACTTCTTTTTGTTTCCACCAATGAAGAGGGACATGAAAGAAGAGCAATTTGATGACTGAAGAGGTGAACACAAAAACGAGGGAGGTGCTGTCAGCCATCCAAACAGATGAGCTTGAAGGACGTTTCCAAGGCTGGACTCATGGATTTGACACATGTATTCAGTGTAATGGAGAGTACTCTGAAGATGTAAGGTTGTTTTGTAAAAAAAAAAAAAAAATTGTAATGCATAGCTTAAAAAAAAAATCCATATTTTCAGGGGTACACACTCGTACACTACCGTGTATTCTGTAAAAATCACCCCTTCTGGCCTCAGTGGCAACCAGTGATATCAGTTTCATGGATTTCCTTCCAGAATCATGATCTCTACAAGCAAAGGCTAGTAAACTCCAGCTACTGTCAACATGATTCTGCATCATGGCAACCCCATGTGTGTCCACGCAGAATTGTGCCCCATAGGGCTTGGGTGGGTTGTTGTTGTTTTGATCATTTTATTGGGGGCTCACACAACTCTTATCACAATCCATCCATCCATCCATCCATTGTGTCAAGCACATTTGTACATTTGTTGCCATCATCATTCTCAAAATATTTTCTTTCTACTAGAACCCTTGGTATCAGCTCCTCATTCCCACCTACATGCCCCCTCCCTCATGATCCCTTGATAATTTATAAATTATTAATATTTTTCTATGTCTTACACTGCCCACCATCTTGGTGGGTTTTTTAAGCAGCTTTATTGGCATATAATTCATATTCCATACGATTCCATGGTTTAACTATATTAAAAAGAGCTGTGCAGTCATCATCACAATCAATTTTAGAACATTCTCTTCATTCTTGCATAGGGTTTTCAGTAGCTGGTTTCTTTCAGAAGTAGGATCACCAGGTCTTTCTTCCAAGGAGCCCCTGGGTAGACTTGAACCTCCAGCCTTGCAGTGAGCAGTCAAGCACATTAATCATTTGCACTACCCAGGAACTGCTAACAAGCAAAAGGGAAGACGCTCTTTGTATTGGCTGTGAAACCAGTGCTGTTGTTGTTGGTTGCCATTGAGTCCGTTAAGATCTGTGGTGACCCGATGCATGACAGAACGAGACATGGCCTGGTCCTGAGCCATCGTCATGATCATCAGCATTAACAACCTAGTTTATCACATATGTTGTTGTTGCCTTTTCCCTGCGATAAAAATCTTAGTGTTTATAACATATCCGGACATAAAGAGCTTTCTACTTAGTTTTATGGCTAACTCATATCCCATTGTTTGCTCCATAATGTACCTAGCCAGTTCCCTATTATTGGACATTTAAGCAGTTTTCAATCTCTTGTTATAATACATGATGTTGTAATGACTCTTCGTGTCCACACGCCATTTCCCATATATAAAGAGACTAGAGGTCCGGGGATGTGCATCATCATTGTGATAGACCATTCTCACTGGCTTCCCAGTGAAGTCCTGTTCCCACCCTGAGTGAAGCTTCACAATAGACACCCAGCATCAGTAATTATCAGGACAAGCGTCAATATCAGCCACGCCAGGTGGCATATTCTAGAAACCATTGGGTAAATTTTGCACACAGTAAACTTTGGCAATTACCCAAACAGAAGGAAAGGGAAGGAGGGAGGAAGAAAAACTATCCTGACCTAAGTGAACGTTCTAGAATGTTCTACAGGCACCTCTATCTGTCTGCACCAACCATAGTCTAAGAGTTAGCAAAATATGCCCCCCATAAAAATTGTACTGCAAGTCTTTTAAATGGTCAATATGGTAGTGCTTTTTGTAAATTAGGTATTTATGTTTTCATTTTTATGCAAATATCATCACTATTTATTTCCAAGACTTTCCATTACACCAAACAGAAACTCTATGCTCATTAGGCAATAACTCCCGTACTACTCTTCTCTCATCACCTGATACCCCTTAATCTACTTTCTGTATCACTATATTTACCTATGCTAGCTATTTCATTTAACTGGGGTAGTATAATATCTACTTTTTGTCTAAAAGCAAATTCCAGACTTATGCTCATCAAATGACTTCTTCAGAGCAGTAAAAGAGAACCTCCAGACTTGGGGGAATTTTGGGGTACAACATATCTGATAAAGGGCCAACCTCTAAAATTTATAGAAAACACCTCAGCAATAGAAAGACCAACCATCCAATTGGAAAATGTCAGAGAATATGACCAAATGTATCCCCAAAGAGGACATTCAGTGCCTGTATTATTAGCTAGCAGAGAGATGCAAATCAAAGCTACAAGGAAATATCATCTTACCCCCAACAATAATGGCACTATTAAAACAGACAAGCAAAAATAACAGAAAATAACAAATGTTGATGAGGTCGTGGGGAGACCAGAACCTTCTACACTGCTGGTGGGAATGTAAAAGGGGACAACCATTGCGGAAAATGGTATGATTCCTTACAAAGCTAGAATCAGAAATACACTGAGATCCAGCAATCACACTGCTAGAAATCTACCCTAAAGAGATAAAAGCCGTAACATAGGTAGACAGTTACACACTCGTGTTTGTTGAATTATCCAAGAAGGTGGAAACCACCTGAGTGCCTTTCAGTGGAGGAATAAGCAAATTGCGATACATATATGCACACTAAAGACAGTGAAAAGAAGATGAATCTGAAATATCTCACGACATAGATGATGTTGAAGGACATTATACTGAATGAAATAAGTCGATCACAAAAAGACAGATATTGTGTGAGACCACTATTATTTTAAAAACTAGAAAAACGTTACACATGGGATTTTTTAAAATAATCTTGATGGTTACCAGGGATGGTAATGGAAGAGAGGGAAAACTGCTGACTAGCTAGAAGACACATGTGTTAATGACGACCAAAGGAATGGTTATACACGCTCTAGAGGAGATCAGCACATGGCCACGCCCAAGGACGAAGATGATGAGATGACAGTAGGAGCAAAGAGCAGCTAAAGTAATTATGGTCACATGGATCATCCTATAACAATAGGATTAACAAACAATAACTTATGAATGGATGCATAAGTTGGTAGGTATGCTGGAGAGGTATGGGAGCATGTAAGGAAGTACATCCACTTGCAGATACAGGTTTGGTTGTGGATATTTCTACATACGTATGTGTAGGTGCTACAGGTGTGTTCAGATAGGCCATAGAACACACAAGGATTATAATCGTGGAACATTCTCGGACATAACCTGACACCTTACAGAATGACGTTCCTAGGCTTGTGGGTGTAAGACCATAGTCTCAAGGGATGACGTCTATGTCAATTGGCACAGCACAGTCTGTAAAGACAGTGTTCTGTAACATTCTACCTGGGCGAATAGCATCTGGAGTCTTAAAAGCTCACAGGCCACCATCGAAAGTACGACTATTGGTCTCTTCTCATTTGGAGCACAGGAGAGGGAAGAAAATCAAAGACTCAAGGAAGCAGTCAGTTCAGAGGACTAATGCACCACATGAACCATAGCCTACTATGACCAAGACCAGATGGACTAGATGGTGCCCAGCTACCACTATGGACAACTCTGATTGGAATGACATCAGAGGGTCCCAAAAGATCAGGAGAAAAATGTAGAGTAAAAAATAAAATCCACACCAAAAAGACCAGACTTACTTACCAGTCAGACAGAAACTGGAGGAGCCCTGAGACTATGACCTGAAGACCCTCTTCTGGCGCGGAACAGAGCCATTCCCAGAGCCTGCCAACAGACAGGCCCTTAAAAGAACAGTGACAGCCGAGAAGAAAATGTTCTCTAGAATAATCCATTTGATGAGCTCCAAAGGACAACATTTGCCCAAAGACAAAGATGAGAAGACAGGCAGGGGTAGAAAATGTAGACAAGAGGAAATGGGGAACATAGGGAGGGAAGGGGGAAAGTGCGGAAAGATTGTGGAAAATATAGCCAATGTCATGGAATGCTTTACAAACTTTCACACACACACACACACACACACACACACACACACACACCAAAGAGAAAATAAACTCCAAGCACTACATCATTTCACTCATACATTTTTCACTGTGCACCTCTGGGGAGCAAAAAAAAAGACCATTTTCTTTTTAACCATATTATCATACCTCGTAAAGTTACCAGTAATTCTATAGTTATCTAACACTTTATCCTTAGCATTAAATTTAGGCAGCCTGTTGGTGCAGTGGTTATGCCTTGGGTTGTCAACCACAAAGTTAGCAGTTTGACCACTAGCTGCTCCAATGGAGAAGGATGAGACTTTGTATTTCTGTAAAGAGTCACAGTCTCAGAGCCCCATGGGTCGGTCCTCCTCTGCCCTGTAGGGTTGCCATGAGTCAGAATCAGCTCAATGGTAATGAGTGAATGAGTGATAATTACATTTCCCTGATTGACTCATAAATGCCTTTTTAGATATAGCTATAGGCATGTATATATGTAAATGTGCTCATTTATAATGAAAGGCATAGAGACCAATGTACATATTTTTATATGTTAAGTATTAAGATACCAGACGGACTTTGGGCCTCTACTTCAGGTCTCCCTTAACACAAGAACACTTTGTTCTGGTAACCTGGCACTCTTTGATACTCACCTTCCCACATGATCACTGAAGACAAAATGGGGGCACAAGCAAATGTGGTGAAAAGAGTGGATGGTGCATGGCTATCAAAAGATATAGCATCTGGAGTGTTAAAGGCTTGAAGTTAAACAAGCAGCCATCCAGCAGGGAAGCACATAAGCCCACATGGAAAAAGCACACCAGCTTGTGTGATCATGAGGTGTGGACAGGATCAGGTATCTGGTATCAAAAGATCCCAAACAAACAACTACATCGATGCAAATGAGGGGGTTTGGTATAGAGACCCAAAGCCCATCTGTAAACAATTGGATATCCCCCCACAGAAGGGTTATAAGGAAGGGATGATTCCACTAAGGTGCAGCATAGCACTGACAAAACACGCATCATTCCTCTAGTTCCTGAATGCTTCCTCCCCTCCACTACCATGACCCAGTTCTAGCTTACAAATCTGGCTAGACCGGAGAACAGAAAACACATTGGTACAGATAAGAGCTCTCAACATCTGGATTCAGGACAGATAACCCCTCAGGAACAGTAGTGGGAGCAGCGATATCATGAGGTTAGGGAGATGGTCTGGGAGGGGGAAGGGGAAGAAAGGGGGAACCTATCACAAGGTTAGCTATATAGCTGCCCGCACAAAGGGGACGAATAATAGAAATGTGGGTGAAGCGAGACAATGGACAGTGTAAGATACAAAATAATAATAATAATATATAATTGACCAAGGATTCAAGAGGGTGAGAGGGTGGGGTACGGAGGGGAAACAAGAGGAGCTTATACCAAGGGCTCGAGTAGAAAGTGTTTTGAAAATGATGACAGCAACGTATGCACAAATATGCTTGATTCAATTGATGTTTGGAATGTTATAAGAGTTCTAAGAGCCCCCAGTAAAATGATTTTTAATGCCTTTTTATAGTTGTTTTGTTCAAATGGGTGTCTGACAAGGTCCTCAAATCACATGTGGTTGTTCTGTCCCTTCATTTAGAGCAACTTCCCCCACTTCCTTCACTTTCCTGCTCTTGATCTGGAAAGTAGTGGTTACTTGTTGGGCTGCTAATTGCAAGGTCAGCAGTTTGAAACCAGCAGCCTCCCCGGGAGAAAGATGAGGCTTTCTAAGACCTGACCTGAGTTGGTTCTGTGTGCAAATATCTCTTACTTGTTCCATGGCAGACATTTCTCCCCTGGCTTTTGGAATGTTGATGAGGGTCTTTTCTTTGTACTTTGGTGCTTATTATAATTTTACTCTTACCACTTTATTTTGAAAGTTGGTGTTTTTTGTTTCTGTTGGGTTTCCTAGTTTGTGACCCCCAGGAGGAGTGGACGCAGAGTGATAATAACAGATACAGGGGTTGGTTGGCGATGCAGGGGTGGGTGTGTGTGACAGGGAGGGAAGGGGGTTGGGGAAGTAGGAAATGAAGACGGGAGCCAGGAGGGAGCACTGGCACCAATTGTGAACGCACAACCCATTTCAAAGGTAATTTAACCATGGCAGGGGCGGGGGAGGATGTTCTAAAATTGATAGGGCAATGATTGCACAATTCTCCTTGATATGATTGAACCATTGTGGTGTATGCTATGTAAATTATGTGGCAATAAAACTGTTAGAATCTTTCAAACAAGAGTTTCAGCCTCAGAAACCGACAGGGCAGTTCTACCCTGCCTTAGGGCTGCCCTGAGCCAGCACCACTGAGTTTGGGTTTGGGTCCTGATTCTAAAGAGATCGGATCATTGTCCTGTCCACTGTCTCACATTTAGGGTTTAGCAGTTTGATTTCCTGTGGCGTCAGTTAGCCATTCCTGTTTGCTATTGCTCAATGGACGTTAGCACTAAAGCCTCGGTAGGGTGCAGACTCAGCTTCACTGGAAGAATCCTTGATAGGTGGTGATGCCACATGATGCTTTTGACATGATGAAATCTTCAGGAGATACGTGGGCCGCGGTCTTTCTTCTCTGGACTCTCACTTTCAAATACATTTTTTTTTTTAAACCAGTTTCCTATTGCTCCTCGTCTGTACAACCAACCACCTTCTAGAACAGGGTCAGCTGTGTGAGTCTCGGCTGATTAAGAAATTTCATGAAGTAGAGATGGGAAGATAAGAAGCTGGCAAGTCTATTCCTTGGTCAGTAACTAACTACCCGATCTTCCCTTCCCTCACAGTTCTCTGTAGGATTATCTAATAGAACGTTCCACAATGATGGAGGTGTTCTGTATCGGGATGCTGCAAGAAGAGGACCACTCACAAGTCACGTGAAGCCACTTAAAATGCAGCTCTTGTGACTGAGCCACTGGAATTTTAATTTAATATAAATATAAAATGTCTACATGTGGCGAATGGATACCATAGTAGACAATGAGACTCGAGAGTCATTTTTAAATGACTTGAGGCAAAGATTTTTCCCACCTTCCTTGAGGCCTAGCTGCCTCTTATTGTGGTGTTTGCTTGTATTTTCTTTTAAGCTGTGTGTAAGCTATCCTTTGAGAGATTGTTGACATTGGGAGAGCCGGTGCTGAATGGGGTGTCAGTGTGGGGGCTCCCAGTGAGTCACTGGTTGCACTGGCTCCACATGGATTTAACCCAAAGCTGATGACGGGGGGAAGTCGCTGAGTCCAGGGCAAAGTCAGACTCAGGCCCAGGCGCTGGGAGTAGGAGTGACCTCAGGGAGACCCCCTGTGTACCCCATTGCTACAGGTCCTTTGATTAAAGAACAAATTCCAAACTGTTGCGATGCAAATAACCCATTATCAAACAACAGATCTATAAAAGTATTCTTTCTGTGCAACGAATCTCAGTTGCCAACTTTTCCTTTTCAAACTATGTGCTCAATGTAATGGACGTCCCTGAGGTGGCGATGTGTGTACTGATATTATATCTGATGTGTTCGAACGGACTTGTTAGGCACCTTCAATATCTGCAGGATTGTATCGTATGAAGTAATAGATGTAAAGATGGATAAGACATGGTCCACACTCACAAGGAGCTTGCAATCTGGTGATAGATTAAAATCGATTGAGCATTGCTTTTACGCAGGGGTTCCAAGACGTTTTGGGGGAAATTCCATTATCTTCTTATTCCGATTTCCCAGGAGTTTTTGGAAGCCTCCTTGCATTATATTTCACAATTCTCATTTGAGCCCTCCCAGCTTTCTATAAGGAAGGCATTATGAGGCTCGTTATACAGATGATTTCCATTATGCAGATGAGGATGGTGAGACCTAGGGAGAGTAAGTTTGGTAAGTTACTTGTTCAAAGGAACACAGCTACTTAAACAGTAAGGCCAAGATGCAAACTCAAGCCCAAGCCACCATTATATTACACTATTATTGTAATAGTGTCCTGACTGGTCTTTATCCCCAGGCTTCAAACCCCACTCTTTATCAGGGACCAGGCTGTTCCCTTTAACTCCTCACTCTGATCTGCCAGACCATGCCATGCCTCTGTTCAAAGCCCTGCATGGCTCTCTTACTTCCTCTGTCCCAGAGGAAAGGGCAAAATCTGCACCCAGACCTACAGGACCCTCTCCTAGTTCATCCTTCTTACCCCTCACGCTGATGCCTAACCTGTCTACTTCACTGGCTCCCGGGCCCCACGCTGACCTCCTCCCATTTCAGGGTGGTTGCCCTGGTGGTTCCTTCTTAAAAACATGCCTTCCTCTGGATATCTGCATGGCCTCTCCATCACCTCCTGCAAGTCTCTAAATAAATGTCACCTTCTCAGTGAGGTGGCCCTGAACATATGTTCTCCATGCCTTTGCCCCACTTTATTTTGTCTCACGTCACTTATTACTTTTGAGTCTATTTCAGCCTCCTCCCAGCTGTCAGAATCTTGTACCGGAGTGGTTGACGTGTTCCTCTAATCCTCAAAGCTGTGCCTCTAGTGTTTCAAAGACCAGTAAAGTCACCTACCGTAGACCTGTTTCGGTGGAGCTTCTAGACAAAGACAGACTAGAAGGGAAGGCCTCTTGATCAGCTTCAGAAAACCAGCCACTGAAACGCTCTGGATCTGAACAGAATGTCTTCCAATACGGGGCTGCACTGCTTAGCAGTTCATTCCTTTGTACACAGGGTCACCATGTATCAGCAGTGCTACTGGCCAACTAGCACAACAGTGATATGCTTCTATAATTTATTGATTTATTGTTAACAATTAAACCTGTCAATGAATATATGGTTAATGTGGTAGTTACACAATTTCATGTCAACTGGATAAAAGAATGAAGGAGTGGAGTCTAGCCTGTCAATCAGGTCACATCCTGATGATCCCTCCTGGTGAGTGTGGCCTTCTCTGGGAACTTCCTCTCTCTTGATGCTGCCGTCAGAAGAGGCAGGCCACTCTCTCTGTCTGCTTCACATTCCTTTTTTTTTAATAAATCATTTTATTGGGGGCTCTTGTAAGAGCTCTTGTAACAATCCGTACATCAATTTTATTGAGCACATTTGTGTCTATGTTGTCATCATCATTTTTTAAAATCATTTTATTAGGGGTTCATAAAGCCCTTATCACAATCCATACATACATCAATTGTGTAAAGCACATTTGTACATTCCTTGCCCTCATCATTCTCAAAACATTTGCTCTCCACCTAAGCCCCTG
>NW_022103898.1:34038297-34055577 GCF_000313985.2 Echinops telfairi | reverse complement strand
TATTTAGACAGACTGGCAGAGATAATAACATGCACAAAAACAAGACAGAGCAAAACCAAGCAACAATATACAATAAAACAACAACAACAAACCACTGACAAACAACAAAACAAAACACAACACAACAAGAAAGAAAAGCTTGTAGTTAGTTCAAGGACTGTTTGTTGGCTATCTGCTTCACATTCCTGTTGACAAACCACACGGAGCCACGCCGATGGCAGCCAGAGCCCTGGAGATGCATCCCCTGCCATTGGATCCACAGAATTTTCCACCCACCAGCCTGCATTCAGCACCATTGCTAATATCAGACTTATGGGCTAATATTGGACTTATGGACCAGATCTGCACTGTACTGGGACATTTTATTGATGCATAATTCCTTCTTGATTTAATGTTCTCTCTTACACATACATGAGTGTCAATGAATGTGTTTCTGTCATCAACCCAGACTAACACAGTTAATAACTGTTACCATCCCCTACACACACCCAAGGAGGTAAGTTCTATATCGGTAGGGATTTCCCCCCCTATTTTGATTACTGCCATTTTCCAAATACCTTGAACAGTGCCTGATACAATATGGTGTTTAGTAGACAGTTGTTTAAACTCAAGGATGTCCAGTTTCAAAGCCACCAAGGCCCACTTGTTCATATTTTAGAACATACTTTATACCTGTCAAGTTGGCCTGCATGTTTTCTTTTTTTTTTTAAACATTTTATTAGGGGCTCATACAACTGTTATCCCAATCCATACACACATCAATTGTGTAAAGCGCATTTGTACATCCCTGCTAACTGGCCTGCATGTTTTAAAATGCATCGATCATGTAGAATCATACAGGAAAAATGGAAGCAATACATACATACATTGAGCCTACTGTCTTTAATCTGAAGGTCACTCTTGGATTAAGGTATGTCAGACCCAAGCCACAGTATTTTCAATCCCCTTCTATGCATGTGAAAGTTGGACATTGCATAGGTAGACTGAAGAAGAATCTATTTGAACTACGGTGCTGGCGAAGAGTACTGAAAGTGTCCTGGACTGCCAAAAGAACACACAGATCTGCCTTGGAAGAAGATGTTCATCCAGAATGCTCCTTAGAGGCAAGGATGGTGGTACTGCAGCTCACATCTGTAGGACATGTTATCAGTGGAAACCAGTCCCCGGAGAAGGACGTTATGCTGGGTCACATGGAGGGGTGCCAGAAAGAAGGCTCTCGGCCAGATGGATGGACACAGTGGCCGCCATGGGCTCAAGCCCAGCAACAATTCTGAGGGCGGCACAGGGGCAGGCCGCGTTTTGTTCTGTTGGACGCAGAGTTGCGAGGAGTCAGACCAACTGGATGACACGTGTCAACTTGACTTTGTACTAATGAAACAGCCACCGTGGCTTCTGGTCGAGCCAGAGGTAGGCTGAAAGTGTTGACCATGACCCATAGGTGAGACTACTGCTTCAGCGTTTGAAGAGTGATTGTGTGTGTGTGTGTGTGTGTGTGTGTGACTACCCCTCCCAAAGCAGAAATACTGTCCTTGTTATTAGCAGCCTCTTTGAGGCCCCATGAGGATGAATAAGGAAGACGGTCCCTGAGCCGATGTATGTAAGGTGTAAGAGAGGATGTGGTTTTAAAGCGAAGCTACACCTTTTGCCATCCTGCCAGCTACTCAGAGTACTTAATGAAAATCTTATTTTCTCGTTTTGAACACCAAACCCAACAAACAAACAGGTTATTCTTGATGAGAATTTGACTTCAAATTGTCCAGAGGTGATCTACGAAATTAAAGAAGAAACCCCTGTCTTCTACAAACTTGTGCCTCACCCAGTGGATCGCAGCTACATCTATCTAACAGCTGGGAAAGAGGTAGGTGGAAACACTAGTCATTGCTTCTGACTTATGAATAAAAATGGTTTAATTGATGTTATTATCTAGTAGTGGAGCTTTTACTTTGAACTACCAAGTTTAAACACTGCTGCAGGCTTTCAGGAGAGCCACGGGCATGGAATTAAAAACCGTACTGTCAGTAAGTAAGCAAGAAATATTGCCTATTTAGACAATTTTATTATTGGCTATATTTCCAGTGCCAAGTTTTTCAGAGGTGGGTGTGCTTGCAAATGGGTGCATAATCAGCAAGGTAACTGAATCTCCACATTTATTGTGTGAGCACTGAGCGGTTAGATGCATTTACGAATAGACCCACTGGGACTGGGTTTGGAATTTGGGGTTAATATCAGGCCACCATCTCATACACATTCATGAACCAGGATATAGGTGGTCCGTGCCTCCCCCTCTTAATTTATCCAGCTGTTTTGGTTTTCCTTCTTGTTTCTGCTTCCTGAAATCAAAAAGCAACCTTTTTACATTTTGTTCATCTCTGCCATGTGCTTTTCACCAACAAGGGCGAAGGAAACTCATTTTGACTGACCCCCTACTGATTAGATACTAGTCACTGTTCTGAGCATCTTTTCCTAGATGCATAGTGTCTGAATACATATACATGTAAAAGTATAATAAGCAATGTTAATGAAATATATTAATAATTTAATGGAGGGAAGTTACTCTTGTTTTATAGATGAAGAATCTAGGCTTGGAGAGGTTAAATAACTTATTCAAGGGTATCCAGATAATCCTCATTATTTTCAGATTTCGTATTTGCTAACCTGCCCACTCGCTAAAATTTCTCTGCAACCCCAAAATATCAACACTCCAGGGGTTTGGCGGTCATTTGCAAACATACACACGCACAAAGGGGCCCCAAATTTTAGGTTGCCGATGCCACACACGTTCACAGCTGAGGTCAAATAAAGGGACTCTGCCTTCTTGTTTTAGCTCTCTAACCATACATGAATTTCCTTTTGTGGTCCAGTCAGTGCTGTGTTTTTTGCATTTCTGTGATTTTGGCTTGTGATTATGCTGGTTAAAATGGCCCATGACCTGAACATAGTGCTGAATGCCATCCAGTGTCCCCCTGTGCAAGAAGGCTGTGATATTCTCCACAGGGAAAATATGTAGGGCAGATGTTAAACTTCATTCTGGCACGACATATAGTGGGTGCTGTTGGCCTTTAGTCCAGTGTTAATGAATCAACAATGTATATTGAATGCGGTCTCTTTAAACAGAGACACACAGCAAACCAGGTTATGCTTTGACTGGGTTATGGAAACACTGTGACCAGAGGCTCACAGAGACCCACCCCATGTTTCCCTAGCAGCAATGGTTCAATGTTTGCTAATCTGGTGTCCACGGAGGCTTTACAAAGCACAGCTACTACAAATAGCTGGAGAATAGGCTGTACACGAGGTAGACCTTGCCAGATCTCTGCCCTGCTAACTGAGATCAAATCTCAAAATTGTCAAAACTAACAGACTATTGTGGCATGTGGTTTTGCCCCAAGGATATTTGAAAACATGAAGTGCAATAAGTATAATCAAGACTCATATAATATTTGAGCTCATATCATACTTAACCGTAAGCCCTAATCAAAGAATAATGAACTCTTACAAGGTGGTCCCCCCCAGTGCTTGCTCCCCATGAAGTGATCACTGACTATATGGGTGCTATCGCAGCGAGGGACAGAAAAGTCAGATGGTGCTTGCCTGTCAGAAAGAATAGAGTCTGGGGTCTTAGGAGCTTGTCTTAAAACAGACAGCTATCTAAATGAGGTATTGGCTCAGTTCACAGGAAAGGAACAAACCAGCCCATGTGAACCAAGGATTGTAAATAATAAAATCCACGATCAGAGAAGGCAATTATATTAGAGCATAACTTCTGAGCACCCCGTTTGCAAAAGGCTAAGTAGGAGTGAAAGCGCAAAATCCACTTGTCACTTCCCCACCCAGAAGGCCCCACACAGAGTATAAGGCTGCACTGAAGTCCCGCAGCCCATACTTAGGGATGTGAATAATCCTGCCCTCAGACGAGTGCAGTGGAAAGTGGATCACCACAGACATTGTTAGGTTCAATGTAGCCTATTGCCATTTGTTGGCCTTTTTGACCTATTTTTCATTTGTTCTAGTTTCTATTATCCTCGACTTTCTCTTGGATTGAACTTTTCTGTGTTTTATGTTGTTGCCATTCTTGGGTTTTTTTGTTTTGGTATGGCTTTCTTTGTATAAATCTAGAGAGACGGCAGCTGGATTAATACTTCCTTAGGGTTATGGCAGGGAGAGAATAATAATGGCTTCAAGAGTGCAGACAATGTTCTAAAACCGATTGTGGCGTTGAATGCACCACTCTTTTAAAACATTTTAAAGCGTTGAATTGTGTATTACATGAATTATATGTCAATAAACTTGGATACCATGGATGCAACTAAGGCCCTCAGTTCACGCCCATTTTGTTTGTTCTTTTTTTTTTTTTTTTCTTCACTCAATCTCTGGAGAATATGATGACATCAGTCTGTTCCCGGTGCATTTGGGGTACAGAGTAGGTGGGCCAACATTCCGAAGCCTCCGAGCGTTCTACATGGCCTTATTCTATCGTTGGCCCTCTGTGCATTGTCCAGCCGGTTACTAACTAGATGGCCACATTGAGATGGCAACATCTGCATGTTAGATACCTTTGTAAACCCACTCCTCCCCTTACAAATTCTTCCTGCCCCGTTCATGTTAACTGCGTCAACACTTCTTATTACCTGCATCCCCCAGCAATCCCATCTTCGAAAGATTTTTGTGTACCGAACAAATGATATATTAAGTCACAGTTCCCTTGCGCAGGCTTTCTGTATCCAAGCACATCTCTGAGCTGCCAGGCCGAGTACCGACTGTGCTGCCTCAGAGAGCTGGTATCATTCCAGCCAGGAAGCTGGAAAGCCTGGCTTCATCGGTGTGTTTTCCATGTGACTTTTTGAAATATTGCACATAACTCATGGGTCTTCATTACTGCTTGTACGGACCCCACCCCCGGAACCCAGAACTCAGGTCCCTGGACAGGGAACCACTGTGCAAGACACTGGTATTGGCGGGTCTCATTTACTGGGGGTAAAAGGTTCTGGTCCCTAGCTTTCAAAGCTGAAAGTCTTGAGGAGAGGTGCAGACTGGGCATCAACGTTGGTCATAGCTATATTCTGTATTTAGGATTACTGTGAAATCCTATTAGTAAGACTCCGGTTGTCCCTAGATTCATAGCCAGTGTAATCCCCAGAGAGGCAGTAATACCTAAGGAGTATCCTTTCCAAAACTCTTGGGATGGAGTGACAGCCAAACTAATCCATAGACCATCCTTAGAGTGCTACAAGGACGTGCCCAGTGAAACTCACCGTGTGGAGATATATGAGTTAATGTGGAACAGCGTGTTCTTAGGAGAGAGAAGCGTGTCCCAGGGTACTATTTATTATGTCTGCTCCTTTACATGAAGCGCTGTGCTTGCAGATTGAAATGCACCGAGTAATAATTCTCAAAGAATGTCCTGGAGACTCATATGGCGCTAGATGTTCTGAGCCAGTGTGGTCCTCGGACCAGATGTTACTCTCCTCACATCCTGGTGCTTCAGCATATTCTAGCTCTCCCAGGGTCTTGTGCTAAGGAAACCGCGTCAGCTTGTCAGCCTAAGGTTTCCCACGCTTATTGAACCCTGGAGCCTGATCTTCGCATCTCCGTCACTCACGCACCGCCACCAAGTCAATTCTGGTCCAGAATGAATGAGGCTATGGGACAGAGCAGAACCTCCCTGTGGGGGGTTGAGACTGTAAATCTTTACAGGAGTAGACAGCCTCATCTTTCTCCCTTGGAGCTGCTGGTGGTGTCGAATTGCTGACGTTGTGGTTAGCAGCCCATCTCTTATCTCACTACGTTCATCACCAGGGCTCTTATTATAATCATAGTCAATATTGGAGGACCTCGTCTGTGCTAGACAATGATTGCAATGCCCTGATGGCAGTCAGGATTACCATGACCCTTTTACAGATCAGGAAACTAAGTTTAGAGAGCTTATGTGACACTCACTTAAATTGCCCCCAATTTAAAGGGGGTTTGGTGACCCGCAAGACACTGTCCATGTTCTGGTTAATTCTGGCTCAGACTCATTGTCTGCTCAGAGCATCTGTCCGAGCACCAAGGGCTGACAAACAGAAGGGCATCCCCATCCTCCATGAAGCCAACTTAGACTTGAAGGATGCCCTCAGGACATCCTAAACTCTTCCCTACAAAACTCTTTCTAGAAATGTCCATTTTCTTGAACTTTTAAAGAAGCCACTTATCCGGTTTAATGTGGACAGCTTCTTGGCATCACGAGTTCCACAAGTGTCCTTACAACCTGCTGCATGCGTTTGCTTGTGATGCTCAGACATCTCCCATCGCCCTGCTTGGAGGCTCTGTCCGACTCACTGAATGCCTCACCTGTCCAGGTCCGCCCAGCAGGTGCCTGCTCTGTGACGACTGGAAGGGGCAGTTCTAAGGGCAGGAAAGTGATTTGACTAAGGCCCCAGTTTCTTTTCTTCTGAACTCCAGTGGAAGGAGGGTGAGGAACTGAGGTGATGGGGCCAGCCCATGACAGAGAGAGAGGGGACCTCACTCCTGCTTCGCCTCATTTCCATGTCTGATGCACCCTCTTCACACTGCCACTCCTGGGACCAGCCTCTTGTACCACCCCTCCCGCCAGGTTCATTCCCAAGGTGCCACTGGCCACGCGTGGACGGTTTCTGTACGCACAAATGGGTGACCTGCTTGCAAGGTCCCTTGAGAAATGATTAGCAGATCAGGAATCTGATTGCTCATCAGACCCCCCTGGGAGCGCTCTTGAAAACAGGCCCCACCCCCAGCCTTCCCTGCTTCCTCAGTGGGAGAGGCAGAGGCTGTGCAATGTGTACTTTCAGAAGCTCCTGATCCAGCTGCTGCTTCTTCAGACCCCAGAACTTGGGATCGGCTGGGGGTTTGAAGAGAAAAACAACGAGAACGATGCCCTTTGCAGCCCTTCATCAGACGGGGCTGTCGGGTTTTTTTTCCCGGTGTTGCTTATAAATCCACCTGAGTGGCTGCCGTGTTTACTTTTAGGTCCGGAGAATTCGCGTGGCGAACTGCAGTAAACAGAACACCTGTGCGGCGTGTTTGAAGGCAGCAGACCCTCACTGCGGTTGGTGTCACTCGCTACAAAGGTATTTCCTGAACCCTTTTCTCATCAGCTCACGTTTTCAACAGCCTCACGCACGGGACACTTGTTGCCCTGCTTAACAACCCGTTGCAGCGACCCAGGGGAACCGATCTCTTGACCAACTCCAGTATCTTGGTGTAATCCTGCTCACTGCCCAAAGATGTCCACAGCCTGGTCGGTTCCACCACTAGGCTGACCTGGGCCGCTCCAGGTGACCCAGTCTGCGACTGGCAGGGACTGACTAGGGGAGGGGGCATGTGACATGTTTTGGTTTTACTTTCCCGAGCTCCCTAAGACATGAAAGAAAGCGAGAGAGAGAGAGAGAGAGAGAGAGAGAGGTGGAAAGGTTCTCCCTCAGAGAAGATAAAAGAATAGGGATGTTAGAAGATTTTCAAATGAATCCTCATACTGTCATGTACGCCGTTGGCTCCATGGAAGCCTTGTTATTGATGGCGTTGTCTCTTTATGGGCGGTACAGCTGTGGGCCTGATGTATACTCTTGGTCTCCGGGCAGAAGCTGCCCACCCTGGTCTTGAATTACGATGCTCACGACCGATCTAGGCTCAGGGGCGACTTGTATCGGCTTCCTAGCCATAGCAGTTCCTAAGCATCGCTGGGACCGGGCTGGTTGGATTCACTGTTGCCATGGCAACCCAGTACTCCAGCTCTTGCTATAGAGGCGAGGAGGAGAGAGCTGCAGCTCAGGCAGGGAAGGGAGGGGTGGAGGTGGGGGGTGGAAATAACATAACGGTGTCTGTCAGTTTGGCCCTTTCAGTTTCTAAAGGTGACAAAGGATAAGAAAGAGCAGAGCTGGTGCCGAGAAGCGGAAGGCTGAAGATGGGGCAGTTTAGGGCTGGCAAGCAGACCCAGGAAGAGGTTTGCCGAGGGGGCCGGGCAGTACCACACAGGCAGAGAGGGAAATGCACTAGAACCAAGAGGCTCGGGAAATAAACTGAAAATATGGGGATGGAATTAATTAAGAGTTCATGGAGGAAGTCAGAATCGAAGAGGCAGCAAGACGCATAATTGCGCTTGCCTTTTGCTGCGCTTCCTTACCGGGCGTCTCCGTCAGAGTCACTGGCAGACAAAGCAGCGGGCCAGCAGCGTTCTCATGAATAATTGTAATTGGGCAGGAACGTTCTCGTCGCTTGCCCAAGACTAGAGTTTGAGAAATTAATGAATTGTGGGAAATGCTTTATCGGTCCACACCCGCTAAGCGGTTTTGCCCTAATCTTTCGGACCCCCTCCGTTTACGTAGGCCCCTGTCTCTTTGTGGGGTGCTGCACGCAGGAGCGGATTCAGCCTCAGTGGGACTGATGGTGGCAGCAGCGGTGGTGGTGATAATGGTGCTGGTACTGAGGGTGCGGTGCGACTGGTGGGGGTGTTGGTGGAGGTGGGGGTGGACAGTGGTCGTTGCTGTATGCTGTTGAATCAATTCCAACTCATAGTGACCCTACAGGACCGAGTAGAATTGCCCCCAGGAGGGTTCCGAGGCTGTACTCTGTGTAAGAGCTGATGATCAGGTCCCTTTCCGCCAATGAGATCACTGGTAAATTAAAGCAACTCACGCTTCAGCTAGCAGTCAAGCACTTACTTACCCATTGGATCACCAGGGCTCCTTGGTAGCCATCACCATTGAGTTGATTCTAATACCCAAACCTCCAAGTTCACTGCCATCATGTCAATTCCGACTCTTAATGACCCTGTAGGACTGGGTAGAACGGCCCCAGTGGGTTTCCGAAGCTGTAACACTGTGTGGGAGTACAGAGCCTTACCTTTCTCCCGAGTAGCAGCTAGTGTTTTTGAACTGCTAACCTTGTAGCTAGCTGTCCAACTCACAACCACTATGCCACCAGGGTTAAATAGACACATGTGGCTAATAGCTACTGTATCAGTCAGCCGAAGTCTAGGGTTCACGGGTATTGTCCAGGCTGGTGATATGAATTGGGAGTTGGCCATATTTACTGTTTCTGTTCATTGACATCAGATCCGCTCTTATGGTAACTGTATGTAAAACACAGTGAAAAGTCACATCGATTTTCACCCCCTTCACCATCATGGGCATATTTTAGTTCATTGTCCACTCCAGCCATTGAGCAATGCTTTCTAACCTAATGCACTCACCTTCCAGCTCTGTACCACTGCATGGTTCTCTTGTGATGTGTAGACTTTTTATTGGCTAATATGTGGGAGTAGATCACCAGGTCATCGCCCTCCCACCCCCCCCAGTATGTCTTAGTCTGGAAGCTCTACTGAAACCTACACAGCAGGGGTGGCAGGACACTATTTAGATGGAACTTAAGGAAGTCTTAAGACTAGACATGGTTGTGTGTCTTCAGGCTGGGCAAATTGAGAAGAGAAGACTTAAGACAAGCAACCATATCTAGTCCTAAGACTAGACAGACTCAGAAGAAGATTGAGAACGGAACATTGAAGTGCTGCAGTGGTAGGGGTCAGGGAAATAAAGAGGAAATGAAAATGCAGAGGGAGCATGGAGAAATGGAAGAGGAAAAACTGGAAGCCAAGGCAGAAAGGAGGAGGGAGTGATCCTCTATGACAGGTGCTGGCTGCTACGAGGTCAAGCAAGGGAGGAAGAGAATGGGTTTTGGATATGGAAAAAGAAGACAACGAGTAGAGACAATACATTAGAGGAGCGTTGCTGAGAAAGATAGCAGAAACCTGGGGCAGATGCTGGAGGAGAAAGCGGAATACAGAGTTTTGATGTTTTTTCAAGATGCGTGAAATGACTAGGTGTTTTTGTGCTGTTGGAAAGGTTCTGGTCGAGCAGGGAAAGTGATGCCCCGGGGACAGTGTTGTGAAGTGTTGTCTTTCAGCGGGGGAGAGGGTATGAGCTGGCGTGCCAGTGGGGAGGGCAGCCTCGGACAGGAGCATGGACAGCTCCTTCTAAGTAATGGAGGGCGAGGAAGGTGGCGATGGTGAAGAATACAGGCCAGGGATGCCGGGCCTCTTCACATTGCTGAGGAGTTTCTCAGTGATGTAAGACACAAGGAGTGAAGCGGGGAGGAAGCATGAGAAATTTAAAAGAGAAGAGAGAAGTATGAGAGAGGAGAGGGGGAGAGAGAACCAATTAAGGCAGTGAAGAGTGGTTGCCAGGCAGCCTTCGGGACCACTCGAGGTGGATGGTCTTGCCTTTGAAATGAGAACAGTAAGTAGGCTTTTGCTTCTCTTGAGCCATGCTCAGCTCTGTTGGTTTGGGCAGAGGGGGGAGAGGAGAGTTGGATTGAATCCGTGCTGAAGCTTTGCCGGAGTCTCTGGATGATGGTACAAAGGATTAACACACTCAACGACTAACGAAACGGAAGTTTGAGCATACCCACAGGCACAATGGGAGAAAGGCCTGGTAAGTGCGACTTACACAAAATCAGCCACCGAAAAGGAAACCCCTATGAAGCACATTTCTACTCTGACATACTTGGGGTTTCCATGAGTTGAAATCAACTCAACGACAGCTGTTTTAGGGGGGGTGGGGAGCTCTGTCAGGAAATGCATCATCAGGGGAGAAAGAGGCCAGGGCGCTGATGTGTACGCCGTGCTTGACTTTCATGTTCATTTTCATCCTGGACCCTGGGCTCTCGACTGGAGAAGGAGAGAAGTAGAGACACAGAGAGTGAGGGTGTGAAAAGATGGTAGAATCATGCGTTTGTGGTGTCCATTCGGCTCAAGAATTGTTAAAATTGGGGAACTGGCAAGGCAGACGGTAGTGGTTGAAATTCAGGTCATTCAAGGAGTGGAGTTTGGGGTAATGACAGGGCTAGGGTTTGATGATGTCACTGAAGTAGGACGGAGGACAGAATCATTGGTCGAGAGAAGGTCAAGAGATTGAGGGGTAAGAGTCTTAGGTTGACCAGTCATCTCTGTGGAAATCAACATCACCAAGGGTGATGAGGAAACCGTGTTGGATAAAGGGAACAGCTCCATATTCAAGTGATGGGGAGTTCTGGAGATAAGGACAGCCAGGAGGATTGTTGGGTAACTTAGTCTGGGGGCCTGAGCTTCCAGACAGAGGAGGGTTTGAAAAGAGGGAAGACGATTGGTCCAGAGAAGCAGGAAAGACACCAGCAGGATGTGTCTTGCTTGGGAAGCCGTGTCCTCAGGGGCGAAGCCTAGGTTGCAGTCAAAGCAAGCAGGCGAAAGAACCATCAGAGAAGAGGCTGAGTCCATTGGGGCTCTGAGACTGTGAGCTCCAGGGGTCATGGCGAGGCCGGCTACAAACACCTTCTGATTCTGCTCTGACTCCCTCATCCCTGGTCCATGACTCCCAACAGGGTGATGCTTTTAAAGTCTAGAGCAGATCAAGTTACTCCTCAGCTCAACAGCCTCCAGTGCTCCTCCATGTGTCAGGACATGCAAGAGGTTAAATTACCTGGCCCTAGATTACTTCTCTGATCCTATTTCAAAGCCCCCTCGCCCCCATTCATTCTACCCCAGCCACACTGACTTTCTTCCTGACTTAAGAATCTACCAATCATATTCCTACCTCCGGGCTTTTGCACTTGCTGTTCTCCAGCCTGGACTACTTTTATGCCGATCTTTTCATGGCTGGCTCTCTTTCTTGTCCATGAGGCCTGAGCACCCCCATTTTCACCTGACTGCCCAGTTTCAAGGAACTCCCACCTGACTCCCAACGGCATCACTGATTTGTTTTCGTTGTGGTCCCATCGCCCCCTGAAATGATTATATTTCCCCGCCCCCCTCTTGATTGAGCTGTAAGTCCCCCAAGAATGGGGACGCAGTGAGTCTTGTTCATTCCTATAGTCCTAGAGTCTGAAAGAGTGTCAGCACATAGTAGGTGCTCAGGAAACATAAGCGATGGAGTGACTGGAAGCCCTTGCCGGGAGCAGGTCGAGACTTGGAGTACGCCTTCAGTGTGACGGCGCCCTCCAGAGTCACGGACTGGAGACCCTTTGCAGCCATGCCAGACCACAGGGCTTCAACGTGCTTGCTTCTGGCCTCCAATGAAATGAAAGTAAACCTCAGCTCTGTGACTCATGGTAAGCTCCAAGTACCATTCAAAATTAGGAATTCTAAAGGGGGATGTTTTCTTATAACTGTAGAGCATCCCACTGTGTTTATTTTAAATGTCACAGATTTATTTAGAAAACAAATAATTTATTTTCTTTGTTGAGAAGGTTGATTTTCCTTGTGTACGTGTCTAGAAAGTGGATAGGGTTGGGGCTTAGGAGGGGGCAGGCAAGAAAATTACCTTAACTTCCTTTTGATCGGGTGTTAAGAATAGGCATCTAGTATAAGCAGATAAAAAGCAATTAGATAAACAAGGCTCTACAAAGTCTAGTATTTTACTGTTGGAACCTCAAACCCAACCTGTGCTGAATTTGTCTGTGTGGGTGGAAAGTGCATTTTTGCAGGCTGAATATCTTGGGTTTGGAAGCAGCTTCTCAGCTTTTCCCCATATTGCGAAGCATAGCACATGTGTTCAGTTATGGATTTTACAAAACTGGCAATCCTGCACCCATGAGCGGGTGAGCTTCCAAAGTTCATTTGCAAGTTTGTTTGGCACCCAGGACACAGTCTCCCACAGAAACAATGCCATAAATTAAGGGTTGATTCACAAGCCAGCCCACAAAATTCGATTAAATAAATTCCAACAAATATTTATTGATTGCTTACCAAGAGCCCCACATGGGAAAGGAGATAGACAGGTGCCATTGAAAGAAATCAGATGTCCTTCTTGGCCTGAAGGAACTGACGTGCTAACTAGGGAGGCAGATCTATCCGTGGGCAACATTCTTTCACACAGTGTAAATACAGTCAACAAATATTTGTTGAACGCCTAACCGTTTCCTTGGAGTTGATTCCAACTCATGGCGAATCAGTGTGTGTCAGAGTAGAGCTGGGGGCTGGGAGCTTTCAAAAACTGATTTTTTTTTTAAGTAAATCTCTAATCCTTTCTTCCAAAGTGCCTTTGGGTGGACGCAAAGCTTCAACCTTTCCATTAGCGGCCGAATGCCTTCACAGTTGTCCCATCCAGGCACGCCACTGAGTTCCTACCAGGTGGTAAGCCCTGCCTAGTTGCTAGGGCTGAAGGAACCCTGGTGGTGTCGTGGTTCCATGTTGGACACCATCCATTCTGTGGGAGACAGGTGAGGCTTTCTACTCCTGGAAAGAGTTGTAATCTCAGGAACCCACAGGGCCATTCTACCTGTTAAAGGGTCTGTAGAGTCAGAAGGGGCTAGATGGCAGTGAGAGAGAGGGGTGCCATGGATATAGTACGTTCCTGCCCACATGGAGGTTTCAATCTAGTGCTGGGCATAGGCAGGCTCGCCGGTTAGGTTTCTGCTCCAGTACGCCCCAAAGACCCAATTCACTGCCAAGGAATTGCTTCTGCTGCAAAGCGACCTTGTAGGACAGAGTAGAGCTGCTCCCGGGCGTCTGAGGTTATATCTCTTTATGGGTGTGGAACACCACGTTCTTTCCAGCAGAATGGCTGGTGGGTTTCAAATGCCTAGCCTTTCAGTTAGCAGTCCAATGCATAACCTGCTAAGTTACCGGGCCTCCTGTTCCAAGAATATTGTTTAAAAATATATTTTTTAGTGACTTACAAGCATGACCTCTATTTATGTTTATTGTTCTTGCTCCTGGATCCCTCTGTCAGCTGGGTAGCCATTGTGGGAAGCTGCAGGTTGGGTGTAGCCCCGCCTCACCTGCCTCTCCTCCTGCACAGCCTTTCCCAAGCAGGTGCCACAGGCAGACGAGAACAAGCTAAAAGTGCATGCACGGAGAGCACTACAAAGCGATGTGGCAGGGGGTGTGAATGCCATTCAAGAGCCCGTGAATTGGAGACAGTCTTCCAATTCATGATCAGTAAAGGAGATGGTGTGCAGAAGGGTGTGTCGAGGGTTAGTGAGGGAGCAGTAGGAGTTCAGAGGTAGAATTCTCCGTTTCCAGGTAAGAAACCCGGGCTCAGGCCCCAGCCAGCGCACATCAAGCTCAGCCCTCACCAGTCTGTCTGTGGAGTCTCACCTGTTGCTGTGATGCCAAACAGGTTTTAGCAGAGTTTCCAGGCTAAAATGGAGTAGGAAAAAAGGCTTGGTGATCTATTTCCAAAAACCAGCCCCCAAGCCCCTGTAGCTCATAGCAGACCAATCAGATGATGTGTTGGATCACCATGAGTTGGGAGATGACTTGGCGGCAGCTAGCAACAACAACGGCTAGCATAGAGGAAGTCCAGTAGTCCGTGGGAACTCATTAAAAAGGAAAGGATGGAAAATAATGAAGCCAAATATAAAGTCAGGAAGGATTAGTAAAGAGGAGGCAGAAGCTGACTGAGACCATGACCTACGGACTGTCCGGGAGAGTCTGAGCAGGGGCAGATTCGGGAGCCATGCTGTAGACTGTGGACATTGTAGGGAGGATCTTGGGAGGTCACCGCAAGGCTCTCACTGGAAGAGTGACCAGGTGTGTTAGTCTGGGTACTTTAGAGAACCAAATCCACAGAAACTCATATATAAGAGAGTTTTATATAAAGGTTAAGTGCACATCAAGAAAACATCCCAACCCAGTACTGCTCAAGCCCACAATTCCAACATTAACCCATATGTCCCCACCAATCCACAAAGTCCTCCTCCTTCTCACAAAACATACACTATGACGCCGACTGTAGGAGGAAAGCCGAGTCAGTGAACGTGTAAGCATCTCAGTGCTGGCAGGGGTCTCCACACGGTTGTTCCAGCACCCAGGGCTGCAGCAGGGTAGGTCCATGTGGCTTCTCCTTAGGGATGTCTTGCAGGAAGTGAGCCTGCAAGTGAGCCTTCAGTTCCAGCTGAAGCAGGAACTGGCTAAGGCAGCTGCATCATGGTCTGACCATCACAAAGCAAGAGACCTGAGAACTTGAAAGGCAAGGCTCACTGAGCCATTTATCGCCCCGCCCTTCAATTTACCCCACATGTGTTTATCGGCCAGGTTGACACAATAAACTACCTCACTAGGTCAGTAGTTGTCTTTAGAGCAAGCATTCTGGCATGCAGGCATGGGTGTCACGGTAGTTGTCAACCATCAAGACACAGGGAAAAGACAGTAATGGGAGTGGAGATGGAGAGAAGGGGAGGGGTTTAAGAGCAATTGGGAAGATAGAATTGACAGGACTTGGTGACAGGACTTGAGACCGACTCCGTAAACATAGGGCCATGAGAGAAAAAATAAAATATCCAGGTGGCCACTGTTTTTCTGAAAGATGTGTTCTACCTCCCTTGATCTCAGTCCTCACAAGGACTATAAAGATGTGGTAGCCAAACACCTCCTGGTTCTAACTGTATCGTAGGCTCTAGGGTGAGACACTAGGTTGGAGTCTGAGGGTGTGAGGACGAAGGGCTCTGAGAAGTGGCCTCTGCTGTCCGGTGAGTAATTGCTCTTTTACCAGCAATGGAATGAATTTGGTGTTCAGGTTTAAGGGAGGGAGCCTGGGTATCTGGTTTGGAATGTTGGGGCTGATTCTGTAGGAGGTCTTAGTAGATAGACTTCTACCTTGGCAGCATGAGCAATCCAGCCCAGGAAGGGAAAGCTCAGGTCTTGGAGGCAACTTAAAAGCACAGCAAAACCAAACCAAACTCACTGCCATCGAGTCAATGTTGACTCCTGGCAACCCTGTGGCTATCCAAAATTGTAACAGTTGACCGGAGGAAAAAGCACAGTCTTTCTCCAAGGAGCTACTTGTGGATTCGAACTTCCAACCTTGTGGATCATAACCCACTGTACCACCAGGGCTCCTGAAGACAGCTTGCTGGGGATCCAATGCAGGCTTTTGTGTGACTTGCAAGTCTCGCACCTTCTTTCTAACTCTATCTCCTCCTCTGTAAAGCAGAGCCAATAAATGTGCCAAGTGGAGTCACAGAGTGGGTTAAATGAGACAATGCAAAAATGTCTAGACATAGTGCCTGACTCCTAATAAACACTGAAGTAATGGTAGCTAGTATTACGGCGGGAGCCCAGAGGAGGGGACCATTGGTGTCCCTGGGGTTGCGACAGGTGTCACGGAGGAGCTGGCATCAAAATTAGGCCTTGGTGCCTGAGTAGCATTTTACCCAGGAAGAGCAAGTGGAAGCCCAGTGGACAAAGCCCTGTAGATACAAGAGCCTGCAGAGCAGGAAGGCTGCTTAGAGGGGATCAGATTGCGCTCCTGCACTGAGCACTGGCTGCAGAAGGAGGCCATGGATGCAAAGGCGAAGGGCTTGGACTCTGGTGTCTGTTGGCAAGTGCTGGGGACTCCAGGGGCCCTGGTGGCGCAATGCTTACACACTTAGCCTCTAACGGAAAGGTTTCTCCCATTGGAGAAAGATGTGGCAATCTGCTGCCAGAAGGACAGACAGCCTTTGGAATTCTATGGGCTGGTCCAGCTTGGTCCTGTAGTGTCACTTCTGAGTCAGAATCCACTCAATGGCAGTGGGTTTGTTTTGACTGAAGACTCATGGAAGGGGGTGCTCTAGGGGACAGGGCTGATGATATTGGCTTGGCAATATTTGCGTGAAACAGAGGGTCGGGGAGGGAGCAGTGGTATCTCCGAGCTGACAATGTTGATGATGAGATGCTTCAACCCAAGTGTTAGTCGCACCCCCCCTCCACCCCCACTCTTTCCCAGGGTCACTTCCTGCTGGGATATTTTGGGAAGAGTGAGTTCCCTAGTCCTCTATTTGGCAGCTATTTCTCCAGGTTGGTGTACCTCCCCACCTCCCCCAACCCCTTCCCACTTAGGACCTCATAGGGGAGGTCACCCGTGTCTTCCACGGCCTTGAGCAGGACAGGGCCTATAGCCCCCAGGGGTGCTGGTGGTGAGATTGTAGGTGTTCTCACAATTACTTGCATAGATTTACTATGGCTCATTCCCCCACCTCCTTCTGCATGTTTCTCCCATGTTGCCCATTGAAAGACCTTGCAGCCACCCCTGGTGGCTGTTTTTAGGTCTCCAGCTGTTCCTGGCTGTGGTACACAGGAGATGGGAAAGAGATCATTTTTCAACTTGGCCTAATAATAGAGCTGTGCAGCCAGACTTTCTCTACAACTTTTCTGAAGGGTTAGGAGAAAGAGAAAGGGTTTTATTTTTTTTAAACCTGGTTTTAGGGAAAAACTAAAATCTGAGCACTGGTGAGGTAGTTAGTTTATTGTGCCAACCTGGCTGATAAACACATGTGGGGTTAATTGAAGGGCGGAGGGATAAATGGCTCGGT
>NW_022103898.1:33999227-34038019 GCF_000313985.2 Echinops telfairi | reverse complement strand
GTGAGATGGAGGAGGACTTTGGTGGATTGGTGTTGGACATATGGGTTAATGTTGGACTTGTGGGCTTGGGCAGCACTGGGTTGGGATGTTTTCTCGATGTGCACTTAACCTTTATATAAAACTCTCTCTTATACATGAGTTTCTGTGGATTTGTTTCTCAAAAGCATCCAGACTAATACAACTGGACAGACTGTCCCCAGTGAACCAGAGTGACAATTAAGCACCAAGAGTTAAATGGTTTGTTTACGGACATGTCCCAGGCCTTTGCCTTCTCCTTCTCCGCAAGGGAGACACCAAACTCAAACTCCTCAGAGCCAGTGCTAACCCTACGGAGACCCAGGCCTATGAATTCCCCAAGCCCTTACCAAGACGCTCCCTGGGGAACCGTGACCCCTAGCCTCATTCTCCCCAAGCCTTAGCTGCTCAGGGTGCTCTACACTGTTGTTGTTGTCGTTGTTGTTGTTCTCACTTGCTGCGACCCTGTGTCCAACCGAATGAAACACGCCCGGTCCTGCACCAGCCTCATAATCGTTCTTATACCGGAGCCCAGTGTTACAGCCCCTGTGTCAATCAATCTCCTTAAGGACTTCCTCTGTTTCTCTGCTCCTCTGCTGTATGGAGCTTGATGCCTTTCTCTAGGGTCTGGTCTCTCCTGACAGCATGTCCGCAGGACAGGAGACAGAGTCTCACCATCCTGGCTTCTCGGGGCGTTCTGGCTGTCCTTCCTCCAAGACAGATGTGTTGGTCCTTTTGATGGTCCATGGTACTCTCAGTATTCTTCACCAGCACCATAATTCAAACACAAAGGTTCTTCTTCCGTCTGCTTTAGTCAAGGTCCAAATTTCACATGCATATGAGGGAATTGAAAATACCATGGCTTGGGTATGTGCACCTTAGTCCTCAAAAATATGTCGTTGCTCTTTTAACACTTGAAAGAGGTCTTGTGTGGCAGATTTACCAACGCATTGCACTGTGTGTGTGTGTGTGTGTGTGTTGGGGGTGGGGCAGGGACAATATGCAGGCTCCTTAGAGATTTCCAACAGAAGAATCCAGCAGTGTGTGTCCACTCGCCCTTCTGAGCATAGGTCTAGCCTTCCCCCCTGGAAGCCTACCTTAACCCCAGGCCAGGCTGAAGCACAAAGTCTGCACAGATGGATAGGAACACGCTCACTACACTCCAGACACGATGCCCTGCACGTTCCATGCCGTTTCCACTGGTCCTCCTGGGACCCTGTGGAGTCACAATAATAGCAGTCTCAACTTCATTGAGAAGACGACAGGTTCAGGTGGTCCGTTACACTCCTATCGCCACTCTGCTCTGATAAATTCCCACAAACACTGTGGCTTAAAGCAACATAAACTGACCATCTTATAATCCTGGAAGTCTGCCGTCTGAAATGGGTTTCCCCAATTGAACATCAGACTGTGTGTTCCCGGAGGCTCGGTGGGAGAATCCATTGTGCGGGGCTTTGTGTGCTTTGCTTCTTGCCTTCCCCAGCTTCTTGCCCGCCATCCTTGGTTCATGACCCCTTCCTCCAGCCTCAAAGCCCAAAGCGTCACCTCTCCCAATCCCTTTGACTCCGACTCCTGTTTCCATTGTCACATCTCCCTCCCTGGCACTGATGCGTGTTCTTCTTTCACTTAAAAGGACCCTTAGGATGACAGTGGGCCTAGCTGGATAATCCAGGATCATCTCCCCATCTCAAGAGCTTTAACTTAATCAAACCCGAGAAGTCCCATTTGCCTTGCAAGCTAGCCTGTTCATAGGTCCTGAGGATTAAGATGTGAACATCTTCGGGGGGGAACGTTACTCTGTCTGCCACAGGTAGCACAGTAAGTAGTTGAGTCAGGATTCAGATCTAGGCTTAGCCCTTACTCCCAAGCCAGTACCTTTCCCTTCCATGGTGCCCCTCTCCCGTGACAGGGAGGAGAAACTGGAAGGAGACATTATCTCGCAGGGAGATGGGAGGAAAGGAAGAGAGCCTGGAGCACGTGGCCCAAATGGACCCTTTGTGGGTGACTCATAATCTTCAAAAAGGCGATGGAACTCAGGTCGGCCTGACTTATAGAAATTGCTACCTTAAAAGCTTAAGTATTGATCGGCTTGTGCATCACTTATTTATTGGTGATCTAGTAGCTCTTATGAGGACACGCATTGGCTCACTAGTAGAAACTCTGCCTCCCATGTGGAAGACTTGGGGTCGCTTTCTGTCCTATGTCCCTCATGCCTGTCAGTGGAGCCTTGCATGTTGAGATGATACTGAAATGGGTCCAGCGGTGCTTTCAGGCCAAAGGAGAATAGGAAGAAAGGCCTGGTGATCTACTTCTGGCAATCAGCCAGTGAAAACCATATCACAAAGATCTGGTTAACCCCTGATCATAGGGCTGACATAGGACCAAGTCCTCGGCAACTAAGGGCAGCCAAGGTATGCAGCCGACCCAGTTCTGAGCCCCGGTGGTAAACACGAAAACCTAACCAAGCTCACGGCCATCAAGTCAATGCTGACTCACAGCGATCCCCTTACCCCCTGTGGGTTTCTGAGACTGTAACTGTGTACGGGAGTAGAAAGCCCGGTCTTTCTCCTGAGAAGCTGCTGGTGGTTTTGAACTGTGGACCACTCAGATCACAGCCCAACTCATAACCATTACACCCCCAGGACTCTGGGCAGTGAACAGACAGTCGAAAATCTGTGTCATTCAAGTGAGGGATAATGCAAAAAAAATCTCAAAGGCAGCGGTCCTCAACCTGTGGGTCATGACCCCTTTGAAAGTCGAACAACCCTTTCACAGGGGTCGCCCGATTCACAACAGTAGCAAAATGACAGTGATGAAGTAGCAGTGAAAATAATTTATGTTTGGGGGGTCACCACCACATGAGGAACTGCATTAAAGGATCGCGACATGAGGAAGGTCGAGAACCGCTGCTCTAAGGCCATGGAGAGTTATCGATGTTATGAAGAAAGCAGAACCAGAGCAGCACTGGGGGAGTGATGGTGGTGGTGGTGGTGCTACCTTTTTAAATAGGGTGGTCATGGAAGGCCTCCCCCAGGTGTCTGAGACCTGAGGGACATGGTGACCTTTGAAGCTGCCTCTCCTCCTAGACTCTGAGTGGCCAGGATGGGCAATTGGGGTCAGAAGGCCATTGTAACGCTGCTCTGGTCCTTGTCCTCCCATCCTGGGCTTTGTCTGTGTGCAGATCTCGAGTTTGAGCGAGGGCAGATCTCAGTGTCCCTGTGCAGCGATGCTCCTTTCCGGTCCAGTGGGCCTCTAATGACAGCGGTAATGATAATAATGGGATTTGGAGGTGCCCCTCCTTCCTGTGTGAAGACCCCATTGTGCCAGCTAATTGTGTTGAAGCAAGTAGGACAACTGTCGGTGGGGTGGACGCGGTGGGGAGCCGAGAGGATTTTGTTATTTGGGCCTTAGGGTATGATTGAATTACCCGGGCAGGGACTGGACCAGTTAGCGAGAAGGCTGGGAGGGTTTGGGAACCTTCTGAAGTTGAAGAAGGGTCTTGGGTGGCCCCCTCCCCCCAGCTCTTCTTCTCCTTTAACAGCTGTTTGGGGGAGCTGTGAAGAAATCCAACTTTTCTCAAAGCAGAAGGTGGAAAGGGGATAAAAATATTCAGGGCACAGCCTTGGTATCCCAGACATTTGGCAAGAGTGGTCGCAGGTGAAGGCCCACCTGGCTACGAAGCCAGGTTTCATTTGGTAGAGCCCGGAACTGGGGTCCTCAGGCCTCGGCATCCAAAGCGCTTATCAGCACCCTCTCTTTCAGTGATGCTCTCTGGCTTTGAACAAGCACCATTAGGAACACCCCTTTTAGTAAATACATGTTTTAATGGAATAGATTTTTTTTTTTTGGAGTGACCTTATCTCTGCTGGAGTGCACTTTTCGTAAGTGTGTATTGATTGGCTTTTTTAAAATTCCTCAAGTGTTTTCACTTGTCTTGGTGACCTGGTATAAGTGCCCTGTGCCCAGCAGCTCCTCAACATCCAGACCCAACGTCCAGATCTTCTGGGAGAGCCTTCTTCCCAGCCTCTGCTGCTTGCTTTGCTGATATTCCGCTCGGAACACGACACGCCTGTTCTGTATCGTCATCGTATTGAGAGCACACCATTGCTCCTCTGCCATGCGTGCGTCTTCACATCACTCCCCCGGGGACCGGGCCCATGTCATTGCCGCCCGTTTACTAGAGGGGCGTGGAGGCCCAGAAAGATGAAGGAGAGTGTCCCCGATGACAGAGGATGTGTGTTGGATCCTTTCTGACTCAAGAGACATCCTTTTCCTATTTTTCCTCTGGTGCTACCTGTTAAACAAAGAACAATAACCCCACATAAAACCTCCCCCGAGTTCTTTGGCTTAGGTTTTGCATTTGGAAATAAAGACGCCAACTTCTGGTCCAGGCATCCCCCACGAAAGAGCCACCCTGGGTGAGGGCCACAAGTCCCTTTGGTGGGAGCGTTTCCATCTGCAGTGTGAACTCTCTCCACGTCTCAAGACAAAGGCTGGTTTTCCACCCCGCCGGTTACCGCCAGCCAACCCAGGGAACGAAAATCAATGAAACAACTGACATTGGTATCATGGAGACATAGACCAGAATTTAAGTCACTTTAAAATTTAATTCTTAATTCAATTCGGTTAGCTTTTGTTGAAGCCCAGCCGTGGGCCAGGGCCCGTAGTAGGCCCTGGGGAAGCCAAGATGAATGAGTTCTGCCCCGGAGAAGCTCCTAGGTTCATGTGGGAAGCAGGCACCGAACAAATCATTTCAATGCACCGTGGAAAGCCAGTTGGAAGCTGGTGCTCAAGGTGTACGGAGACCTCAAAGAACCCTTCAGTCTTGGGTGGGAAGGAGGGTTGTATTTAAGAAGCTGCAGAGAAGCTCGTCTGTCTCAGATTGAAAGGGCCCGCTGGGTGTTGACCTGGGATGTGTGTGTGTGTGTGTGTGTGTGTGTCATGCAAAGGGGCAGGCTGCTTCACTTTACTGCTGAAAGCCTGGTCTGTCCCTACCATTGTGCAGCTGTTTGGTCCAGGTCCTCCAGGTTATTGCCAGAATGCACCTTTCCGTTTAAAGGCGTACTGATAAGTATAATAGCCACCACTATTATGTATGGAGGTCTTATCAGAAACACTCTCAGTAGAAGTTCATTGTCATAACCACTTTATGAACGTTATGATAATCTATAATCTTGACAATGGAGGACTAAGACACAGAGAGACCCCACAGGTTGCACCACTTGTAAGTGGCCGGCCCACCCTTCCCTTCCTTCGCTACGTTCTAGCCATGCTCTCAGGTCTTCGCTCATGCTGTTCCCTCTGCCTGGAATGCGCTGCCCACAGATCTTGACATGGTGAGATCCTGCGTGTCCTTGAGTTCAAAGAGGAAATGTGCTTGACCAGCGGGTCTCACTAAAGTGGATCTCGCCGTCCTGGGCTTTTGATTTCTGCAGAAGACTTATCTCAGTGTAACAATTATTTTGAATGATTGTCTACTTGTTTGGTTTGACTTCGCGGGCCTCTCTGGAATGTTTGAAGAGAGGAACCGTAACACTGGCTTGTCCATCGATGTCTCCCCGGGGCCTGGAGCAGTGTTTGGTGCGCACGGTGGGCTCTCTGTAGAATGAATACCAGGTACAGCGCTAAGCCTTAGAGGTGGCAAGGTGAATGGAATGGGCTTTCTCCCCTGGGACTTAATGTCTCGTCAGAGAGATGTGTGCACGTTGCAATGGAGCCCCCAAGAAAGAAGGGGGACCATGTTTCTCTGGAGACTGAGCAGACGTCATGGAATCAGCCCTTGTAAAAGGTCTACCCTTGCATCATGTGCTAACGGTCGTAGGGCACCCTGGGCAGTAGGAACAGCCTGGTGTATGTGCATCACAAGTGTTTCTGAAATGCTTGCCCTCTAGCAGGCTCTCTGTACACATCAGGGATGTGGGATTATAGGCGCTGACAGTCGAGTTGTAGGGATGGATGTATCCACCTGTTTGGAAAGGAAGCCAAGAGCTAGATCACAGAGTATGGGGGACACAGATAAGCCTGGAAATGTGTGTTGTAGGGTCCAGGTCTTGAAAAGACTTTGTAGGCAGAGGAGTTGGTGTAGATGAAGTGAGAGTTATTAAAGCTTGAGTCGGGAGTGGCAGGATCAGAGATGCCGGGAGGGAGGTGACCGCGGGGGAGAGGCAATCTAAGGGCTAAAGCCCACAGAGCTGTAAAGCCAGACAGCCTGCTGCCAGAGCTCAGCTCCTCCGGGGAGTTACTAACCGCTAGACCTCAGGAATGCAGTAGGAGCCTTCCGTGCCTCAGTTTCCTCCCTTTGTAAGGTTCAAACAGTGATTGTACCTATTTCATAGCCTTGCTGTGAGGAAGAACCGGATTAAATCATGTGGAAGAACACTGCCTGGCACGTTAAGTGTTTTAGCTTAAAAATCAAGCAAAGAGAATCCAACTTCCAAATTGTCTCTTCTTAGCATAATCCCAGCATGTTGAGTGACTCTCCACTCCAGTGATGAAGATCCAATGTTTCTGCTTTCCCAGCAAGTTATTTTGGTCTGGCGTTTTGCCCTCCCCTGATTCTGTGGGCCTTTGATTGGAAGTTCAGTTTGCCAGTGTAACTTCCTATTGTCTATTCAGTAGAGTTCGCTTCCTTTATCTCATGGATGGGCAGTTGTTACGAAAGTCCCCTGATGTTGGAGGCCACCTGGCCCCTTCTCTGGGCTCCTCTCCTTTCCCACACATTCAGACATCTGTCTCTGGTCCCTTTATGAGTTGCCGAAGACCTTGGTATGCTCTTGGGGCAAAACCCTCTCTCAGCATGTACGCAGTCTCCTGTTCCTCACCAGAGAGGTGGGATTGCTTCCCTGTGAAAAGTTTTCTGATATTATATCAGCATAGCATCTTGAGTATAGGTCACACTAACCCCCACATTGAAGCCAATTACCCGATATTTAGTTATCAGATTCCTTCAGGGACTGTCTGTTCTTTGTGAACAATTAGATTAGAGGATGCTGATGAAATTCGAGTGGCAGGAAGTAGAAGCTACCTTTCTGAGTTCAGAGTTTCTATTTCAAGGTTGAGTAAGTGGTAAATTCTTACTGAGCGACTCGAGTCTAATCGAGTCAGATCCTCAAGGTCTCCAGCCCAGCCCCCGGGCGTTTATTTCACTGCCTGGAAACTTGAGTTTCTTTTCTGAGGTTGGTCTCCCTGTTCTTTCGGTTGGCATAAGAACAATTAATAATTTAGACCATGTCCATTTAAAAAAATAGGAATACTGTATAAATATAATACTGTAATAATAAATTTAAAAGTCGATTCAGCTGGGCACTGTTCCCAGACTACCAGCTGAGCAGAAACACAAATAAGTCAAGAAGAGGAAAAACTGCTATCATGCAAATGGCTGCAATTTCATTGTTCCTGCTACTCTCCCTTATTGCAAATATATGGTATCAGAGTTACATTATAGCTAAATAGATTTCATGAGGTAACCTGGAAACGCAATCACCTTTTATAACATGATTTATGGGGGGGGGGGGAGACGCTTCCCATATTACAAGCAGATGGTTTGCCAGCAAACTTTTGGACTGCCATAAATTTGTAAGGTGGGTGTCAGGGAGGAATCTCAACTCTCAGTTTCAAAAACCTCACTGCAATTGGCTCGATTCTGACTGATAGTAACCCTAGAGGGCAGAGTAGAACTAGCCCTGGCAGTTTCCATGAGGACCAGCTGCTGCTTTCGAACTGCTGACCTTGAGGTTAGCAGGCCAGTGAGCAGCAATAGATGAGAACTGGACACCTCTCAGATTCCCCTTGTTTGTTTCCTTTCCAAATCCTTGCTACCCTTTGCATCCTAGAGACTATTTTACCTTCTGTCCTCCGTGCTCTTGGGGCCCTTATGCCTGTTCCCCTTATCCTGGCCCAGTCCCACCTTCCAATCTCTTTGAGACCCCAGGAAGACCAGAGGAACCCCGAATGCCTTTGCATTTAACCACCCTGTTAAATGATGGCTAGGGCCCATCGGACACTCAACTCTGAAGCCAGACTTCTGCCATTTACCAGCTGCACGGCGGCATCTTATCCTTCTCCGGGCCCTGCTGTCTCATCCTCTACAGAACAGGATGTGCTTCCTACCTCTGGGTGGTCGTGGGGACTAAAGGTCAAGGCCCCACTATAAACCCTCAGGCAGAGCCTGGCGCTGAGCCACGGTCCCATGTATGCCAGTGGGAAGTGAAGACATGCTCCAGGTATGTTAGGGGTGACCTAGGTTTCCACGAAAGCCAGGGACAGAAACCTGCTGGGGGGAAATGCCATCTGAATTTTACAGAGCCAACGTGGAAACAGGTCTGTGGAACTCTCTGTTGGTGAGTTGTGGCTGAGGTGGGTTTGGAATGCCCTTCTGGGGTGTGACTGGTGGGGTAGGTGGTGTAGGGCAGGAGGAGAGAGGAGGAGGGCAGTTAGTTGAGTGGCTACATTGGACTCATTATGGCAAACTGATCGGGAACAAGGACAAGCCTCTGCAATCGTCTCAGCCACCTGTTTCCACACACGGTATTTTCACCTAAGGAAAGATTTTTGTTTCCATTAAATCTTTGAATTTTTATTTGTGGCTGTGAGGTTTTTTTTGTTTTGTTTTGTTTTCCTTCGGGCAATTTTCTTTGCATTTGAGCAGGTTCTAATTTACGAATAGGTATCAGCCGTATCTCGTGAGCATGTGATCAACTGGAACTGAGAACTAGAACAATTGACAAACCCCACAGGAGGATGAGGCAGGAGGATTAACACAATGTAGGGAAAGCGAACGCATCACTGCCATTTTCTCCAGAATGCACTTATTCCCATCCCGACTCAATTTTCCTCTTCTCTGTGGCCTGAAGAAATTTGACATGCAGCCAGTTAAGAAACCAGCCTGCTCCTATCTATACCAGTGTACACCCTCTGGTCTAGCCGGACTTGTAAGGTAGAATTGGGAGACGTCGGACAGGGCAAGATATGACAAAATAATAATTTATAAATTATCAAGGGCTCATGAGGGAGGGGGGAGCAGGGAGGGAGGGGAAAAAAAGAAGACCTGATGCCAGGGGCTTAAGTGGAGAGCAAATGTTTTGAGAATGATGAGGGCAATGGATGTACAAATATGCTTTACACAATTGATGTATGTATGGGTTGTGATAAGAGTTGTATGAGCCCCTAATAAAACTATTAATAAATACATAAATAAAAGAAACCAGCCTGAAGATGCCCCACTTCAGATTCAGCACCGTCACCTCCGCCACGCCCGACTTTCACTGGGGCCCTGACGTCAGCATTCTGGACTGATGCCTCCCTCGATGCCCAAAGAGGAGAGCCGTAGCTTTCCAACGAATCGTTTCAATCTAGCTTGAATTGTTTGCTCAAATGTGGGAGCTATACGATGTTTTCCTCATCTTTAAGAGATGTGAGTGTGTGGGCAGTGAGCTGTCATGAAGATTTTATAATCTGCAATATTTGAGAAGTAATAAGATACTGTTGTTGGTTGGCCATCTGGTTATACATACTTGGTGCCATGGTTTATGGGTTTTTATTTATTTATTTTTAATTTTTTACTAGTGAGAAGCAAGGCATAGTCCAGAAATTCAGAGGTGTTTTATAGAACAAGGAATTTATATTTAGTTCCTGAGCATGAATAGGTTTCATTTGACCTGACGCAAAATAAGATATGAAAGATTCGGGGGTGGGTGGGTTTATTTTTCTTTTCTCTCCCCACTCCACTCCCCCACTCTATCCCCAATCCCCCGCCCAGAAGATTAACTGAAAAACTCAACTTCTAATGTGATCCTTCTCTGGCTCAGACCCCAACTTTCAGCTGATGTTAAAAATAGCCTCTTTACTATCAGGTCTGTCACCGCTCTGGGGATTCCAAGTCATGGTGACCCCAGCCCAGAGAGCTGCACGGCTGGGGTTTCCCACCTGGGACCTTTGGGAAGTAGATCCCTAGACGTAGTTTTCGAGGGGGCCTGTGCGTGGTTTGAACAACCCACTTGACACCTCACTGGTCAGCACTTAACTAGCCATTGAGCGCTTAACTGTTTGTACCACCCTGGACTCTGTACTAGCAGGTGCAATCAGACATCAGTCCCGAGGAGATAACCCTAGCAAGAAAACTTACCCAACAGAAAGGACCTATAGAGATTTCATCTTCCATCCATCCCACTCAAAAATGTTTACTGAAACCCTGCTATTTGCATATCGTGCTGCCAGACACTGAGGGATTTACTGAAGAAATATTAAAGGCGTTCTCTCCCTCGGAGGAGCTTCTAGCTTACTTGGGGAGAAATGACAGAGACGTAGGAAACAGTTAAGTTGTAATTCAAGGCAGCATATGATTAAATACCAAAATGTGTGGCTGCGACAAGAAATGCTATAGGAGTTCAGGAAAGGGAGTGATTACTCGGCGGTGCTACTGTTTTCTGACTACAAATTGGCAAATTGTAGCACTATTTGTATGAAATAGTTTACACTTGTTTTTTTGGCAGCCTTAGGCCCTGACTCCCAGGCAGCGTTAGAGCCTACGAAAATATTTGTCCTCCAGTCTCGGTTGAACTGGATTTTTTTTTTTCTTTTCTTCTAATAGAGGCAGTGCTTATACCAAACCACAGGGCCCATGAGTGGCAGGTAGAATTTTGACAAAGTCCTAATCTGTCTCAGATACAAAATAAGGAAGCAGCCTCGTTCCTCTGTCTTTTCCAGCCAGCAGCCCTGTCCCGCCGTTGCAAATCCTCCCTGACATTGAGAGGCGGTTTAATTTGAACCGAATGTCCGTGACGGACGAGCTAGCCATCAAGGGTCAGATGAATTTATGGCTTTAGAGAATTGCCGGTGACAATATCCTCCTGGTGAGTCTGTTGGAAAAGGAACAGACACAGGTGTCAGGGAATGCAGCCACAGCAGAGTTCCCCAAAATGCCAGCCTGTGGTGACAGCCTCAAGTAGATGGAAGGGGTGATGGCAAATGAAACTCGCTGGCTTCCTGTTCTGTTTTCGCCAATCTTTAAATGAGCCCAGACCTCAAAGACCAATGGGGCCCTGCATTCTTCAGACTTATTTTTCTTTCTTTCTTTCTTTTCTTTGAAGTGAGAGATCAGAGGAAGGAGAAAGGAAAACCCCTGTGAAGTTGAATGCACGGTGTGGACCCAGAGTTCAGGCCTCTCACATCCCCTCAGGGAGTCCCCACATCGGATCGTGGTCCTCATCTGGTTGTGTTTTCAATTTCATGAGTCAAGCCTTTTCAGTTGCCTTTAAAACATCTCTGGCCACTGGTTCTCCCCCACCCCCAAGCCGAGATGCTTGGTACTTTTTGGAGACTACTCCAGAATGTCTCCAGAGTCCTGACAGGAAAACGATTGTGGAGTTTCACTGCAGCTCTTGTTGGGTGGAGGACCCGTCTGGTGAGGCAGGGGTTCTCAAGCCAGTGACCTGGCATGACTACTACCAAGCAAGCCAGCGATCTCACTCTATTCCTGAACTCGCTCTCCAAGGGCCTGGCCCTGGCCACCATTTGAGACTTGTTGGGGGCATCCTCTGTCCTCCCTGACTTGCGAACATGTCCCTGGAAAGTGTTTCACCCTTATCTGTTGACATAATTTGGTGGCGGTCTAAATAAATGTGAGGTAGCAGATGGCTACAGAATGTCTTATCAAATTTGGGGGCAGACTGTGCCCTTGAAGTATTTTTATTTAATCATCCTGCTGAAAGCACAGCATAGTAGCTCTTTGATTGGTGTAAACAATTGTGTTGTAAGCGGTTATTCTGAGATGGAATCGCAAACCTGAAACGTCTGCGATATGCAGATCTTTTCCAGTTCTTTGCTAGATTTTTCCAGAAGGAAGCCCTTTACTTCAGAATCTCTAAGACGCTGTGATTTGGATGTATTTGGTTGTCATCTTGAGAGATGGCTCAGGAGTCTAAGTTCAACATGTTGTCTACATTTGTTCTCTGCTCTTCGACATGACGGGGAAATGCTCTGCTGGATTTTTTGTGTGTTGCTTTTCATGGTTTTAACATCATGTTCCTATTCTCGCTCAAAATCAATAATCCGCTATATAGAACCTGGCACTTTGCACTGAAGCCAAGTATAAGAATGTTTTAACATGTTCAGGGGTGCTGTTTTGTCTTCTCTGTAGGTGCACTTTTCAAGGAGATTGTGGACATTCCAATAACTCAGGAAACTGGATGGATATGTCATTTGGAGCTGAACAGTGCCCTAAAATTCAGATGATTCGAAAAAGTAAAATGGAGGTCAGTGGGATGAGTATATTTTATGAGTCTCTAATCTATTATTTCGTTTTGACCATCTGACACTAACTTACTTGTTTACTTACTTCTGGGTGTGAAGTATCTGTTTACCACCAAATCAGCTCAGTTACAGGGGTGTTTTTATTTAGCCAATAACTACTGCCTGCCTACCAGGTACCAGGCATTCTACAAGGTGCTGGGGATCTTGCAATGCAAACAACGCATCGTGGGCCTGCCCTCCCAGAGTTGCTTATCTGATGGTGTTAAAGATGACTGTTGATCTTTGAATTTAAAGCTAAGATGGATTTTTAATGTCATATATATATTTTTTTTTAAATTCAGATTTAGTCAACAAGATTCCTTAAGTCTGGCATAGCTGTATCATTTTGTTTTGTTTTATGTCTCTTTTTCCTCATGTGGGAGGCCCTACGTGGTCAAGGCGTTAGGTGCCCTCAAGTTGATTCTGCCTCACAGCGACCAGATGTACAACAGAAGGACACATCACCTGGCTCTGCCCTGTCCTTACAATTGTGCTTATGTTTGAACCCATTGTTACAGCCACTGTGTCAGCCCGTATTGTCGAGGGTCTTCCTCTTTTTCACAGCCCGTCAACTTTACCAAGCATGATGTCCTTTTTGAGGAACTGGTCTCGCCTGACAACATGTATGTGAGATGACGTCTTGCCATCTTTGCCTCTAAGGAGCATTCTGGCTGCTCTTCTTCCGAGACAGATTTGCTGGTTCCTTTGCCAGTCCGGGGCACTGTCACATTCTTTGCCAGCACCATAACTCAGACGCGTCCATTCTTCTCTGGTCTTCCTTACTCAGTGTCCAACTTTCACACGCCTAGGAGGCCATTGAAAATACCATGGCTTGGGTCAGGTGTACCTTTGTCCTCAAAGTAGCGTCCCTGCTTTTCAAGACTTTAAAGAGGTCTTGTATGGCAGATTAACCCGAGACAGCTCATCTTGTGATCTCTTGACGGCCGTTTCCATGAGCATTGACGGTGGATCCGAGCCAGACGAAATCCTTGACAACGTCAATCTTTTCACCATTCATCATAGTGTTGCCAACTGGTCCAGCTGTGAGAATTTTGATCATTATATTAAGTTGTAATCCATACCAAAGGCTGCAATCCTTGATCTTCATCAGCAAGTGCTTCGAGTCTTCCTCACTTTCAGCAAATAAGGTTGTGTCATCTGCATATTGTTATCAAGCCTTCCTCTAGCCCTGCTGCCCTGTGGTAAACTGAGGGACTGGATGAGAATGTCATACAGCTAAGGCACCCATGCTCCGAGTTATGGGTCTGGAGAGTTGACTGGTGGGAGAAGACTCTGACGGTTATGAGATATAAATAAATCTAAATATAGTCTCATGACTGAACACAGTCCCTCCAATAACCCCACCCCACCCCCAATAAAAGAACTGTCATACAGGAACTACCATATAAGATGAATCTGGCTACTTCACAATGCCTAGAGATTATCTGTAGATAAGAGCATTCAGGTTCTGTAGCCAACCCACTGTAAAATGTAGCAAACTCTGTTTTGATATCACTTGCTGATAATGACCAGAGATAGCTACCCCTGGGGAGGGCTCAGAGGTGTTTGAGGTCAACTAGCGCTAGGTCAAGACAATGACTCACTTCATTGGTGGTTTATTATGTTACCTTCTTATGAATTATCCCCCATCGACTCTGTACTATGTTAGATGTATGATGTGCATGCCTTATGAAAGATCTGTAAGCCCCGCTCTATCTACCCACGGGAAACTGCATTCTCTCTCTCTCGGTCCTGACATGAGATGACGAGCCCCCGTGCCCCGCTGTCTGTCTGTTTGTCTTTAACATTTTCCGCAATCACAATGTCGCTCCTGAGGACCTGTCAGAGTGTTGGAGACTCCTCACCCTGACAATGCCCTAAGTGGTACAAATGGTTCATGCCCTTGGCTGCTAACGGAAAGTGAGAGAGTGCAAGCTCGCTCAGAAGTGCCTTGAAAAAAGGTCAGTGGCCTCCTTTTCGAAGCTCAGCCATTGCCAGCCTAGGGAGCACAGGTCTACCCTGACACACATGGGTCACCAGAAGCTAGAACTGACTCAATGGCAAAAGGTTGTGTTAAAAATTTTTTTCTTTTTCCTGGTCTCCTAATTCATTTGTGCTTCTCTCGTCAACTCTTCGATAAACCAGACTTCAAGTTATATTGGTAGAGAAGAAACGCAGCCAGTGACTATTGTAGTTGGGGTCATTTGGAAAGCCAGTGGGGCACCTGCATTGTCATTGGCACCTCCATTGGTAGCACAGCAGCCTTGTCATTGGATGAGAAAAAGGAGCAATGAGCCTATTCAAGCATTTTCTGAGACCCTCATCAGCCAGGCCATACAGGCAAGTGGAGCTCCTGCTTGGGCAGCCCAGTGCTGTAAAGAGACACTTTCTCCCTGATGATGGCTCTTGTCTTATGAATACGCGTACAGATCCCCATCAGTAGCCAGCTGACCCGCCTGTTGAGCTGGCTGGGTTTTATTTGAATGCCACATTAACAAGGAAATGGGCCACTTTCTCTTTTCCCCTTAACACTTTGCCATTTCAAAAAGCAAGAAGCATACCACTTAGGATGATTTAACATTTAATAAAGGGGAGCCAGAGAATTTAATGAGTGATAAATAATAAAAGAATCAAGTTTTTAAGTCATAACTGATCAGAACTCACCAATTTAAAGTTATTTGGGCTGTTGTTGCTGTGGACTCCCTGGGGTGGGGGTGGGGGAGTGGCTGGGGTGGGGGAGCAGCAGGGAGATCTCTAAAGCCCTGTATCTACCAACTCTGAATCAACAGCAAACCGGTTTGGGGAGAAAGAGGCTTAGGCGGCAAAGCAGAGGCGTGGCCTAGCTTTCATTGCTCCTATCAGTCTGAAAATTGGTGCTTGCATGCTAATAGAGAATGAGTGACCATTTCTCCACCCTCCAATATAAGAGAGCACTCTGCACAGTGGCTTGAGCCTATGCAAATTTGTGGTGGTTGGTTGGTTTGGGTTTTGATCCTTTTAAGATTTTAGGAGTAATTCTTCAGCTAATCATGGTGGGGGGAGGGGGAGAGGAACTTGATCATGAAATTAAAAATGCTGTTTATGCAAGTTGTTCAACTACCGATGGGTTCATTAGCTTTGTTGGTGACCATGGAGTTGGCCTCCAACTCATGGTGACCCCATGCCCCAGAGACTGAAACTCTGCCTGGTCCATATTTGGTGGAAGATCGGACCATTGTGATCCGTAGGGTTTCCATTGACTGATTGTTGGAAGTAGACTGCCAGACTACTAGTCCTTCTTAGTCTGGGAGCTCTGCTGAAACCTGTTCATATCATAACACACAGCCCTCCACTGACAGATGGGGTGATAGCTGCTTAGGAAGTGCACTGGCTGGGAATTCAGCCGTCTCTCTCACATTTGTTGTTGATGTTGTTGTTGTTGTTAGGTACAGGTGAATTGGTTCTGACTCATTGCAACTCTGTGTACAGCAGAAGGAAATACCACCTGGTCCAATGGCATCCTTAGAATGGTTTCCTTGTTTGATCCCATTGTTTCAGCCACCATGTCAATCCATCTCAATGAGGCCCTTTCTCATTTTCGCTGACCCACCACTTTAGCAAGCATGATGTCCTTCTCCAAACACTGGGCCTGCCTGATATCTTGTTCAAAACACATGACGCAGAGTTTCCCCAGAGCATTCTGGCGGCACCTCTTCCAAGACACATGGTGCGTTTCCTGGCAGGCTGTGGCTGTGGCAGTGGCAGTATTCCTGGTTAACACCGTAATTCAAGTGCATCTGTTCTTCTTTGGTCTTTCTGGCTCTCTCTTGAAAGGCAAGCGTTCTGTCCCTGAAACTCTATTACCCCCATAAATTAAGCACGATTTATTTCTATTCTGTTTTTATTAGGTGCCTATCAAGTTTCTTCTGACATATAGTGAATCTGTATAACAGAACAAAATACTGCTGGTTCTACCACATCCTCATGATAGTTCCTGTGTTTGGGCCCATTGCGGTCACTATGTCAATCCATCTAACTGATGGTTGTCCTCTTTTGTGTGAACCTTCTATTTTACTAAGTATGATATCTATTATGAAACTTTCCAAAAAATGTTTACCACTTAAACAGCCACTAATGATTTCTTCATCGCCCTGGGTCTCATTGTTCACCCTAATTCTCCTACAGTCTTTCCCAAACAACCCATCACGTTGCCTTTTTTTAACTCACCATCACACTAAAGAATAAAGAGAGACAAATGTAGTCATTGATTAAAGCTCTTCTCTGAGACCACCTTCAGATGGGTCATTTTAATTATGTTGATAAGACATCTGGCAGGTATCAGGCATCAAAGACCCAGAACAAAAAATCCTACCAATGTGAATGGTGGGGGGGTGGGCACGGAGTGGAGACCCAAAGCCCATCTGTAGACAATTGGACATTCCCTTAAAGAAGGGTCACAAGGAAGAGATGAGCCAGTCAGGTGCAGGATAGCACCAAGGAAACATACAACTTTCCTCTAGTTCTTTAATGCTTCCTCCCCTGTGCTCCCACCCTCCATTATCATAACCTCAATTCTACCTTACAAATCTGGCTAGACCAGAGCATGTACACTGGTACAGATCAGAGCTGGAAACACAGGGAATCCAGGACGGATAAACCCCTCAGGACCAATAATGAGAATAGGGATGCCAGGAGGGTAAGGAGAAGATGGGAGGAGAAAGAGGGAACCAATCACAATGATCTACATATAACCCCTTCCTAGGGGGATGGACAACAGAAAACTGGGTGAAGGGAGACAGCAGTCAGTGTAAGACATGGGGTAAAAATATGTATACATTATTAAGGGTTTATGAGAGAGGGAGGGGGAGGGGAGAAAATGAGGAGCTGATATCGAGCAGAAAGAAAATGTTTTGAAAATGATGATGGCAACATACATATGTACAAATGTGCTTGACACAATGGAAGGATGTATGGATTGTAATAAGAGCTGTAAAAGCCCCTAATAAAGTGATTTAAAACAAAACAGAATATTTCCACCTATATGGCTGTCTTAGACTTAACATGAAAGTTCAAGTTCTGTGTAAATAATATCTGACTCTGTCCTACAAAGAGAGCTGTCTGTATTTTCCCCCAATTCCATCTGTCAATTCAGTTGAAATGGAACTCACTCACTGCCCATCAGATACCTAGTACCGTTCCAGTAACTTGCTAACTAGTCCCCGTTGAGATGTCTGACTCATGGTGCCCATCGAAGCGTCCGAGTAGACCAGTTCTCCGGAAGGTTTTCAATGGCCAATCTTTCAGAAGTAGATGGCCTTTCTTCCAAGATGCGTCCCGACAGACTCCAGCCTTTCAGTGAGCAGCCAACTTCATTTTCCATGGAAAGATGATAAACAAGGGCTCCTCTGGTGGAGCCGGGCGTCAATGACTGATGTGGTAGAGAGAAAAGGCAGAGACAAGTTAAAACATGGGAAAAAAGAAATCCTTACTTAGACTGACAGAAGGGTGGGTGTCATCCAGTTTTTGCTTTATGTAATACTATAAGCTAGAGGATTTAAAAAACTTTGTGGGAAAATTATTTCATCTTTTAGCTTCATTTTCCAAGGCCTTTTTGGAGTTCCCATGCATGCTTTCATACACGTCTTGCGATGTTGTTATTCAGTAATAATAATTTATACTAATAAAAACAGAAAATGAATGGGAACAAAAGTATTCCTTACAATCAGCAGGCTTCCCAAGGAAGAGACAAGGGATACATTATTATAACAAATCAGAATTAAAATAAGGAATTCCTTATTTTAATTATGATAAAATTGACTGATAAAACTGACATTTGTTTTTAATGTTCTACCCAGTGTAGGACAAGAAACAAGCAATAAGAATAATGATTTCAGTTGAAGAGACAAAAAATATCTTTATTTGCTAATCTTCAGTGACTAGGTATCCGGAAAAAAAACAACGTTCTCATTAAAAACTGTTCGAATTACTAAAAGTTAAGAGCTCAATGCTCCGTAGATATACTCAGATATCAATAACCTTGCCATGGCAAATGAAGACAGCAGTGCCCCTCCGTTTTAAAAGATTCCCTTGAACAATACAGAAGTGCTCAGGTCTGTCTCCCTGGGAGAGCGAGATACGTAACCTTTGAAACATTTTGCTAAGAGAGACAGCGGGGGGGACAGCCGCCAAAAGAGAGTGATGCTGCCTTGCAAGGGCCGTCTTCAGCTTCCTTTCTAAAAGTATTTAGGTATTAAAATCAAAGCAAAACCAAGCCAACCCCACTGCCACCCTGTGGACTCTGGAGCCCTGGTGGAGCCTGGGTGGGTCACTCACAGAAGGTCCGCCCTTTCTCCGTGGGAGAAAGATGAGAAGCTCTCCTCTCCTAAGGGTTGGAAACTCCAGGGAGCAGTTCTACTCTGTCCTGTAGGGTCACCACATGCATGATCTATTACAGCCATTTGTAATTCATGATAGTCAAAGCGTATCAATTCAAAATAAAAGCAAATAAAAATGAAAACAAAATCCCACACGCGGAACTTTATTAAAAGGTACAACTAAAATCATCTTGAGTATATCTCAACAAATACTAAGTCTCTTGATGGGATATTTCATTAATAGGCGCAAATGTCAATAGCATTGTGATTTGTCAAATAAAACAAGCGGTAAACTTTTCTTCCCAAATCTTGTCTTCTCGATTGATGTAATCTGAAGTAAAAGTTTGAAAGGCTATTTCTTTAAATGGATGTCAAAATCATCTGGAATAACCTGAACTTTTTAAGAATATCCAAAATATATTGTGAGGGGAAGCCAATTTTATGTAAGCTAGGCTATTCCCCTCTGACTGTGAACATATATTTAAGTACATATATGTATGTAAAACAACTATATCTCAGTCCATGACTCTTATTCAAAGATAAGAATAGGTATAGATAAATGAAACAAGACAGAAAGCTGAGGTCATTGTGAACATTTAAAATATCAGATGTAAAAGAAGAAGCAAAATAATTATCTCATAAAAATATTGCAGTAACTGTCTTACAATATGAAAACATAATTCATTTCATATTTATCTTAAGGATAAAAATATACTTTAGGTGAATTAAATAATTACATATGAACATCTAACTCAGTGAAAAACTAACAAAATGAAAATGAACATCAGATAATTTGGAATCCTGGTAAGTTTCTTTGACCTGAAGTAGTACATGTAATAACAAAAGAAAAAGATTCTCATATCGACTTTGTTAAACAATCTAAACAATAAAGAGGAGATCATTAAAGCACACGCTCCAAGAGACTGTTTGAAACAGATAAAATATTAATGACAAGCAGGATAATACAGTAGCATAAATTAGAAGGAAAAACAGCAAGGCACCAAACCGTAAGTAGGCAAAACCTCACAAGAGGAGGTTTGGGTAACACACATAAATATGGAAATTTGTTGAAATTCCTAGTTATCAAATAAATAAAGCGATAATAAGCTACACTAACGCCTAGCGTTGGTGATGTCAATTAGCACAACCTATTGGGGAAGTAATTTGGTAATATGTTTCAAAAGTCATAATTATATTCATTCTGCTTAAAGCACTAAATCTAGGCTTTAAAAAATGTATTTTGAGAAAGTAACTTGGAAAAAAGCATTTTAAAACCCTAACTTTGAAGATGCTCTTGCAGTAACATTTGTAGAATTATATTGTTAATAGCTGGCGCTGACTCATAGCAACTTTATATATAAGAGAGCAAAACGTTGGCTGCACCATCTTCATGATCCTTGATGTGGCCGAATTCACTAGAAACCTGGAAATAACCAAACTGTTTGACCACAGCCAACCCAAACAAGGCGTGTCAAAGTAAGGAAATGCTGTGTAGCAAGTTCTTTGGCCCATTGGACACTGCTTGTTAATTGACAGCTAAATTTTCCCACTATCCCATTTGACCCTTGTGATTTCACTTCCTCTCTATCCTGCTTTCTTAGTTCAAAAGAGAGCCCTCTTTTTGGTGAGGATTCCCATGGTGGATTTACAAAGCTGAAGTGGAACAGAAAGACTCTTGCAAACAACTCCGCGGCTACCCTCTCCTCCCCCTGCTGCCGACAAACCTGTTGTCTCTTGTTTCAGATCAACGCTAGCCGGAGTTCTACCCCACTATTCCCCTGAGATGGTTTGCTGTGGAGTAAACACTATAAAATCCTCATCTTCCTTGGCCAATTTGGCAGCAGTCTTAAAACCCTTCTTTCTAGTGCCTTCTATGAGGTACCCTCTCCATACTCTCCTTTTCTTTGGCCATTTCTCATCTTCCCTTCTCTCCTTGAGTTTTGGAGTTATGGAAGGCCTAGTTTGAGTTCTTTCTCTCATCTCACTCTATAATTTGTCCATCGACAATTGTATCCACTCTCATGGCTTTTGTATCTATAATCTGTATACCCATATAGCTGCTTATTTCCAACCCAGGCTCAAATCCAATTTGATATGTTCTCTAGATTATCATGCAGGTATCTTGAGCTAACACATCCAGAATTGAAAATCCTGACTTTCCCACCCAAAATCTGTCCTTTCCCTCAGTATATCTTGTTTCAATAGATGGTGCCTCCGCCCATATATTTGCTCACCCAACTCCTCCATATCTTCACCCCCCATTTCCAAACATGGTCATGCTACCTCTGCGAGGTGTTGAGTGTGTCCAGTTCTTTCCATTCCAGTTACCACCTTGGCCCAGGCTTCCGTCATCTCCTTCTGAAGTACTGGGTGGCCCTCCAGTGTTAGTTAAGTGGAGTTTTCCATACTTCCATTGGTCTCTAACCTCTTTGAAGGCAAGGGCTGTAATTGAATGGCTATGTATTGAGTATCCTGTTTGGTATTTGGGCAATGTTATGAACTCAATAAATACTAATGGAATAAGTAAATATAATCATTATAGTTATATACAAATTCCGTATGTGATGACTGGAAGGAAATGTGAACAGTTTTAAAAAGCGGTGGAAATGGAATTTTATAAAATATTTCTAGTATTTCTGTTACAGTGTTGGAACGATGAAAACATTCCAGATATATTCGTATGCACAACAGTATGTGATATAACTATGTACTAAGACGTGTGGCGTAGATATAAATGCTAGGATGAAGATGTACACATAGATGAGAGTACAAATCTGTGTTGACGATGAGTAGTAGGACAAACTCGGGGTTCATTGTCATGCTCAGGCTTCCTTGGCAAGGTTGGATTATAGCCCCGTTGACGTTGGACTGAAAGAATCTGCCTTCCTCTCCAGCATGATTCTGTGGCCCAGTTGTTGGGTTTACAAAACGGAAAATTGGGGGGCGACCCTCGAGGACTAGAATAGATGTAGCACGCTGATTAGAGAGCTAGGATAAAGTGGACTGTTGAGTGATAGGAAGTTTGGGCACAGGCCAGAGTACAACAGAAATCCAATTCCCCAGGGCATCGGGGACTTGAGCTCTGCATAGTGGATGCTACGGTTGCCTCTGGTTCTAATCCTAGCTCCCTAATTCTCTTTTTTCCCCTTTCCTGGAGCCCTTGGTATCTGCTCATCATTTTTTTTAAATTGTCTTATTAGGGGTTCATACAACTCTTATCACAATCCGTACATACATCAATTGTGTAAAGCACATTTGTACATTCATTGCCCTCATCATTCTCAAAACATCTGCTCTCCACTTAAGCCCCCGGCATCAGGTCCTCGTTTTTTCCCCTCCTTCCCCTCTCCCACCTCTCTCATGAACCCTTGATAATTTATAAATTATTATTTTGTCATGTCTTGCCCTGTCCAACATCTCCCTTCACCCACTTTTCTGTTGTCCGCCCCCCAGGGAGGAGGTCACATGTAGATCCTTGTAATCGGTTCCCCCTTTCCAACCCACTCTCCCTCTACCCTCCCAGTATCGCCACTCACACCACTGGTCCTGAAGGGATCATCCACCCTGGATTCTCTGTGTTTCCAGTTCCTATCTGTACCAGTGTATACCCTCTGGTCTAGCCAGACTTGCAAGGTAGAATTCGGATCATGATAGTGGGGGGTGGGGGTGGGGCGGGGCAGGAAGCATTTAGGAACTAGAGGAAAGTTGTATTTCTCCTCATTGCTACATCGCACCCTGTCTGGCTCATCTCCTCCCCGAGACCCCTCTGCAAGGGAATCTCCAGTGGCCTACAAATGGGCTTTGGTCTCCACTCCACAATACCCCCCTCATTCGCTATGGTAAGATTTTTTGTTCTGATGATGCCTGATACCTGATCCCTTCGACACCTCGTGATCGCACAGGCTGGTGTGCTTCTTCCATGTGGGCTTTGTTGCTTCTGCCTAGCTTCCTAATTCATAGCCCACCTTCCCACCTCACCCTTTTCATGTATCTGATGCACAAGGGGTCCACCATTGACATTATTAATTTCTTTACACTTTCTTTTCATAAGGAGAACTAACTGCCTGGCCCTTTAGAATGATTCATTTGGGAAGAGACTGCTTTGAGCATATGCTAACGGTTTCTTCTTTTGTCCCTGCCCCCCACCCCCACCCCAAATAACCAACCACAGACACAAATAAAAAGCACCTAAACTTATTTTTAAAGTAGAAGATTTCACAGACTACCTTCTTTAACAGTGATCTAATAATGAAAGTAAAAATGAAAGGTATGACAGATGTATTGTTACAGCTTGGAAATTAAGGTACATGCTCTAAAAGAAACCATGGATCAGAGGAAACAATTTAAATCCTGCCTTTGGAAGGGAAGATTTAACCTCATTTGGTACCACTCTGATTAGACACCAATTCTCTTATGGATAAAATGATTTTAAAGTTTATGTGGGAGACTACACCTGGGTAGTCTAAGAAATGCCAGGAAAATTATGAAAACAAAAATACAGAAGTAGAGACTTTCCTTATGAGCTGTTAAATATTCTTAAAGTCACGCAGTAGTACGAGCTGACAACATTGGAATAGAAGTAGATCAGTAGATAATTGGAACAGAGCAGTGTCTAGAAATAGATTCCAGACATATAGTATTTAATATATGACAAAGTGGTCAGTCAGTTCAGTGGGAAAGGTTTATCTTTTCTTTTTAAAGTAAGTGGTAAAAAAATAAATAAATAAATAAAATAAAGTAAGTGGTTATGACATAGCTGATTAACCATCTGGCTAAAAATAGACTTGGACCCATATTGCCATATCTATACATGAAAATTAATTCCAGATGGATGAAACATTTATGTGTTTTAAAAAATAAAGCAACCAGGATGGCAGAACGGCTTTCTATTTGTCTACTGGGTAGAACTTCTCACCAACACAGGAAACCCTGTATTTGATTCCATAAAAGCACATATTGTAGGGTAAAAGATAGCGCAAACAAAAGTTATAAGACAACCAATAGATTTGGAGAAAGTATATGTCGCACGCATGACAGATAAGGATTAGTATCTATGCTCTGTAGAGAGCTCTTAAAATTGATAAGAAAAGCATACAAAGCAGAAAAATGGTCAGAGAATATGAATACACAATTCACAGTAAGGCACACCAAATTGCTAATAACACAGCTATTTCTTTACATCAGCGATATGCTCTCTGAGAAATTTTCCTTCAGATGGCAGGCCACAGGGTGAGTTCACCAAGGGCTCTGTGATGAATGCGAATGATGGAAAAGATAATGATTTGTTTTCTGTATCTCCTTCTCTGCACAGACCACTGTGACTGTGGTTGGAAGCTTCTTTCCACGACATTCCGCCTGTGTGGTGACTAATGCTGACACCAAGAAGGAGCTCTGCAGGAGCGATGCCCAGGCGAATCAGACCTGCAACTGTACCATCCCCACCAGAGCGCCCTTCAAAGGCACGTGCATGCTTCTGTTGTGTTGTTGCTATCAATTGAAGAAAGCAAGAGAACCTCCTGAGGTCATTGCCCAGGAAGCCTGTCAAGTCACAGGGGACCTGGATAGTTTCAGCCTGTCATAGAGCTCTCTGAGCAACAGAACCTGTAAGAGACCTATCTCTGTATCCGTATCCATATCTAGAGAGAGATTCATGTACTTCAGGGAACTGGCTTGCGCAATTACCAGGTGGACTGCCAAGTTCAAAATTCATAGGCCAGTTGATAAGAAGAGGGAAGAAGTTCTGCCAAAATATCTATTTATCGTCCCGAGGCAAAACATAACCTAGAGAAATGCCCTTCTCCTTCCCCAGGTTTTCAACTGCTTGACTGAGGCCTGCCCACTCTATGGAAGGTAGTTCGCATTATTTGAGATGAACAAATGCAAGCACGTAACATCAACTAGACTAGTGCTTGGCCCAACACCTGGAGATCAGAGCCCAGCCAAGTTGATACATAAAAGTAACCCTCAGACCTTATCATCTCACTCTTCCCCCAACTAACTTCTGGTGATGGCCAGCAGTCCTTATCTTGCAGGTGCAAACTCTGTCCATGTCACCACGTGTCCATCTCCTCTCTGTGTGTCTCTCTCTCTGCCTCTTCACCTCCTTATACTGTACTAGGCTCAGCCTACTCCAGCATGACCTCATATTAACTGATAACATCTCCAAAGACCCTATTTCCAAACAAAGTCAAGTTTATAAGTACCAAGGGCTAAGGATGTCAACCCATGTTGTTGTGGGGGACCGTCTATGACAAGTGCACATCAGCTATATGCCAGGCACTTTGGTGGTGTAAGGGATGACAAAAACCACTGAGCTGAGCCACCACTTACAGTTTATTGTGGGTAGAGACAAGTAACAGGCTATTACAGAGCAGTGTATAAATGCAGGGGGTATAGAAGACTACGGGATGAGCGGTGGGTGGACTTTTGGGGTGGGTCGAGGAAAGCTTCCTGAAGGAAGTGATGTCTAAACAAAACTTAAGAATGAGTGTGGTTGAGCCGGGCCAAAAGGAAGGGGAAGAGAATCCCAAACAGAGAACACACCGTGTAGTAAACACTAGAAGAACCCATAGAAGCAGTGGATGAAGACCCAGGCACCTGAAGTATGGGCAGATGGGAAGAGTGATTGAAAAGTGGAGCCCAAAGAAGGTCACCAAAGGCCATCTTGAGCCATGGGCTTTGCCCTGTGAGCCATGATGAGACATGGAAAAGTTTAAAACTGGAGGTTGGCCCAAGCACAGGTGCAATGTGAGATGGTGTAAACATTCTTCATCCCTCCTATTAGAATGCAAGTGCTAGGCCAGTGGTTGTCAACCTTCCTCATGCCGTTACCCTTTCATACAGTTCCTCTTGTGGGGTGACCCCCAACCATCAAATTATTTTCTTTGATGAAGTCATCACTGTCATTTTGCTACTGCTATGAATCGGGCGACCCCTGTGAAAGGGTCATTCGACCCCCAAAGGGGTCACGACCCACGGGTTGAGAACCGCTATGCTATGCGGACAGGGACGTTATTAGGATAGCCTATGACTGTGCTTGGGACAGTGCCTGGCGAACAGTAGCCGCTTACAAGCCACTAACCCTGCTTGCTGGGTTGGAGGAGGCTAAGAGTGCTGAACGTTCCGCTGGAAGTGATTTGGGGAGGATGACTGTCAGCGCTGCAGTATGGCTGAGGGTGGGAGAGAAGTGGGAAGATTCGAGAGTAGTTTACGAGGTGCCGTGGACAGGACTGAGCATCCCTGAGCCCCTCTGGTGGGGCAGCGGGCAAGCACCAGGCTGTTAACTAAAGGCCGGTGTTTGGACTGCTCCCCAGGTGACAGCTGGGCCGTCAGCATCTGTAAAGGCCTTGGAAACCTATAGGAGTGTCCCTAGGAGTTGGACTTGACATGGAAACGTATCCCCATTTTCCATTTTGCTTTGTACTGACCATGTAGTTAATTTTCATCATTAAAATACAGATCTTGCTCTCTTGTCCAGTAGCTCCTGAAATATTCGAGATCACCTTATCAAACAAGTTGGTGGCTGTCTCAGTTACCTACTGTTGCCCTAACAGAAATATCAAATGTGAGGGTTTTAAATAATAGAAATATATTTTCTCCCTTCTAGAACCTAAGAGTTTGAGGTCTGAGACATGCCTCCATGGCCCCTGCCTTTCCTCTGTGTGTGTTTCTCTTCCATCCCTTCTGCCCTTTTATAATTCAGATGTGATTCGATTTAGAAACAACTCCACTCAGGTCTGATCTAATTAGCATAACAAATAGCAGCCCCATTTTTAAACAAGGTCATACTCATCGGTGGATTAAGGTTTCAACACAATTCAATCTATCACAGGTGCTTCTAGAACTACTACAGATTGCACCCAACTCTTTGCCTCTCTTTCCCTCGATACCCTGCATATCCCAAACAGGCAAGCAAACTCACTCCCCACCTCGTGTACTGAGTCTACCAACAGCCACTGGCAAATCCGTGTCCACCACCCCACCCCCTTTCACCAAATCCTGTTGTCCTTTGGCTATGAAACATTGGGGCAAGTCATCTCTTCCACACAGTCTTGCCAGAATCGGCCCCAATTGTTCCATCTCCTTGGCCCCTCATAGATTTCCCCTCCCATCCCCCATCTGGGTACCTCATTGAGCTCACTCATGATGTTTTCTTAACTGTGATGTCATTGGTGGCTGTGTGTGCGTGTTTCATCTGTTATTTTATCTCTCCCGGGATAACAGGAAATGCTTCTAGAGCAGGATTCCTGATGGTATTTCCAAATCTTGTTTTGTGTGTAGTTGATGCTCAGCAGTATGGCTCTTGCTAGTTTCATCACCGGACACTTGTAGATTCCATTGGAAGGTATTTCCATGGGGCGTACCTCAGTCCTTCCTGTCTATACGTTCATTCTCCTGACATTTATCAAATGTCTGTTTCAATGCTCTTGCTAAGAGGTCATGTCAAACTTTTCAAACCTCCGTGTCTTCTGAACGGAAGATTATCATTTCACATTTACCCACTTTATGTAAGCAGAATTTTATGTGGCATTCTGGCTTGCAGTGTGAATTTTTAGAGCAGCCTCTGAAAGTAAGGGTGCTCAGACTTTTGGATCCACCCACCAATTAATTGATAGTAATAAAATGAGGGGTGCCAACAAAATCCAGCCAACTTCTTATTGTATCAAATAGAGACTTTTTCCAGTACAACCTAATCTCCCAAGCAGCTCTGGTGGCACCGTGGGTTAAGCCTTTGGCTGCCAACTGCAAGGTCAGTGGTGCCAACCTATCAGCTGCTGAAGGAGAAAGACGCGACTGTCTGCTCCCAGACAGATTTACAGACGTGGAAACCATCTGCAGCCATTCTCCTCGGTTCTATAGGGTGGCCATGCGTGGGTCCATGACAGTGCATAGACCTGTTATCCCCATTCATTCATAAAAGAAAGAAAAGAGGAACACCAAGATGAATGACCGTAAAAAAAAACAAAAAACGGCGAATGACCGTGAAAACTTTATCATGGAGTACATGCATGGTTAATGGACGCCTAGGGTAAGAAGGGGGCTGTTTGCGGTTGTGGTAGCCCCAAACCTGGTGAGGATACAGTCACTACCTGGCCAGCTTACAAACCTCCTTCCCAGCCTCCTACCTCCGACTCCCTCTGTCACACTCCCAGAATCTGCATTTTTCCCGTTTTTCCCCCCATGATTCTGATAGGTGAGTGAGTTGGAAGCTCAGTGCCTTGGATACAGTATAGAAGTTAAAGGAGACCCGGGAAACATGACCTCTCTCTGATGCCGACTTCCCACATGGCAGCTTTAGCCCTTTTACTTCATTCTTTTGGGGCTTTTCTAGCCGATGGGTGGGTTTTCCAAAGCACGCCATAAAGAAAACATCCATCGCAGCTCTGGCGAGAGCTGACTCCAAGACCATTGTGGATCCCAGCCCAGGGGAACCACACGTTAGCGTTTGTCAGGTCAATATTTGCAGGGCAGACTTTTCTGGAGGTGCAGGATTTCTCCCTAGCATATTAGTTATCCTGTTCTAGATGCTTTTTGCTCGGTGACTTGTTTTATTTTCATGCGGGCGGCCAATTACAAGCTGAGATAGTGATCCCAGAGAGAGCCTGAGATGTAAATGGGCTGTAAAATGGCTTTTTCCTAGTGATTATCCAGGGGAGGTTTGGAAGACACGTTGGTTCGGGTCTGCGTGGATCGTGTGCTACGCACTTTGGCTGCGAGGTGCAAATGACCCGGGGAAGGGACCACATACTGATTGCAATGTTCAGGAACAGCTGGTGTGCCCCCACCACCACCTCGGTGGAGGAGGCGGAAATATTTATTTATTTTTGCATTCACTGCTGTGCTTGACTCAAGCTGGAATCCACCACAAATGACGTTTCCCCCCTGCTCTTCTCGCCAGATGTCTTAGTTGTCAACGTCGCGTTCTCCTTCGGTGATTGGAGTTTATCAGAGAGATTCAACTTCGCCAACTGCTCATCGTGGGGAGAGTAAGCTTTTTTTGAAATCAAAATATTCTCTCGGTGGTCTTCGCTGATTTATGTGGTTGACTCCTCGATTTCCTAATGAACACTTTTGCAGAGTAGAACTTTCCAAGGAGCCTTTTGGACCATGGCCTAACTGGAGACAGGAGAGCCTCGGAGTTCATTAGCTCAGTGAGCTCCTTCATGCTCTGAGCAGCCAGGGAGTGAACAACTGTGCCTACACATTTGTAACAACAGGAAACTATCTGGGCCTGGAGACCAAGAGGCAGCCTTGAAGTACAGTAGAAGGGGCGGGGCGAAGTTCTTCCCTGACCAGAACGCCTTAGGGAGTTTGGGTGGAGGAGAAAGGAGTGTTGGGAGGTAAGCAGAAGGAGGAGATGAACTTTCTTCACCAAAGGCTCATTCTTTTTTTTCCTTACCATCGTTGACTTCTTAGAGCAGTGGTTCTCAACCTTCCTACTGCCTTGACCCTTTCATACAGGTTCTCATGTTGTGGTGAACCCCCACCATAAAATTATTTTCGTTGCTACTTCGTCACTGTCATTTTCCTACTGTTATGAATCTGGCGACCCCTGTAAAAGGGTCGTTTGATCCCCCCCCAGGGGTCACGACCCACAGGTTGAGAACCACTGCCTTAGGGTCATGGGTTCACTGAGCACTCCCTGCCTTCAAAAGCGAAAGCGAAGGAAATGTCATTCCCCAGTTCCTGACTTCCCCACTGGAAGCTGGGGTGGAAGTCTGTATAGAAACAATGGGCAGCTGTATGATCAGCATCGTTCCAGGTTAGTGGCATGATTGACCCAGTAAATGGATAGCCAATGTGGGCTACTTATGGGCATGGCAAACAGTTACTGTCCTTGTCTCCTAATGGAAAGGCTGGAGGTTTGAGACCACCCAGGGGTGCCTTGGAAAAGAGACCTGGTATGATTTTGAAAAACTCCTAGGGGTTGTGGTTGTGCTCTGAGTCAACTGCAGCTGGTTTGGTGTGGTTGGGGACGCTGATTTCTCTGGGGAAAACCGACTCAAAGGTGAAACTGAACTGGCAGCCTACTCCACACTGTTAGCAGAGGCGTCCCTGCAACTTCCACACACTCTGGAGGCAGGATGATTCAAAGCTGGGTTCAATTATGTCTAAGAAAAATTGAATGAACTGAAGGAGAGAAATGCAAATGTTGATACAGAAGTCTATGGATATAGTGGGGTGGGGGGAGCAGGCCAATTAAATAGCAGTGATAGCTTAATGGGAAGCAAAAGATAGAGATAGAGCCCACCTAATCTCTGGTTCTAGGGGCCAGATAAAAGGAAGTGAGTTGCCACGGTGCCTCAACCAGGTGATGAAGAAGGGAAAGCCAGGTCCAGGTACCGGAAAAGGTGCTTCCTGTTAGCCATGCACCTTGTACCATGTCACACTGGCGGGAAGCCTGGTGACACAGCGGGTTCCACCCAGGACGGCTGACCTTGTGGTTAACAAAGTGAGGCTTTCTTTTCCTGAGTCTTGGAAAGCCACGGGGGCAGTTCTACCCTGTCCTAGTTGGAATTACCTCGATGGCAGTGAGTGAGATTATCTCTGAGGTTTAGAGATGAATGCAAATCACAGACCTGCTTGGCGCTCACCTACGTGCTCAGGTGAACACAGAGCACATTCCCGGATTTCTACTCAGATGAAAACCGTGATTTCTGAAAGTCGGAATCTCGGACGGCTTCAGTCTTTCTTAGAGCATCTACAAAAGACGCACTTGCTCTCTCCTCCAGTACACACTTGCTCTCTCCCCCAGTATGAGGGCCCTTGCTTGCTGCTCAGGTCCCCAGACCCTCCCCAGCCTCCTTTGTGTGTCCAAACCAACCTGAATTTCCGTTTGGATCCTTCCTTCACTAGCTATCCCGAGGGCCTTTCAAGCCCCCCACTCTTATCCATGCATGGCACATCATTTGATTAGGAGACAGTTCTTCCTTAATTTGATTAAAAAGCAACCACTGTCCCCTTGCCCTCTGCTGACCAGGTACCACTTGCTGCCTCCCAGGAGGTTGGCAATGGGACTGTTCCCGTGAGGTGGCATGCTGACCTGGGAGAGGAGGGAGGGAGGGAGGCAGATGGATCCAAGTGGAAGACGTACCTGAGGGTAGACACATAGCAGAAAGATTCAGAAACTGGTTCAGTGGATACCTGTAATCTACTGATGCAGCAGGCGACCCCAACTTCAGGTTTCCATGGTAACACTCCTCCGGGTGTCATTACCTTCTGTCCACCCTGAGAGCCTGCTCAGAGCCCCGACTCAAAATCAGTGCTCTCCCCAGCCTAAAAGGCTTGTCCTCACTCCCCTTTGGTTGATCCCGGTCTGTCCCGGGCCATTTTTCTCCTTCTCGTTTCTTAAATACCTATGCACGATGTCCCAGAGGGAGCATTCTCGGACCAGAGCATCTTCCTAAACACAGGCACTAAGTTGGCTTTCCGTGTTGCCAGGTGCCAGGGATGTATTGGAGCTGGCTGCGCGTGGTGTGCCCGGGAGAGAAAGTGTATCCACCCCTTCACGGCGTGTGATCCTTCTGCTTACAAGAAAAACCAGGTAAAGTGACTTCTCTGGGGTGGCAAGTTGAACCCCAAAGGAATGTGGGTGGTGGTCCCCCCCCACCCCTCACCCCACCGCCTGTCCTCTGTTTTGCCTGCAACCTTTGAATTTCCCACCTATTTCGAAGGTTGAAGGGGTGCTTTTCATTCCAGGAATTGTGTCACGTTGTCCTGGAGACGGGGCCACCATCCAAGATGTCAGGAGGAAAGTTGATGGAGAATAAGACAAGCAGAACCAGCCAGAGCTTCCAGGTCAGAGCCCGTGCTTGTCTGGACACTGGGGAAATCCCCCTTCAAGGGACACGCCCACCCCAGAATGGCTTGGGTTCCTTAAAGAAAAAAACAAAAACAAAAACACAAATTCCTGATTTTAGTTTCCACCAAATTTCTTTTAAAAAAAAAATTTGGCTTTTTAACTAGGTTTCGGTTAATTGGCTCAATACATCAAAGACTGCACACTCACATAAGAGAAACTAAAACTGGGTAATTATGAAAAATGATGTTGTTCTGCAGCACGGGAACATGTAAAGGTGACTTTGCGGCTTGCTTTCTGTGGGGAGTTAGAAGGAAGTGCAGCACACAGCCAGGAGGAGATTTCAGATTTCAGCTCCAACCAAACCACACCTTAAGTACTGCATTTGTGGGAGGGACGGGGTGGGCCACCCAGGCACCAGAGGGAAATGAACCTCGCTCCGTGACTAGGTTTTTTCCTGTACTTTGTAGAAAGGGGCTAACCAGTGGTCGGGGGTGCTCAAACAGAGGGCCAAGAAGATCTACTTCACTGCCCTTCTCGAAAGCAGTTATTGCCCCATGAGCTGACCATAGAAGTCCAGCTGATTTCCTTCTGAGTGCACTGCCACTGAGCTCTGAGGGGATGAGCACGTGGCCAAGTACGTTTCCGGCAGAAGGTAACTGGCCGTGCTTAAAGAGCCCAGAAGCTAAAGCTTGATTCAGGTGGAGTCTATTGAGCACGGACTATCTGGTGGAAAAGCAACACCCAAGGACCAGTTCCGGCTCCCATGAGGTGCCCTCCAGTGGCTTCTGACGCAAAGCAGTCCTGTGTACAATGGAGCAAAACACTGCCCTGCCTGCGCCATCTCTTCACAGTGGCACCTCTGCTTGGGCCTGTTGCGCAGCCACTGTGCTGATCCCATGCCTTGCCTTGGGGCCTTCCTGGTTTTCACTGCCTGGCTCCTCCTGGATCAAGCATTCGGTCCTTCTCCAGGGACTGGTCTCTTGCGACAACAGGTCCAAAGCGCAGGAGACAAAGACTTGCCATCCCGGCTTCTAAGGAGCACTCTGGCTGTCCTTCCAAGACCATGGTCTGCTCGGCTGGCAGTCCACAGCACTTACAATGAAAATCGCAGCCTATCAGCAAACAGCCAACTCCCTCTTCTAATCTGTGGCCTTGATTTGCCCATTTGCTGCTATTTAAAGGTCAAGTGCCAATAAGTAGCACATTTTTAATAATTACCAAAAAGTTGATGGTAACTTTTAGTGAATTAAGCAGAAGGCAAGCACATATGAATAAAAATGAATTATGAAGTTAATTAAAGGCATTCGGATAGCTTGGTATGCAAGTACTATTGCTGGACATGCAAAGATGTTGAGGTTTTATGAAGCGATGGGCTACTTTTTCTTCCTATTGATTGGTGAAAAACTAAGACAGGGATTTGGATCAAAGAGATAATAACTTTTTAAATTAGTAAGCTCTTTATTTTGAGGTAATTGTAGGTTTGCATACAATTGTAAAAAATAATAAGGAGAGACCCAAACCAAACATCCACCATCACAGAGTTGATTCCAACTCGTAGCAGCCCGGTAGGATTCCAAGTCTATAAAGCTTTAATGGAGCAGACAGCCTCCTCTTTGTCCCAAGGAGTGGCTAGTAGGTTTGAACCACTGACCTTGAGGATAGCAGTCCAAGTCTTACTTGATAGCACCACCAGGGCTCCTTACTGAGAGATCCAGGTACCCTTGACCCAGTTTTCCCCAATGGTAAAATAACCCCTCGTAAAACTATAGAACAATATCACAACTCTGTGTCAATAGGCATTGGTAAAAGTCAAGATACAGGACATTCCCACTGACGTAAGAATTCCCCTTTTATAGCTCCCTTCCTGCCTCCCATCTAATTCTGAACTCCTGGCAGCTATAAAAATCTCTTATCCGTTTCTGTAATTTTGTCATTTCAAGATTTTTATATGAATGGAATCAGGCAATATGGACCCTTTGGGAATTGGCTTTGTTTCACTCCACGTCATTCCAGCAGACTCATCCAAGTTGTGTGTTATCACCATCTTATTTTTTACACTTTGCTGAGTAGTGTTCCGGCCAGGCATCTTTTCAACTTACCACAAGAAAGAAAAGGAAAAAAAAAAGAAAAGAAATCTACAGCCCCTCCCCGCTGGCTTTCCTGTGCTTTGCCTTCCTGCACCTGTTGAACGCTGATGCTTCTGTGGGTCACCAGCAGAGCAGGAGGAGCCCAGACAAACACGTCCGTCCTTGAGCGCGTGTCTGAAGATGACCCTCCTTCATTTGGAGAAAGACGTTATCAACAAAAGTTGATACTGGGGGTTGGGGGCTTTTTTCTTTCTTTAGATGACTCAGCAGAACAAAATCTCAAGGCTTGTTGGTGGGGAACAGAGCATTATTTGTCACCGCAGGGAGGTCTTGTGCACTGTAAAGCACTGCTTTCATTTGTCTTTCATTATCATGAAGCATGGGTAACAACATCCGGTTTTCTAGTGTGGCACCTTGTGTTGGCCTTGACTGAAGCACCCAAGCTCTTGGCATCTCTTTTTCTCGAGGAGAAGCCGTGGGAAGCTTTGCTTTCATGCCAGAGCACTGAGGACTTCCCGTAGGCAGCCCCTGGAGACAGGAGATGTACATGGCGCAGATGTCATCCCAAACAGCAATGATGCTCTTCTTGGGTTTCTTCTGGTGAGAGATATTTCTCAAGCACCTACTAGATCAGTGGTTCTCAACCTTCCTACTGCCGTGACCCTTTCATACAGTTCCTCAGGTTGTGGTGACCCCCCCAACCATAAAATTATTTTCATTGCTACTTCATCACTGTCATTTTGCTACTGTTATGAATCAGGTGACCCCTGTGTAAGGATCATTCGACCCCCAAAGGGGTCATGACCCACGGGTTGAGAACCACTGTACTACATCGACACTGTTATACTGAACTGGCTACTGTAGAAAGGATGCACCGTGAATCAGCCACAGCTGTCTCTATCAGGCTCAAGAATCTTCCACACTATTTGAGTAATGAGCTAAAAAATATCAGCATAGGAAGAGTACCATGAAAACCCAGAGAGCCTCTATGTCTTAGGCCTTGTCTTTGTCAACCCTGTATGTCTAGGTCCACTGCCTGGGAGTTAAAAGCACTTAATCAGTGTGGTTGGTTAAGTCTTTGAGTGACGCATAGATTGATTGACAGAGATGGCATTTCGGCCAGCCTTTGGAGGAGCAAGCAGCCTTCAGACATGGATAGATGGAATAGGGAGTCTTCTAAGTAGAGGGACTAGCGTAAGGAAAATTGTAATGGAGTAGGGGGGCAGCTGGGGAGGGAGCAGGAAATTCCAGAGTGCACATTACAGGAATCCCAGAGTAATGCAATTTAGCTGGAGCAGAGGCAGCAGGGAATTATGGGGCATAATTTTAATATGACCTCAGAGCTCAAATGCATAGGGCCTTACATACCAGCTTTAGGAGTTCTGGCTTTATTCTTCAAGAGCAACAGATTATCAATTAAGAGAATTTTTTAAATGTATACATTTGCTTATTCAAGACCATGAACTTGTGAAGTCGGGTCCTTGATTCAACCCAAGTTTGGGCCGGTGAGCCTCATGCCTCATGCCCTTAGTGCTCATCTCTGCACACTGACCAGAGCTATGTGCACTTTCATTGAGCAGAGGGCTGCTTTACGGTTAGCCACCACCAAAATAAGGAAACGAGCTAAGAAATCCACGTTTGCCTTTTAGATGAGAAGTATTTTAGCTAGAAAGGCCTGTCTCCTGCCCCCCTCCCCCATCCTTTCTTCTGTCCTTATCTCCTGCCTCCTTTTCAGGAAACCCATATATTTAATAAGTGAAACTATGTCAAGGACCGTTGGCCCTGCCACCCTGACCACTTTTCCTTCCTCTTCTTAACAATTTGGTGTCTTTACCTGATTCGAGCAGGCGGCTGACCTCACTTTCCTGTTCTCAAGGGAAGGTGGTAAAGATCTACGATAGGATGTTGTTCCAATATTTGTTATCTGCTGTCCCTCGTGCTATGCTTATTGCTGTGGGGCAGTAATAAAACCTATGCAGTCATGTCTCCTGCTCCTGAGGAACTGACAAGCGAGCTGTTCTTTCTTCTTCTTCTTCTATGCACTGTCTCTTCTCTTCCTCCACCTCATTTTGAAGGGGCATTTTAATTTCTCACAGGCAAGCCGAATCAATTCATTAGATGCAGTGGAACTGAATTCCCATCATTCACTCTTAAAAATGTTTCTTGGGCATTTTGGGGCATTTTGGGCATTTCTTGGGCATGTTAGGCAGAGAGGAAAAATGTACCCCTGTGGAGCTGACATGGTAGAACTAGAATACTTGGGGTGAACAGAGATTCATTTTTGTGAAGCAGTGGATTGTACCCAACAGAAAAAGTAATTAGAAAGAATACCAGAATGTACTAAATGGAGTATTGATAACTAACATTTGTTGAGCATGTGCTATGTCCTAACCTCAGCGTATCAACCACTATATGTAAACCTCACGATAGACCTGCTTGTTCCATTTATAGATAAGGACATTTTGGCTTAGTGAGAATAAATAAGTAGTGAAAGGTAGACAAGAGATTGAACCCAGGCAGTCTGACTGCAGAGCCCACAGTTTTAACTACTACTCCGCATTATACCAGAAGCCCTGGTTGAGTGGTTAAGCACTTGATGGACAACTGAAAGGTAGGAAGTTTGAACCTAGTCAAATACTCTATGGGGGGAAAGCCTGTCAGTCTGCTCCCATAAAAATTATTAATATATTTTTAAATACTTTTATTGGGGGCCCTTACATCTCTTTTCACAATCCAAACATTTATCCCGTGTGTCAAGCACATTTTCACATATGCCACCAGAATCATTTTCAAAGTATTCTCTTCCCACTTGAGGCCCTGATATCAGCTACCCATTTCTTCCCCCTCCCTCCCCCCCTACCCTCCCTCACAAACCCTTGATAAGTTATAGATTATTATTTCCATATCTTACATCATCTACCGTCGCCCCTCACCCACTTTTCCATTATTCATCCCCCTGGGAGGGGGTTATAGATTGATCCTTGTGATTGATGCCCACTTTCTCCCCCACCATCCCCTAATCCTCCTGGTATCTCTACTCTCATTATTGGCCCGAGGGGTTTATCTATCCTTGATTCCCTGTGTTGTGGGCTCTTATCTGTAGCAGTGTGCATGCTCTGGTCTAATCCAATTGGTAAGGCAGAATTGAGGTCATGATAATGGGGTGAAGGAAGCATCAAAGAACTAGAGGAAAGTTGTGTGTTTCATTGGTGCTATACTGCACCCTGAGTGACTCATCTCTTCCCTGTGACCCCTCTGTGAGTGGATGTCCTATTGTCTACAGATGCGTTTTGGGTCTCCACTCCATGCACACACACAACCCAATTCACCTTGGGTATGGTTTTGTTTTGGGTCTTAGATGCCTGATACCCGATCCCATTGGCACCTCATGATCACACAGGCTGGTGTGCTTCTTCCATGTGGACTTGGTTGCTTCTCAGCTAGATGGTTGCTTGTGTATCTTCAAGCTTTTAAGACCCTAGATGCTACATCTTTTGGTAGCCGGGCACCATCAGCTTTCTTCACCACATTTGCTTATGCACCCATTTTGTCTTCAGTGATCATGTCAGGAAGGTGAGCATCACAGAATGCCAGCTTATTGGAACAAAGTGCTCTTGTGTTGAGGGAGTACTTGAGTCGAGGCCCAATGTCCATCTGCAAACTTAATTCTTAACATATAGCTATGAGTACACAGTTCTATTCCCCTCTCATTCTATATGTGTTTACATATGTACAGGCCTGTATTTAGGCCTCTATAAATGTCCTTTGCCTCCTGGTTCTCTCCTCTATTTCCTTTTACTTTCCTCTTGTCCTACCATTATGTTCGGCCTTCATTTGGGTTTAGTAATTCCTTGCTGCTACATCCATAAAAATTTTTACTGTTGTTCTTCGGTGACCTTGAATTGGTTCCAACTCTTAGGGACCCTAAGGACAATGGAACAAACACTACTCAGAAGGGTACCCTCTTTACAGTTATTGCTGTTTGAGTCTAATGTTGTAACCAGTGTGAGTCTAATGTTGTAACCAGTGTGGTGCTTCATCTTGAGGGTCTTCCTCTTTGTCACTGACCTCTAGATCAGGGGTTCTCAACCTGAGGGTCGCAACGCCTTTGGGGGTTGAATGACCCTTTCACATGGGGTCACCCGATTCATAACAGTAGCAAAATTACAGTAATGAAGTAGCAACAAGAATTATTTCATGGTTGGGGATGTCAGCACAGCATGAGGAGCTGTATTAAAGGGTCGCAGCAGTAGGAAGGTTGAGAACCACTGCTCTAGATTATCAAGAGTATGATACTCTTAGTGTCTCCTGATAACATGACCAAAGTATCACCATCCTTCTTAGGAGCACTCTGACTACATTTTCCCCAGACAGATTCATGTAGATTTCTGGCAATCCATGACTATTTCAGTATTGTACATCATTACTTAAATTCAAAGATATCGATTCTTCTTTGGTCTACCTTAGACATTGTCCAGATTCCCAGATACATGGCTTTCCCATATGGATGATATTTATAATATTTCTCAATAAAATGATAATGATGTCTCTAAGGTGGTTCAGGGACATATATAAACCAAAGATATATGAATGGATTTTGAGCTCACTTAATTGTAGCCTTAATCTAAGCACAATTATTATTAGGACGTGGTCCTATTCCATACTTGCCCTCATGTAGAGATCACTGAAGATACAGATGTCATAGAAAAGTGTGGTGAAGAAATCATTGGTGCCTGTCAGAAAGAATAGCATTCGTTCATCTGAACGAAATCTGCACAGAGAAGCACACAAAACTGTGTGATCCAAGGTTTGTAAATAATAAAATCCAAGACCAAAGGAAGGAACAATTTGAAGAGGTACCCCCACCCCAAAACACACACACACACACAATGGAAAAAAGCTCTGTTGGGTGAAGCTTTTGTAGTACACATTTTCCCCACTAGGCAAGCATTCAGCAACTCATTCTGAGCTAGTGCACCCGGTGGCATCTCTTGGGAAGGTTCTCCCTGGTACAGCGAATTTTTTGTAAAAAGCAGTTTCTCTTGAACCTCGTTTTTTGTGATGGTCAATTTAAGAGAACAGCATGCAGCTGTGAAATTTTGTTTCCTGCTCAGGAGAAATGTTATGATGTTGAACACAGCTTACCAGGACAGCACTATGCGAAAAACTCAAGTGGACGAGTGGTTTTCTCGTTTCAAAAACAATGGACCATTGAAGAGATGGGGACGTTATCTGGACTGTCTTAGA
>NW_022103898.1:33997315-33998304 GCF_000313985.2 Echinops telfairi | reverse complement strand
GTTAGATGGCCACTTGTTTAACTTCAAGGCTTTAAGGCCCCAGACACTATATCTTCTACTAGCCAGGTATCATCAGCTTTCTTCACCATATTTGTTTATGTCCCCATTTCATCTTCAGTGATTGTGTCGGGAAGGTGAGTATCACGGAGTGCCAGGTTATTAGAACAAAGTGTTCTTATGTTGAGAGAAAACTTAAGTATAGGCTCAAAGTCCACCTGCTACCTTAATAATTTAACAAATATATGTACATAGATCACTACCCCACCCTTATATATTATGTTTGTATATCCCTATATTTATACTTCTATATATGACTTTTGCCTCCTACATCTTTCCTGTTTCCTTTTTAAAAATTTAATATCCTATCATTTCTTATCCTTTTGACTCATTTAAAATTTGTGTTCATTTTTTATTATTTTCTGCTTTTTGATTAAGATTTTTCTCTATTTTATTTTGTTGCTGTTGGGTATTGTTGTATTTTTAAAAATTAAATGTAGGATAGGTAAATCTATTGAGACAGTAACTGTATTAATCATTTCTGAAGGTTATGGCAGGGGAGGTTGGGGGAAGATGGGGAAAGAATGAGCACAAGAAAAGAAACTTATAAAATTGATTGTGGTAGTGATGGCACAGTCCTTTTTAAGAGGTTTAAACCATTGCGTTATATATTATGTGAATTATAGTTCAGTAAAACTGTTAAAATTAAGAAAGAGTGAAAGAAAATATCACGGCTTGGGTCAGGTGTACCTTAGTCTCCAAAGGAACGTCTTTGCTTTCAGATACTTAAGAGGTCTTTCACAACAGGATTTCCCAGTGCAATGTGTCATTTGATGTCTTTAACTGCTGCTTCCTCCCTTGTTTGCGGTGGCATACATGTTGTCGTACTGCGGTCGTGTATAAGTCTGAGTAGACTAAAGAAACAATTTCATAGACACTCAAATGTGTTTAAGAGAGCGCTTTATATAAGAGTATACACAAGAGTAATTGTT
>NW_022103898.1:33994217-33995135 GCF_000313985.2 Echinops telfairi | reverse complement strand
AGTGCTTTGCCTCCGTGTGGCGGGATCAGATCGGGTGCAATTCCCACACTGTGTCTCTGGTGTTGTCCCCCGCAGGGCCATGGGTCAGTGAGGGGCATCATGTCTCATAGTGGGGCTGGCCATTTGGTCCTCTCTGTGGATGGCTGCTCTAATTGCCACCCCTTCACTCTTAAAAGTTTCAAGTTGACACTAGATTATATAGCTGCCACAGGTAGCTTATGTGTTGCTGTGCTGCTGGAAGCTATGCCACCAGTATGTCAAATACCAGTAGGGTCACTCTTGGTGAACAGGTTCAGTGGAGCTTCCAGACTAAGAATAGACTATGAAGAAGGAAGAGGCTATCTACTTCGGAGGGATTAGCTACTGAAATACTTAAGAATAGATGAAGACTATTGTCTAATACAGTGCCTGAAAATGAGCCCAACAGGCAGACTGGCACTCAAAATACACCAGAGAAAAGATACCTTCTCAAAGTAGAGTTGACCTTAATGAGATGGATGGAGCAAAGCTTTGGGGAAGTTTATTTGCTGCTGTGGCACTATTGAAATTAAGTAGAAACAGCTGCAAACATCTTGAAGTAATAAAATGTGGAATGTACAAAGCATAAATCTAGAAAAATTTAAAGTCATCAAAAATGAAACAGAACACATAAAATTGAATATCCTAGGTATCAGTAAGCTGAAATAAACTTGTGTAGGCCTTTTGGGTTGGACGTTCATGTGGTGTACTATACCCATAATGGTATATTTCAGAAGGACGGTTCCACATTTATCATTGAAACAAACTCAAAAAAAAAATTCAAGATCTATCTTGGAGTACAGGTAACCAAAGGATATTATTTTATATTATTCAGATTTATGTAACAACCACTAAAGACAGCGCTGAAAAAAATTGAAGAATTCTACCAACTTCTACCAA
>NW_022103898.1:33987203-33992135 GCF_000313985.2 Echinops telfairi | reverse complement strand
TTCACTGATGGCATTAGCCAAAACCAAGTTTCCAGGAACTGATGGAAGATCAGTTGGAAAGTTTCCTAAACCTGATACAGTTCTGGAAGCACTATGCTACTATGCTAAAAACTTGGAAGACAACTATCTGGCCAACCATATGGAAGGGATCTATATGTGTGCAATTCCCAAACAAGGTGTCCTATCAGAGGGCAGAAATTATTTAACAGTATTATTAATACATCATGCAAGTAAAATTTTACTGAAGATAATTTTTAAATTGTTATAGCAGAATACTTACAGAGAACTATCAGAAGTCCATGTCAGATTCAGAAGAAGAGATGGAATAAAGGATATCATTACTGACATCAGATGGATCTTGGCTGAAACCAGAGAATACCAGAAAGATTTGTTTGTGTTTTATTGACAATACAAAGGCATTAAACTATGTACATTATAGGTTTCCAAATTTATTTTCAGAAAAAAAAATTACTCAGTGCCATCTGGTGATTGAAAACTTTTGTAAGATAGCCCATAATCTAGGGTAAAGTGTAGGTATCTGCTTTTCCAGGATCCTTGGATCATTCCAGTACCCTGCCCTCCCCACCCCAGGGTGTGGTATCACCCACTTTGAGAAATTCTGTTGTAGATCATAAAAAACTGTGGACAACATTGTGAAGAATGGGAATTCCAGAGCACTCATTCTGTTCAGGCAGAACGTGAATATAGACTGGGAAGCAGTTGTTAGAACAAAACAAAGAGGTATTGTGTGATATTGAATCAGGAAGATGCGTGTCAGGGTAGTATTTTCTCATTATATTTAGTCACCCCGTATACTGAGATAATAACCTGAGATGCTTAAATTAACTATAAGAAGAATAATTCAGCAACAGGATTGGAGCAAGGCTCACCAACAACCTGCAGTATACAGAGGGCAGAATGTTTCTTGCTAAACTTGAAGGGTACTTGAAGCACTTGGCAATGAAGATCACAACTCAATGTTGTGATTACAACTCAATGAAAATAAAACAAAAATTCCTCACAAGTTCATGATAGGCAACATCATGATAAATGAAGAAAAGACTGAAGTTTTCAAGCATTTCATTTTGCTGGGATCCACAATGTTCATGTAAACAGCTGTCAGGAAATCAAATGATTGATAGATTGGGCAGATCTGCTTGCACACGATGCATCAAAAGTGTTAGAGAGCAAAGCTGGCACTTTGAGGACGAAGGTGTGCCTGACTTACGCCACGTGGGATTTTCAATTGCCTCATTGTGCTTGAAAGCTCCACAGTGACCTGAGAAGAATGGATGCATCTGAATTATGAGGTTGGTAAGGACTATTGAAAGGGCCAGGGTTATCCAGAACAAACATCTGTCCTGGAGGAAGTACAACCTGAATGGTTCTTAGAAAGAGGGTGGCAAGACTTCATTTCATGCAATTTGAGCCTGCGATCAGGAGAGACCTAATACTTGGTCAAGTAGAGGGTGGGAGAAAAAGTGGAAAACCCTCCAGGGAAAGTGGATTGACATCTGGGCTGCAACCATGCTCCGCCATTAGAACAATTGTAAGGGTGATGCAGGACTGAGCAGGGCTTTGTTCCATTGTGTGAGTCCATGTGAGTCAGAGTTGATTTGATGGCCCTTAACCACAACAGCAGATTCCCAAGGGCAAGTGACACGGACTCCCTGACAACGTCAATTGTTTCTACTGACATGAGGTTGTTTATTGGTCCAGTGGGCGCTGACTTTCGTTTTCATTGTTTATAGTGTAGAAAATCCTATGGGACCATTCTGCTCTGTCACATGAAGTCATGAGTTACAATTGGCTAGTCGGCACTTAACAACAACAACTGCATTAAACCACTGCCTTTGAGTTGATCCAACTCATGTCAACAGGGTAGAACTGCCCCCAGTGATTTTCAAGGCTGTGAGTCTTTACAGAGGCAGACTGCCTCCGCTCTTTCCTTCGGCGTGCCTGCTGAGTTTGACCTTAAAAGGCAATTGTTTAACCGTTGCGTGACGGTTAAATTGGAGCATGACGGCTCCATAAATTGAATCTACACGTTTACGTTGGTGATGTAAGTCAGTCAGCCTTGAAGCGAGAAGACGAAATACTATATTGGATTCTCTTGGCTTTCGCCTGTCAAAGTTTCCCCAGAGGTTTGCCGTGTGGTCAGGACCTCCAGCTGGGTCAAGCTGTAGGGGAAGTGTATTAACATCTAAGATTCAGAAGGAGAGGGCTTGGGTTGACTCGGTCACAAGGAAGAAGCTGGGTCCAGGCAAGGCTGTCTCTGTTCTCTAAGAAGAGACAGAGAAGCACGGGGAGGAAGCCTACTGTGGGAGCTGGGGCTCAGAGGAGAGTGGGGGAACAAGAGTCTCGTGTTTGCATTAACCCTTGGCAGAGAGGGTTGAGCTGGGATGATTTGGTTTATGTTGGCATCAGGCTCTTGTGCAGGAGGGGAAGTGTGGCCTTCTCTGGTCCTGGAGTCTGAGTCATGCATCCACGGTGAGGAGCCACACTCAGTAGATCATGGAGTGGCCTTGGCACGCCATGTCTTGGCAAAGTCAGCCGTATCGTAACAATTTCAGCCTGGCCCTGGTGTGCCTGGGTCAGATAGGTGAGCCACCATCCATCTGTAAGTGCAGGGCCTTGGTCTATACTCTTTCCCAGGTAGTCCCCAGTTCTCACAAGTTCCAAAGGACTTGGTCTAGCGTCCCACGTGAAGGGGCATTTGTCTCGGGACTGCCTGAGCATCAAATGGATAAGCTCGTGTTCTCCTGAGCGCACTCTGATTTTCCTTTGATGCATTTGTGTCTTATTATTTCCTGTCCCTGCCCCACCTGCTTTTACACATTCTCATCTCCAGCTGTGGTCAACCACTCCTCTCGGTTTCTGATGTTGTCCTGGAGCAAAGGCAGCCCTCTGCACAATGGGATCCGGCTGTTGTGAACCAGAGTTTTCAGAAGTAGATTACCGGGCCTTTCTTCCTAATCTGCCTCAGCCTGTAAGCTTTGCTGCCACCTGTTTAACATGGTGCCAGCGCGCCACGCAAGCCTCCACTGATGAGACAGACAGGTGATAGCTGCACTTGAAATGCATTGACCGGGAATTGAACCCAGGCCTCCCACATGGAAGATGAGGGCTCTACCGTGGAACCACCACTGGTCCCTTTTCAACTTATACATTTCATTAATATATCACTTCCGTCACAGCCATTAATAAAGATGTTAAATAATTCTGGACCAAATAATCACCCCTGGAGGGCCCTACAGGACACTTTCCTTTAATTAGTTGAGCTACCTTTCATCTCTCTAATGTCTTTGGGTTTCAGATTTCCAGCTGGTTTTGAATCCATGTGACTTTTTATTCAGTCCTGTTTGAACTCATTTCACAAGTAAAAATCTGAGAGACGTTTTAGTTAGTGTTGATTCAGGGCCAGGCCTACAGAGAGCTTTGCTCGGTTCAGATTTTTTTTTCCTAACAGATTAATAGAGTACAATTTGGTCTTAATAAACTGAGCCTTGCTAATGCACCTCTTTCCAATATTCTTTTCAATCATAGCAGTATTTTCTCCATTAATGTCATGGTAATTTGAATTGTGTTGACGTCAGACTTCACAAAAGGTACTCTTTCTGTCAGGAGTAATCCTCTCAGACCTTTTCAAAGCTAACCGTGTCTTCATGTGTGCTATTTCCAGCATCTTCCAAATGACTTCGTTTTTTTGAAAATAAAAATAGTCGGGTATTTTGTAAAATCACTTAATTAACCAGTCTCTAATGTGCTGCCTTACACAAACCAGGGAGTGATTTAAGCTCAAGAGAGACCAGAGCACATGGTTTTTTATGAAATAAATTTAAATGGTGCAGCCATGTAAAAACGACTCTTCCAGGTCTTTTACATGTACCTGACAGGAAGTGGATGATTCTGAGGTTAATTGCTTGACGACATAGAGCCGTAGTGGTGGCACTGGGTGGTATTTTGATGTGATCCATGGACCTAGGACAAGAAGGAAAAGTCGCTTTCTGTAGGACAACAAGCGATGGGCTTTTTGTATCAGGGAACCCTGGTAGTGCAGGCTGTTGAGCACTGGGGTTAAGCCCACTGAACAGATCGACAGCCTCAGAAACCCCGAGGAGCAGTTCCACTCTGTCCCAAAGGGCAGTGATGAGACAGAAACTACCTGTGGCATTGGGTTTGGTTTGAGGGGCTGGGTGTGGGTAAACCTGTGGGTCCCCCAGTCTCTTAGGAGAATTCATTCACTCTTGCTTAAAATGCAAAATTAGTTCTAAAAAAGAGCTGTGTGGTGGAACATGTGGGGAGATTGTTCTTTGTCTTTTCATCTCTACTGAGTTTTAAAATTCTATAAGGGCAAAAGTAGAAAATGTTAGAGCGCTAAGAATTGCTGTAGCCATATTGCTTCCCTGTCTATTTTTCTGTTTTACATTTTCCTTGTGTGCCTGTTCTGTTTATTTAATGGAATCCTCTTGGTAGGTCTTTACCCCACGTAGTCAGACTAGGAAGGCAGACAGAGGGTAACTAATCCCACTCTGAGCGCAGACGAGAAATATCTGCTTTCATGCGATAGGCCAGGCTGGATCCCGTCCTCGACAGCAAGCAGAATCTAAACAATCAGGCCTGAAAATGAAATCATTTTGCAGTAACAAGGCTGTCTCTACTCAGGGGGAAATAAAAAGTGGGTAAAGCAACATGCCGGGTCTTCTAATAGTGACTGCGACATCATTCAAGGTATAAGATAGAACCCCTTAAAGATCTTTCATTGTATTCATTATAAGCTTCTCTTTTTCCTCTACTGAGAGGAGAAATGAGCTTTTAGTTGGTGTATTTAAAAAGTTTTGCTTAAGCAGACATCACCAGTTTAAATATCAGAAGCAGGAAGAAGAGTCTAGAGCAGCAGTTCTTAACTTGGGGGTCGGACAACCCTTTCAC
>NW_022103898.1:33934347-33986501 GCF_000313985.2 Echinops telfairi | reverse complement strand
CACGCTGAAATTTTACTTTCATACACCATGAAAAAGGGGATTTATCTTGAAGTTGTTGCTAATTATTTTTCTTTTGGTATTTTCCTTTTATTTAAAAAAATGTAAAAATAGTCTCTGTTCAGGAGCCATATAAAATCTGGTGGGAGGCTGGATGTGGGCCCTGGGCTGTCGTTTGCCAGCTGTTGATCTGGAGCGGGTCCAGGCTGTCCGGCAACCCCTGGTGATGTCCTGGGGAGCCTGTCGGTGCTCAATAAGGACTTGATCACTGAGCCATCACTGGTGAGAGTAAAAGAGTAAGCCTTTTGCCATACAACACACACTTGACATTTGCAAGGGATTTATCTTGAAATCTCCCCCCAGCCCCCAGCCCAAGTACCACTCTAGCAGATAATTTCCCCCATAAAAAGCAGTCAAGTATAACAGAATAATTAAAGTGACCCTTCCAGGCCCTTAGTGATTCTGTCAATGTGGGGCTCAAGTCCTTTACAAAGTGATTAAAATAAATTCTGCCACCGAAATCAATTCTCTGTCACGTTACATCATCGCGGTGATGACATTAACGATGAATTTACCTCGATCTGCAAAACCAATCCATAGTGATCATGAGTGATGGTGACTGCTCTACCATATAGCACCTGTGTTTGCCAGGGAACAGAATGATAAAGCATCCTTCTCAGCCGGGTGGGCAGCCAGCAGCCCAGCAAAGCTGTCTTGATGAGTGTTGCTTACACAGGGGACCAAGGAATCCACAGTCCCTTCAAGTAGCAGGTGTTAGGCAGATGTTAGACATCACTGATGTTCTCCCAGGGGCTAAGTGTCTGCCTCTTGGACTTTGTCCTCCAACTGGACACGTTCAGAATGTATGTTGTAGCTCAATTTCGCATGAATATGCGTTTCTGAGCGTTGAAGTGGTGATCAAATCCGGAGAGTGTGAGTATGGAATGAACTTGTGCCCAAAGTCTTCCCTACTTTGTCTTGGCCAAGGTCCCCACGTAGTCCACCCTGCTTGGGTCTCCATGTTATGAACAAAATGAAGACTTTAGGGAAATGGTCTCAGAAGCATAATGAAATGGTTAAAGAGATAAGACTTACAGGAGAAAAGCCAAAGAGATCAGAATTGTTTTGTGACTCTTGCCATCAAATAAAGGGTTTTTTTGTTCGCTTGTATTTTGTTTTCGTTGTGTTTCTAGTTTTTTGGGGGGAGTGGGGTGGGGAGGATTGATCTGATATTGCAAACTGAGAAGTCGAGACGGCTCACTGTGCCTTGTCACTGCGTCGATCCTGGCCTGTGGAGGCTCTGTAGACACAGAGTAAAACTGCTCCACAGGGTTAGAAAGCAGACACCAGGCCTGCCTTCCAAGAACTTCTAGGGCAGCGGTTCTCCACCTCCCTACTGCCGTAACCCTTTCATGCAGCTCCTCATGTTGTGGGGACCCCCAGCCATCAAATTCTTTTCGTTGCTATTTCATCACGGTAATTTTGCTACTGTTATGAATTGCCATGTACATATCTGTTTTGCAGGATGTATTTTCATTGTTACAAATTGAACATAATGAAAGCATAGTGATTAATCATAAAAACAATATGTAATTATATACATGTAAGTATATATTGTGTAATTATATATGTTATATGTGTATTTATATATAGTGATTATATATATTATATGTAATTATATATAGAGATTATATATAATTACATAGTGATTAATCACAAAACAATATGTAATTATATATTTGTCATTAAAAACAATATTTATTTCTAATGACAAATAAATGAAATTTTGTCTTGAAGCATGGTGTAGCGTGGGTAACAGTCTGTACGCCGGTCACTCGTAAGTGGACATATCTGCATGTGGGCGGACCCGCCTGGAGACGGATAGAGAGGAGTGGTGTCTCGGTTCCTAAGACCATCGAAATATGTGTTTTCCGATGGTCTTAGGCGACCCCGCTGCTCTAGGTGGATTCGAACCACTAACCCTTCAGCCAGTAGTGGAACATGTAACTGTTTATACCACCAAGCTATCTTATAGCTGGTGCATCAAACTCAGCCAGCACCTCCTTGGGCAGAAAGGCCTGACAACAAAGATTGCAGCCAGGCAAACCCTATGGAACTGTAGTGTGTGAGGTCACCATGGACGCACCAACAACAGGCAGAGTGCCATCCGTCTGCATTAAGGGACCAGCTATCAAATGACTGACGTGGAAGAAAACTTTTTTGAATGTGTTGTTGTTGTTCGGTGTCATCGGGTCGGTTCTGACTCATAGCGACCCGATGCACAACAGAGCCGGACACTGCCTGGTCCTGCACCACCCATACCGCTTTCCTTTGTTTGAGCCGATTGTTGCAGCCACTGGGGCAATTCATCTGGTCCAGGGCTCTTCTCTGTTTCGCTGCCACTCTACCAAGCATGATGCCCTCACATGAGACAGTGTCTCAACATGCTCTAAGGAGCATGCTGACTGGACTTCTTCCAACACAGAGTTGTGGGTTCTGTTGGCACTCCGTGGTACTTTCAATATTCTACACCAGCGCCGCCGATTCTTCTTCAGTATTCCTTACTCAATGCCCATGCGTATACGGTGACTGAAAACACCGTGGCTTGTGTCAGGCGCACCTTAGTTCTCCAAGTAACCTTGCTTTTCAATATTTTAAAGACATCTTGTGCAGCAGTTTTTTGTTTTGTTGCAACAGTTTTATCCAATGCAAATGCAATGCAATTATTGACAAAAGACCCAATAGAGCCTGCAGTGAGGCCCAAGGAGGAGAACGTGGAGAAGAAGCACACGCCATGGAGAAGAAACAGTTGGCCACTATGGTTTGAGCATCCAACTGACTTGAGAATAGATGACAGATGGGTTGATTTCCTGAGGGCTCCTCCTCCTGCAGCCTACTCCTCGGACCATCCAGCCTAACTGAAACAAACAAAAGAAACACGAGCTGCTTTCTTGGGAATTAAATGGATCTGGAATGACATGTATTGCAACTTAATGATGAGTCTGTCGTTGGCCTACGGTCTATGGACGCCTTTGCGCGTCCCTCCTTGTGTTTCTACTGTGCGCCCCTGGAGGCCGTGAGGCAGTGAGCGTTTCTGAGACTGCCGATAGCTTACTCCTCAGACGGAATGTCAGGCTCTTCAACTGGATTTTCAACTGTCTTGCGAGACAAAGACTAATTGGTTTGACCTCATGCTGCCGCATGTTGAGAGACATGAATCTTCAGCACTCTTCCCTGAATTCATTGATTTCATTAAACACTGTCTGCTTGTGTTTGCAAAATGTTGTTAATTTCCCAGTGATTTCTTCGAACGGCAGTGCATAAACAGATTTTTTTTTGGAATGATGCCATTTCTTAGCTCTGATTGTGTGTTTTAATCTTTCATCTCCAATAGGTCTTCTACATTAAGCCACAGAAAATATCGACTTTAGGGAAAAGTAACGTGGTGGTTACCGGAGCCAACTTCACTCGGGCATCTACCATCACCATGACCCTGAAAGGAACCAGTACTTGTGATAAGGATGTGTGAGTTGCCAATCTGCTCATTTATTCTTGGGAACATGGTGAAAGGTTAGCATCTCTGCAGATGACTATCACAGTCGATGGTGTCACTCTCCACGTAAGCATGTTCATGTGCCAAAGTTGGCCGGCTATTCGGAACGTTTGAGCTAGCACGATTCCAATGAGGAAAATCATGGGAACATTGCGTGTGAAGTTCATTGTCAGTAAGTCTGATCTATATGAAAAAAAAAAAAAACAGAAAACTCATCAAATTTAGGATACCGCCTGGTTTTAGTCTTGCTACGTTCTCATTAGCGACTTTTGGGGCTGAGGGATTCAAACATCGTCATTAAGATGATCCCCTTAGGAAGTTGCATGCCTTTGAATTGCATGGGGAATACGGCAACTCCATCAAGAGTTGAGGGAGCAAGCTTTTTGATCCATCTTATGTGGAAATTTTATTCTGTGCAGCCTTCTCTTTAGTGGTTTGGTTTCGGGCTAAATAATAATTAACTACAATCTACTATGTCCTAAGGGCTCAGTGTGTTACACGTTGGGCTGCTAACAGCCAGGTCAGCAGTTCGAAACCACCAGCTGCTCCAAAAGAAAAAGAGGAGACTTTCCACTCCCTTAGAAATTTTCCGTCTCCGAAACCCCCAGGGCCAGGTCCTGCAGGGTCTGTAGGAGTCAGAATCAGCTTGATGGCAATGAGTTAGTAGCAAAAACAGAACAAAACATCCCAACACAAATATCTGGTCAGTGTACCACTCGGACACCATTATTGTTGAGTTCTTTCCTCACTGTTCATCCTTTCGTTGAAAGTTTGAGGGGGGGGGGGGACCAATTTCTCCCTAATGTCCTTGTGCGCATGTTGTGTTACCACCAACAAACCACTCCCCAGCCCACCCGGCCCCCCACCCACCCCCGGCTCAAAGAGACTGAATCATAATAAGGCAACAGATCATTTGAGTTTTCTGCTTGTTAGCTTTTATAAGTTCGGGCGGATTTGAAGTAAAAGATGTTGCGTCCACATGAAGACTCATCCAAAGCCTGTTCTCGGCGTGGGAATGCAGAGAAAACCATCTGCTGAAGCGTGGTGTTTGGGTTTCTAACTACTCAGGCAGATTTGGACAGCACTTTAATCGGCCACGCTTAGTTACTGGGTTTTCTCTTCTAATTCATCCGTTTCACATAGCTGCCATCCGCGGCCCTCGTAGTCGTGCACGTGAGATAGCTGCGATCTCGATGGGAAACAAACACAGCACGCTCACCGGCGACTTTCCTCTGCTCTGCTATGTCTGCGACGCATGCGTGGTTACGGTGACGTGACGACACGGGTGTTTCTGAGCCATTCATTCTGGCTAGAGCCATATTGCAAAACTCTGTTTTTGTTTTGTTTTTAATTAATTTTGTCAACAGGTTTTGTTTTGTTTTTTTTAATTAATTTTACTGGGGGGCGGGGCTCTTACAAATCTTATAACAATCCATCATTCGATTGTATTAAGCACACTTGTACATGTTACCATCGACATTTCCCAATTTCTTTCTACTTGAGCCCTTGATATCGGCACCTCTTTTTTCCCCTCCCTCCCACCCTTGTGAAACCTTGATCAATTATATATTATTATTGTTATTTTGTGTCTAACTATCCGTTATCTCCCTTCACCCATCTTTCTGTTATTTGTCCCCCTGGGAGGGGCTATATATCCAACTTTATGATGGGTTCCCTCTTTCTCCCCCTCCCCTCTGCCCCCACACTCCCCACCTACCCATATGATACCGCTATTCCCACTACTGTTCCTGAGGGTTTTATGTGTCCTCAATTCCATGTGTCCAGAGCTCTTATCTGTACCTATGTGTGTCCTCCGGTCTAGCCAGATTTGTAAGCCAAAAACTCTTTCATTTTGTGTTTCACAAAATATGCCCGGTTAAACACCCCACAGTGTGCTCACGGAAAGGCAACCAACTTCACTGGGAAAACTGTCGTTTTTCCAAGCATCACCCTGTTCCTGAGTCTTTATGCTCTCACTTCAATTCAGAATATGTCTTGAGATACTGCCATTATTAAATTAAATGACTAAACGGCCTCTCTGCATGTCGTATTTCAGAAGCCACATCTGTGCGGTGAGCCCAAGTCCACGGGCAGTAAGCATAATGCTCAGTTAATCCTGTACCCGAGTTCTTGCCCTAACCCTGAACTCTCAGAATATGCTTTCTTATGTTTTTTTAATGAGTAATTATTCTGAAGAAACAAATACAAGAATAGTTGTGGAATGACCCACATTTCCATCTTTGTCCTCCCAAACATGATAAACAAGCTCGAATGCTAATGATCAACATGTTTATGATGAATTTCCTAGCGTTTGGCTTTGATTAAAAGCCTCAAACTGTACATCTGTGGATGTATAAATGCAAAACGATTCAGAGGTTTCTGGAGTTTGCTTTATCGCAAGGTATCGGGAAAGTATTAGAGATAATGATCATTTGCATAGCTTTTCAATAGCAATAATCGATTCTCTTGTTGGAGAAAGATACCGATATACTAGCGATACCACCCAGTCTTAATGGCTTGTGCAGACGTGGTGCATAGGGCCAGCTGTGTGTAACAGAGCGGGTGTCGTAGAAGGCTTGGTCTTGACTCTGAAGGCGGTGGAGCGCCATCCCTGAGGATGTTGGCACAGCCAGGACAGCCCCAGCTCATTTCTGGTATGGAGGGTCCCTGGGGACGGGTCTGGCTGCAACAATGGTTGATTTCTAAGACTCTTGGGCTCTTGCTGCAAGGTCTCTGCTCACTCAATGGCAGAATTCCCATTCCTGCAGTGGTGGGGTCTAGCTTCCTGGTCCTTTGGGACTGGCCCTTTTCAAAGTTTTTTATTATGAAAATTATCAAACATACATAAAAGTAGAGAGAGGCATGTGATGAGCTTCTCTACACCCATCACCAGCTCTAAACCTTATCACCAATCTTGTTTCTTCTATCTCCTCCGGTTTTGTTTTGTTTTGTTTTGTTTTTTGGAGGGGTGTGTGATGGGGCAATGGGGTGGGAATTCAGGTGTGGATATACTAAAGTGTTTTTAAAAGCATATCTCAAATATCACATTCTTTCACACATAAATGGTTTCTTCTATATCTCTAAGAGATAAGCATGGTGCCATTATCACACGTAACAAAATGAGCAGCCATTCCTTAGTCTCACTTAATACCCAGACTACGTTCTTCTTTCTACTAGGGCTCCTTAAAGGCAACTGTTACAGCCTCTTCCTTCTCCATTTCTAAACTCCAAACCAAACTCATAGCCATATGGGTGATTCCGGCTCACAGAGTAGAACTGCCCCTGTGGGTTTACAGGACTGCAACTCTCTATGGGAGTAGAAAGCCTCGTCTTTCTCTTGAGAAGCAGCTGGTGGCTTCGAACTGCTGATCTTAACATTTAGAAGCCAAATGCATAACCACTATGCCAACAGGGCTCTTATTCCCTATTTCTAAGGGGAAAGAAAATAACAAGTTCAAAGGCACAAAGGAAATGCCCACCAGAGATAAGCAGCTCCTGATTCATTAAGAGTTCCCTGCAGCTATTTTCAGGATAGTTCGTGATCCATTGTGATGCAAGGCAAATGCCTATGCTTCGGTGATCAACTGTGCTCCATGTCTGTGTCAAATCAGAGTTCTCTTTGAACTTTTTTCTAGGATCCCGGTCAGCCATGTGGTCAATGACACCCACATGAGATTCTCCCTTCCATCGGGTCGGAAGGAAATGAAAAGTGTGTGTATCCAGTTTGACGGCGGTCACTGTTCTTTTGAGGGGTCACTAGCTTACATAGCTCTGCCTCACTGCTCCCACATCTTTCCTGCTGCCACCTGGACCAGGTACTGTCTAGATTCACAGTATTTTTCTCTTGATGTAGTTAAAGGGTCATATGCGTAAAGACTATTAAGACACATGTCCAAGGGGCTTCACAAAGTTTGTGGTGGGGGAAAATCCCTTCTCTTGTAAGTATATTTTTTTTCATAAACTTTTTGAAGCCCCACCACATAAAGAGGTCCGGGGTCAGTTGCTGTCAAGTGTTAGGAGTGCAAACAGTTAACACTTGCAGTTGCTGACCTAAAAAGACTGGAGGTTACCATCTGTCCAGAGACCCCCTCCGAAGAAAAGGCTGGTGATAACTTTCAAAAGCCCAGTCATCAAAAGCCTTGTGGAGCACAGTTCCACTCTGACACGTACAGGGTCATCGTAGACATAGGAGTCATCCCGATTCTGTTCACCCAGGCCCCCTTTGGAGCGAGTTCTAGAAAAGCCCCTGCTAACCAAGGGACTGTTTCCCGTGTTCATGACGCGTCCTGTTTGTTCCCTGGCCATCGCTGCCAGGACACTCGCAGCAAAATGTTTGTTCCTTGGCAGTAACTATTCTTAGCCTAAGTCTCTGGTACAAATATACAATCCTTTTCCTCGAGGAGAAGCAGTAGCTACATTTAAAGGATGCTTCGTATGTGAGAGATGAGAATTCCAGAATACAACTCCTCTGGAGGAATCCAAAATATTAAGAGGATGAAAAGAACAATCTCTCCTGTTCAATTTAAATGTACATTCAGATTTTGGAGTAGAATCTTAACAATATGCTGTTCCCCTAACTGAGCACGAAGTTAAATTTCCAATTATTCTTGAAATGAAATCACAGATAAAGCTTTGCTTTAAGAAAGTATTCACTTCTAATATTGTTATTAAGATTAAGGGAAATGCAAATCAAAACCACAATGAGATACCACTTCATTCCCACTGGTTGCCATGAGTCACACATAGATGAGTGGCATGGCCCAACATGATTCGGCCAGTGTTGGAAGGAAGGAAGGAAGGACGGAAGGAAGGAAGAGATGGAAAATAAAAAGTGATGGAGGCGATGTAGAGACTGAAACCTTTGTCATCGCTGGTAGGGGTGTGAAATGGCACAGCCACTGTGGAAAACAGTTTGCCAGTTCCTCAAAAAGTTAAGCTAAATCACCATCCGACCCAGCACTTTCAGTCCTGGGTCTACACCTGAGTGCTGACAGCACGGACTCAAAGGGCTGCCCCCAGGTGTGTGGCAGCGTTATTCACCAGAGCCAACAGACGGAAACACCACATGTCCATCAAGTGCATGGACAGCACGTGGTGGTCTATCATACAAGGAATACTACGCAGCCCCAAAGACAACTGATGTTTTGATCTACACACCACACGGAGACCTGCTGGTGTGCTTGAGTTGGACCCAGGGCTACTAACTCTAAGGTCAGTGGTTCGAACCCATTACTCACCGCCAGGGAGAAAGATGGGCCGTCTGCACCTGTAAAGACTTACCATCTCGGAAACCCTATCTAGGGTTACGAGTTGGAATCAACTCGATGGCAGTCAGTGTGGTTTTCTGAGGGTGCAGTGGGTTAAGCGAGGTATATCTTGAAAACATTTTGCTGAACGAAGTCAACACACAAAGGGCAAATAATGTCTGGCCCCACTTATCTAAAGTGTGTGGACTAGGCAAATGCATAGAGTGAAGAGCGCTCTCAGAAATAACATATTACAGGAGACGTGGAATGCAGGAAATTTAATTTCAAAACCAATGCTCTAGGATGGTACTCTCTTCCTTTCCACCTCACTCCTGCCTGTAAATTAATTTCTTCCTTTCGCATTTCCCAAAGTGGTGATACCACCCCCTTAGGGGTCCTAGAAAGATCCAGAGGGGGGTGGTGCTGCAAAAGCAGATCAAACCAAACACCAAACTCATGGCCATCGAGGTGAGTCCCCTCCTAGCAACTCGTGGCAACCCTGTGGGACAGGCTAGACCTGACCCTGTGGGTTTCCAAGACTGTAACTCTTAACAGAAAGCCTCGTCGTCTGTCTCCGAAAAAGCAGAAACCACACTTTACCGAAGATTATGGGCTAGAATACAAAATGTTTTACTTGCCAGGAGAGCACTGACGTAAATTTTTGTTTTTAATTTTTTTTTTCTTTTCTGAAAAGGGGGTAGTAGACCAAACAGGCTTGGGACCCTGTGCTTTATATAAAAGCAAACATGGACCTGGCAATCACCACTTAACACGGGCCAGATGTGGTACCTAAACTAACCTGGCATGCCTACGTGGTAGTCACCCCCTTTTACAGATGAAGAGGCCGAGACTAGGAGCAGGGAAAAGCTTTGCAGGGGCTTCCAGACCGCCTGGCTGGGAGTGTGTGCTTCTAACCATCGTGGTGTCTGCTGTTACGTGTGAGCCCATGTCTTGGTTACAGCCGGGCCACCGTCCTTGGACCGGTGCAGCGTGACCACCAGCAGAGCCTGCGCAGCTTGGTTTCCTAGTGATGGCTGAAGGTTGGCCTAGCGCCCTCCCAGCCCTTGCCCCTTTTGACTGACAGCACATGGCTACCAGCCTTCAAGGCCCCTGGGGTCCCCTCTGCCCGACACAAATTGACCTGTTCCTGTCCTGGAGCTCACGGGTGCAGCCAGCTGAGAGAGCTGACATATTCAAGCTCCCCCTGCCTGGAACGTGTCTGGTGACCTACATGGATGGGGCGTGGGGGCAGCCAGAGTTGCGGACGGCTGTTTGTTTCAGATCTGATGACTGCTGTGCTTACACCTGATGATGCACCAAGAATGTGTAGAGCCATCTGGCTTAGTTCAGGAGCGAGAGAACATAGCTGTTTGCTTGTGTGGTTCGCCAAATGGGAGTTTAGACTTTGTCTTGGAGGAGTTCACCTTGTCCGAAGTATTCCCTGCCTCCCGAAATACAATATAATTGGTAGCTTGAGAATTTGATTGCACAAATTGTTGACCGATGGAGGCCCTTCTTATAGATTAAACAGCAATCCAACAAAATCCTGTGTTTGGTAAAGCCTTTGCAAGGTATAGTTAACGATCTGATTATATGTGGCAATATGACACCACAAAATTCAAATTCTACCCAAAAAAGAGATTTGGGCATTTTCCTAGAATTAAAATAGGATCTGCCTTAAATATATATATATGTGTGTGTGTGTGTGTGTGTGTGTGTGTGTGTGTATTATTTATGCTTCTAGAACACCATGAATTTATAGCCAGTATCTCTAAAAGCCTTCTAAACTTATCCTGCCTTTGAAATTAAAATTATTTATTTTTTCTGAACTATAACTATGTCTGATAATAAATGTGAATAAACTGCTAGCTTTGTTCCTGGGTGCAAAGTGCCTGTGTGTTTACTATGAAACACTTAACGTTGCCTTTTTCCTTACAGTGGTGGTCAAAATATAACCATCGTGGGCAGAAACTTTGATGTAATTGACAACTTAATTATTTCCCATGAATTAAAAGGAAACATCAATGTAAGTTTTCCATGACTTTATAACAGCGGGCGGGGTGTGTGGGTGTGGTTCTCTTTGAGTTACATGCCTTAAACGTACATGTGGACCTGTTGCATTCGACCCGGCATCTGTGCTACCAGGAGCCCTGCTTCCATGGAGCACTGAGAGCTGGGGCCAGAGAAGAGGAATGAAGTTGGCTGAAAGGACCTGCCGGCTTTCTCTTGTGTGGTGGGTGGCAAGTCACCGTACTGAGGCAGTGTTTGCCAGCATGTGCGAGGCTGTTTGGGGATTGCTGAAGAACGGCGCTTCTGTGGAACGTAGGTGGTGGTGCTCCGATGTCAGAGCGAGGATGGATGCGCAGAGAGCAGTCATTTCCTACACGTCTCCTTCCCTTGCTATTGTCCCCGTTACTCGATTTGATCCCTTGTGATCTCACCCTTCAACCCCAAAGTGAACCTCCGAGAAGGGGTCTGGTCCCCCACTCCCCACCTACTTCTTACCCCAACATAGTCACAGTGGTGCCTCCTCCCTCTCTCAGAAGCCTCTGGTTTGAAGCTGCTCAAGGGGAGACCAGAGATTTTAGGTGTACTCGGGGGGGGCCCCCCAAACACACTTTCTAGATTCTCCCTGAAAGCTCATGGCTATTGTATCCCCTCTTCCTCCCTTTTCTTTGTGATAGATGTGAGGGTATCTGCCCCGCCTGACTAAACCAAGGTAGACTCATCTAAGAGTAGCTGAAGCCTTGACTCCTGCTAGGGACTGGGCTGGGCCCCGGGTCTGGAAACAAAGAGACCACCCAGTGCACCATCCTGACAGCCGGCCCCACTCCCATCGGCCCACTGGCATGGTTCAGAGTCAGGCCCGTACCTCCCAGCACATCTGCTCGCAGGCACACATCTGAGGGACGTGAGCGCATCCAGGGACATGATTTGTACGGATCAGATCGACTCTGGCCAGAGGCGATGATGAGTTTGTTGGTGGATTTGCTCTCCCTCTGCAGTGCTGATCCTAAATCAATGCCATCGAGTAGAATTTATTGAGCATCCTCTATGGGCAAAACATTTTGCTGGGTGCTGAGACAGGAGGTAAATAGAAGAGGCGCTGCCTTTGTGGAGGGAGATGGCACGTCGACCCTGGGATTGATGGCCGAGGATGCACTCTGCCACCACAGGGGCCTTGTCACGTTCAGGTCTCAGCCATATGAAGGAGAAAGAAAATATGGATGGGAGGTGGTGGAATTCTCTCCTCCCGTGTGGGAGACCAGGTCCAATGTCCAGCCCAAACACCTCATGTATATCCACCGCCAGTCTCCCAGTGGAGCTTGTGTGTTACTGTGGTTGCTGAATCTGTTTCAGCAGAGATTCTAGACTAAGACAATTTCCAAAGTGATCTATTTCCAAAGTGTCCACCCAGGAAAACCCTTTGGATTATAACCGTCCAATCCCATTGTGCATGAAGTCACTATGAATTGGGGGCCCAACTCAATGGCATTAGAACATTAACAGCAGAGGTGGAGCAAGGTGGGTAGAAGCGAGGAGGGGATTCCAGGTACAACAGGCAGGACACTCACAGGCTGTGATGGGAATATTGTTGGTCTCGTTCAGCTGGAATTTAGAGCATGGATTGGGAAGGAACAGGAATGATGGGTGGACCATGTAAGAGAGGCTTACTGAAAGCTCTGCCCTTCGGACAGGTGATGGGAGCCCTTGACCTTGAGGAGGAGTGACATGAAGAGAGGAACACTTTATGATGATTGTTCTGGCAGGAATGCATAGGAAGCGTGGCTGGGAGACCATTAGGCAGCTAATGCAGATGGCTAGGTGTGTCTGAGATGCCAGCAGGCATCTGGGCTGGGCTGTCCACCCGGCACTTGGTGGAGTTAGTGGCGGAGGTGATCCAGGGCTGGCTTAGAAGATGATGATCCCTGTAGGTGCCGTCATTGAAGGGAGAGTGGGGATGACATTGTGGGAGTCCGAGGATGAAGGAAGAAGAAAAGAGGATGGAAGCTTAGAGATGGCTTACTTTGAAAGAGTTGAAAGAAGATGGGAAGGCCGGCGAAGGTGGCAGAGGAGCTAGTCACAAAGGTCATTTCAGACAGCGAGAGAGGATCATTAAGAGAACATTTGCAGACTGGAGGAAGATGGGATAAACTGTCCACAGTTACCTTTCGAAGAAGGCAGATCCGGTACAAAGACAGCCTGCCAGGGCTTCAGGAAGGAGAAGCTGCTGAGAAGGTAGAGGCAGTGCCAAGAGCGGTGTTCTCACATTGACAGATGTGTGAGCTAGAAATCCAGCCAGTCCCCGAGTGGCACAAAAGTGGATGAGGTCAGAGGTTAGAGGTGCCTCTGAAGAAAGGCCTGGTGGTATCTGAAAAAATCAGCCATTGAAAACCCTATGGGGCACAGATCTCTTTTGACACACGGGATCACTGTGATTCAGGGTGAACTCTGGCTAGGGATGGCTTATCCCAGTCTCTAGCTAGCTCTTTGACTCAGCCTTTTCCCCTCACCTATTGCTTCTTCCTTTTTTAAAAACAAAACAAAACTCCAGTATCAAGGAGGCAACAAAAAGAGGAAACGTCCTCCCAGCCAATAAAATGTTTCTCACCAGTCTTAGGTTTTACTATGTTTGTCCACCTGCCCTGTCCCCCCAGCGCTCTCTGCTCATGCTGCAAATGGCCAGGTGTGTGGGTGGGTGTGCTTTTTCAAAAATCAGCCTGTGAACCTGGGACTACGACCCCTTGCTAAAAACACCATGACGAGACCCTGGAACAGCTCATGGCCTGGTGGACGTGGAGATGATGACGCTGAGTGAAATCGGCCCATCACCAAAGGACAGATGGTAGAGGAGATCTTACGTTGGAAGACGGAGGAAAACCAAAACAAAACACCAAACCAAAGACCTTCATACCACCGGTCCAAAAGAGATTTCCAAGGGTGGGAGGCAAGAGAAGGAAGAAGACAGGGAATCCAGGACGGATGAGCCCTATAGGACCAGTGGTGTGAGTGGCAAAACAGGGAGGGTAAAGGGAGAATGGGTAGGAAAGAGGGAACCGATTACATGGAACTGTGTGTGACCTCCTCCCTGGGGGACAGACAACTGAAAAGTGGGTGAAGGGAGACGTCGGACAGGGCAAGATATGACAAAATACCCATTTATAAACTATCAAGGGCTCATGAGGGAGGGGGGAGCGGGGAGGGAGGGGAAAAATGAGGACCTAATGTTGGGGGTTTAAATGGAGAGAAAATGTTTTGAGAAATGATGTACAAATGCGCTTTACACAACTGATGTGTGTATGGATTGGGATAACAGTTGTATGAGCCCCTAATAAAATGTTAAATAAATAAATAAATAAATTTTTTTAAGAGAGAAGGAAGAGGAAGCAAGGGGCTTCTCAACCTGGGGGTCGCGACCCCTTTGGGGACCGAACGACCCTTTCCTGGGGTCCCCGATTCATCATAGACGCAAAATGACAGTGATGAAGTAGCAGCGAAAATGATTTTCTAGTTGGGGGCTCTCCACCACATGAGGGACTGTGTGAAAGGGTCGCAGTGTGAGAGGGTTGAGAACCACTGTTTTGAGGGTGAACTTGACTGAAAGGGGAGCTGGTAGTCAGTCCACGGGGGTGGGGTGGGGTGGGGTGGGGTGGGGAGCCAGAAGTCCCAGAGCGGTTGATGGGCAAGCTGTTGGGGAACATTTATGAATAGTTTCAGCTGTTGACGACAAAACCGTCCATCTGCAATGTCACCCCCCCCACCTCATTGGCCATTTAAGATATAAAAAATAAAGTCCCTGAAGCGGACAGGCCCCACTTGGTGCGTGGCTTCCCGGTTCCCGCCCTTCGTTTCGCCCACCGAGGTCACGTTGTCCTTCTCGCTTGTGTTTCCTCCCCTTTTCGGTGGCCTTTCCTCATTGTGAGGAGCCCTGGTGGCATAGTGGTTACAAGGTGGGCTGCAAACTGCAAGGCCAGCAGTTCAAAACCAGGAGCCGCTCCTCGGGAAGAAGATGGTGCTTTCTACTCCCGTAGAGAGCGCCAGGCCCGGAAACCCCTGGGGGCAGTTCTACCCTGTCCTGTAAGGTGGAGAGTCGCCATCAACTTGATGTCAGATTCGGTGTTTTCGTTTCCTCCTTGTGGTTAAGGCCTTGCACTGAGGTGCTTTGCCGGCACCAAGCACTCGAGTAGTCCCCATGGACTCAGCCTGCTGGCCTGAGGGCCACATATAACGTTCTTTACCTGAAAGGCATGCCTGCGTGACCTGTTTTCCCATATTACACAATATCTGACGCCTTCGATGAGCATTAAAGAAAGCTGGCATGGAGGTTACTCTGACTCATAGCAGCTCTATATGACAGAGGAGAACTTCCCCGATGGGTTTCCAAGACTAAATCTTTATGAGAGTGGAAAGCCTCATCTCTCTCCTGTGGAGCAGCTGATGGTTTCAAACTGCTGACCCTGTGGTTAGCAGCCCAACCCATAACCACTATACTGCCACATGAATAATAATAAAGCTGTGCTATCTAGCTTATCTTGAATGGTGAGTGTGAGTCAGCTAGTTGCTAAGCATGTTTGCACTGATCGCATCACTTACTTCCATCCTCAGAGCGAGGTGGGTAGTACTGCCAGCCCCATTTTACAGATGAGAAAACAATGCCCAGAGAAGTTACATAACCTGGTCCCTTAGCTGTTAAACATCAGAGCTGATCTTTCAGGAAATGATTAAAATGCGATTTCCTTTTTGGTTCCTCTTAGGTGTCTGAATATTGCATGGCAACTCACTGCGGGTTTTTAGCCCCCAGTTTAAAGAACCCCAAGGTGCGTACAAATTTCACTGTGAAGCTACGAGTCCAGGACACCTATTTGGATTGTGGGACCTTGCAGTACCTTGAAGACCCCAAGTTTACTGGGTACCGGGTAGAATCCGAGGTGGACACAGAGCTGGAAGTGAAAATTCAGGTATGTTTTCTTTTACGGGGGTGAGGGGGTGGGATAGGCAGGGCTGGGGGTGGCGGGGGAAGATGCCGTCCTTGTGGAGGAAGCTGTGCTGTGCCCGTAAGTCTCCACATATGTCCGACTTCTTCATCCCTGTTTGCATCTCTGCTCTTGTCTCCACAGAAAGAAAACGATCACTTCAACATTTCCAAGCGAGACATTGAAATCACTCTCTTCCATGGGGAAAATGAACAATTAAATTGCAGCTTTGAAAATATTACTAGAAATCAAGATCTCACCACCATCCTTTGCAAAATTAAAGGCATTACGGCTGCAAACAGCATCGCCACCTCTTCCAAGAAAGTCCGAGTAAGGCATCCGACACCCCCACACACCCCTGCCCCACTTCCTGTGCTCTTTTCACCTGGCACTCTGTCATTCCTCAGCTAAACAAGTAGTCAGTGGAGTTCTTCCATGGACCTTTAAGATCCCCACTTAAAATAGAAGATAAACAAAACCACTGCTGCAAACCCAAGCATAATTCCTCCAGAATTGCTGGCAGAATCCATTCCATGTGCCTGTTTGAATGTCAAAGCATTGAGCACTCCATTGTCTATAATACTAATGAGTCTTGATAGCTTTTGTTCTGCCCATACATTTAGCATGGAGCATCTGCAAGCAGAATCTCAGGACCCGTGAAGAATGAGCTGTCATTCTTTTGCCAAGGGCGGAGGTGACGCGCAGTGAGGCCAGTCCCAAGATGGGCGGCCTTGTGGAGGCACTTGCACTTGCATTTGACTACGATGGAGCCTAGATGGGTCATGGGCTGCTTCCTTCCCCATGATGTCATAGTCGGACCGACTCCCATTAATCTTTTCCTCGATGGGTATGAGGGACCCATCACCATGATATTTATGTCGACAATAAAGATGTGAGACCCTCGGGAAGGGAAACTTAGGAGAAGTCACTCTTGATAGTACTCCTGCCATACGAGGCTCCGTAGAGTCTATACGAACAAAGGCTTTATGATCTATAGTTGTAAATAATTGGACAAAGGACAAGCGAAAGAGAAAGATCTGCGTCCGTGTCCAGCTACCCCTGCTAATAGCTGCGTGGCCTTAGATACGTCATTTATTTTTGCCGAACCTCGTTCTCTGTCAGTATAGTAGAGGGGGTGATCCTAAGAATGGGAGAATCACTAGCACTCATTGAACTAAAAAGTGCCATCACCTTTCAAGTGACTTGAAAAGAACCCCCTTCGTCCTTCAGAGGATAGTTTCTGGGCTGTGATGAGAGCACAGCAGCAGAGAAAACAGACACAATGACCAGACTTCGTGGAGCTTACACAAAGAAAGTCAGTTTTAAATATCTCCTGGTTCTTGGTTGTCATTGAGTCCGTTTTGACGTGTGGTATCCCCGTGGGCACAAGAACAAAATATTGACTGGGCTTGCACCTACTCATCATTGTTGGTTTGCTCAAGTCCATTGTCGGGGCTGCTCTGTATTTTGGTTGCCTTTCAACCTGTTGGGTAAGCGTTGCACTGTTGGGTAAGGTTGGCAGTTCAAACCCACCAGCTGGAACCAGGCGAGAAAGATGAGATTGTATGCTGCTGTAAAGAATTACATCCTTGGAACTCAATATAGGATGGCTATGATTCAGAAGTGACTCGATGGCAGTGGGTTTGGTTTGGGGTTTGATTCCAACCTAGGGACTGATCTTCCTTCTGGCCATATATTGGAGAATATTCTTTTGTGATCCATTGGGTTTTCAGTGGCTAATTTTCCAAATGAATTGCCAAATCTTTCTTCCTGGTCTGGATGCTTTGCTGACTACCTGGATGATCCAGCTCCGCCACAGGCCACCCTGCTGTTTGCAGTACTGGTGGTGGCTGAGCTCCCAGTAGCAAAGCAGCAAAGAAATCACCATAGCTGGACACATAGACAGTTGGGTGTTTGGGAAAAATATATTAGATGGTGACTAATTGTGCTGGAGAAGAAGAAAGCAGAGAGGGGGATTAGAAGCATGGACACATTGTTGCAGGTGTTCCCATGGTAGGCAGAAAAGACTTCCTTGAAAAGTGGATATTTGAGTAAAAACCTCAAGGAGAGGGGAGAGGGGCCCTGGTGGTGTAGTAGGTATGTGTTGGCTGCTAACCACAAGGTCAGTGGTTCCAAATCACCAGCCTTTCCTTGGGGGAAGGATGAGACTTTCTACTCCTGTAAAGAGTTACATCCCTGGAAACCCATAGGGCCCATTCTACCCTGTCCTATAGGATGACTATGAGTCAAATCAACTGGATGGCAGTGAGTTTGTTTGTTTGTTTGTTTGTTTGTTTGTTTGTTTTGAGATCTGGAACAGAATGCTGCAGGGAGTCAGCCGCTGCATAGGTCCTGAGGCAGCATCCCCTGTGGGTTTGAGGCACAGCCAGGGGCCCAGGGAGTGGACAAGGAGAAGGTCTTTAGAGGCTGGAGAGTTAAGAATGGGGTCCGGGGAGTCAGAGGGCAACCACTTATGGGCCATTACAAGGGCGTGGCTTTCCCACGTGAGAGAAGAAGCCATTGGAAGATCTCAAGCGAGATGTGTCATGAGCTGACTGGTGGTTGTTAGGGGCCTTTGAGAGGATTTGGACTCCCAGCTACCATGTCACAGAGGAGAACCTCCCTGTAGGGTTCTCCAGGTGAGAATCATCACAGATAGGTAGCCCTGGTGGCACAGTGGTTGAAGTGCTTGTCTGCTAACTTTGGGAGGCGGTTTGAGCCCACTAGCCACTCTGGTGTGAATGATCTGGCAATCTGCTACTGGAAAGTGTCCAGCCTTGGAATCGCTATGGGGCAGTTCTACTCTGTTTCGCAGAGTCCCTGCGAGTTGGAATAGACCCGATGGGAAAGAGGCTGGGGACTTTTTGGTGGTGGACAGCGTGCAGTTCTACCCTGGCCTGTAAGGGTCACTAGGAGAGGCAATTTCGATGGCAGTGGGTTTTGAGTTAACCGTTTGCATTACCTAGGGACTCCACCTCTCTCTTGCCTTCACTCCTGCACTATAAGAACCCCAGGACAAAGAGGGCCAGTGTTTAAACTCCACATCTAGACTTCAGGAACCTGAGGCCTTGTAAGTATTCTTGATTTGCTCAAAGTCACACAGCTAATCTACCCCGGCGCCAGGACTTGAACTCAGATATCCAGTCAAGCTCACAACCTCTTTTTGCATCTTAGGAGAAAGACATTTGGAGTGAGAAAAAAAAAAAAAAGATGTCCGTCCATATGGTACCCAGCACAATTGGCTCTAATGTCCCGCTTTGTCCCGTTAGGTCCGCCTGGGGAATTTGGAGCTCTTCGTTGAGCAAGAATCCGTTCCTTCCACTTGGTATTTTCTGATCGTGCTTCCCGTCTTGCTAGTGATTGTCATCTTTGGTAAGTGGTCTGTTTAATTTTGTCAGAGAAATTATTCCCTGGGGCCTCTTGTCAGGCAGCACACCTTTCCACACTCAGGAGCTGTTTGCTTCAATTAAGCATTAATGGAGGAAAGCCAAAATCAGAACCTGGCGAAGGGAACAAGGGGTACATGTGGGGGAGCTTTCTAAAAAATCTTGCATGGACACTTCATTGATAAAAGACTGGGTCAGAAATTTCGGGCCTTAGTGTTTGAGGAATAGAAGCCATGTCGCTTTTGCTTCCCTTTGAATGATGAGGATAAAGAGCTAAGCTACACGATTCCCTCAGGACTGCTTTGGGAGTTGGCACTCCCAGGGCGTGATGATCTCTTCCTGTCTTCTCTCCTGGCCAAACACCCCAGTCCAGCCCAGCCCAGCCCAGCTTTTCCTGGCAGAAATATAGTCCCGTACCACCCACAAAACTGTCCCAAGGCTCAGTGTAACAGCTAGGTCCCACTTGTGGTTGCCTGCTGACTCGATCGGGCCTACCGTTTTGTGTTCTGTTTGGCCCACACAGTATTTAAAACAAACAAGCAAACATTAACACCATTTAAAAATTGGATGACTTCACATTTTTAAACTCTCTTGCCACATGGAAGTGTGTGACAATACCACATCCCAGTTTTCCCTTGGCATCGGCTTGCTGAACGGAGTAGGAGCTATCTTTTGGAGAGAAGCCATATACTCACTGGGTTTTTACTAGTCTTCCAATCCCTGGTCGCCTTCAAACAGGGCCTTTAACCTCATTATGCAGGTATCTATGTACGGGTTCTTGGAGCCATCGAGCTTGGGCCTTGGTCCTAAACTGCTTTTGTTTTTCAGCAACTTATTATATTTTTTTAGCTGAATACACCCAGCCAAAACATGGGCCAGTTCAAGTTTCGACATGCGCTTTTCCACTCTATCGATCACACTGGGGTTTGCGACCCTCTCCACCTCCTTTTCTGCATTGCTCCCCCAAGATGAACGTCAGCACGCTGCCCCAAAGGTGCTCACCTAACCCAGGGCGTTGCTGCTATTGGGCGTTTTAAGCCATTTTCTCTCATCCTTCTTAGGGAAGTAGAAACTCATCTCCACTTACCTTCTATCGCCTGTCCTATTCCTTAATGCAGCGCAGGGATTGCCTGGAGATGAGAGGCTAATGGAGGCCGTGGCTAATATCCTGTGGCACACATTCCCTCCCTCCCTCATCCATCCACCTCCTTATATCAAGCATCTGTGAGGTTGCTGGGAACTCTGCAAGTCTCTGGAGCTTGAGAAGGGGAATTAAAGCCCGGTCTCTGCCCTTGGGTGGTTCGGAGACTAGAGAGGGTGAGATTGATGTCTATGATTAGCTGGCCTAATGAAATGGATTCATTATGCAGACGCCTTATTTCACCCTGGTGATTATGACTCCTGGTATTGGTTACTGCTCTCCCCAAGTTGTCCACTCCTCTATTTGGAATCCACAATTGGACTTCGGTGTTTTAATCACGGCGGGGCTGGTGGTGGGCTCTGTTTTGAGAACCTGCTACTGTTAAGCAGCCTCACCCTGCAGTCAAGTCCTCTGACTGACCTTCTCCTGACCTAAGTGTGACTATGCACTCCTTTCCCTCACCTGTGTGTACAGAGTGTTCATGGGCTTGAAGTTGAGATGGGCTAAATTTGACACCTTGCTTTGCACTTGGCTTGTTTCTGCTAAACCCATTTAAAATTCTCATCTTATAGAAGTGCCAGGGCTGTATGTGCCATCATAGGATTGAGTAAGTGCGTTCTTTAGTCTATCAATCACAGCATTGATGAAAACCCCAAACACACCTGGCCTCACCTGCCGCTTGCAGGGCACCTCTGCCATGGCCTTCTCTCCAGACTGCAGCTGGGAAAAGCTCACTGCTTTAAGATCATGACCTGCTGGCGCTCCTCTCGTGTTGCTCAAAGTGCAGCCTGAGAAGCAACTGTCCCAACAGATGCTCCTGGACAAAGGGGTGCCTTGGTCAGGGAAGCTGGGGGCATCCCTGCATTCTCCACCCTTTCATGGGGCTACACAATGCATGTTAGCCTTAGGACTGGTGACTTTTGTGAAGTGGTCCAGGGAAGAAATTCTACGCAATTGGTGCCAAGTCATTCTTAACTCACACAACCCCACATAGGACAGAGCAGAAAGCCTGAGGATGTTCAATGGCTGGTTGTTCTGAAGGAGATCACCTGGGCTTTCTTTCAAAGCATCTCTGGGTGAACTTGAATCTGCAGCCTTTTGGTTAGAAGTCAAGCACGTTTTACACCATCGTTGGACTTGAACAGCAAACAAAGGCATTCAATTTCATTTCTTCCAGCAGCATTCTCAAAGGGCCCTGATGTAAGGTCCTGGCCGCTAACTGCAAAGGCAGCAGTTGGACCCAGTGGTAGGATTCAGCCAGTTCCCACCCGTCCAGCAGAACCAATACCAAATATTTTGTTGAGTTTTGTGGTTAAAATGGTTCTTGCTGATGTGAAGATCACAAATTTACATTCCTTTCTCTTTTTTCAATATTCATCTGTGTAACAGAGTGTTCTAAGCACCCGTAGTAGTGTTCATCCCGTCCATAGGTATAAAACAGTATACGGAGCTAGGCTTATAATTTTTTATTGATTTCATAAAAAGCATTATACGTTTGATGCAGTACTCCATTTTTCCCCCTTGAGTTTGTTGCCTCAGTAGACAAATGTATAATGGAAAGAGAAAAAGTACCTACAACCAGAGGGTGACATGTTGACATTCATTTCAGCTCTGCGTTGTGCTCCAAATTCACATGAGCTATTATGAGTGAATTATGCAATTCCTGAAAGTGCTCAAAGAGCTGAAAATAATATCAGAACAGTTGCTGCGAGTTCAGCAGAAGCAGAAAGGGGTTTTTCAAAGATGAACATAGTATGTTCAGAGAAGAGAAGTCGCCTGTTTGTAATACATCAAACACAATGACTATTATCTAATTGTCCTACCGCTGAAAGACTGGGATCCTGCTCCTACAGTGAAAAGATGGTGAAGGATAAATCACACAGCCGATGATGCTCAGATAAAAGAATATTGCAAGTGAGGATGCCAATCAAGAAGCAATATGGAAATACCTTAAATAAAATGTTATTGTTTTTGTCAGGTATTACTTAACGTTTTTCTGCTAATATTTTAAAACTCTTTCTCATAATAAAATCTAGTTTGGTGTGTCTCTTTTATTGTTCTTATTTCAATATTAAAACTATGAAATAATAAACCACTTTTTTGGTATATCTGTTTTCCATACTTAAAATGACTACTTGAATGGCAAGCTGGTTGTTAAATTATTTGAATCCCACCACTGCTTGGAACCCACCAGCCTCAAGACAAGGCCGGGTGCTTTGCACAGCTTCACAGCCTCGGAATCGCCATGGGGTAGTTCTACTCTGCCGGGCCGGCTTGTTGAGTTGAAGCCGCCTCAATGTTAACAAGTCATTTTGGTTTGGTTTAACCTTATGCATAGTTACTGGTAACAGAACCATTTTATTGGGTAATGCCTAGTAAAATCCCCAGGAAAAAATGCTTTAGAAGAATACTAGTAGTAGGCAATCATTGAGTACTTATGCTTTAAAAGCAATGTTTTAGATGCTTTCTACACATCACTTCTTGCAATCCTCTTGCCGTTCTACTGAGAAAGCAGAAAGCCCTGTTACAGAGAAAGCAGAAAGGCACAGATCTGCTGGCGCACTGACTCAAGGTCACACAGCTAACAAATGACAGGGCAGGGATGTGATCCAGAGAACTAGGCCCCTCCCTCCCCCCTGTGCATGTGGAGAATGAGGGATGCATTCAGACGTGGGAGACATTGTCAGCCCACCACCACGCCAACGCAGCGATTGACTTATATAACGGAATTAGTGATTTCTTTCTGCTGTTGTGGCTCAACTTTATTTCTCCAGGGATATTTAGAAACGTTAAAGGAAAGAATGGAACAATATAAGGGGCCGGTGGCTGGAGAGAAAACTCCGCTTGTTTCATTGCTTTTCAGCCAACTGGGATCCTTGGTTACAAGCAAAGGTTATTTGATTTAGTTTTTACTTTTAAGATAAGCGGATTGTTTTTCTGTTGAATTTTAGCATCTTCCTCTTTAGAATGACCCCTCACTGGGCGATTTTATTTTTATAAAATCCAATTCTTAAATGTTATTTGTGTGCATGTGATCCTTTATTTTGCCCTTTCTTTCTGCTTTGCACTGTCATCCTTTAATAATCTTTAAAAATGCTTATTGCAAAAATATAGCTAGAGCTCAATTTGCCAGTTCAATATCGTCCCTATATATAATTGAGTGAGGTCAATGACATCAGTCACGTTACTCAACCCTTATCAATAGCCTTTGCCCAAATGTCCATTCCCATAAACAGAAATGCAATGCTCCTGGGTAAAAAAGAAATCTCTTCCCTACTCCTCCTCCCTCCTACCCCCGATAATCACTATTACCCCCTGGCCTAATCTGTAGCCTTCTTATTTGTGCAATATTTGGCCTTTTGTGATTGTCTCATTTCTCTCGGCATCCAGTTTTCAAGTTTTTCTTTCTCTTTTCCTTTTGTTTTAAGGAGTGGTGAGGTTGGTATCTGGTTTGGGTTTTTGCGTGCATTGTTTTCAGTTCGCATCCCAATCTGATGCTGGGTCTTGCCTCCTCCCCAGCGGCTGTGGTGGTGACCAGACACAAATCCAAGGAGCTGAGTCGCAAGCAGAGTCAGCAGCTGGAGCTCCTGGAAAGCGAGCTCCGGAAAGAGATCCGCGATGGTAGGCTCCCGAATTGTGCTTGTCAGAAAAGAAGTCCTATTCTTATTATTGTCATTCGTATTAAACTCTTCAACAGAGAGGGCCACAGTCATGAGAAATGTTTGTATCATGGGAGACAACTGAACAACGGGGCCTGGACCTGGCTGTGTGTTTCCCTTCAGCTCTTCTCTGCAGCCAGCCAAGAAATTATCTATTGTTTCTTCTGTGATGAAACCCAAGGTCACCCTCTGACTTAGACAAAACAGCGTAAGATCTTATCCGTTGTTTGTTGAGTGAAAATATTGCTCTGGGGTTCTGTGTTGCAGGCTTCGCTGAGCTGCAGATGGATAAATTGGACGTGGTTGATAGCTTTGGAACCGTTCCCTTCTTGGACTACAAGCATTTTGCTCTGAGAACTTTCTTCCCGGAGGTAAAAGAGCATTGATCATATTGCTAAGGTTGAGCCTTGAATAATAATGAAGGTGCTGGTTGCTGTTGTCCAAAACGGTGGTTGTGTTTCTAAGGCAGCAGTGGAGAATGTGCCTGGTACCAAAAAAAAAAAAAGCTTATGCGTGAGTAGAGTGGGAGGAGGATAATAATTCATTGCACTGATTAGGGTCTAAAGCAGTGATGGGTCACTGGCCAATACTCTTGGTCCAGGAACAAAACCCTTCGAGGGGCAGGGCTTCCAAGTGGTGATTTCGACTTTATTTCACTGCCAGGGTAGAACAGAATTTGTAGCTTGGAAGCGAGAGAGTTTATTTAAAAATCAATAAATTGTGGGCCGGCCAATTTCTTGGGTTTATCTGCATGACTTACCTTGCAGGTGCTAGATTAATCCCTATCACTTCTCAATCGGAAATGAAAAGTACTACCAGCCGGATGGGAGGGACGTAGACAGGGCTAGACTTTGAGTTGATAATAGGCATTGATAGCGGGTTTGTGGTTCTCTTCAGCAGTTATTCTCTAACTGATCCGTGAGTATCATCCTCATTCAGTAGGGACAACTGCGAGAAACGATCAATGAATTTGTTCTAGATCTCTGAGGAGGATCTACTCAACCCTTTGGGTTTTCGGTCTCACCTATGTTCTTCGGACACCTTCATTTTCTCACCCGCTCACTCATCTGCCCTCCTAAGCCTCGGGCGAGGTGCACTCATGTTCCACATCATCACTTCCACCTCCCAACTCCCAACTCCACCAGATGGCCCTGCGTGTCCAAAACGGGTAGCCACGCAAGGCCCAACCTCGGGGGCACGTCCTCACCAATGGTCATAGGTAGAGTTATATTTCTCAGCAAAGCCCCCCACATCCCTCCAGGCCAAAGGAAAGCATGGATCCCCCTTACCAGAAGCTTTGCAGGTACTCTTGGCCAGAAGCCTACAGTCCAGAATCTCAAACCCAAGCAGGAAGCGATTCCCAGCTTCTCTATAACCCTAGAAGTGGACAGCGTGATATGTGGTGCTGTGGCTAGAGGTTGGAATACCTCCATAAAACACCCACCATGTGTGTGTGTGTGTGTGTGTGTGTGTGTGTGTGTCCATGCCTTAGTAACATAAATCAAGATGGCTTTAAAGAAGGCTTCAGCCTTTTGCCCTTGCAAAGTTGTGCTTTTGATTATTATTAGTTTAATTCAACTTGTTCTCAAAGAGTGCTAGGCCCCGAGACTTGCCATTTGTCGCCTCTTCCATGCTTAGGGCAGAACACCGGGGCAGCGAGGTGAGTTCCAGTCAGGATGACTGTGCTAAGGCTGCATCACGAGTCCTGTTTCCCTGCTAGCTGAGATCAGCATTAGGGATTTAATAGCAATACCATAACAGAGATTCATCCCATCAGCATGAGCACAGTGTGGGCTTTTATAGCTAATGACTGCCCTTGAGTGCTGAACAGAGTCATCTGTGGCCTGAAAAAGAAATTTCCCTATTTTCCAAATTCAGTAATCAAGAGCAAGATAAAGTAATGCACAGAAAAGGCGCACCGTTGCAAGTAGAATGTTTGGAGGCGAGAAAAAAAAAAAGAGGAAAATCACAGGAACAATACTGTCTTATTTTAGGAGACCTCAAACTGATTAAACTCGGAGTTAGGTATCATCTTGAAAGGTATGATGGTGAAGTCAGATGGGATATCGTTAAGGGGAGGACCCAAGCAAAACCAGCTTCAATTGATCAGAAGGCTATCAAGAAGACCCAAGTCAACAGGAGTTGATACTAATGAAGAAAAGATATGGACAAGAGGTGGATATATTCCATTATGGGCAGTACCCATCGAAATTCATTCAAGGCAGTAGCTGAGTCTTTATCATAATTAAGCCCACCACAAAGGCTTGGCAGTCCTCCACATTGCAGTTAATGAGCTCCGCTGCTCACTGAAAGGTTGGAGGTTCAAGTCCACGCGCAGGTGCCTTGGAAGACAGGCCTAGCCGCCTTTTTCCCCAAAGCAGTCCTTGAAGATCCTGTGCAGCGCACTTCTGCCCTGACACACAGGTCAGACTGGACTGCATGGAAACAGTTTGCCTACAAGTTGACTAGGAGCCAAACCTTGCAGGCCTTGGGGCTTCAGTGATGGCGGACTCGAGTGATCAACACGCACATAGAACCCTGACGTCCCCGAGGAAAGTGACCTCCCAGAGGGGTCGCTGGTCCCCTGATTCGTGAGCCTGTGGATTTTGGCTTTTAAAGCCTTGCTTCTTTTTATTCTATTGACTCTTAGTCCTGCTGAAAATAGGAGAAGAAACAGGGTCAGTGAGCATGTAATTTCCTTGCAGAGGGAAGTTTGACTGGAAGGAAGAAAGAGCCTTAAAACCCAGGTCGTCAGAGTGCATTTTCTTATTTAAGATCAAGAATCAGTCCGTTTAAACGGCCTATCCACATGAAGTTGGTTCAGATGATATCTCTCTCTCTCTCTCTCTCATCTCTATCTATCTATCTATCTATCTATCTATCTATCTATCTATCTATCTATCTATCTCTAGTAAAAGCAACCCCAGGGCTGATATCCCTGTTTATTATGAGGGGAGAGTGTGGCCAAAATTGTTTGAGGGCTTCTACTGGTGCTAATGAATTTTAAACAATGAAGCCAAAATTATCTTCAGGAGAAACTTAATTTAGTAAGATACAGAAGTGGCCCAAAGTTTCGAAATGAAAGCGAGATAAATCTGAATATTTGATTTTCTATTTTTGCTCTGTTGACTCATTTAAAGTGCTATTCAAAACACTTTTAAAATTTATTCCCATCTGAAAGAGAAACCTCAAATTTAAAAGTTTATATTGAAGCACGACAATGCACTGAGCGTAAAACCATGTATTTTTAGAAGCCAGTGGAACCGTATCATTGTCGTCTAGTTAGCCCTCTGAATGTTGTGAGGTGCCCTGGGGTCTGTTCTGACCCCTAGCGACCCTGTGCACACTGAACCAAACACTGCGCAGTCCTGCGCCATGCTCACAGGGGTTCCTATGCTTAGGCCCCTTGCTGCAGCCGCTGTGTCAGCCATCTTGTCAAGGGCCTTTCTCTGATTTGCTGTCCCTCGAGCTTACCTGGAATGATGTCCTTCTCCAGGATCGGGTCTCTCCTTACAACGTGTTCAAAGCATGGGAGACTGAGTCTTATCACCCTTGCCTCCCGGAGCATTCCGGCTGCGCTTTTACCAAGACTGCTTTGTTTGCGGTTTTGTGGCAGTCCATGGTACTTCCGATAGCTTCACCTGCACCGTAACTCAAATGCATCCATTCTTCTTTGGTCTTCCTTATTCAGTGTCCAACTGTCACGTATGTATCAGGTGATTGAAAATACCCTGGCATGTGTCAGGCGCAGCTTAGTCCTGAAATAACTTCTTTGCTCTTCAACACTTGAAAGAGGTCTTGTGCAGCAGATTTACCCAGTGCAAGGTGTCTTTTGAGCTCTTCCCTGCTGCTGCTTTGAGCGTTGTCTGTGGATCCAAGCAAGGTGAAATCCTTGACAAGTTGAACCTCCTCCCTATTTATTATGATATTACCTATTGATCTAGTTGCATGGATTTTGGTTTCCTTTACATTGAATTGTAATCCATACTGAAAGGCTACAATCCTTGATCTTCATCAGCAAGTGCTTCATGACCTCCTCGCTTTCAGCATGCAAGGTTGTATCATCTGCATATTGCAGGTTGTTAATAAGCCTTCCTCCAACCCTGATGCCGCTTTCTTCTCCATATAATTCAGCTTCTCTGGTCATTTGCTAGCCTACAGATTGAATAAGTATGGTGAGAAGATACAATCCTGCTGCACACTTTTCCTGATTTTACACCAGGCGGTATTCCCCTTTTCTCTTTTCACAATTGCCTCTTCATTCATGGAAAGATTCCACACGAGCACCATCAAGTGTTTTTGGAATTTCCATTCTTCTCAAGGTTATCCATAGTTTATTGTGGTCCACGCAGTCGAATGCCTGTGCACAGTCAATAAACACATGTAAACATCGATCTGCTGTTCTTTGTTTTCAGCCAAGATCCATCTGATATTAGCAATGATAGCCCTTGTCCCCAGTCCTCTTCTGAATCTGGCCTGAATCTCTGGCAGCTAGCTCCCTGTCAATGTGCTGCTGTAACTGTGGTTGGATGATCTTCAGCAAAATTTTACTTGCATGTGATATTAATGAGATATAGAATATGTTATATAACGCTGTATCTATAATATGAGCGTTCTATTGGGTCACCTTTGTTTAGGATAGGAACAGATATGAATCTCTTCCAGTCAGTTGGCCAAGTAGCTGTCTTCCAAACTTCCTGGCATAGATGAATAAGTGCTTCCCGTGCTTCATCAGCTTGTCGAAACAATTCAGTTGGTATCCCATCGAGTCCTGCAGCCTTGCTTTGGCTAGTGCTTTCAGTGCAGCTTGAACTTCTGACTTCAGCACCTTCGGTTCTTGCTCGTTCACCATCTTGAAATGGCAGTGTTCTTTTTGGTCCCGCGACCCTGTGGATTCTAACTTCTTTTGACGCTTCCTGCATCATTCAATATTTTGACCATAGAACCTTTCGATATTGTCGCTTGAGGTGTCAATTTTTTTTTCTTTCGTCTTTCCGGTTAAGATACGCTGAGTGTGTTCTTCCTTTTTGCTTTTCTAACTCTAGATCTTCGCATATTTCGTTATAATAGTTTACTTCATTTTCTTGAGCTGCTCTTTGAAATTTTCCGTTCAGCTCTTTTACTTCATCGTGGCTTCCGGTTGCCGGGGCTACTCTGCTCCACAGCAAGCTGCCGTCTCTTCGGACGTCCAACTTGGTCTTTTTTCTTCCTTCCTTTCTTTTCTTCCTTCCTTCCTTCTTTCTTTCTTTCTTGTCTTTTTAAGGGCCTTTTGCTTTCTTCATGCATAATGTTCTTGATGTCATCCTACAGCTCATCACGTCTTCTGACATTAGTGTTCAATGAGCCCAATCTGTCCTTAACTTCTTGAACTTAATCTAGGATGTCCTCAAAGTCACATTTTGGCTCTTTTAGACTTGTCTTAGTTTTGAGTCATGTCACATCAGCAAAGGAAGGCCGTGAAGGTTGTATTCCCACAGGCTTTCCTCAGTCCATGTCACTATGGTCCAGTCAACCCTTCTTTGAGGAGGCAGCACTTCCTCAGTCGTATCTTGGGTGCCTTCCATCCTGGGGGCTCATCTCCAGGCACTGTCTCTGACAAGGTTCTGCTTCACCTCATGCGGGTTTCAGTAGCCGATAATGTCTCAGTGCTATCCATAATGGGTTTCAGTAGCTAGTTCTCTGAAGGGGACAGCCTATTCCTTCAGCAGCATCTGAAGCTCTGCTGAAATCTGCTCGCTTTGGGTTCCCCTGCTAGTACTGGAAGTACAGCATCACAGCAACACGCAAGCCACCGCAGTACAAAAAACTGGCAGACAAGTGGTGGAGTTTGCCATCCTTAGCGATAAAAACAATCGTCTTAGCAGAGAGCCCTTACTGTGCCCTCAGTCATTCTGTTTTTCCACCGAGGTGATGAGGTGGGAATTAGTGTTATCCTTGTTTTATAGATGAGGAAAGGCAGGGAGGTATAGGAACTTGTTCAAAGTCACATGACCAGTAGTTGCTGGGATCAACTTCGGACCCCAAATAGTTGGTCCCCAGAGTCTACACTTTTAACGGCCCCACCCAACCACCGCTCTGATCAAGCCGCATCCTACGTATATCCTCCCGCTAGCTAAGGCCCTCGTGAAATTTTACCAACACGCTTCCATGTTTATCCTTAGAAGACAATTGCTTGAGCAATGGTCTAAACAGAATCTTCTTTCACAAACACTTGCTTGTGCTTTTGACTCAGTTCTTTAGCCTCTGCGTCCATTCTCTTCAAGTGCCGATGCCTTCACCCACCACTGCGTGGGATCCATGCAGTGAGAATGATTCTCGGAGACTCGCAGAACTCACTGGTGTTTCCTGAGGGCTGAATAATTATTTATTATGTATCGCAGGCTATGCAGCAAGCAACAACCCAGGGGCTTCTTGGATTAGCAAATAGTGTCTCTGCTTTATGAAAACGGACTTGGATATTATAACAAAAGTACACTCTTCATTTCCTTTGGATGTTATGAGTAATAAAAGTGTCTCCTTCCTCTCAGTCAGGTGGCTTCACCCACATCTTCACTGAAGATATGCATGTAAGTCTATACCTTTTCATTTCTAGCCCAGTGATGCATAGTGTTACCATTGGCATCATCATCTCCATTATTATCACTTTGAATTTTTAGTGTGCATTTTTTTTCTGGGAATCATGATTTCAATATTGAGTTAAGTAATCCATTGTCTTGGAAAACCCATTGTGGCTCTACTATTTTTAACTTCAGATTTTTATATGCCACTCTCTTAGCTTACACTCCTGCATGTTCCAGGCTTCTTTCTTCTTCTTTCTAGAACAGAGATGCCAAAGACAAGAATGAAAGTCTCACAGCGCTGAATGCCCTCATTTGTAACAAAAGCTTCCTTGTGACTGTCATTCACACCCTCGAAAAGCAGAAGAACTTTTCCGTGAAGGACAGGTATGTCCTGGTCTGTGTGGAAAGCCAGGAGGGAGAGGAAATAACAGCTCCACTGAGACTACACTTCCCAACCACTAACCTCACAGTCTGCTGTGAGCCCGCACTGCCCCAGACGCTGGTTCCACTGCAGCACAGCTGCCACGACAGGTCATGCCACCACAGCACACACACGTGCATGAGGGGAGCCCCGTGAGAACCCCAACCCCCAGGAGAAGACAAAACATAAGTTCTTCATCAAAATGCAGAAGTATTATTTTCTGTTTTAAAAACACCCTTTGAATTAGGGGAAGGTATTGACTGCTGGCTGCCTACCACACGGCTCTTAAGTGCTGCCCTAAAGTTAACATTGGTGGGTCATGTTTGGTTTGTTTGTTTGTCTGTGTTTTCATGCTCAGGACAGGGAGGCATGGGGCATGGGTGGAGGACAGGGCATGGTTAGGGCAGTGGAAAGATTCAAACTATTCAAACAATTCTGGCCCAGGCTCTAACTGAGGACACACATTTTGTATTACTTGTCAAAACCCACAAGACTATTTACAACACCAAGAACGAGCCCATGGACGTGTTCGCCCATTCGAGCATGTCCTTGTCAGCTCATCAGTGGTAACGAGGGGACGGCAGGAATGCGGGATGTTAACAGCAGGAGACGCTGTGTGCAGACTGGGGAAGGAGATGAAGCGGGCTCTCTACTTTCTGTCCAGTGTTGCTGCAGAAGTGAAACTGCTCGACATAGTTCATAAAGTCTATTAAAAAACAATGCGCTCAACAGGACAAAGCACCCCCTGCCCAGAAATGCACATGAAAACAGCCGTCAGCTATAAACCGGACCTACGCCCTATGGTTAACCAGGACTCTCTTTTACCCAGGTGCCTGTTTGCCTCCTTCTTGACCATTGCACTGCAAACCAAGCTGGTCTACCTGACCAGTATCCTGGAGGTGCTGACCAGGGACTTGATGGAGCAGTGTAGCAACATGCAGCCCAAGCTTATGCTGAGACGCACAGAGTCGGTGGTGGAGAAGCTCCTCACCAACTGGATGTCCGTCTGCCTCTCTGGTTTCCTTCGGGTAAGTGTCACCTCCGTCGGCTGCCAGGGGGGCAGTGTCAGAGGTAAGACAATAGGTGGTTATTTTTAGCCGACGCTGCTTTCTCTGCCAGGACAAGTCGCCGAGCTCCGGGGTGTCAGCATTTCACTTCTAAGAGTCTTGGTCCTTCTAGGGCACTGCTCCAGGGGAAGCAGAGATCGTGTTTCCGATCACTGGCCTGTGTTGTTTGCCGGTGAGCCAACTCCAACTGATGGAAGCACCCATGGGGGTCAGAATCGAACTGCACTCCAGGGGGTTTCAAGACCATGCCCTTTGGGAAGCAGATCACCAGGCCTTTCTTCTGAGGTGCCGCTGAGTGAATTTAAACCATCCACCCGGCCTTGAAATCAGGAGAAGGTATTCCCTTCTTCGTACTGCTCTAGCTTACTGAGAATGCACAGAAACACCCGAAGTTGGCATTGGTGGGTGTTGGCTATGGCTTGCTGACAGTAGTGGTCAGAATCTCCCTGACTGCCATCGAGTCATTCTGACTCACGGCAACCCTGTAGGACAGGGTAGAACAGTCCCTGTGGGTTCTGAGACTGTCACTCTGTACAGGAGCAGAAAGCCTCGTTTTCTTCTTCAGAGCAGCTGGTGGTTTCGAAACGCCGACCCTGAGGTTAGCAGCCCAATGTGTAATCTCTATGCCACCAGGGCTCTGATCAGAATCTAGACATAAAAATAAGTCAACAAACAAACAAACAAACAAATAAATAACAATGGAGCACAGGATTGAGTAGGAGTTAGTAGTCCAGCATGAAAGAAAGACGGCAGTCTGCTTCCAGAAAGAAGGCCAAAACCCAGCCCAACAGGGGAGCGCCCCATGCTCTGTGAGCTCCCTGCAACGAACTCTTGACAGGAGCAAGTAGCTTCCTCTTTCTCCCAGGGCTCAGCAGGGGGAGGTTAAGCCACCAAGCCCAGCACTTAGCACATGACACCCCCAGGGCTCCTTCCGTAAAGATCAAACCCCACTGCAAAGAATAGATAGGGGTTCCAAGACTGCCCATCTTTGCAAGAGGAGATAGCCTCATCTTTCTCCCCAGGAGCAGCTGGTGTGTTTGAACCACCAACCTTTAGGTTAGCAGTCCAATGCTAACCCGACAGTGCCACCAAGGCACGTATCAGGCAGGTCCTACTCCATCCTGCAGGATTGCTGTGAGTCAGCCCTACAGGTGGCTGCGCTAGGGGTAAATAGTCCGGCTCTCTGTACCACTCAGGGGTGCCTGCAAACTGGCTGTGTGAAAAGGATGCCCTTAATATTATGGGAGCCCTGGTCCATTTAAGAGAACGTCCTTAATAGAGGAGAGGGAGTGCTTCAAATGCTGAAGAGAACAAACTGTTTTCAGGTCCATTTGAGAAAGCCCCATTTACCTCTCGAGAGCTGTCCGCTAATTACAATCCATTCCAACGTGTCACTCCACTGTCATGCAGGGCCTGCCCCGTGAGCACATTGTCGTATGAGTGCGGCCGTAAAGGCTGGATGCTTAACATCTTTGCGAAGGTGGACTTCTGTAGGTGCCAGTGGTCAAGTAAGAGCTCACTGTTGGCTTCCCGCCTCGATTTCTCCATGTCACTAGCGGTGGGTCCCCAGCCAGTTCCTTGACCTATCTGAACCCTGCCTGCGTGGCCTGCAGAAGGGGAAGAAAAAGAAGAGGAGGCAGAGCAGGAAGATGATTTAGGATAGTGCTGAAGTGCAGACAAGAAAACGCATGCAGTCGCTTAACACAGAGCAAGCACTCTGTCAATGCTGGACATTCTGACTATAAAATATGAATATGAAAATAAGGGTGAACCCAATCTTGCCTCAGGCCTCCGAGGGCCCTGGGACGGAGGGTCCCACCCTGCTTTCATTGTACCAGCCATCCAGATTCCAGGGGAGCTACATGCTGTAAGTGTGTACTGGTAGCTAGTTCTGAAATCGAATTAAACCGTGAAGAGGACACACTGCCGCGCCACAGGTTTTAGCAGTGCTGCTGAAGTCAGGTCCAAATGCAGCACTTTAAATCGACTGTGTTTAGTTTAATGGTTAATGCAATCTTACAAGTAGATGCGCAACATTTTTTTTTTACTAACTCTTCCTCTCCCAAGGCAATACCCATTTATTAAGATTAATGAAATCTGCCTTCTTTTCTGTTTACTTGGTATAAATCATCATACGCTTTGGGGAGGTGTTGTGTAGTTATTTCTGGGCTAAATTTTTTTCTTTCTTTCTGTTTTTTTTTTTTGGTTTCTCACCCATCACCATTTTCCACAACTGCTTCTAAGCAGAGGCAGTGCGACCCTAACCAAGTTCCTTAGCATCTTGGTCTCAAAAGGCTGCCCACCAAGGTCTCAAAAGGCTGCCCACCAAGGTCTCAAAAGGCTGCCCCACCACGGTCCCACGGCATCGTACACTGTGTTGGTGGTGCCCAGTAATCCGCATTTTAAACAAGCTGATCCAGGTGGTTCTGAGGTGCCCTGCCCTGGAGCACTCTGCGGTCGTGGAGAGCACTGGGCTGGGAGTCTTAGTTAGGACGATCAGATTCCCCAGCTCTGCGTCCCTGAGCTTGGCACAGTCCATCTGGCAGCATTTTCTATCTACTGAATGAAGGCAGGGTGGGGTCCTTGGTTTTACATTCCTTTCTGGCTCTTTCTCCTGGGATCTTGGGATTCTGACTCGGAGCTTTCACAGGCTGGTCCGATCATTCCTCTTGCTGTTCTGGCAAAGCGGTCCGTTAATCTGGCCTCCAAGCCCAAACAGCCCCCTTGAGCAAAGGATTCTGGGTCAAGGTGGAGCAGTGCTGAAGTGAGAGTGTGGAGATTCTAGTGGCGAGGGGGCAGCCCGGCGCTCAGCAGAGGAAGTGGGGGAGGACACTAAGCCAGCCAAAAGCCCTTTCACTTTCAGGGAAATCATGACTGGCTTCCCGTAGTGAGGTGCCCGAGGAGGTGCGGGGCCTGGCAGCCCAAGTCTCCTGTCATACCCCCAGGATTATTTGAAAGGGAGCCTAGGCCCTTGCTTTCCAGGTAACTTCCCCTTCTAAGCCTCCAAGGCTTTGTGGTAAATTAATAACTACCTCCCCGCACCCACCCCCAAAAAACCAAACCACTTGCTATTGAATCTCTCTGACTCATATCAACCCCATGTGCTTCAGAGATTAGAATTGCTCCATGAGGCTCTTAATGGCTGCTGGAGCTGTGGGTTAGCCATTGGGTCACGATTCAAACCCACTAGCCACTATTTGGGGGAAAGATGAGGCTGTCTGTCCCTGTAAAGATTTACAGTCTCTCAGAAACACTCTGTAAAGGTTGCTGTGAGTTGGAATCCATTTGAAAGGCAGCAGGGTTTTGCTTTCTGTTTTAATCTTATGGAAATATCCCTCGGTTGAAAGACGCTTTGTACTCAGCTGCTAACCCAAAGGCTGGCAGTTGAAATCTGCTCATCGGAACCTTGGAAGAAAGATCCGGTTATCTGCTTCCAGTAAGAACATAGCCAAGAAAATTCTGGTATGGCTCTCCTTTGTAATACATGGGCTTGCAATAGGTTGGAATTAAGTCCATAGCAATTAGCAGCAATCTTATGGAAGTGTATCACTAGTCTTTCTGCCTTGACATGCTGGGTGAATTGAACCACCAATTTTTTAGTCAGCAGCTGAGCAAGCACCATTTACACCATCCAGGGGTCAATTTATTGCCATTTACTGGGTGTGTCTTAAGCTACAAATTTTACTTATGCTTTCTCCCATAATCCACTAGAAGCCCTATGGGGTAAGTATCTTAGGACCATTTTGCCTAGGAGATGGGGAGTTGGTCCACACGGAACAGACTGACTGACTCCTGCCACGTCCCCATCCCACAGCAATGGTACCAGAGTTCAAGTGCTTAGCCACTCCACTCACTGCTGCCGTCAGTCCGCGTAAGCAAGGATGGAGGGGTGGAAAGAGGTCCCAGGTGCCAAAGCATCCATCTCACCAGGGCCATCATTCTGGCCTCATGAAGGGATGCATGGTGAAGGGTACCACCTAAGGTGGGCAGTACCCGAGGTTGGTCCTCTGAGGACCTGTGTGCTGAAGAGACTGACTGGCTCAGCCCAACCCAACCCCGGCCCAGGGAGGAGGCATCCTGTCCCCAGCAGGTGTGACTGTCCAAAAGGTTGTGGTCAGTAGTGACAAAGCAGCTCTCATGACACTGTGGAACCCTATGCTGATCATACATCAGAGTTCCTTGAGATACTTTTGAAACTGCAGATGCTTCATTTCCAGGGATTCTGGCTCTGTACGTCTAAAGCAGGGGTCCTCAAACTTTTTAAACAGGGGGCCAGTTCATTGTCCCTCAGACCCGTTGGAGGGCTGGACTATAGTTTTAAAAAAAAAAACTATGAACAAATTCCTATGCACACTGCACATATCTTATTTTGAAGTAAAAAACCAAACGGGGCAAAAACACCCGGTGGGCCAGATAAATGTCCTCGGCGGACCGCAGGTGGCCCGCAGGCCGTAGTTTGAGGATGCCTGGCTTAAGTATGCTCCAAACCCAAGCCTAACCCAACTGATGCCATCAAGTTGATTCTGATTCATAGCAACCCTATAATACAGAGAACTACCCACATTGGGTTTCCAATACTATCATCTTTACATAAGCAAACTGCCACATCGTTCTCCTAAGGAGCAGCTCTGGGTTCAAACTACTGACCTTTTGGTTCACATCTGGGAGCTTTATCCACTGTGCCACCAGGACTCCATAAACTAGGGCCCAGGCATCTGGACTTTTTTTTTTTTTTTTTTTTACATAAGAGTTCAAAAGATACTAGGGATAACGGGCCAGGTTTGGGGTCATGGGTATGGGCACAGCATTAGAGGTTGATGCCAGTAGAACTGCCCCATAGTGTTTTCTGGACTCTAATTACCAGGTCTCTCTCCTTTGGAGCTGCTGGTCTCTCCACCTTTGGGTTAGCAGTCAGACACTTAGCCACGGTGCTCCCGGGGCTCCTTTGTACACGAGGAGATGTAACTGATTTCAGGCTCACTCTTGGCCACAGGAGTCGATGGCTACCTGCCCAGAACTGCCTACCTGGCCCCCTAGTGTCAACCTTGAGGCCACATCCAGCCACTGAAATGGCTCGTCCTTCCCTCTGCTCTGTGTTGGAGGAGAAGCGAGAAGTGGGGGTTCTAGGTCTGTGGTTGGGTCATCACCTATGAGTGGAGCAAAAGAGAAGAGTGAAGTGTGAGCCACCAAATATAGGGAAGTTTCTCGTGAGAAATAAATGTCATGCCTTAGTCCCAACTCTCTCTGCTCTTGGGAAAGTTTTGAAAATCCCACCTCTGTCTTACACTAAAGCAAGGCCTTTAGGCTCTATCTGTGGAGAAGAGAGAAGTAATGAAGGAGCCTGGCAGCTGTGGAATGTGGGCCAAGGGCAAGGAGGAGCCCTGGAATTGGGGAGGACAGATGTTTATATATAGGTGATGGGAGAGGAGCGGGAGGAAGGCACAACATCCCAGTAGACTTAAAAGAGGCACATTACCCGTCCAAGGGGCCGCAGGGGAGAAGCGCAGTGGGATCCTCCATTCAAAGGCAGGACAGTTGGCTGGAAAATTCAAATGTACACACTGTCACTTCCAGGCCTCCCTGTCTCTTCATCGTCAGTAAGGCAGCATGATTTCCCGGCCCTGGCCCTGCCTGCCTGCCTCAAAGTGTCCGCCTTAATGACCGTTGGCCACTGTTGTTGTCATTAGTTGCTGTTGAGTGAGCGCCGACAGACTCAAGGCCATGCTAGCTGTATAACTGGTGCAGAGGATCGCGCGCCACACGGTTCCCAAGGCCTTTGAGAAGTAGATTGCCAGACATTCCTTCCAAAACACTCCTGGCATGGGTGGTTTCAAACCACCAACCTTTAAGTTAGCAGTCAAGTGCAAGCTAGTCAACCATCCCCCAGTCCCCCCCGCCCCAGGATTCCTTTGCTGATCCTCAGGAGGTTGGCTATTTAGCAAATACTCTGGGGTCCACCCAGGGCTACCTGCCTGTGGAGGAAGCCACTCAGAGTTCATTTGAGAGCATTGTTGTTGTTGTTGTTGGCTGCCACTGGGTTGGCTCCCGGGCTCATGGAAACCCCATGCACAATAGACTAGAGTGTTGCCTGATCCGGCACCATTCCCATGATACCATGCAGATTACATCGTTGTGATCCATAGGGTTTCCATTGGCTGATTTTCAGAAGTAGCTGGCCAGGCCTTTCTTCCTAGTCTGTCTTAGTCTGGAAGTTCCACTGAATGTTCAGTATCATAGCAATACTGGAACTCCTACTGAAGGGCCAAGGGTGGCTGTGCTTGGCCAGGAATCCAGTCCAGGCCACCTGCATGAATTTGAGGTATTGGAATAACAACCAGGGAGGTAGCCCCTGCTCCTAGAAACGATGTACCCAGCAGGCCCCGAATGTGCATGGAAAGAGCTTGAGAGGAACAGGCACTAGCTCGGTCCAGGGAGACAAGGTGGTCTGCGTTGGTGGCCCAGCACCCACCAAGGTACAGAGGTGGGACGACTGCAGGATGTGTCTGAGAACTGAATGGGGACTGGCCTGGCACCTGCCCAGGAGATAAGGCTGCAAAGTTGCTTAATTGAAAGCTACGTCTTCCTTAAAAACTGTGAATTGTCTGTACGGACTGTGAAAAGAGTTGCACGAGCCCCAATCAAATGATTTTTTTAAAATGCTGGGAACACCAAAGGCAGCATCCTTGGCAAATGTATGGGATGTCCTTCTGCCTCTTTTTGTTCCCAGTGCTAATCATGCATTTCAAAATGCCATTTATTTTCAGCTTGCATTAAAAAGGGGGACGTGGAGGGGGCAGTCAATAAATAGGAATGTAAGTATTCTGTCTCTTCAGCTATTAGTAAACATTAGCCTACAGGTGAGCATTAGCCTACCTTACATAAGGTTAGCATAGAATAAATCTAGACTACTGTGTGTGCGTCAAGGAGCCCTGGTGACGTAGTGGTTAACATTGGGCTGCTAACCACAAAGTAAGCAGTTCTAAACCACCAGCCCCTCCATGGCGGGAAAATGAGGCTCTCTACTCCTGTAAAGAATTATCATCTGAGAAGCCCACAGGGGCAGTTCTACCCTGTCTTATGGGGGCACAATCAGTTGGAATCAACTTGGTGGCAGCGAGTTTGAGGTTTTTGATGGCATGTACTTGAAGGAGCCCTCGTGGTGCCGTGGCCTAAGCATTGGGCTGCTCACCCAAAGTTCGGTGGTTTCAATCCGCCACCCTCTCTGCAGGAGAAAGATGAGGCGGTCTGTTTCCATAAAGATTCCAACTAAAGGGCAATGAATGTGCAAGTGAGCTTTACACATTTGATGAATGTATGGATTGTGATAAGAGTCCTATGAGCCCCTAATTAAAGGATTAAAAAAAAAAAAGAAATCAAGTGAGGGGGAGGGAGGGGGGAACGAGGAGCTGATAACAAGGGCTTAAATAGAAACTAAATGTTTATAAAATAGTGATGGCAACATATGTACAAATATGCTTGATACAATTGATGTATGGGTTGTTATATAAGAGCTGTAAGAGCTCCCAATAAAATGATTCTTAAAAAAAAAAAAAGATTCCAACTAAAAGCCAAACTCTCTGCTATTGCGTTGATGCCAACTCATGGCAGCCTACAGGGCAGAACAAACCTGCCCCTCTGAGTCCCCGACTGTGCTCTGCACAGGAGGAGAAAGCCCCTTCTTTCTCCTTCAGAACGACGAGGGGTTTCAAACTGTGGACCTTGCAGATTGCAACCCAAAGCATAACGACTACGGTCCCAGGACTCCTTCATGACGAGTACAGCCCGGGAAACCCCGGGGCAGCTCTAGTCTCTCCCATAGGGTCAATGGGAGTTGGACTAGGGCTTGATTTTGGTGTGTACTTGATGTAACTATGAGTGAGTGAGTGAGAGAGTGAGTGAGTGCGTGAGTGCGTGCGTGCGTGCGTGCGTGCGTGCGTGAGTGAGTGAGTGAGTGAGTGAGTGCATGCGTGCGTGAGTGAGTATGTGCTGAGGACCAGAGGCCGTTTCCGGTGCACCTGAGTTCCTCTCTGGAATCGTAGGTGGCACCACAGGCATTTTGTTGGGTGCATCATGCTGGCTGTCAGGAGCGCTGCCTCCTGTCGCCTGTCATCATCGGAAACGCTGACTCTAATGATGAAGGAAAGCACAGCGGGTTCAGGAGAAAGCTGACTGTCCTCACTCTGTGTCTTTCCCAAGGAGACTGTGGGAGAGCCCTTCTATCTGCTGGTGACGACTTTAAACCAGAAAATCAACAAGGGCCCCGTGGATGTCATCACTTGCAAAGCCCTGTACACCCTCAATGAAGACTGGCTGCTGTGGCAGGTCCCCGAGTTCAGCACCGTGGTATGCCGGTCTTACCTCGCGCTGGGGCTGGCTCTGGCTGGGGCTATGGGTGGGAGTGAGAGCGGGGGTGGTCATTGGCAATGAAATGACCTCATTCCCACGGCCGGGGGGCGTGTTCGTTTTGTTAATTTTAAACGATAGCTGATAAACCATTAACACGTGTTCACATGATAGATTTTAATTACGTGGATTTGGGAGTGGGGGGACGTATTGTAATGAGGCCTGGGGTGCTCATCAATTTCCAAAGATTTTAATATCAGGATTGCTTATAGCGTTCCACATTGTCAGAGGAAATGCAAAGCAGTCCCCGTTCAGCACTTATAATTGCAATCAGAATCCCTCACATGGCCCTGTGCTGGAAGACCATGTTTGAAGATCTATCTCATCCAAATTGAGGCCGTCTTATTTTAGCACGATAACACAAGACAGACGCCAGCGCCTGCCCCGTGCGTCGTGTGCCCTGGCTTTCTTTTCATGGGTTCGTTACACATGTTTGGTATGATGCACTTAATGTACTGAGAACTCATCGATATTTCCCGAGGAACGTGTTACACCATGGCCGCAGCGGACTTGCCTTGCCACTGGAGGGTCTCGCCCCCCTGGAGAATTTCCTTTCAGCCCGTTGCACCCCCACCCACTCTGCCCCCTTCTAAAGCAGAGGGGATCAATGCATGGTACGTTCTGCAACTTAAGAGAGGGAGGCAGGCCTGGAAAATATAGCCACAATTCCTTACGCATGTCCTAAGCCTTGCCGGAGAAAGATGGGGCTTTCTATTCTCATAAAGAGTTACAGTCTCAGAAAACCACAGGGTCGGTTTTAGCCTGTCCTAGAGGGTCGCTGTGAGTCAGCATTGACTCGATGGCAGTGAGATCTTTGAGGCCTAAGCTATGCTCCCAGTACAGATGTGAGAAAGTGAGGGCTGAATGCTCGTGGAGAATTTCACAGCTACTTCCAGCTGCAAGAGAGTAAGCTGGAGAGAGACTCTGGCTTCTTCACTGTCTCCTTAATGAAGGTGGGGACGGCTTTCTGAGGGGCTGAGTATTGCTCATGATGGGAGCCTAAACTCCTGCGGCTTCACTGTAGCTCGCAAGAGCTCGGGTGTCATGCAAGAAGAATTCACCGCTGATGGGAGAAGGCACCACTTCGCTGTGCACTGTGTGATGGCTGTGTCCTCTGGCGGGGAATGTTCCCTGGGTCAGCTGCTCTGCATTCTGCATCCTTGTGCGCTGCCAGATGCAGCTCACCCCTCCATTGAAGACGGTGCCTTACTCAACGGCCCACTGAAGCCAACTTTTCTCAGTCTTCTCGTTTCTGTCTATGCCCCTGTCTGCATCTGAGAGGCAGCAAAGAGAGTATGTGCAAAAAAACCCTAACCACTGAATTGCCCGTGAGCCTATTCCAACTCATAGTGATGGGGTGGGGGGTGGGGTGCAGGGTAGAACTTCCCCAAGGGACAGTGAAGGCTATCACCTATCTGGTGATAGACTGCTATGTCTTTCTCCCATGGAGCACCTGGCTTTCACCTGGGCTCAAAACACCTGCCTATCCATTAGTAGCCAAGCACTTAACCACTGTGCCACCAGGGCTCTGTGTGTAGTGGGGTCACCTGGGGAGCTAGTTCAATGCTGATGGCTAGGTCTAGTTGAGTAGGTCTGCACAGTGGCCTTAGAATCTGGACTTCTAGCATGCTGCTGCTGCTGCTGCTGCTGCTGGTCCAGGGCCCACACGTTGGGAATAGTGGTTAAGAACTGGAACTCTGGAGCCAAGGCTGGTTTGAATCATGCCTCTGCCACTTACGAGCGGTGTGACATGGGGCAAATCTCTAAGCAAGTCTGTGCCTGAGGGTTCTTGTCTGTAAATGGAGAGGATGATGAGCAGAGTGCTTGTCTGGTACATGAGGACATGAGGGTTGATGTTACGTAGATCACGTTGAACTTCGCCTAGCACCTGGTGCCATCTATGAAGGTTCATCAAATTCCATTCACATCTCCTTGGACGCTTGTTTGTAACACAGACCCAGAGGGCCCAAGGCCTGGGCTGATGAAATCAGAATCCTTAGGGTTAGAGCCCAGGCATGGTTATCATTTTTATAGCTCTTCAGGCTATTTTAAGATGTGCCCCAGGTACGTGCCACTGGAGAGCTTAGAGAGAGAGAAGACAAACTCAGGGTGAGGATGTTTGCAGTCAGCTTTGGTGGGCCATGGCTTTGTCTTTAAAAGCGAGGCCCTCCTTCCATAACCAGATGTCCATCCACTTGCTTTGGCATATTTTGTTAGCACCGCAGAGAAACCGTCGCCAGAAATGCAAGGTGGGGCGGTGCAGCTGCATTTTCGTTGCATGAAAAGATGGTGTCCAGAGACGAAGGAAAGGCAAGGCGGAGAAGGGCTGCGTGTGGGGAAGAGGCCCGACGATGTTGGGTCAGGGAAACAACTTCAGAGGTTGGACTTCTTGGCCATGCATTCCACCTGAATGCTTCCCCCCAACCCTTTCATTTTGAAACATTATTTAACTCGCAGTCAATTAGGACCATGTGTTTCTGATTTGTTAACAATCAACTCATCATCCAAACGGGACTTGCTGTGGAAGACGTTCATGTGGACCCCTGAGGTTTAGTTTGGTTCCCTGATGGCCCCCGAGGGAAGAGGTGAACAGAAAACTATGATTCCAGATGAAGCCGCATACATCTCCCCTTTCCAAAACGGAGTGGCCGGTATAGAGAGCTGAGGCTGGGGAGGGGTGAGCGCCTTATTTCTAGGGCCCCTGCCTTTGAAATGAGTTTAAAGCCTTGCCTTGGTCCTGTCCCCACACCCTTTCCATGCGGATGGTTGTGCCAGGGGCTCTCGACAAGGCTTATTATCCGGTCTGTGCTTGTGTGACAAAATGTTCACAGAAGGTCAATATAAAAAATTTAAGGTTTTTCATTTCCTCTCTGGCAAGTTCCCCCAGCCTTAGCCTTCACATTTCTAATTTTCTTCCTTCCTCCTCCCTCTCGTCTCCCCTCTTTCTCACTCCATTTTCCTCCCTCCCAGGCATGTATGCCGAGTGGTTTTGAGTCTCGATTTTCTAAGTGTGCCTGAGGTGGTTTATGTAATTGAAAACCCAAAGTGTGGTGAACAAACTCGATTCTGTGTGTGAGCAAAACGAGAGAGAAATCCTTTCAAGGCAAGAAAAGTCGGACAAATCAAGAGTCATCGAGCTAGCAACTTGAAATGACAGTGCTGGGTGTCCCAGTAAGGACGAGGTTTGTTGTTGTTGTTGTTTTTCCTTATAAAGGCCCCCAAACTTCTGTTTTGACTAAATGCTCAGAAACGCAGCACTTCATTTAACAGCCCCAAAGTAAAGTTTCACACCTCTAAGATTAGGACGTGTTCTCCCTTGAGGTGTGCGGTGTTTTCTAGAACATAAAGACATCCTGCCAATTTCTTTTCTTTTTTTAAAGATCATTTTATTGGGGGCGCATCTGTCCTGGATTCCCTGTTTCCAGTTCCTATCTGTACCAATGTACATCCTCTGGCCTAGCTGGATTTGTAAGGTAGAATTGGGATCATGATAGTGGGCAGGGGAAGGAAGCATTTAAGAACTATAGGAAAGTTGTATATTTCATTATTGCTACACTGTACTAGCTTGTCTCTTCCCCGCGACCCTTCAGTAAGGGGATGTCCAGTTGCCTACAGATGGGCTTTGGGTCTCCACTCCACACTCTCTCTTTTTCACAATGATATGATTTTTTGTTCTTTGATACCAGATCCCATTGACACCTCATGATCATACAGGCTGGTGTGCTTCTTCCTTGTGGGCTTTGTTGCTTCTCAGCTAGATGGCTTATTTATCTTCAAGCTTTTAAGACCCCAGACACTATATCTTCTGATAGCTTGGCACCATCAGCTTTCTTCACCACATTGGGAAGGTGAGCATCATGGAATGCCAGTTTAATAGAACAAAGTGTTCTTGCATTGAGGGAGTACTTGAGTGGAGGCCCAATGTCCATCTGCTACCTTAATACTAAACCTATAAATATCTGCACATAGATCTATTTCCCCACCGTCATATAAAAATATATTTACAGATGTACATGCCTGTATTTAGACCTCTATAAAAGCCCTTTGCCTCCTAGTTCTTTCCTCTGTTTCCTTTTACTTTCCTCTTGTCCCACTATCATGCTCATGCCAATTTCTTATACATGAAGTCATTAGACTAACAAATGGGCCCTGCAAAGTCTTCCTTCACTCTTTGCGTCTTTCGTGAAGTTTCGGCCCAGCCCCATCAAGCCTCACTCTCCCTCGTGTGGTCAGGAAGCAACCTTCTGCATCCCGGCGGCCAGATGGGTGTTCAGTGAGGCAACGCCCAAGCCCAAACACCCAGCCCTCAGAAACCCTTCCTGGCTCTCGCCTCAGTGGAGGGTTTTCAGGCACACGGGCAAGGAATCCTCGCCGTCTCCCAGTATTCCATGAATCTCGCCTTGACAGGCTCAAGAGAGGTGCACAACACACACATTTGTGCCGCAGTGTCCCCTCCCTTGCAGAACTGGAAACCGGGCCTGGCCTCCCTCAGCTTGTGCTGGGTCCAAAGAATGGTTTCAGAACAGATTGCCTGTGCACTGGTGAAGAGCCCTTGGAGGCGGGGGTGGGGCGGGGGCGGGAGGGATGTTGTTCAGTGCCGGGGAAAGTGTACCAGTGGGAGCTAGGACAGTTGTTTGACTTTCAGAAGGAGATGAGAAAACCCAATAACTCGTAGCCAGCGTGCTGAATGAGCAAGAGGAGTCTGACTTGTAATCAAAGTGAAGCGGGAAATGGTGTTTTGAACTCTTAAACCCAGGAAATGAGCCTGCCAATCTGATGCAGCAGGGAGATAGCATCTTGGCAGCCTGGGAAACTGGGTCCGGACAAACATATTCTTGCCCTCGTTCTCATTTTCTAGAAGCCAGAGAGATTATTATTCCTCAGATTATGAGGACCCTGGGGCGCGCACAGACGCACGTGCGGGAACCTTCATGCCTCCTTTCCGCCTGAGTAAAGGTCTCTATCAGCACACGGTGGTCTCTCTCTTTCCCGCTGCAGTTACCGTTTGGAGGCAGTCGTGTCCAGCACAATCGTGCGGATCTAAGGAGCCCAGGAGGGCTGGGCTTGTGCTTCCTTCAGCCTGGCCTTCTCCTCGCTGCTCCCAGCTCCTCCTGGTCCATTGTTTGTCCCTTCGTGGGACCCATTACCCCTGTGATTAAACAACCCACTGTCCCAATTAAGTCATTCTCTGTTATTTCAATTACATCCCATTGTTCATTAAATCCTGATGTTTGTACTTCGGCAATCTTGTTTTTTAATATCCTAGTGTTTGTGGAGTTAATTAGCAATTCTTGAGTCTGGTTTTGTTTTTGTTTTTTTGCCTCTTTCTCCAGACCCTAGTGCAAATCATTTCCACTATGACTCACAATTATACTGAAACCCTTACTAGCTTCACTGAGCTTCCTGATCGCAGCAAGGAAGCCAGGCTTTCTAATCGAGTTAGAGAAGTCAGACTCCTTCGTTGCTGGCGAGGAGTGGAAAATGAAACATGAACACCACATGGACGCTTCAGAGGATGCTTTCTCCAGACTCTTTCCTCTTGCACCCGTACTCTTGGAATTAGAAAGTTTTGTTTCCTAAATACCAAAAAAAGAAGTCTTTAATTTTCTCCTTTGTAGCTCCACAGTGACTCTGATATTTCATGAGTCAGGGTCCTTATTTCTGCTCAGAGACTGGCAATTTTTAGAGCAAACTATGGTGGTAGTAGAGTGTTTTCTAGATTTTTCTTTTCTGGCATTGTCCACGAAAGCATACCTTTTGAAGTTACTGCTATCTAGAGCCAGGGTGAGCAACCAATGGCCCGTGGGGTCTCCTACCTCTTTCTTTATAAATAGAGTTTTGTTGGAACCCAGTGAGGCCTGTCATTTACATATTGTCTGTAGCTGCTTTCCTGCTGCAACGGCAGTGAAAAGTACTAACACTTGGGACATTTGGGCTGCAAAGCCTACATATTTACCCTCTGTCCCTTTAATGGATCCCTGGTGGCGTAGTGGTTCTGCATTGGGCCCTTAACCATAAGATCAGCAGTTCAAAACTACCAGTGGCTCCTCAGGAGAGAGATGAGACTCTCTTCCCCTGTAAAAAGTTACAATTTTGGAAACCCACGGGGCAGTTCCACCTTCTCCTACAGGGTCACATATGAGTTGGCATCTACTCACTGGCAATGAGTTGAGTGAGCCCTTCTCCTAGAACGTTAGCCAGTGAACGCTGTGCGTCCATTCTGACTCATAGCCCCACTGGAAGGTCACACAGACCCGCCCCCTTGGGTTTCCACAGCTGCACTCTGCAGAAGCAGACTGCTCCCTCATGCTCCCTCAGAGGGGCTGGTGGGTTCGAACCACTGACCACCTTTAAGTTTCCAGCAGAACGTTTAACCACTGCATCACCAGGGCTCCTTATAACTGAACCTGTTGCCAGTGAGTCAATTCCATATCACAGTGAGCCCAAAGGTCAAACTAGCGCTGCTCCAAAGGGTTTCCAAGCCTGTGAATCTTTCCATTTTTCTCCCGAAGACCAGCAGATGGGCTCAAACTCCTGACCTCTGGGTTACCAGCGAAGTGCTTAACCACTGCTCACTCGTAATTAGAGCTGCACAGATTTTTTTTTTTAAATGGAACTAGGCTCCTCCTCCCCTGCATCCCCACAGCCTTGGCCTCGTTCCTTCCCTTCATGGCAATGGAAACACTTTGTTGCTATGCACAAATCCGAAACTGCAGGCTTTTTTTGCGCGCGCACACGCGCGCGCACACACACACACACACGCGCGCGGTGATGTGCTCATATCAAACCTAGAATACGGAAAGCAAACATTATGCATTAAGTCAGACAGCCCCTCCTACTTAATGTTCAAACCCTCACTGCCATCCAGTCATTTCCAACTCACAGCCACCCTTCAGGACAGAGCAGAGCTGCCCCTGTGGGTTTCGGAGACTGTCACTCTCTAAGGGAGGAGGCAGCCTCATCTTTCTCCTGTGGAAGGGCTGGCGCTTTTGAACTGCTGGTTGCTGTTAAGAGCCCACCTCACAACCCACTACGTCACCCAGGCTGCCTCGGGCAGACAAATGGTAGCAAATGTGATGAAGCAGAGGAGAACATGTGAGGAACATGCATTGACTTCATTTGTCTTTTTCCAAAATAGGAAAGCTCACTCCCACCCTCCTTGCTTCCCCATGCCCAGCCCGCCTAGCGTTCTGGGGAGCAGAGGGTCTTGGCCCAGGAAGCTCTGAGCTGCCGGTCTTGAGGGGAGCAAGGACAAGGAGGATAAAGAGGAGGTCTGTTGGCCTGAAAGGCGCCTCCCAATTGGGGCCTTTTCTCTCCCAACCCCGCAGAGCAGCTTCCTAAGGCCTTCTCTCCAAACTCTGGCATCGCACGGCGTCTGGCCAACATGGAGAAGGGCCTCTCTTGTCTTTCTCCTTCCCTCCCTTTTCCTTTTAGCTGTGTGCTACGCGACCAGGTGTTCCTCTTGACCGTCATTCGCCTCTGGCTTGGAAATAGAAATGTGTTCTATGGGTTTTATTTAATGAGCACACATATTGGTCTAAGATCTTTTATGCTACCGTCTCTGCCGTGTAGTAAATGCCATCTTCTACCATGGCTTTCTGAGCCATTAGAAAGAATCACAGGAAGGACACAGCTGTCCCTGCTCTGATTAGCCAGGAATGTCACTGAGAAGCTCATAAGGTCCTGGGTCATTCTCCCACAGGGTGGGGGTGCCCCTTCTCTGTCCTTGGATTCATCCTCCCAGCTTTTTTTTTTACCACTGTCCCCTCAGCACCTGAAACTGCCTGCCTGTGTGAGGGACACTGGGCAAAACTGAACAGAGTGGACGAGGCGCTGGGCTTTAAGTCCATGTACTGTGTCACCGAGGGACAAGGTGATGGGCTTCGGAGCCTGTCTGGAGTTTGAGTCTGGGTCCAGCTATTTCACCAAGCAGCTGAGTGGCCTTGAAGAAGTCATGCTGCCTCTTTCAACCACACGTTCCTGGTTTATAAAGAGGCAATGCACAAATAACAAACTAACCCTAAGAGTTTGCAATGAGATCCGACGACACTCCCCATGAGACGTCTACCCATCGTGCCTGGCGCGGATTGAGGCCTCATTTACAATAGCATTTCTTGCCTGTGATGGGCTTCCCTTTCAGCTCTAACCGATCCACGAAGTGGAAAGCATTCCCTCCCTATCATTTTCTAGGTTGGTTATTGATTGCTGATGGGTGCTGCGTGGGAGTTGATTAGCCGATTCCCTCATCTTTGAACTCAAAAACCCACTGCCTTCTAGTGGATTCTGGCTCCTAGCAGCCCTGGAGGACAGAGTAGAATTGCCCCTGTGAGTTTCCAAGACTGGAACGCTATATGTGAGTAGAAAGCCCCGTCTTTCTTTCTCGAGTGGAGTACCTGGTGGTTTCAAACTGCTGAACTTGCGGTTAGTGGCCCAACGTGAGACCACTGTGCCAAAAGCATTCCTGAAACATCACTACCAGTTACCATCAGGCTGGCTGCGACTTGTGGCAAATGCACGTTCCATAGGACAAAACATCCCCCACCCCACCCCCACCCCCGCCCCGGTGCACCATCTTCATGGCCATCGGTAGGCTGGAGTTCATTGTGGCGGCCAGTGAGGATTCCCAGTGGCTTTCAACCTGGAGGGCTCCTCTGGCACCATAGCTGTCAGTGTTCTGCTGTGACTCAGAAGTAGATTGCCGGGCTTTCTTCCCAGGCTGTCTTAGTCCAGGAGCGCCACTGAAACCTGTTCATCATGGGAGACCTTGCTGGTATTTGGGATACTGATGAAATAGCTTCAGGTATCCCTGACACTGCCAGCCACCACAGTACAACAAACTGGCAGATAGGTGATGGGTTCCTGAAATTGCCCATGTACCTGGGAGTTTACAACCACCAACAGAGGACATCCCACTTGATTGTAAACCTGAAATGCCTGAAAGAGTCTGGTTGATGATATGCTACGGAAGGATGAGACCATTCCAAAAGGTTCTTTCTCTGCATGCTGGGCCTATCTTTTCCAAATAGCCCCACCCTCCTCATAACCGCCTTGCTAGCAGGCACAGTTCAGCGCCAAGAAACAAAGTCACTGTGGTTGAAACAGGAGAGAAGTTTCTTCCTCTTCCACATGCAGCTCCGAGATGGCCAGCCCCAGTCTCAGAAGTGCCCCTGCAGGGGACCCAGGCTCCTTCCCTGGGGTCTTCAGGTCACTTTGTGGCTTACGTTGTCTGCTCCCCTCTATTCCCCTTCCACATCCCGGCCAGCAGGAAATGAGCAGGGCTGATGGAAAGGGAAGAGGCGTGGTCTTTTTAGGCAGTTTCGTGGAGGTGGCCATTTAACCCAAACAAGTAAGTACAACAAAAGCCCCTTACGATTGCGCTGATCCAGACTCATCCACCCACCCCCAGCCCACCGTTCACAGAGAAGGGCTGTGCTCCCCGGAGCTCCGTTGGCTCTGGGCTTCGTGGAAGCAGAGCTCCTGGCCTTTCTTCCAAACTACTGCTGGGTGGGCGTGAACCACCAACCTTTGGTCCACTGCCTAGGGCAAACCATTTGTGCCGGACCTCTTGCCACTTAACACAGCTGCTTCGATCCAGGGGTCAGAATTTGGTCACTTGGCCATTCCCAACAGCAGCAGAGCCGGGAAATGTACTTTGATTTGGGGTGGTACCTGAGCTGTAGGGGTCTCCAGATTCTGTGGGGACTGTGAGGGTGTAGTGTTTACTCGTGGGGTGTAGTGTTTACTCTTGGGGTGTAGTGTTTACTCGTCGGGCTGCTAACAAAAAGACAAGCACGTGGAAACCAGCAGCTGCGCCAAAGCAGAAAGGTGAGTGATTCTTCTCCATTAAGAGTCCGTCCGTCTCAGAAACCCACCGAGGCGGCTCTAACCTGTGTCTAAGGCCCCGAAGACACGGAATCCACTCGATGGCTGAGTTTGATCTGTGGGTGGAACCTGAGGGAAGCCCAGGTAAGGAGTTTGAGCCTCTCCCCCAGGCTGCCTGGCTCTCAGAGAGTACTTCCCGAGAACCTCAGGCTGGCAGGGACTGCCTCTGGCCTAGTTATGACACCGTTAGGACCCTAGGGGGCTTGGCACCCTTGGAGCTGTTTCTGAAGTCTCAGGTTCTGTGTCTGTGCCTCATTTTCTCCACCTGCTAAAAGGGGCTGACACTACCACCCACTTCGTAGTACCCCATCATTCAGATTAAATGAGTAGGAAAGCCTGTTAGATAATCCCAGGTGCGAGGCAACTATGCTGTCCGTGTTGGCTGTCACGTGAATTAGGAACGCACTTATTAGAAACCTCCAGTGGCCCTCTCTTCTGCACCCTTTCCCCCTGTGCATAGGCCCGGGCTCTCTCTCGATGGCAGGCAGTGGTTTTAGGAAGGCAAGCATGTTTCGCCATGCTCTTCTCCCACCTTCTACCCAACGGAAGTGTGATTCTAGTGTGATTCTCTAGCTAGACGTCCTGGCCTGGGTAAAAGATGGAAACTTTGCTTTCACCAGTGGCCTTAAAGACCAGAAGCTAAGTGTCCCCAAAGGTACCGAGAACCCCCATGGCGCTGCTGCCCTGCAGAGCATCTCCACCTCCTCATCCAGCCCCGCTGTAAGCTAGAAGAGATTGCTCCCGCTGGGCCGCTGAAGCACCCCTTCTGGACCCGCCGTTAGAATCCATTGTGCATGTCCCACAGTTTCTCTTGTAGACTGCAAATTCCTCCCAGGCAGGGCTACCTGCAATGCCGGGCACACATGAGGCGCCACGTAAATGGGTGACAGTGCGTGGATTCATGGACCTCAGCATCCACGAAGCCACTTTGGGTGCCTCCAGCGACAGTAGGCAAGAGAAGATCTGACTAATGGCGCCTGAAATTGCAAGAGCACGGAATTGCCTCTCAGAGCAGGCAGTCCTTCTGGAGGTAAAGCAGCCCCAAGGGCAGCCCATCTGCCCAGTGGGCTCCGGCTTTGGGGCACACCTCTGCAGCTCCTGGCCCTCCCTCCGTGTCACAAGGTGACTGCCACAGCGGTCTGCAGGACTGCCCCTTCAGTTACGGTAGCCAGTCCCTGAACAGGAGAAGGTATTGCCACAGGTCTTGTCTCCTCCCCTGGGCTGAGCCCACTGCTGTCCGTCAATCCGTGGCTTCTGTTGGCCCAAAAGATGGGAGACAACCTAGCTACCCATCTGTCGCCTCCACCTTGCTAACCCTTCACGCCCAATCTTGCTCAACCATTCATGCGGCGGAAAGAAAGCCCCAGAAGGGCAGCTTTCTGGGGAAGAGGCTGGGCTACGCTGAGAGAACGTGCCCCTTTGTGAGAAACCCTGGGGGTACCGTGATTAAAGCGCTTGGCTGCTAGTTGAAAGGTTCGAACCTACCGGTCACTGTGCAACAAAAACAAGATCAGTCTGTCTGCGTCAACGCAGTTCTGCCTTGACCTCCAGGGTCGATGCGGTAAAGGTGAAACTGAGGTACAGGGAGACAGACAGCCAGAACTGACAGGACAAGGGAGAGCAGAAACAGAAATAGCTGTATTAGAGGAAGCTCCGGGACAGCAAGGTTCTGTGACCTAGGCCAACAGGTCAGGGAAGTCGTGCTCAGCAGCTGGGAGCACAGGTTTTTAAAGGGGTGGTGAGGAATGTATGGCAATTGTGGCAACTAGCATATGGGGTCTGGACACTCCGAGAATTGCTGTCGACTCCTTGCAGCTTTCTTCAAACCTGGAACATCTGGTTTCACTGGTTATCTTTTTTTTTTT